>NC_088898.1:3666283-4303046 GCF_037157495.1 Lathamus discolor | reverse complement strand
GCAAAACCCAGCTAGATAAATAAGGAGGGGAGGAGGGAGAGGGAAAAGGGATTGTTTGCTTCTATAAACAAGAGGAATTAATTATGTTCAGTAAATGACAGATGGGTTAAGATCAAAATCAGAATCTTTCTCAATGTGGGTGAAATCTACACTCCTATCTCCGCGTTGCATCAAACCCCATTGCACAGCCTGTCCAGTGCCATGGGGCAATGACAGCCGCGATGACAAAGGCTGTGACTTGTGGCTGTCCCAGCAGAGAGCGCTAGGGCCATCGGACCTGACCACTGCCTGCCACGGCGGGATGCAAAATACCTCCGTGGTGAATCTGAAGCGTCTCTGGACCGCATCTGCTCCATCAGGGAAATGCCAGCCTGCTGCCGACCCTGTTGCAGGGCAGTAAAAAAGTTATTATTGATTCCTGGTGCTTTCACCGCCTTGAGCTGTGGTAGGAAAAGGGACCTGACTGAGTCACGGTTTAATACAACTGACTGTAGAAAACAGTGTTTGAAAGCTCACACAGAGCAGAAAAACTCCATGCTCTAAAGGTATTTCTCTGCTGGTGATGTCCCTTGGCACTCAACAGCTGCTTGTGTGCTTATATATGTCTTAGATTATAAACTTCTCAGAAGGCGTCTTTGCTGTCCCAGTTCCAGCCATGCAAAAAGTGTGCTGTAAGCACAGGGGATACTGAAGGCACATAGAATTCATGACACTGGATGCTTGCACAGTCGGGAAAACTGTGGCAGAGAAGAGGTGAAATCAAGGAATTACACACACACCCCCCAGCATTTGGGGAGATCAGCTCTCAAGTTTGTCCCTAAATAAGAGTCATGACCAAGGATTCTGAAAAGATCACTGCTCTGCAGCTCCTATTCCTACCTCTGCTAGAGAACAACCAGGTGATCTAAGAAAAGGCATTGCCTCTGCTTCATTCTCCCTCCTTCCACCCTGCCCTTACAGAGGGGTTGGCAGTCAATTATTTTACTTTTGCAAACCCATTCTCAAACCTTTTTTTGAAAGCAAGTGTTAGAAGTGCAAATTCTTATTACTGCTCTTGAAGAGCTTTTTGCAAAGATGCTTGTTAATGAGCTTGCTTAATGAGCTTTCTTAAATCTATATTTATAGCTTCTATACAGCTGTATATAGATAGAGCAATGCCTCAAATATGTACGTATTGCACACACATATGCCTAGAAAAATGAAGGCTGATTAACACACATCTTTTTCAGTTATTACCGTGCAAGTATTTATTCCTTTTTCCTTGGAAATGGGAGAGATAACAGATCCATTTTCGGATAAAATCATTTTGTGCATATGTGCTAGATGGCTTTGTTTATGAGCCTGAAGTATGTGAGTGTGTGTATGCGAGACAGATGGTGTGCCTGTTTGTGAAAGACACGATGCGTGGATGAATGTGTGCAAAAATACAGGTTTCTTAAGAGCTTGTTTTTTTTTTAAGACAAAATAACAAATGTCTGCTTGGTACCTTATTTCACCATGTCATGCTCTGTGTCAATAAGGAGTATTCCTGCAGAAGGCGAAGCTGCCCCAGGGAGTGAAGGGTGCTGCTGCCAGGGTTTCGAGCTGGGCATCGTGAATTCTCTTCAAGTTTTCAAAGTCCTGGAAAGTTTTGATAAGCAAATACTGTCTGGGCTCTGCTTCTCTATTGGTTGTTTCTTCACCGCCAGATTTTGACACAAATAATCTGATTGAAAAATCAGGGAGGGGAACAGGGGCAAAAAACAGAGAGAGAAAAAAGGAGAAGTATCTATTTCAGCAGCCTGCGACTAAGTGAAAAAGTGGAAGAAGAGTCCAGAGAGAAGACGACATCTCGCTTGTCTGGGGAGATTTCAAGGCGAACCCAGTAAAGCAAAGTCCCCCAAAGAGGTGATTGATTTATTCTTTTAAACACTTAATTTAATTGTTTTTCTCATTTCTCTGATATGTTTTTCTGAGCTTTTTCTTCTTCTTTGCTTGTGTTTGCAAATATATAACATATTCCACTGCTTAAATCACTTGTCCTGAGGATTCCTTTATGATAATGGTTCACTTCATTCAAACGAATTAAGCCTTTTAAAGTTATACCAGATACTTATTTAATATACTTACTTCAGTATATGCTATATACTTACTTCACTCTCACATATGAAAATAATAGAACAAAATAGAAAAGATGCGACAATGGTCTCATACACCTGTGTCCCAGCAAGCTCCATGCAGCAGGAATAGCCTCTATATGTAGACTTTGATACTTAAACATTGAGGAGATGGTGTGCTATATTTTTCCTTTTAATTGCTCTTTTACAGGGCCAGACTTTTAAACTCAGAAACCAGCACACCTCTGCTGACATCAGTTCATCTGTGCCAGTTGTGTTTTATGCAAATTCAGTCTCTTCTGTTTAGGATTTTTGCTTCAAATCTCTTATTTTCTTATTTTTCCATCCTTCCCAAGGATGATACGCTGATTAGGGTAACAATTTCTAGCATATGGAATTAGCTATTTATAGAAGCTCCTCATATACCACCAGATTGATTCAATACATTAAAGCAGGAAAGCAAAAGATCTGCAAGTTCACACAGTAAGTGCATCTCTACGTTAAGGGGATGTGGAATTTGTTAGATCACATTATATATTTATCCATGGAAGCCTAAGGCAAAGTTTGGTAAAACCAGTGGCATTCCCAACATCACTAGGAGCTAAATGAAGTTTCTAAAGAACAAATGCTGTAGTTATATTCTAAACATTTTTCTATACATTACAGATGTACAAGGATTTCCATTCATCTTGGACAAATTTTCTATCATAATTTACTCTCCCTGCCAGAATGTCCATTTGCTCAGTTTTACCACAGGAATTCCAGATGTTCTGCTCATTTTTCCAGAAAAAACTCCCTCATTCAAATATCTTGCCCCAAGTACATTTGATTTTGCAAGGATGGATGAGTGATACATGCTTAATTTTGTTGTAAAGAATTGAAATGCTTTTAAATATGACTTTATATTTAAAGAATCAGGAATCCATAAAACCTCTTCTTTTATTTGGGCTCTTAAAAATTTCAGAAACAGGTTGTGTTCTGGTTTTGTGATTTTTTTTCTTCAGAAATGTCTTCTGAAAGACAAACTATTCTTTATCTTTGGAAACTTCACCTTTGCCAGAAAGAACAGAAAACAGCAATAATAAGATTTAAATATAAATTAAGCAATGGGAATGAAATGAACCTCTTCTAGCCTAAAACATTGTACACTCATCAACTCACATGAAGAGATATATAAATTGCAAGTTAAAATTAAGTATTTCCACTGAGTGTAGCAGAAAGAAGGGTTTGATCTCTACAGTTAACCTTGAAAATTTGAGAACAGGATTACCTGAATTTAGAGGGAAATGGAAGTCAGCTTTAGAATGGAACTTATGCTGCAAAGGGGGTTCCTGATTCAGTGTGGCACAATCCCGCAAACACCTGCTCCCAGTAGAGTGTTTTGTATTATAAATTTACCCACTGAAGGAACCAGACAGAACAGCTTCCCAATCCAATTCAGTGAGAATATGAATGTCTTCTGAATTATATCAAAGGGCACAATCCTGTATTTTTGGATACTCCAAGATGCTGTGCAGTGAAGTGGGAGTTAGGGCTTCACCAGGGATCAAGTGAAATTCATATCCTGAAGTCAGAAACCACTCCCTAAAAAAATCCCTTTTAATTTGGGGTTTGGGGTTGAGGCTTTTTTTCATAATCTCCAGTGTTCCAGTATTACAGTACAGTTTTACATGTGATACTCTGCAAAGTCACCAGAGAGCATCACTGAGGATTAAGGAACTTTGAGTTTGAACATAGGAGGGGAACACACAAATGCTGGGTCTCCTTTGAGGTCTGATATTTATAACCAGTAAAAGAAGCCCTTCTAAGGTACTTCTTTTCACTAAAATAGTGAAACAGTTTTTTTTTCCCTTGGGTCCTTTTGGCTGTCTTCCCCTCAAGGGTAACTACTACAACACTACTGTACAGCTACATGAATGGCAACAAGTAAGAGTGTCAGTTCTAGGAAGCTACTGCTTTTATATCCTGCATTGAATCCAAAGGTGCCGTGACATTTCCATTTTCAGTAGGCACTCCTGCCCAAGCAATGAGCTCCCTTGTGTGTTTGCCAGTCAAGGTAGAAACTGCTGCCACAGGGGCTGGCAAGAACAGACTCCATAAAAATAGAGTTTAATTTTTAGCAAAAGGTTGAAGCTAAATTCTGCCAGAAGCTTCAATGACTTTAAGACATAGCAGGGCCTGTTGTCCATAGCACTACTTTCCCTGTTAAATATAGTTAGCCATTTGTAGCAGCTGATCACTTGCTACAGATAATCTTTAGTTTCAAGGACAGAGTATTTTTTCTCTCACAATCTGTGCTTCTAGCTTTTCTCTAAGCTGGTTGCCTGAATCACAAAGACGGCCCAATGCAGTTGTTAATTAACTATGCTTCGGGCTCCCAGTTCCTGTTTTCTCTGTAAAATGGGGTGGGGGAAGGTAACTTCCTTTTGTAACGCTCAGTAGTCCATTAAAGATCGTTGTGCTCAGTAGAGGCCCTTATCAGCAGTCAAGATACTGGACCAAATTTGACTTTCACATATGCTGGTGCAAACACATTCAGAAAAATCTCGTTGATTCATATGCATCTACTTCAAACCATCATCAGAAAAGAGAGGTTGCACTTAGTGCCTTTGTGTAGTTAGCATATGGGTACTATCGTAAAGCACTGCAAGACTGCTTATGCACCCATCTCCAATTCTGGGTAATTTACATGGCTAGAGCTGTCCAGCTAATGCCATAAGGTCCTTCAGCCAGTGGGCAGGAAGAGGAACTCTTCTAACAGACACTGCTAGGCACAGGCTTTCACCCTACATTCAGTTACCTGCTGCCAGAGTGTCTTCCTCCACTAAGAAGCTCTGGGAAATTAACTGGTTCATTCAGGCAGAAATATACAATGTCTAAAGCTTACTGGCATGAATACCCTCCATTGTGGACACAGCCTGCCCCACCACATGGGAAAATCCCTTTGCTATGAGTGGAAATTCCATGTAGAAAAGGTTTGTGGTAGAACTTCAGCTTGGGGCACATCTGTGATGCAGACTGCAGCTCCATGCACTTGGGACTAACCAAGAGCAGCAAGACCCTCTATGCTAAGCCCTTCTGGTAGGACATGAGGTGCACAGGCTTAGCAGAGCACACTGATGCAGGGTTATACCCACTGCAGAACAGTTGTGTTTGTTCCAAGCTGGAGGTGTTTCTGTGCCTGCAGCTTTTCACCAGGCAGAGACACACGTTACAAATCTTTGAAGTAAGCTCATTAGAGAGTTAGGGGAGAGCAAATACAGCAAATACAGCAATGTACTTCAGTGTCCCTTCCATCAAGGGCATACTTATGGTTCATTCTCAGCACTGTTTTGTCCTCTTTCTAAAATTAAATTAACAAATCTACTCTTGGCCTCTGTTTTCTCTTACTCATCTCGAGTTACATGCAAATTTCTTGGAAAAAGATGAAGAAAAACAGGTGAGTCATTTCATAAGGAAAAAAAATAATGGTTAAGAGACACCAAGAGTTATCCCTGAAGTCATAGAAGAAGCAGTGGGAACCTTGGACCGTATTTTAAAAGGCAGCTATAACTGCTTCCAAAGGCAGCTGTGCTGGTGAGCACCTGACTCTCACCAACCACAGCAGGTTTGGCAATCCATTTGTCCACAGCAGACCTCACTGTGTGAATTCCACAGCACTTGCAGCCATAGGCAGCAGCGTAAATGTGGCTCTTGGACCTTTAAACAAAACATCACTGGGCTGTGTGACTGTATTCAGCATGTAGAGGTAATGTGGGCACTTCAGAACCGTGCGGGGTGGACTTTTTCCATCCCTGGCTGTTTGGGATTCCAGGAGCCTACACTGCTTTGTGCCAGTTTACACAGATGTTTCAGGTCATTCCTACTTAAGAGGAGCAAACTGTTCTTTGGTTTTTAGTAAATAAGTAGGCTGCATTTCAGCTGCTCCACGAAAAGAAACTTAATGCACTTTCCGGTCAACAGAAAGCCAGATTTGCTGCTGACTTTTCATATGAAATACAGCAAGATTTGCTTTTAGTGCTACTATCCTGAACAATTATAAGGGAAAATGCAAATACATATGCAAATAAGGTGCCAGCTGATATTGCCACACACAGCATTGAGCCTGTTGTCATATTGCCTCCATGAGAACAGTTACTAGCCCTGGGGAGCGGGCACAGGGCGGGCTGGGTTCTGGGTAGTAAAGATAACAGATGTATTGCAAGAGAATTTTGTATGATTAAATTTCAGCATTTTATGTTTGTTCCTAACCCAGCATTTCAACGGTCTGTGATACTTGAGTCAGACCCAAAAAGTTACCTCTGTTAATCAGCACTTCTGCTCTGCCTCTGCTTGACTGCTGTTTGTCAGCCAGAACACAAAATACTCCAGCTTTGACCAGCAAGGAGGAAACTTGCTACACAATGTGGCTGTGGGGATTTTCCACTTTGTCTCTCCTATTATTGATGTTGTTTCTATAATTATTTTCGTAGCAATCTTACAAATGGCTCAGGACTGTGCTCTTCAAGGTGCAGTACAAATACTAAGACCCTTTCTCAAAGGGGTGATCTTCAACCTTCAAACCAGTGTTTCTCAGGGAGGGTAAATTCAGATGCACTGCATCTTGTAGCCACAGCAGAGAGCCACCACATAGGCATTCTGGATTCAAATGTGTCTTTGCCACAGAACTCAATTTAAACATGCCTCTGTTTCACCATCTATAATATAAAGATAGCAGTAATCCTTTGCCTCAAACTAGGGGTAGATTGTGGAGTGCAGTTTTTACAGAGAATACTGTAATCTGCAATCTGATTTCAATCTGCCATCCGATTTCTACATGCAGTGGCAGAGAAGATTTTTCACTTAGCCCACTCCACAGCTCTGTGTTTTCCCCGGAGCTGAGATCCACCAAGCACCTAAACACATGCAGCATTCCCTTCAGCTGGGTGGACGGACCTTTGAGATGAACTCTCTGTCTCCCTAGTAGAAGAGTTTTAATACTTGTCACTGCTGCATGTGCTGGGGGAATACATGAGAAATTACCCCCCAAACCACAGAGATTCACCTGCCATTTTTCTGTCTTTCTGCCCAGGCAGTGAATGGAAAATGCCACGTTCCTTTTTGGTGAAGAGCAAAAAGGCTCATACCTACCATCAGCACCGCTTCGTGGAAGATGACCTGCCTATACTAACTTGGGATCCAGTAACCTCTCCTTTCACTGGTGAGTCAATCCATCCACTGGGCTTTTACAAGCAAGGCAGATCAATAATTGATAGCAAACTAAGGGAGTAGGATGAGTGAGGTAGAGAGCAACTACGGGCTTTACACAGGGATGTTAGTCTAAGGACAGACTGATCCCCTGCTGTGTGCCCTTTTTCTTTAGGCCGCATTCACACTGTCCCACTGAAACTAAATTTAGATTGTTGCTATGTTCATTGCACACATTCTCTCAGGACCTACACCTTCTCTACCTCAGTGTTACCACCTCCTCCCGATGATTTGCAAGGAAAGTTACAGCTAGAGAGAGAAAATACTAGTGATACCCTAACGCTGACTGTGAAAGGAGTCCTGCACACTCACAGGTGAAGGGCCAGCTGCTATATACTGTACTAACACCAACCAACACTGCTTCTGCCTAGGCCTGCTGTTCTCCCTCTGCTCCTGCTCCTGCTCTCCCACAGCAGTGTCAGGGCTGGGGGAATTACTCTCTTCCTTCAGGCACCATTCAAATTTTCTTTATTCAAATCCAGGATCAATGTACCCTTTGTTCTAGCCCTGGCTATCATATCAAAGTCCAGCCCTACGATAAGTCTGATAAAAAAGAAAGGTGACATTTAATTTAAGTTGCTGCCATCATCCTTTGACCATTTGTTGTGTGACCCTCACAAGAGGGTTTGGATGCCAGATGTCAGCCAAACTGGATCTCTGTCCATTTCATATTATTATAAAGTCTACTTCTTACAAGTGCTGGTTGATCCCTTTAGGGGCTGGGAGAAATGGGAGTGCGGGCAGGAGACAAAGCTGCGTAAGCAGTTACCTCCCCTCTCTGCTTCCCTACTTTGCTGACCATAAATTCAGGTTAACAATAATGAACTCTCTTAGCAGAGGGGTGGGGAGGTTAATAAATCAGTGATTGTTAGTTACCCACACAAATGAAAATAGTTTTAAATAGGGAAATAATTGTTACAGATTGTGGCCTTGTAGGGTTTTCTCTAACTATAAAGCATATCAAGTGTTCTATCATTTCTTCCTGCTCCCCTCTACCTTACCTATCTCATCCTGCTTGGAATTTCCCTTTCTCAGCAATGGGTAGACCTTGATTGCTATGCTGATTGTGCCACTCTGCACTTATTCAGGGAATTGAGCACGGACTCATGTATCCAAGAGTGAGCTCATACATAGGTACAAAACCTACCTTAATAAACTCTTAACATCCAGAATAAACTGACACTACTATGTGATTACAGACATAGGAGACAAGACACTGGAGGACATAAAGAATCAGGACCTAGAATGTGTGGTTCCAAAACAAGAAAATGACCCATCTGAACTGAAAGAAGAAAGTGTCCCTGTCCAGTACCCGAGCAGGATGCCACCGGGCCCTTCAGCTCAAGGTCTGCTACCCAAGACCACAATTGCAAATGAGGTCAGGGGTGGGCTGACTTATGGAGACCCTACAGCTGGGTCCAGATTTTCAGTAAATAGCAGCTCTTACTTTGACATCCGTGGTCAAACTCGGCCTAGGCAGAGCTCATCAAGAGGATTCTGTATTTCCCTTTATGATTCTGGTCTAGATCAGCATTTCCCTGAAGGATGATGCTGATTCCCAAAGAGCGAGCCTCCAAATCTCAAGGACTAATGTAGCTATATGGGTCAAGGCAGGTGTTCTCATGATATTTGTTCAAACACTGTATGAAGCAGAGCTAGTAAAGAGGTTAATATTCCCTTAGCATTCTCTCTCCCATAAAATTTCCTCAGATTGAAATCAAAGTCAGAATAGGAGCTTTGTATGAGAATAAGGATTTGAGTGAAAGAAGGAGGAGTTACCAATTGCAGCTCCCAAGGTCAGGCAATACATCAAATGGGGGAGGAGTGGTACCTGTGGAACATTTTGACTGGTGCCCAGCTGCAGGCATGACACTCACTTCTCCTTCTCCTTTGCAAACTCAGAGATGGCCATCCCAAGTCTGCAGATCAAAGACTGCACTAACATGACAAGCACCCCTTCGTTCTACAAAACAGGCTTTACTTGGGAAGCATTCCATTTGCCATACAGCTACCGACAGATGTCTCCCACCATGCAGTCAGCCATTCTGGAGCACCCAGTTAGCCTGTATGGAAGCCAGCTCCTGCCAAGCACTGAGCCCCCTCTGGATTACAGCATGCATTATTCCTCAGACATGGAAACCTACCATTGTGTGAAGTGCAACAAGGTGCGTGTCAGACAAGAACCTCAGGGATGGGGAGCACCTGGAGTGATTTTCATTGCATACATCAGTGTTTCACTGGGTTACAACACAGTGCAATGCATGCAGCTCAAAATGGGTAACTACTTGTTCTCCTGACTAGAGCACTAGGAATTATGCAGTTCACATGGCCCATGAGAGGGAAGAATCAAATAAAAAGAAGGGATTTAAAACAGAGATGGAGGCAGCCACCTCATTTAAAAAAATCACTGACATTTTATTTTGCAGGTATTCTCCACTCCCCATGGACTAGAGGTCCATGTCCGAAGGTCTCATAGTGGGACACGTCCCTTCGCTTGTGAAGTATGTGGCAAAACCTTTGGACACGCTGTAAGCCTGGAACAGCATACCAATATTCACTCCCAGGTGGGTAGTATGTTTCCAGAGAACCAGTTCTCCAGAGCTCAGGAGTGCTTGGACCTTAGCTATTGCTTTCTCCATCATAAGGGAAGTGACATTTCCAAGGTTACAAATGAGGTGGCTTTCCTGTAGCACTCAATGACAATGGTAGGAGCTCTGAAGACCATAGATCATGGTCTCACAAATCAGAGACTGCCCTTGAGAATTCCTTGGATGGGAGCAGAGGATTGTTGCTACCTGTTTTCTTCTGTGCCTCATCTCCTCGTAAAGGGCACAGGACTTTGGATCACAAGGCATAATCCATTTCCATAAGTATCCCTCCCACATTCTCTTTGTACTGCACCTCGCATATCAGTCCATGAGCCAAAGAGATTTGCTTAGCAAATCTACTACTCTCAACACTTGTAACACTCCTCAAGCTCTGTCACATGTCTTGCAGCCACAGACATTCCCGTGATTTTCATTCTGTAACAGGAAAGAAGTTTTGAGTGCAAGATGTGTGGGAAGACATTCAAACGTTCCTCCACCCTCTCCACTCATCTGCTGATCCATTCAGACACACGGCCCTATCCCTGCCAATACTGTGGCAAGCGCTTCCACCAGAAGTCGGATATGAAGAAACACACTTACATCCATACTGGTGAGAAACAAAATAGTCCCAGTAAGCAAATGCAAATTAGAGTCCATCATGTTGATACACATACATAGACCCCAGACACAGAGATACTGGACTGCAGATAGGTGCCCAAAGGCACTGGGCTGTCATTCTTCCCTGAGCAGTAAGAAAGCAGAAGGTCTAAGCATCACTGAGATGCATGTCCTCCTGTGTGACAAGGAGGTGGTTATTGACCAGCTTCTGGTACTTGTCATGATTGTACCTAGCCCTGGATGCAGACAGGGCATGGGTCAGTTCTTTTCACCCTCTGGTGCTAGATCAGAGCACAGGACAGCTGGGCTGGCAGCACCCTGGCACCCAAGCATAGCCAGTCAGGTCTGCATTTGCCAAAGGGCATTTCTACCTCCCTTCTCTCATCTGTGGAAGTGTTTCTTAATATTTTCTCTGCCCTGCAGGGGAGAAGCCCCACAAATGCCAGGTATGTGGTAAAGCCTTCAGCCAGAGCTCCAACCTCATCACTCACAGCCGCAAGCACACCGGCTTCAAGCCCTTCAGCTGTGAGCTCTGTGCTAAGGGCTTCCAGCGCAAAGTGGATCTACGGAGGCACCGAGAGACCCAACACAGTCTCAAGTGAGGGATGGCTCCCAGTCTTTGCTGGAGCTTCCACTCCAGGGAAGAAGGCTTTCCCCAGCATCTCCATCCACCGTGGGGCTGCCTACCCTGTGAAGCCCATATAGTGCCCTGTGTTCCCCTGAGGACTGGCAAAGTCATGTCATTGGCTTTGGAGTACTGGCACACCAGGGCCTTGCACATCCCAGTAGGTGACAAAGAAACCTGCAGGAGCTCTCACTTTTCAATTACAACAGGTATCAGCCCATATCTGACATCACCCGCTCAAGTGCAAAGCCAGAGGAGTTCCTCCAAGGTCACTATTACTCTGGTTTTACACCATGTGCAGGATTTGGTTCATCAGACTGAACCAGCAGTGAGATGGGAACTCCTGGGCTAGTGGCAGCTACAGTCTGTGCCAAGTTAGTGCTGTAACCATGTTCTGCTTTGATGGTTAGGAAGATAAGGCCAGGGCATGCAAATAGACTGTATTCAGTGAGCTGTGTTCAACCTGGACAAGGCTTCTGCAGAGACTTGCCCAGGTCATAAATTCTGGCAACAGGCACCTAATTTTCTTTCAGCAGAACATTTACTGTGATCAAATGACAAGTTAACTGTGTTGTATTTTTAGCTTGGAGTGGGAGGAAAACACTGAGAAAACAGCTCCTTATCCCTAGCTGATAACAGGGGTCTCTAAATGCATTCCCCATATGCACCGTGCTGCAAAGATCCCTGGGTTAGTGGTAACCAAGCAAGCTCCAGAGAGAGCCATGCCACAGCATGAGGCATAAGCTAATAAGACCCATGTCTCAGTACCACACAAGAGAGACTGGCTGCTCTTGGAATCCAGGCTGGTATGTCCCACAGTATTTCACTGCATGCTAGACATACCAACTTAGAGGTGTTCTGGGCAATCCTATGTCACTTGCATGGTCAGGAATGGCCCTTGGATATCAATGTCAAGGGCCAGAGTTCTGCTTTCCAGCCACTCTCTTAAAGGAGGAAGTGACCCAGCCTGTACACTTTGGCAGAGTATGCAAGTACCTTACAAATATTGTACAAACAGCTGTGGTATTTCCTTCTTCTTCCAGGTCTAGGGATAAAAGCAAAGCACTGGAACGAGTAAAGAGCTAGTTCCCCTCCAAGCTGTGCTATGTTCTCACTATATAACCTTTGGCAAGTCACTGCACTGCGCTTTTATTTCTCCACCCCTCCTGGTGATGTGGAGTTATTCACTCAGGTTTATAGAATCCCTCCAGTTCTTGACAGGAAGGACAAAGTATTATTAAGAAGACAAGTGCTTTCAGTTAAGCAGGGCATTGTAGCAGCACACAGCCCACTCCATAACTACATCACTGAACACATGGCCTTGGACAATGACACCAGTGGGAAGTAGCCTGGAGAATGGGCCATCATGGGCAAAGAAGAAACGGTCCAAGTGGAAAACTCATTTATCGCCAGGAGAGAATAAGTCTGCCCTGCCTTCAATTACACTGCTGTAAATCCAGTTATTCTCCTAAGACCTAAAATGTACTTGCCCCTTTTTTATGTGCCTAAGCTGTTAGTCATTAATATTCATTCTGGAAGCTCAAGAGTCTGTACTCCTGGCTTTACTTGTACACTGTAAATATGTATTTATACTTATTCTAATGTATATTTTTATTGCATTATACCAGACAGTGACAACATGTACAGGCCTGCTGGGATTTATCTGATAAATCTGTTCCCTCTTGGTAACTGGGCTAACATAGTGTATTCCATGTTAAAAATACCCATTTCAAGAAAAGCTCACACTTGATTCTGGAGGTGCAGGCAGTGAGGATGGAGGGGAAAAGGAGAAGGGAGAAAGTACAGCATTTTCTCATATGGTTCAAGTGGAAATAAAGGTGGAAGTTCACATGCAGAACAAGGCTCCAAAACTTACACTTGGAAGAAATCAAATTCAGGGAGCAGGGGCCTATTGGCTAAAGAACAGCCACAAACAGTGCTCAAAGCCTGGGATAAGAAACATTCATTCTCAGAGACAAATTGGTGGAGAGTCCCACACAGGCAGCAAGTCAGCTCTGCAGAGCAAGAGGGCTGTGTAGCTGTAATCACAGATGACATGGGACTGTGTGCCCAGCAGACAGTGTTACTAAACCCCCCGTTTTTTTGTTACCAGAACTGCTGTCCTTTCCTGGGTCATGCCAGAACCTGGTCAGGTTCTCTGGTCAGAGACTCCAGGGGAGGTGTATGATCTCTGACAGAACTGGGGTAAAGGAACTGGTCCCCCAGGTCCTCACTGTAACACCTGAACACTCTCACATATGCACAAGCCTTGCTCAAAGTAAAGTCATTTCAGCTTATTGAAACTGCTGCCAAAAATGCAAACCCTGTTTATCCTCCGCAAATCTGCAAACAGAAATATTTAAAGTGCATGTCAGCATCTGAACTGCTCAGCAGTAAATAACCTCCAGCCGCAAAACACACAGGCACAACAGCACAGACTTCCCTGCCTGTGTCCTGGCACAGTAGGTGTGTCTGACTCCTCTGAAGCTACACACTTAGGGCCATTCTGGAGGGAAGTGCTGGCACATACAGACTGGCACTGTGGCAAGACTGCCTGTAAAACCACTCATAAAAGCAAATCAGGCAGCTGGTTCTCCTGAGTCTGCTGAATAAGGGCTACTCTAGCCATTAGATTTCCATTCCTATCTTTGATTTCTGTGATACAGAGGAGGTATAACCTTCAATGGGCAGCTGTGGTCTTCACTCCTAAGGTTGTTCTGCAGCTTGCTTCTCCCTCCTAACCAAGCAAGATTACCCCAGTCCTGTCTTTTATTTGCCCAAGACTCTAGGGCAGGCAGATGCTTTCACCATTATTGTGCCTACTGAAGAGGAGCTAGTTACACTAGAGGAGGCAGTGTCAGCCATACCCGTACATTTATGAGGAGACCGGCGGGCACATCCCCAGGAGATGTAAGGACTTCTTTAGATGGATGGGCAGTGTGTAGAGAACACTGGGATGGCTTTAGGCAGCATGCTGCTGCAGAGCTGTGCTCAGGAAAACGTCTGTGGCCAAAGCAGCCCAGGGGGCCAGGGTGACCCACTCCCACCAGGACTGGGAGTATATCTCTAGGAACACAGAATGTGGATGGAGGCCAGCTGGCAAAGGTAGAGTGAGACAGTAGGGCCAGAGTCAGGACCTGCAAAGGGAGGGGGAGAAGGAATTAACTTGCAGAGTTTTCCACTAAGTCACTACAGTTTCTCCCTCTTAAGTAACAAAGTGGCACTTTCAGACCACTGTGTAATACCCTGCTTCCTTCAGGACTATGATGCTAGCAGCACAAAGGAAACCCCTGGGCTTTCATCTGCACCCCCTGAAGCTCTGGAAATGCAGGCGAAGGAGTAAGGGAGAAAACAGATCTGGCATTACCCAAATCTCACCACACCAGGTTGGGGGACAGCATTCCACTCCCAACACAGCACCAGCCAAGGGCAGGCCTGCTGTATGGAGCGGACAAAGTGCTTCCATGATCCTTGGTACCCAAGAATGCTCAGAACCTGTCAGGATCAGGCCATGGCTGTCACTAGCTCCAAACACACCTGCCCTTGTTCTCCAAACATGCAAATCCTCCCCAGTTCTGACCACTCTGAAAACAACCCCTTTCCCGCCATATCCCCTTGCATCAAAAACATTCTGGTCAGCCAATCAAGGAAACAGATAACAAAAAGCAAAATCTCAACTAATCTTCATAGCTGAAGAAAGAGCTGATTGTTTTGCCTCCCTCCAAGCCCGACCCGCATCCTGCCCTTCCCCAGTCCTCTTCACACCTTCTTCCCTTTATTGCCAGAGAAAGAAAATCCTGGTCTTTGGGCTGTTTTGTTTAGCAAATGAGGGATATGCAAAGCAATAACCCCGGGCATTTGTCAGAAGGAGAGAGGTGCCTCTGTGTCTTCCAGACACCCTTTAGGCACTGAGAACAGCAGCCCAGAAATACTATGATCAAGGGTGGATTTAAGTGCGGGCACATGATGCATCTTCCTAATGAAGACAGAGCCACAGGACACCTGCAGGAAGCAGAGCTATCATGCCATTATGCTGGAACTTACGTTCAGGTTGTATTAACCTCCACAGAGTGGAATCCTAAGGAAGGAAAACCCTGAAGTTTTTACATTGTGTTGGCAATGGTTAGGGAAGGCCTAAAAGGAACTGACAGAAAGGACAGGGGAGAATTAGGCTTCATTTAGGTACAGGTTGTATTTGGGAGGGGGAAAGGGGGGAAGTAAACTAAAACTTGCTGAGTCCAGTTGCTTCCCACCCAAACTTCAGAGAAAGCCTTCAGTGTAAAAAGTGATAAGAGCGAGTCCCTTGTCCCCACAGCAGGTCATTCCCACAGGGCCACGCAGTGTAGGTGATGGGGACACACAAGCAGGTTAGTTCCAGCCCATCAGCATGGTACACAAGGGGAAACCTGAAAACATTAGACAATCTCCCAGAAAGAGCTGCACGCACACATTTCCTTGCATAGGGAAAACATTCCTGCTCACAAAGCAGAGAATTTTTCCCACTTCTCCCCTGGAATAGCACATCCACACAGAAGAGACAACCCAGAACAGCCACACCAAAATTATTGAAGGATAATAAATCTATCAGTTGCATCTCAGCTGAATGAGAGCCAAGAAAACACATATCCCTGCAGAGCTCTGACAAACCATCTCACAACTAACAGTCACCACAGACACACTGATGTTAAGGCTGCAACCCTGAACTGAGACTTGAGATCTACCACATGCTTCCTGCATGACCTAGGGCAAGACATGAGCTCTGTATTTCTGAAGTTGTTCAGCTCACTATGAGACTCACAGAAAGCTTCACCCATCTGTGAGAAGAGGATAATAATTCCCCCTCTCCCCTTCATTTCACTTGTTTATTTCAACGGTAAGATAGTCAGGAATGGACCTGCCCCTCCTTATCTTCTACATACAGCACCTTCACAATGAAGCCTTGATCTCGGCTTGGAACGCCCAAGTGCCATATTAATAACAAGTGATAGAAACTTAATTCAGCAAAGCAACCTAGTTCTGCAACTGGCTTAGAAAGAAATCCTCCAAGCACAGCAAGACCCCTACATTAAAACCACTAAACTGCCAACTGAGAGGAGAAACAGGGCAAGCAGAAACACAGGATAAATCAGACATGAGCAGCATTTTCACCAGTGAATAATATTCCAGAGAGAGACAGAACTGGATATAGATGCTACAAACACCTCACTTGATATCCTCATTTTAAAAGGTGTTACTTCAATACAAGCATTTTTCAATCTGGTCCTTGGGCTGATTTTGACCTCTTGGCCCCAGGGTGATCTTGTTCACCATACCAGATGGACAGACAGGCAGAGAGCAAAGAGTCCCCAAGAATGGGGAAATCTGAGGCTGGGGAGGAGCTGAGTGTGCACTGGGCTCAGCTTTGCTCTGATAAGTTTATCAAGCACTGCCGGCTGCTAACTGTCAGCAGGCAAAGTGGGCCTGTTAGGGAGGAGGAACAGCTCCCAGGGCAAGATAGGACAGCCCATGCCTTATCAGAGTGCCTGAGCCAAAGAGGGAACTGGAGAGTGGGCACTTTCCAACCACTTCATCTGAACAACAGACAGATTGGCAGGAAAGGCCTGTCAGCCCTTTGCTTCTGCCACCCAGGCATCAACAGGGAGCCCCCATCCACACAAATAACCTTGGTAAGTGCAGTATGAGAACTGCAAACGTGAACATAAGGGCCTAAGGGAATGCAGGGGGTAGGCTTTCTTAGGAACATTGCACAGCAGGGAGAGTCAGATTTACAGCAAACAATTCAGATGTTTACTGAGCAAGCTGATCCCGTTCAGTGCTCAGAGCAGCACTTCTCCCCCACACTGCCTTCCCTAGGTCTGGGAGAGGAATCTAGCACTTCAGAATAACACTAGTCACTAAGTTTTGGCGTATAGTTAATTGCTTTGTTTTCCCTTTACTGTTTCTGGAAAAAAAGCCCCAAACAACCCAAACAGTAAAAACACCCAAGTGAACAGAAGAGGAAAAACCTGACCATTCCCATTTGAGCTGCAAGAGTATGGGCCAACCAATGACCATTCACACTACTCCTAGGGCAGCAATAACCAAATCAGTACAGCTCAAGATCATAGCAGATAGACTCTCCTACATTTGGATGAGCTCCCCTGGACCTGTGCAAACTCCCTGTCCAGATACCTCAGTTGTGACAGAGAGGGTAACAAGAGATTCCCACATGGCACATCCTTGTTTTTTGTGCTGAGAAGAGGCTGTGCAGCATCGAACCATTGTCAGATCAGCAGCTTCAGCACTCTGCATTACTTCAGCCTGTCACACCACGCTGTTACCAGGTCACTGTGCAGTTAGACCATATGGACCGCTGTCATCCTGCCTTCCACCACCGCTGGGTCTCTGGCTGGGTTCAAGCTGGTGACTTTGGTCCTGCCTGTATCAGGCGATTTTACTTAGAGCTAGCCCCAGTGTAAGCCCTGACCTGTGCTGGGAGGATGTGTTCAGACTTGGCTGCCTGGGTGCAAGTGATGCTCCAAGCCCTCCATGGGATACAAGGCAGAAAACCCTCTGCAGCAGGAAAGTAGGCCAGGATATCTCCAGTGTGAGCTAGTCACTTAAAGGCTCCCTTTCTGGCAAGTAACATATCTAGGAATCAATTTAGCTCCTCCTAAAGCACCTATCTAGAGTAGGACAGAAGTCATGCCTTCAACGCACCTACTTTTCTCCCTGAAGAGAAAAGGAGCCTCATTTCTCCTGTAACTTTAGATGTCTGCAGATAAGTCACACCCCTGTGGTTTCTGCACCACTCTCAAGCCAAGTTTCTCACAGCTGTTTCTGTTCCAATCCATAATCTACTATTCTCCAGGCCATGAACAACCTCTAAGCCGTTTAATTCTTCTGTGCATTGAGGGCTCCTAAGTCAAGTTCTAAGCACAACAGCCACATTCAGCACTGGCCGACACAACTCTGAGGTTCAAGGCTTTCTCATGAAGAATAAGGAGTTAAAAATAACTCTACCCCATTGAATCTGCCTTCCTCTTGAATAATTTTAAAGCAATGAGACTTTATCTTACATCCCAGACCCTTCTATATTAGGAGCTTTGGTGGGATTTTTGGCAGTGGTCAAGTCTACTGGTTTCTTTTCTTTATAAAATAAAAATTATCTCTTGTCTCAGTTGAGGAAGGGGAAGTCAGAAATGATGGAGCATTCCTGTTCTTGAAAGGGCTCCATCCTGAGAGTGTGAACATGGTGAGCCAGTGTGTCAGTCACACATCCCTACCCAGCTCCTTATTTAGATCCAGCGTGGAGTAGCTTAACTGTAAATCCATCAGGCTCGGTGGACACCCAGCTGTGAGAGCACCTGGGGAAGGCAGTCCAGAAACTGATACTGTAGCATCATGGAGAACACCACATAGGAGACTCAAAACTCAAAGAAGAAGGATTGCATTCCTGGTTTTGACACTGTCAGCTGATCTGAACCAGCCACTATCCCTCCCCATGTCTCAGGTTTCCCATTTGCAAAGTGAAGATAATGACACAGACGTGCTTTGAGATCTATGGATAACAGCAAGGCAGAATTGCTGCACCAGCACAGTAACCTTATATTGGAGTGGCATTGTGAAAGCATCGCACAGAACATGCAGAAAGCATCAAAGGGAGGTCTGCATTGTCATCTGCCATCCTGCATTTGTCTCTTTAAAATACTTGCCCAAATTTGAATAGGACAACTAGAAATCGAACTCAGATCACCTGGACTTCCAGTGTTGTTTGTTAACCAACTTTCTATTTTACATCCTTGAAGTACAACTAATTAGAACATCCCAAGTTAAAACTCTGTTCTTAGGAGAAGTATCATGTACTATTGGTAAGATTATAGTTCTGAAAGATACTTACAAAATTATGCACAAAACTTACTTTCTAGTACCTGCCATTAAAGGCAGAGCTGACAGAGAAGAAAGCCTTTGGTTTCAGAGTGAATGTACATGGAACAGCTGAGGTCTCCTATCTTAACTGCATCTTAGGGAAACAACTATCTAGAAAGTCAGAGAGCTGTGTCCACATGCCAGCCACATAATGCCACAGCAGTGGTGCTGCAGACTCAGAAATACTAATGATACTTTGCCTTTGAATAGCACATACTGTCTAAGGATTTCAGAATGCTCCACAAAGATGGAACACCTTATCCCTGTTTTACTGCAAGGAAACTAAGGGCCAGGGAGAGATAAAGTACCTAGAGGATGTAGAGAGGGTGAGTAAAAGACCTAAAAAATGAACCAAAGCATTTTAGCTCCCAGTTCTTATTTCAGTCATTAGGTAGTGGACAAAGTTCAGTCCTGTTGCAATATAAATGGCTTAATAAGTTATACCAGTGGAATCTGGTGTGTTCTCTCCAAATATGCAGGCAGATGACTGCCTTGGAGCTCTGGCACACCTTTACTCATACGATACCTAGCTACTACAAGTCTGGAAGCAGGCACTACATACTGTGACCTATTTCAAGCCAAACTCCTATTTTCTTAGCCATGTGTTCCCACTGAAATGAACACAACATACAACAGTCAGCAGGATTTAGCTCCTAGCCAGCAAGTTTTCTCACAGCATCACTATAAATTTTGCAGGATATACAACACAAACCTTGTGGTTTTCAGATCAATAATTTATATTTTGGGGGCACCATCTCCTCAGCCTCACTTCCTCAATCCCAAAGTCCTCAGCAATCTTAGCTCGGAAGGGAATGTGACTCAGGCCTTCAACTGAATGGCTGTCATCTGCAAACCCTGAAGACTGGATGTGGCCGTGGTTTTATCACTGGCCACCAGCTGCCTGTAGAGCTCCTGCCTCCTCCCCAATGATTCAGCAAATCTTCTCCAAGAAGAAAAACAAGCACATAAATGAACAAATCACAATGTCAGATTACAAAAATGAGCGGGGAAAAGCTGTGGCTCCAAGGAGGGAGAAAAAAACTGGTGAAGCTGCATGATCCAAGGCCTGGCAAAGAGAGGGGAGCAATAATAATGTAGAAAGAGGGTTATAATTTGGATTCTTTACACTGTGAAACACTGCGAACAAAAAATAACACAACGTGGAAGGAAATGAAGCACATTCTGCCTTCTGCTATCTGGGCACTGCACAGGGCTGATGTGGATTTTTACTGGTATAGATGAGAACTGAATAGTCAATTCTCGTTTACTCTGGAACAAAGTTCCACTAAGCAAACTATTTTCAGGAGTTTCTGCTGCCTGTACCCAAGACTTTCAATAGTTTGGAAGCCCACTGTCAAGCACTTCCAATGTCACTGTGCCTGAAATAAAAGTTCTGTAAGTAATTTTACCCAAAGCATGGCAGAAAGCAGTTAGAATGGATGTTTTAACTTCTGACAGTTTTGGCCACTGTACCACATTTATATATTATAGGTCTTTCCCATAATCAGCTTTGTTTCCTGCTGTAACCAGTCCTGAGTGAAATACAGTATGAACTTTAAGTCTACAGAATAGAAAGTAAAGATGAAACTTCAGCCATACTATAGTTAGGAGATGGAATATTTCCCCTAATGGCATCCAGCCCTGACACTCCAGAGCCCAGCGTTCCAAGAATGCCATGAAATCCTAAAGAAAATGAGAGAGAATTATAGTTTTTAGGATCAATAGGGGAGACCATGTCACCATGTTTGAGTATTTAAAGGGTGGCTACAAAGAACACAAAGACACCCATTTAAAAAGAGGTCACGTGGCAAAAAATGTTGAGAGGTAATGGCACAAGTTTTCCCAATGAGAACAATCATCCACTGGAATAATCTCCCTAGGGAAGTGGTGGATTCCCCAACGTTGGACACTTTTAAGACTTGGCTGGACAGTGTGCTGAGCTGTCTTGTCTAGACCATGTTTTTGCCAAGAAAGGTTGGATGAGATGATCTGTAAGGTCCCTTCCAAGATGGGATTCTATGATTCTATGAAAACGTGGTACTACTGCACTCTACAGGCTGAAAACAGTGAATAGATAATTCAGTTTTTTTAATCACAATTTCTAAGCCACACTCATCTCTTTGGGGAGGGAGACTGGCTCATGGCTCCTGGGTATTCGGGGCTGGTGGTCCTGCTTCTGCCCCATCCCAGAGTTTTCACAGAATTAACACACTCATTGCCCACCCTGCTGAGACGACCAGGAGGAACAACAGTGGCTGTAACACTAACATGCAAACACAGACATGCCACCAACCCTGACTCAAGGACTCAGGTTATTCAGGGCTCAATGATCCCATAGTTTTTTGGTGCTAGGTGGGAATGTCTGCAGCCATACCAAGGATCTTGTCTGCACAATTCCAATTGAGCACTTCCTTACTTCTCTTACAGGCTCATTGCACAGATCTGTCTGGTGTGTCTTGTGTCCGAGCAGTTTACAGATGGCCTTCTCTTGCAGTGGCAATCCAGAATGTGTCAGCACCACTGCTGAGCTGTTTTCCGGAGCTGCTTCTTCTCTGCATCCTTTTGGCCTTAGGTCTTAGGGCCTGGCTTCTCATGCATCCATCATCACAGTTGCAGCTGTATCCTTTTGTAACAGGCCATGGCAGCTGTAGATTCTTCCTCATGCTCCCCCCCGCCCATGTCTTCTCACTAAAGGCTCCTTCTCTCTGGGAGTAATTATTGCTGGGAGTGTTATTATGTCTCTGGGTGGAATCATTTGTCTTGTTTGTGTGTGGTGTCAGTTTGCATGTGTCAGAGTTGGAGCTGCTCAGCAGGGACATGAGACAGGAACAACAGGAAGCAGTCAGGAACTATCCCCCGACCTTTAAAGTGGTCAAACGCAAAGGATGGAAAAGCTTGAGCCACTGGGATGCTTTCTGGGACAGAGGCAGAATATTTCTGCCTGGCTCGAGTGGGAAAAGGGCAAAGAAAGGTGCGCCCTATACGCCCAGTGAGGAGTTACCGTCCTGGGATGGTACAAACTGGGCTGGGAGCGCGGCCGTTGCTCGGAACACGATCGTTGCGGTGGTGCTGCCGCCCGGTGACGAGCAGTCGGTGCCGCAGCCCATCCTCTCACTTTCCACGGGCGGAAGGGGTGTCAGGGGGACCATCTGCCACTGTGCTACTCAGCGCACTGTCACCAGAAGCGTGCCTCTCAACCATACAGAGCCAGTAGACTACCCACCAACGCCAGCTCCCCAGCCTTGTCACCCCCAAGTCCATTTATGCTTTTGAACCAAGTGGAACCCTAGTCTTTCCTCTATAGCGAGAGCGGCACAGAAACTGCCACAGCACCCGGTATTTGCAGCCTAACCTTCGGCTGTGTCCAGCTAAGACACGGTGAAAACACTGCCTCTAAAACCTCCAGACACTGGAGGGACTGAGCTAAGGCGAAGCTGACCCTGGCTGGACCAAGGACAGCTGACACACAGTGCCGCGCCCTCCCCGCCGCCGGCGCCGCGGACCCGCGGGCTCTAGGACCCGGGTCTCAGCGGCCTGCCCCCTGGTCCGCTGCCGAGGGCCCCGCGGCTGCCGAGGCGCCGCCGCAGCGGAGGGGGCGAAGGGGCGGGAGCTCAGCCGCGCACCCCCGGCCCGGTGCGTCAGCGGGGGAGCGCCGAAACCGACGGCAGCGTTGGGGGTGCCGCGGCGGGAGCGCGTCCCGATGCCCTTCTCAGGGGCGCCGGGCAGCTTCCCCGCCAGCTGCTGCTGGTGCCCGGCGCCTCTGGGAGTCCTCTGGTAACTACCCGGCTCGGCAGCGACCGAGAGGAGCGGGCGCTCGGCCGGCTGGGTGCCGCCGGGAGCGCGGGCGGGCCGCGGGCGTGGCGGGGCCGGGCGGCCCCTCGCTGGGCTTCGGCGGGGCGGCGGGGTCGAAGCCGGCGGCCTGGCAGGGGCAGGTGAGGTGGACGTGCTGCTCCTGTGGCAGCGGCCTGCCCGACCTGATGGTGACCCTGCAGCATTACAAAACTGAGGAGAAGCCTTCAGGGATTTGCCTTGAATAAACCAGCAAACACGGTCTCTGAGGAACTCCTCCGAATGAGGTCTGGGTGAAGCTCCAACCCTCGATAAAGCTGCGTTTCCTTTTATTGATACGTGTGTTCTATATGTATTCAACTGCACTTATGTCTTTGCGTATACGTATGGATGGGCACGTGCGTATCCTCAGTGACATAAGAAAGTCTTGCCCATGGGAAAAGAAATTCTGGTCCTTTGACTTAAAAGTCGCTCAAATCTGTACCAAGAACTGCACAGTTGAATTGTTCTGTTGGGAAATTCATAATTTTTAAAAAGTAAGGAGTTCTGTTGCTTTCTTAAAAATTGGTATTTTTTTCTTCATCAGCTGTTTCGATAAGCTGTTCTAATTACTGAGAATAATTGTTTTAATGGAAATGGCTCAACCAGTTACCTGCAGAAGTAGCTAGAGTTCAGTTAATCTTGTGAAGTTCCCAGTGTGTTTTAGAAGATAATTTCTTCTAGCTATGTAATATACCTTATTTTTTTCCCTCTAGAAGAAATACAGTTTAATGGTCGTGTGGGGCTTTTCCTAAGTTACACATTTTGTGCATTAGCCTTCTTAAAAATACTCATTGAACTTTTATCCCCATGTTGGAGTTGCCCTTGGTGGTTGGTTTTTTCCTAACAGACACTATTCTGGTTTGGGATTCATTTGCTTTACTGTATTTGATTTGGATTTTGACCCCTCTCTGCATCAGCTGTGTCACTGCAAGAACTTTTCCCCCTGTTTCTAGTAAACCAGAACTGTCATTCATGTACCAGATTCTCCACTGAGGTTATGCCTGTCTGCTTGGTGTCAAATGTGATGCTGACTACACTTAAGAGAATGCTATTGCAGTGCTTCTAGTTTCACTACAATTCCATTGCTTTCCATCTGGCAGGCAAATCGCCACATGCACCCATAATTTTAGTTGCATAGTGCAAATGGAAGTTATGCTTGTGTGACATCTTGAGAGCAGCATTCCACAGTAAATCTGACTAACCTACCTGCTTGGCTGGTTTGGAACTGCCTGGTTTCTGCTACTTGCAGGCAGACAGAACAGGTTTACTTTCCCCAGAAAACTCCCTGCAGATGGCTGAAATTATGTTCTACTTTTACAATCCATTAAATGATCAGTGTGCTGCAGGCTAGCAAGAAGTAGCTGAGGGGCTGCTCTTTCTGGGGCTCTTGCCTTGCTAGTACTGTAGGTTTTTCTGGAAATCTTTAAGCATAAACTATTTTCCTACTTTCTCTGTGCCAGTCATTGTAATTTTGAAGGTCTTGGTCCATTTTTTTAACAAGTAAAAATATATATTTAGCTAGTTTGAGAGTTTACATGAAGTACATTGCCTCTCATTCTGTATGATTGTTTTGCAAGCAGGCTGCACTTTGGCCTTGTGAAAGCATTCGGAGATGGCAGGTATGCTACACTGAATGTAGAATCTCAAACTTGACCAGGCAGTGGCCAACCTATGCCACATTGGTATCAAGAAATATACTGGGGTTTTTTTTTCTTTTGGGGGAAGTAAGGAACTTGACATAGAATCAGCAATAATTAGAAATAAAGTTCAGGAGTTCTACTGTTTGTGTCTCTGCCAGACTGACTGCAGACACATGCTGTATCCTGCAACAGGGTACTAGAAACATCTCATTGCTAAAAGCTGCCAACAGGATTAGCTAGACAGCATCAAAGCCAATGCATTTGCAGAATACCTCTTTAGATACTCTCTTTTCTTACTAATTTGCTATGACCTTTCTAATTTTCATCTTTGTGTGCTTCTTGTTTGAGAAAATGGGAAAATAATTGCAGGCAGCATGTTATAAAGGGAGGCAGACCTTTGTGTAAAGAATTTTATGGGTTTTATTGTGTTCAAGATTTATTGCAGCATTGAAATTATATTAAGTGCTACAGAAATGCTGTTTTGTTTTTCTTCCCCAAACATTTTAAAATCCCCAAAGTTCAAATTTAAATTATTTTGTGGCTATTTTCATGCAGAGGGTCTGTGCTTGCGTTCCACTCTGTGTGGAATTTTAGCAGCTGCTAGACTTATACAGCCTAAGACCAGCCCAGAACTTTTGGGGGATTTCTATTTCAGGAGGTGTACTTAGAAAGAAACTGGCTGAGAAAAGGCTGTTGTTGCAATTGGGAGGATCTATGCAGAATCAGTCTGTTTCTTTGCTGTTTGAAAGAGTGGTTGTGTTTTAAAAGTTGGTACTCTCCAGGGTGGCAGAGGGGCACCACAGAACCAATACTTCGGTTTGAATGGGTGTATGTGTTCATATCAACTGTATTATACCTAGTGCATGGAAGGGAGGAGGAATAGGGTAAATGAAAACTGCATTAAATTGGAAATTAAGTACTTTCAGTGGAAGAACTAGGTTTTTCTGAAGGAACCAGAGAAGTGAGACTGCATTTTTGGCAGTCTTGTAAAGCAATCCAGATATTTAGAAAGAAAGTTATGGTTCACTGCAAACTACTGAGTAGGCATTATTATTGGTATTTCTTTCAATAAAGAGTTTTGTTTCTTTAGTATGGAAGTTCTTTTGAAGTTATTTTACTGGGTTTGCATGCTTAGTCTGTTATGGTATTTCTTGATGCATAAGCAGTCAGCTTTGAGTTTATGGTGTTACTAGCTGAAATGTAGTTTCAAGTGGCATAGGGTTAGATTTGTGTTCGGACAATGAAGTTACGATTATTTCTAGGTAGATAAACTATGGAATGCTACAGTTACCTGTATGAGGGAAAAGGCAGTATGCAAGAGAAATCATAAAGAGATGTTACTCCAAGTATGCCCCTTGCATGGAATTCTCACTGTATTAGCTTTTGCTGAGAGGCTGCATATGCTCACAAGTTTTTGATTTGGACCTGAGGTGCCATCTGCCAAACTGAGCAGCTGTGGGCCATGTAACTTGTAAGTAGTCCTGTATGTTGATGTGAGGTTCAGAGTAATAGTATGCTGGGATAAAATAATGCATTTTATCATTATTCATGCTTGCACTTTGCTCAAATCAGCCTATCATTAAACTCACAGTCCAACTGTGAGCCCAGCTGTGAATCCAACAATTCCCTGGCTAACCAAAATGTCTCTCCCTACCATTTTTTAAGACTTGTTTTATGACTTTTTAATTTTAACCCCAAGTTACTTAATTGAGCAGCTGCTAAGTGTTACACCTCAAACACCATGGCAGAATTGACATCAAAGGTTGATGCTGTGGCATAGAATCATAGAGAAGGAGGAGTTAAGTAGCTAGTATAAGGTGCAGACTCACAGACAGAATTGCTGTCAGAGGCTCCATTGTGAAGCTATCCCAGGTGTCAGTATGTTGGAAACTGCTTATTGAAGATCCAAATGGGTCCTAACTCTAATAAGCTTTAGGTTCTACATTGTCTGAATTCTTTAAGGTAAGGCTATTGCTTAACAAAATTCCTCAGCAGTACATCACCAGCTGAATCCAGCTGGGATCAGCATTAATTCAAAGTTACTCTTTGGTAGCTTCTACTGCATAATGGGTGTCCTTTGCCCCCTTGTGTCACTGTTCATTGAATTGAATTGTCTTTTAACACTAGGGAAGCTTTTAATGAAATTCAAACCTCAAAGTAGAGTCTTAGTATATTACCTGAAGTTACTATTTTGTAATAATTGCTGTGAAGAAAGGTAAGATTATATACCAAATCACATTATGTAGTAACCTGTTACAGTTTACTACATAGGTGGCTGCAGTACTTAGTAATACACAGTATCACAATACAGTTTATTACAAAATGTAAAAGCAATTGAAAATACTTAAAAAATTTGTCTAAACAGCAGTCATCTAACATATAGTTGTAAAGTTGTTACTCTAGCAAAACATTATAGAATCATAGAATCCCAGACTGGTTTGTGTTGGAAGGAACCTTAAAGCTCATTCAGTTCCAGCCCCTGCCACGGGCAGGGACCCCTTCCACTGGAGCAGCTTGCTCCAAGCCCCTGTGTCCAACCTGGCCTTGAACACTGCCAGGGATGGGGCAGCCACAGCTTCTCTGTGCAACCTGTTCTAATGCCTCACCACACTCACAGGGAAGCTATTCACTGGTTCATCTTTAGCCATAATACTTGACTGTAATACTGGTTTCAGCTCCTACTGAAAAGTTTTAAAGGCAGTCCTCACATAGTAAGAATACTTTCGGTCACTGTGCCATGGTTTGATTCCCAATGTGGGGGTTCAAACCCTACTCCAGGGTTTGTGTCTCAGGGCAAGCATGGACTATGTTTACTTTCTGAAGAGGCAGAGAACAGTAGTGTGTACCTGTGTAAAAGGAGAAGGCAGAGGGCAGAGCTTCACACACTTGAAGGTGCTGCTGGTTTGTTCTGTGTTGAAGTCATACAGGTGGCGATGGTGTAGGGCCAAGTTGTGATGAAGCAGGCTGGTGCTGGCTCACAGGCCAAGGGCCCTGCTCTGTGCGGCCTGCCATGTCTACTTCATCAGAGCAGGAATACTGAGCTGAGCTCTTACCTCTTACCCGGTGAGTCTTCACCGTCCTGGCCAGCTGCTGTTAAACATGGCAGACCCCATCAGGCTGTGAGGTGACTGACTGAACATAGGAGAGCCCCTCAGTCTGAGGTGGCTGTGATTGAACATAGCAGAGCCCCTCAGGCTGTGAGCTGACTACAGCTGAACATAGCAGAGCCCATCAGGCTGTGAGCTGATTACAGCTGAACATAGCAGAGCCCATCAGGCTGTGAGCTGATTACAGCTGAACATGGCAGAGCCCATCAGGCTGTGAGGTGACTGCGATTGAACATGGCAGAGCTCATCAGGCTATGAGGTGACTGCGATTGAACATGGCAGAGCTCATCAGTCTGTGAGGTGATTGCGCTTCTAAAGCTTCTGGGCTGAGTGGGGCAGGTTGAGGGTACGTTCTGTGAGCCTTTCCTGCCGCAGCGGCCTGAAGCCCGACTGCCAGCGCAGAGCCCGCACACGGACGCGGAGCTGGCGAACGGGTTCGCCGCCGTCACCCAGCTCCCGGGACTACAGCTCCCGGCGGGCGCTGCCGCGGCGGCGCATGAGTGGCTGACGGGCCGGGGCGGGTGCGCGGCGGCCGTGTGGCGGGATGTGCGCGCGGAGCTCCCGCCGCTGCTCCCGCGCGGGCCGAAGCCGCGTACCCGTACGCTGGAGGCGTGAGGCCTGCGGCTGGGTGTCCGCATGGAGCTGAGCGGCGCGGAGGCGGCCTCCACACGGTTCCTCGGCCTCACGCAGCGGTAACCGGAGCGGTGGGGGGGAGGAGGTCGGGGCGCGATGCGGTGCGGGTCCCCGCTGTCGATGGCGGAAAGGCGGCGCTGGGCTGGCGGCGCTGAGGTAGCGGAGCAGCGGGAGCCCCGGCTCCCCTCAGCGGCTGCCGCAGGTGGCGTGGGCGGGGCCAGGCGGGCGCCCTCAGGGGCTTGTTCAGCGTTAGCGTCGCTGAGGGAAGGGGAACGGCGGGTCTCTCCTCAGTGACAGTCACAGGATGGTTGGGGTCGGAAGGGACCTTAAAGCTCGTCCAGCTCCAACCCCTGCCCCGGGCAGGGACCCCTTCCACTGGAGCAGCTTGCTCCAAGCCCCTGTGTCCAACCTGGCCTTGAGCACTGCCAGGGATGGGGCAGCCACAGCTTCTCTGGGCACCCTGTGCCAGCGCCTCAGCACCCTCACAGGGAAGAGCTTCTAATAGCTAACCTAAATCTGCCTTCTGTCGGCTTGAATCCATTTCCCCTCGTCCTGTTGCTACATGAATAAAGGTTTATCTGTATTAAACCACTTTGCAATATAAGTAAATTATAAATTACTACACCAAACTAATATGAACCACTGGTAAACCTAAGTATTTCAGTGCTGGTGGTTCTTAATATGATGAAAACTGGTTTAAAACTGGCATACTGGAGAAGCAGTGTTTTCTGATGTATATCAGATAGGGACTGAGGAAGGATGTAACCCGGTGAAGAAAATAAAAGTCAATATTAATCACACCATATTTCTTTAAATTAAATGATGTCATATGTCAGAGAACTGAGTGCAACTGTTGGTGGTAACAGAACAGAGAGCCAAAGAGGTGTGCAGGCTGGAATTCATTGGGGAATATGTGCACTAATGCAAATAGCCTGAAAATGTAAATCATACCTATGCATAAAGAGATGCTAAGATGCTTAACTTTCACGAGGTTCTCTGTGTAGCATTTATGTTGGTGTGTGGTTTTGCTGCAAGTGCTTGATGTGAAGCAGATGACAAGTATGATATGAAGCAGAAGTGTGACATGAAGTAGTTAGGTTGAGAAGAAGCAGAGGCGAGCTATTTAGTATAATTCCGATTTTTAAAAGGACTGCTGTTGTATTTGAAAGTTTAGTATGTTTCAGGTACTTTGAATTGGGACACAAATGGATAAGAATATTAGTATTAAACTGCTCTTGTTTTAATGAACATTTTCCTGCTTTTTAAACAGCGAGAGCAGTGTTGGAAAAATACTAATGGCTGTCATGTCATGTTCTCCTTTAACTCAGTAGTCCATATTATGTTACATTACTGTATTCATATGTTGTACACCTGTATCTGTTTCTTAGTTATACAATGTTTGGTTTTGAGTATTCTCCAGATTTCATTTTGTAAAGCTTTTTGTTAGCTACTGATTTTGTTATTCCTGCAGCATTAGTATGCTCAGATCTCAGTATGCTTTTCCTGATGGAGTTTGACTTTCAGCTGAAATGTCACCAAATTAAGGTACAGGACTTAGTTTGTGTTTATGCAGTAGTTTAAAATGCTTTTGGAACTCACTGGGTTTACCATGCAGGTGTTTCATAAGATGGCATTTTCCTCTGGTTTCATGCATTTTGAGGTTTTTCATCAAACCAAAAGTAGTTCAGTTTTGTAAACCTCAGCTTGCTTCTTCTCCTGCTTTGTGAAGCCATCACATAACTGATTAATGTCTTTAAAAATTATCCAGGCAGAGATGGTTCTGTTCAAATTACAGTAGGCCAGATGCTCTTTGTGGTGACTTTCTAACTTGTTTTATGTTTGTGTGTGGTGCTGTCCAGATACAGACACACAGAACAGTGACCTGGCTTTCCCAAGGCTTGAGGAGATTTGTTGTGCTAGTGACTGTTGTTGGATTATTAAATTTTGATTTTTTTTCTTTCACACTCCTTAAATTGTCATCTTACATACATTTCTTCATTTGATCAAAGGCTGAATTTCAGACATCATCATCAGCAGTATCTCTCTTGACTGCTGTTTCCATAGCATTCTGCCAGCCAGTACTGAGGGTGACAAGTGTTCATTGATTGGAATTGCATATACAGTGGTTTCTAAGGTAACTAGCACACCTACCCATAAGGATGAATTTTGTGGGACAAAAGTAGCACATAGAAAAAAAGCTGGCACTACCACAATTACTTGGTTTTCCTGTAAGAGTTAAAAAAGAATAGAAAACCTACAATGCCACAACTGCGCAACACCGTGGCATGATTACATGGTAATGTTCACTCAAAGGCCCAGCAGCAGTAGTGGCTGGTGTACAGAAATATTGGACATGAAGACCTCATGGTGTGTGATCACTTAAAGATTTGAACCTGCTTCTGGATGCTCAGACTTCCTGACTTCAGAACAGTTTCTTCCATTGGTCTCTGTTAAGATTGTTTTATCCAATTGATAAGGCTCTGAAAATCCTCAGTGTCACAAATGTGAAAAGACAGATAGAGATGTGCTGCCACAAACTTTGAAAATTCCATCTTTGGGGCATGCTGTTTTTCAGGGAGCAACCTGAAGTAGCCTTACTCATGGGAACTGACTGGTAATTTTTAATTTATGTATCTCTAAGTTTTTAATCCTGTTTCTCTTCTCATTTTGTTTCTGTTAAATTGTTTCTGTTAAATTTGCATCTGAATCTTTATATAGCTTGTAGTTGTAACACATATATGCCCATTGCAAAGGCAGGAGGCTTAGTGTTTATAGTTAGAGGAGGTGTTTGCTATCTGTTTTGACCTTATGAAGTGATGTGCTTAATGTCATGTGAAGGTATGAGATTGTATGTGATAATGCATGTAGATTTTGAACTTCACATGGTAGGGTTACTTTTACTTGCTGACAGTTTTATCTTTGTTAAGGTTGGTGGGGGAAACCTATGAAATGCTTTTCTTATGCTTTTGAATTAAAGTAGTTGTGTAGTTTATCTTTGTGTGTAGTCCAAAAAATACTCTGAAAAAAACCAGTAGCAAGGTACTAAGCATGGGGTTATTGAGCACAGTGCAGTTGTCCTGTTTGAGGCATTAAGTTTATTATTGGTTCTGCTTCCCTTAGATTAAATGCAGATTTCAAATGTGGTTATAAGCCACCATCTGCTTTGGAACTCTGATCAAATTATGACTAAATATTGAATTTAATCTTGGCTTTTTCCTCCAGTCAGGACAGACATTTCTTTTCTTTTGGGGATAATATGAAAGCCAGACTGCAATGGCTGCTGGAGATTGTGCACATTGTAAGGAGTGCTCCCTGCAGTAATGAGTTCATGCACTGCAAACCTTGTTCTGCAGGAATGGTATTTGTTAATGGCAGGGTATAGCGTTGCAGGAGATGGAAGGCAAGTTACTTGTGTACACTGATGAACTGTTTCTATTCCAGCTCTGTCTCTGAAGATCTGGGTTGCAGACGTGGAGAGTTTAGCAGAAAGCATTACGGATCTGTGGAGCTTGTAAGTTTATACAGCTTGTCCTTTGATTTTAGCAGCTTATAATGCAGAGCTCGGATCCTTTTCATTTCCAGGTAAAAAATTGGATCTAGTTCAGAAAAATGTGCTTTCTAAGCTGGACTTGAAAGTTAGAGGGTAATAAAAGGAAGCTTCAGTATAGATATATTGACCTGCGCTAGGAAATCTTTTTACTACCTTGTTCATGAATATTTCATCATAATGGGACAGGAAGCATTATATAAACATTGTGCTTACCTCCATATTGAGCTTTTTTTCCTCTTATGAGCTGAAGATGGCAAAATATTAGGCTAGTATTTTATGAAGTACTTGCAATTACATGGGTTAAAAACTGTGCATGCTTGTGCGTGTACATACGTATGTATGTGATTTTCTGTGTATGTGCCTTAGAACAGTGGGAGAAGGTTTAAAATTAAAAGGAAGTAGTCAGAATAAGGATATGGAGAGCTGTTCCCTAGAATCTATCACTTACTCTATATTTTCTTCAAATTTAAAGATTAAGTTGGCCCTTCATTTTTTTAATACCTAAATTTCTCCTCTACTGTGAAAGTAGCAGTATATCAGCAGTTAAAATAATGTCACTCTAATGAAGTTAGACAAGGCTCTAACGAAAATACATAAACTTACTGTAGGAAAACAGAATTGGGGAGAGGTAAAGAAGCTAAACTCCAGCTGTCTTACCTGATTAGAGTTACAATTGAGTCATGCCAAATCTGTAGTCAAATTGGTAATAGCGGTGCCGATCCCTTCTGTGGGTAGTCATCTGGTGCTTTGGAGAAAAAGTAACTGTGGTAAGCTTTGACTGCTGATCATATGGCTATTTTTGGAACTAGAACCTCTATCTTAAACTCTCTTACAGCTTATATCTAGCGATGCTGATGGAGCCATTCAAAGAGCTGGACGGTTCCGTGTGGAAAATGGCTCCTCTGGTGAAGTAAGTGGTTAAAGATACTTACAGAAAGCTGAAAAAATGGTTCAGCTTCAGCATTTGATCTAACATTCTCCCAATTCTATTTCAGAATACAGACTACACTCCTGGCACATGGCACAGAACGGATGTGCATTTGGAAAACCCAGAATATCATACAAGATGGTATTTCAAATATTTTTTAGGGAAAGGTAATTATTTTTTCATGAATGGATTGAAGTTTTGATCAATGAAAATGTGATGTAGCTTTGAATTGCTATTACTTAATTCTGGGGAAAAAAAATATTATTAAATTGGTATCCATTTTTCAGGCTGTACAGAAAACAATTTCTTGTTTCATGTATTTTTTACATGAAGACAGAGGGTTTCTGGAAGTGGCAGAATCCCTGTTACCAAAAAGGGATGTTTTGAAACCCTTGGCCTTTAAAGCTGTACATACCTCTTGGGGTTTTATACATCTCTATATAAATACATAGTTATTTAGGTAGATGAGTATATATTTTTACATCTGAATACATATATTTACACATCTGTACACGTCTGTGTGTGCGAGCGGGTGTGTCTTCTTTATGGTTGATAATGCTTCTTGGTTTTCCCTAACAGTTCATCAAAATTACGTAGGTACAGATGCAGAGAAGAACCCTTTCTTTCTGTCTGTTGTACTGTCTGACCAAAATAATCAGCGTGTTCCTCAATACCATGCAATACTTTGGAGAAAAACTGTGAGAAACCAATATTTAACTGTTGCTCTGGCTTTATATTGGTTTGCTTGCTTGTTTTGGATACATTTATCATGCACTTTCTGCTTTCTTCAGAATGTCAGTGTTTATTAAATATTTTTCATTTATATGAAAAATTCTACCATAGTAGATAAAACTAAACTAGTTTTGTAGATAGCATTATACTAAAATTTCTGACAGAAATCTGTAATGTCAAATATTTTTTAATTTTTCTTACCTTCAACTCTGTTATTTTTAGAATGTTGCCTAACTTGTTCTTGATTATGTCCTGTGATCAATTTAGGCAATAATTTTACACTGCTTTTAGGATTTTCTTATGCAATGTTAAGAAAGTAGGCAGGTGTGATACTGGATTCACTAATATTGTTTAATTAAATATGTTTCCACTTAACATTCCATAAGAGCCCTTTATACAAGCAATTGATTTTAAAATTATGCCGTATGCTGTATGCATGCATGGTTCATAGTTTGTAATGTTTCCTAGTTTCAGCAGTCCTTATACTTAGTTTTGACTACCTTAGCATGTGGTGAAAAGTAATTTTGCACAGTCCATGGCTTTTTACATTCAGTTTGTGGCTTTTTGTTTGCTTGTTTTTCCAAACTAGTAAGTAAAATGAGCACAGTTTTGGTGTTCTTTTTTTTTTTTCTTAATTGTTTTATTAATATTCCTATTTAAATATACAGAACAAGTCAGTATGTCTCGTAGTAGCTCCTAGTTTTTTTTTTCTTTATAGGGTACTCAGAAAATATGTCTCCCTTATAGTCCCACAAAAACATTATCAGTGAAATCTATATTAAGGTATGTATTTACAAATAAGTTACCAGTTAAGATATTTGTCTGTATGCCTTTTCCTGTAATTCAGAGCTTGTGTTGTATGGTCTTCATGATAGATTTATAAAATCAGTAAAAAAACAGGCTTACAAATCTTAGTCATTAAAGCAGCAAAAAGTGGTTTTAAAGCCTGTTTTGGAATAGACGAAGTGACAACTTAAAACAGAAAAATTCTTAGTACTATTTTCAATGGACTATTTTCAAGTTAATTGGAAATCGGGTACTAAGTGGAACTGCAGTGGTTGTGAGGATATACCTTTTTAAATTAAATAGGCAATTTACAGACCTAAGGAACCACAGACTTTGACTAGAGAGGTGGTGGTTACGTGACCCTAACAGGAAGAAGCAAACAGGGAAAAAAAGAATAAATATTTCTTCAGTTGATTTTTCTCCATGTAAGTCTTGCTATGGGTGTGTTATACACAGTGAAACCAAGAAAATTCCTTCTGGTCAGTGTGTATGGGCATGCTTCTAGTCTGTCCTGCCTCTTGTGGCAGAAGAGAATATAAATTGAGCAAGCCTGACACCAGTATGTAAGAGGCTCTTTGAACAATTCCTTTTGTAACCAGTTATAACTGCAACCAGTGAGTGGTTTAATGTTGAAATGCATACTTGCCCATCTCTAAAGCACTATTTCATTTGCATTTCAGTGCTATGTGTCTTGACAAATTTGAGAGGAGCCCAAGGGAAATCTTTCATCCTGAGATACAAAAGGTAGGAGGTAACTACTTTTTTTTTTTGGTTGGTTGGTTCTTTTTCTTGATTATTTTCTGGAAAAACAAGTCATTAACTATAAATGCTACTGGTTTGTTTCAGTAGCAGGATAAGAATGATGAGTAAGGTTACATGATATTCAACTGTCTTTATCAGCTGAACTAGACACTTCAAAACAAAACTTAAGTGTACAAGGATGTTACTTTTTAATTTGTGTTATCTTTAATACCAATGTGCTAAAGATACTGTTTTGCTTACAGGACTTACTGGTTCTTGAAGAGCAAGAGGTAAATGTAAACTTACCACTCGTGGCTCATGACCTATTCAACAAAAATAGCTTTCTATTGAAACTATATGCACTGACATGCTTGTGACAACTTAGAAATCAATTGCTATTGCAGTAAAAAAATATAATATTTCTTTGCAACATAAGATCAAAAATAATTTTAAGCTCCAACTTAATAGATCATAACTAGAACACCGACTTGGTATATCACAAAATTCATAATCTGTGATCAAAGATAAATTACTCGATTTCTGCTACTTCAGCATGGAGTTGGAATGAATTGTATATTCACATGTATACAAAGGTATGTGTATAAAAGTCCTTAGAGAAAACATGATTTTATATCTTCTAGTTTCCTATTTATCATACAATATTTGGTTTTATTTCTCAGGGATCTGTAAATTTTAAATTTGGAATCCTTTATGCTAAGGATGGGCAGCTTACAGATGATGAAATGTTCAGCAATGGTGAGCTTTTTTCTTTCACCCTTTTAGTAATTGTTCTATTAATCTGAATCTGAATATTCCTGTATCTTGATTATTTTTTTTATAGCTGTTCTATTACAGCGTGTGCTTTTCTGTTGTAACATTTCTCCCTTCCACATCTAGAAATGGGAAGTGAAAGCTTTCAAAGATTTTTGCATCTCTTGGGTGACACAGTTACTTTGAAAGGCTGGACAGGCTACAGAGGAGGACTGGACACTAAAAGTAAGAATTCATCTGAAGCAAAAAAGTTGGGGGGGGCTGCAGTATAAATGCTTTTGTTTATTGCATATACATATTGTATATATTACAGAAATATGTGGATGATAAATGCTTTGCTTCACCAGGAAAAAGTCAGGTTAACTTAAATGACTGTTGTGGAATGTAGTTGAAGAAAAGTGTTTATAGGACCTGTATTTTCAAGGTGAATGGTTTCATTTTATATTGGAAGGGGTTGAAGAATACCTGACATGTTACTTGTTTCATGATAGTAAGGCATCGTAGGTTAGGTGAAGGACATCACAGGTTTTAAGCGTGTGTGTGAATGTGCAGATCAAGTTGCAAACTTGGGTTTGGACCCCTGTAGAACATGCAGTGTGAACATTTTATAGAATGGATCAGAAAAAAAGATGACTAAAGAAGGTTTGGTAGAAAGATCTGAAATATCTTTTGATCTTTAGAAAACTTAAAGTTCATATCCCTGCTGAGAATGTTGGTTTCCCTTGCAGATGATACAACAGGAATCTTTTCCATCTATACGGTTTTTCAAGGGCATGAAATCATGTTCCATGTTTCAACCATGCTACCATATTCTAGAGAGAACAAACAGCAGGTACGTGGTTCTCTCTTTGTTTATTTCTTCCTTTTTTTTTTTTTTTTTTAAATCACAAACTCCAGAACTTCAGAAGAAAATAAGGGAATTCTTGCCTATTAATACTTTAGAAATTTAAGCGTTAAAGCTTCTGCTATATTTTTTCTTCAGTATTATAACAATAATTATAATGCTGAAAATGTAATGATGTTTGTTAGAAGATAATGCAGCATATCAACTCTATTAAGGTACAAAAGGCAGTTGTGAAGGTCAAAATTGACTGTGTGAGAAGTGATTGAGTAATCTGTTATTCAGATGACCTGTAGAGCTTCACTGCTGCAATTATCATTACCTCAAAGAATTCAAGAAGGCTGGAAATTAAGAGTTGTGTGTGAGTTGTCAGATTACATATGTAACACACAACTCATACTCAAGTAGCAATTCCTGTAGCTTGAAAGAAATTTCACGTTTGGGCATGTTAATGGTAAGCTTTGTGCGTTTACCCTAAAGCACTGCTCCTGCCCTTTCATAGATTGATTAGGTGAGTTCTTGGGTGCTTTTTCAAATGTGCCATTGTCCATTGCTTGAACCTTTCTATGTATTATATGATGGCAAAAAATACTTCATAAGCACATGCATTTACCTCTGCATCACACATCCATGATTTACCTAAAATTACTCATAATTGCCTTACTAATTTCTTACTTAAGCTATAGTTATGTATTATAATAATATAATTAGATTATATAATTATATTGCTGGTTTTTTATTTCCATGCCAGTTTTCTCATGCTTTTGCCTTGGACTGATGACAGACAGGATCACAGCAAAAACCAGAAGCCAATCAGGACATTAATTATTTTTAAACAGTAACTCAGCATTAGGGTGTTTTCCTTTTATTTCAAGTGGTGGATTTGCTTATTTGAAATATGGGGTGTTCATGCCCGATTTGTGAATATTAAATATGGAAATTATGGAAAATATGAGTGCTTTGCTAACTTAATATGCAATAGCTGCTGGTTTAGCAGCTGGCACTGCTATAATTTATACTGGCTTCAGACATAATTTTCATATCACAATTATTCTGTTTGCAGTTTAGGACCATTATTTTACCATTCTCTCACAGAACTGTTAAGGTATTTAGATACGTTTTTTAATTCATTATGTCTGTTTCTCCTCCCTACCCCCTTTATTTTTTATTTTTCCTTTTTTTTTTTTTTTTTTTTTTTTTTTCTCCAGGTAGAAAGGAAGCGACACATTGGGAATGACATTGTCACTATCGTGTTTCAGGAAGGTGAAGAGTCTTCTCCAGCATTCAAGCCATCCATGATTCGCTCTCATTTTACACGTATCTTTTTCCTTACGTTTTCTAGTGACTTATTTATTTATTTATTTATGAGATTTTATTACTTTTAATTCTACCCAAAGTCCCTCCTGCATGCTGGTTATGGGCACGAAAGCTGTTTTAGAAAGAAAGTTGCGTCCTTGCATTCTTTATCTTCAGCTGCTTGACTAGGGGTCTCTGAGTCTGCCTCAGGACTATATGGTATTGTTAGGTAATTTTAAGTAATCCACAGCTGGTCAGTGGAGTCCTGAGTTACCCAGGTAGAGGCATCCAGCACCAATTTAGATATCCCAGCATATCTGACATGCTTGTACAGGTCTGGTAGAGATGACACAGGGCCTACAAGAGATCTGTGTCCCTTTTGGAATAGCAACTGGAGACTAGGAGATACACTCTTAAGCATCCTAAATTGCACTGGATGCTTACATTGAAATAACTGATTCCCATTATAAGTCTGTTTTATTGTGCAGTCCCTCATAGTGCTGATCACAGCTGCTGGCAAAGGTCTCTTCATTCTATCTGGAACAAACCCATACAGCCAATGAAGTTATTCAGACTTATGTTTTCTTTGACATGGTTTATGAGGACTGAAAACTTACAGGCTGTGTTATAATTTTGTATGGGACCTCCTTTATAAACAGTAGAATGTGTATAGTCTAGAATATTTTATATATTTACATTGATTAATATAATTTACCTTTAGTAAATCTGTAATCTGCTGTAGGAAAAAAAAGCTGTATTAAAATCCATGTGAGTCATTAGTACTGGATTAACTTCCTTAACTGCATGGCAGATATTTTTGCCTTAGTGAGATACAATAAGCAGAATGATAGTTACAGGTAGGTGCTGATTGTAAACCACAACAGTAACAAGTAACTTCACACTTAATTTCTAATGGTATAGAAATAAAGTAAAAACATTTTGTATTGTCTTTATGCCAAAGGAAGCTAAATGAACTTCAGAAGTTAAAGGGCAATATGGACCTGGATGTGGGTGGCTGTAAACTGGCTCTGAATAGCTGTTTGTTTCCATCAGAAAAATGAAATTCTGAAACAGACATAAGCTAAGGGTCAAAACAAAACTGCTTTTTAGATGAAATGTAACAAAATGGTGGAAGATATGCCTGGAATATTCTGACCTGGTGAGGTCAATGACATGGTGAACTACATGTGTGATGTGATAATGAGAATAATTAGATGTGATGTGATAGCCATGGACTGCAGATCCTTTTACAGGTCTGGGTTTGGTTGTAGCTAAGCAAACCAGTTAATTTTTAGGATCTTCATAGAGTACTAGTACAGTTGGACACCACATACTTAAAACCTACTGGAATTTTGCTGGTAGACAATGTGGTGTTCATCTGTTTTTCAGTTAGCCTTGGGACCCTCACTCTTGGAGGGACATGCTGTCCAGGTCTGAGTCTGTTAGGTCTCATCAGAATCTGAAAAGCAAGTATTTCTGCAGCGTTGTGCCTAGGCTTTAATGAGCAAAGTGGCTTTAACCAGATAAGCTCATAGTCAGTAGATGGGCTGTCCATGGTAAACACATTTACATTTTACACTGCTGTTTATTTGGGAAGGAGTAGCAGTAAATAAGATAAATTTACCTCTCTTGCTGTGAATAACTGACTGCTTTTACTAGAGGAGTCCATCTTACTCCTTAGTTACTTCATTCTGCCAGTCTTGACACATTTTCCCATAGTGCATACCACACAAGATCCATGCTGGGTTCCTTATGGATCAAAAGAACTCAGCAGGTCCAGCTGGCATGGAAGTGATTCTGACTCTGTTCCTCAGTGAAAATGAATCTGTTATTCCCAAGATGCATATTCAGCTGTAGTACGGCATTATTATTCATAAGGAAACAAGTAGTTCATGTACTTGCTGAGTGCACAGGTAAAGCAGAAATCTATTAGGACAACATGTTTTGTAGGTGAAGAACTGTTTTACAGCTTTTTTTGGAAAAGGACCAGATTTTGCTAGTGTCATTAAAAGCACTGTTCTACGGGTAGAACTGCAAAGTTCTGCTTCACTTGTTAGTAACAAACTCCGTATGAGTTTGTGTAAAGGAAGCAGAATTTTGCTCTACTGAATAATTCCAAGTGAATGGTTTTTGTTAGCCCCATGGGAGTTGTTATCTAAGACATACCCAGATAACAGTTTGCAGTTCTTCTATTTTGAACAGTGTCTGTAAAAAAAGGTGCATTTTGATTGTGACTTTCAATATAAAGATTTGTTCTTTCAATAGGCTGAAAATATTTTCAGAAGAAAGTGTTCCTCTTTTTGGGCCTCCCCTTCCATCCCCACCTGTGTTTACAAATCACCAGGAATTCAGGGATTTTTTGTTAGTGAAATGTAAGTCAGTTTTTCTTTTGCTAAAAAAAAAATGCTTTAAATGAATGATGCTTAAAATGTAAATACATTTTCCTAGTATGCTCTTGTTCTGTATACAGTTGTTTTCAAGTCTGTAGCATCGGTGGGATGTCAGTTCCACCAAACAGTTCCAGTCAGATTAACAAAAAAAATTGATTTCTATGCAATTATGATTCTCAGGCTGCTAGACAGAATCTGACTTTCTCATCTGCAGAATGTGCAGCCATATTTAGCTTTGCATTTTCTTAAAGCACTTGTAGATCTGAAGGCATTTGTAATGCTGTTTGATATTTAGGAATAGAAGCTGTTAGTTTGGCAGCCTTGGGAACCTGAAAGTATAAACTTTCCTGAATGCATTCTGCATAGGTGCCTTTCAGCACCTTTAAAAACTTTTCAGTTCTGTTATGAGCCAGTTCTGTTATGATTCAGTTCCTGTTTTCATTGACCCTGACTTGCCTGCTAAATCAGCGAGAACAAAATCTTTCGGTATTGTGATGATTACAGTTAATGCTTAGCTGACAAGAACTTGACTAATAACTGATTTCACAGATTTAAATTGGTTTAGTACTTAAATTGATCAGCAGTTTGTCTTTCTTTTTTCCTTTGTTTTTTCTATTATTAGTTAGGTGGTTATTGTAGAATTCTCCTATTGCTATTTTTCCCTTTTAAACTTAAGGGGTCATTATTCACTAAAAAAAAGGCAACTCTAAATTACTAAGGGTAGAACAGGTATTTTTATGCAGAGGCAAACTACAGTCAGTGGGAGTTGTCACCCTTCATTTAGGTAATGTATATTCTTTTCCATAATATTTTAGTAATAAATGGGGAAAAAGCCACCTTGGAAACCCCAACATTTTCTCAGAAACGTCAGCGCACTCTGGACATGCTGATCCGCTCTTTATACCAAGACCTGATGCCTGATCTACACAAGGTAAATGTAAGTAGTTTCATCCCTCATATGTGCTTTCCTGTTCTCACTACTAAATGCAATGTTCTGTTGCTTTAAAAGACTGTAATCCTAATGAGCACTGAATTGCATACACTGGACTAAATGCCAGTTGTCATATAACTTGTTTTAAAGTTACATGGAAGTTGTCAGACAGTAATTTTAAGATAGGACTTTTCATGCATTTGTTTATCCAGATGTGAGGAGAAGCATAACAATGTCATACTTTGTGTAAGCTTGCCTGCAGCAGGCAGGAAATTTAGGCTCTGCAAATACAGACATCAGTCTCCTCACCATAAAAACTGCACTTACTCATCCTGTTGTGTGTAAATTTGAATCATTTTTACCCTTGGGTTACAATGAGATAACTTCATTTTAGATTATGAAGACATTATTAAGGTGATTCTTAAATACTTAAAAGAAGTTTAGTACTTCTAAAATTAGCAAGGTGCTATCTTCCCCCCCCCCCCCCCCCCCAGTTTATTTCTCCTGGCTAAATAGATCTGCTTGAACTTTTCTGTCCATATATTCATGTCCGAGGTCTTTCTTATGATTATACAGAATGTGACAGTGACAAACTATGAGAAGTTGTAAAGTAAAGCAGTCAAGGATTGAAAGAATTGCACTATCTGTTCTCTGAAAACCTCTACAGTTAGATTCATCATTACAGGAAAACATCCAGAAGAAGAAAATTCAAGTGATACCACACTAACTCAAACTAAAAGATCATGAAAACTTGTGGTTTAGTTAAAAATGTTTTCTGGTTTAGAACATGCTCAACAGAAGATCCTTCAGTGATGTGTTACCAGAGTCACCAAAATCAACACGGAAGAAAGAGGAAGCCCGGCAAGCAGAGTTTGTCCGACTTGGTCAGGTAGGATCAGTTTAGGAGGTATGCACCTATGTTTACAAAGGCTGCATCACTGCTTTTGTTAGAATTTGGTTAGCTTGCAGGGTTATGTCAGAATTTAATGCAGTTCTCTGTGGTCAGAAATAGTTTTATAGTATTGTGTTATTTGTTTAAGCTACATTCAGGTAAATATGAATAGAAGTATTTATCTGTAACTCCTGAGGTACACAACATGATTACAAATACTTACAAAATACATAAGCTAAAGAAAGTTTGAAAAATCATACCTTAGGATCAAACCTAAAAGGTGTTTCTGTATTTTGTGCAGCAGATGCTTTCTGCCTCCAAGCAGCTCTGTCTTTTTCTGTGCTTTGGAGAAGCGTAACGTTTCATGGATTTCCTCTATGTATTCTATTAAGGTTGAATTTCTTAGAAATTATTTGCTCTACTTCAGCCAGGAAGAAGTTTCAACAGTCTTTTTGCTAAGTCAGAGGTTACCACACAGCTTTGAATTTACCTGATGCTGGCTCCAGTCTTCCATGGGCTTACTGACTTTCTGACTCAGTGAGGAGTAAAACTTCATGATGATTTATTCTGGTTTAATCTGATGGCTCACTTGCAGCAGAAAGAAAGACAGTGTCTACTCTCATCAGTTCCCCTGTCCTTTCCCACTTGTCTCTTCTTGATCCTGGACTGATGACATGATTCTGCTGCTTATCTTAAGGATACTCAGCAGGAGTTAGCAGGAAACCAAAACAGAATAAATGAAACAAAACAAACAAAAAAACCCCACACCATCACCAAAACCCAAGCCTCCTCCTTTCCCTCCCATTTTTGTAATCTGTGTTAGTAAGCTAAAGAGTGGGAAGAATCTGACAGGTTCCAGATCCGGGTAATGGCACCACATGGTTGAGAGCTGGTACAAAGGAAATCTCGGTCCACTCTGTGCTTTGCTCACCCTTTCCCCAACTGGTCACTCCTGGCAGGTGTAGGAAAAAAACCTGAAGTAACCAGTAATTTATTCCCCAAGTTTACTAATTACTTCACAGAAGTTAAAAACAAACCCCAAACCAAAACCCAACCAATGTGTATTTTGGCTGAAAGGTATCTAGCAGCCCTCTAGTATTTCATATAGACTTTTTTCAGGGTATACAGAATTCTGTTTCTTCCCCAATTACTTGAAATGTGACAAGAATTTCAAACTGAAGCTACTTTGTGGTCCCAAACTGTCCTTTCTTTATAGTATTTAGCTTGGGTATTGCTGACAGAAACTCAATTTAAATAAAACATCTGTTTGCATTAGGCATTGAAATTGAAAACCACTGTGAAAGGGGATGCGACAGCTAACTTGGCAACCACAAGCTTTTGTAAAAAGGAGGTGAGTGAACCTGTCTGTCTGAAAAGAGTTATGAAAAGATTAAACACTGTCAAGTATGGCACTGCATACTTGCATCTGTATATTTACTTTTGTAATAAGTGCTGTAGCACCAAAGATATGTGTAGTGTCAGAGTGATTCTGCAGCCAATACCAAATTAATAAAGGATGAACCTAGAGGCAGAAGCACTTCCCAAATTAAAGCAAGTGTGGATATTGTTATATCTGAGAATATTTGATGAAAGTACCATTTTCCATATGCAGTAATCTTTTAGTTCAACTTCTGCATCAAATTTAAAACAAAATTCAGTTGTGTTTTTATTTCCTGTAGTCCCAGATTTTGTTCAAGGGCATTAGGGAGTCAGAGGTGTAAACCACTCTCTTCTGCATGCATCTTATATACAGAAGCTTCAGAAGCACTTCTAGAATCTCGGAGACGTCAGCTAATATTTAAATTGGGGGAGGAGGGGCTCTGTACTGGGATGTAAGTACAGAGAACATGATGAAAGAACAGTCTGGCAGAAAGTTTTAACTGTACCATGTGCTAGTGAATAAACATCACAAACTGAGCCATAAAATGTAAGCAAATTGCATATGCATGGTGGTACCTACTTTTTAAGTATATAGATTTTTGTTTAAGTAAAATGCATACTGGATATTTCCAGGGTTGCACTGAGTATCAGCTGCATGTGTTGTAATTCCAGTGTTTCAGGAACATGTCTTACACTTACTAGTCTCCAGATACGATAAGTACAGAAATTATTTCCTCTGCAAGAAAATTAAGTTTGATATTTCAAATTTAGAAAAACAGACTGCTGTAAATGCTTTTGGCAGGATACATTTCTGTTACTACTTGCCATTGTCCATCACATTCTGTGTCTGTATGATCTGTATTTCCTAGTGTACTTAATATGTATCCCTTGTGTTACTTCATAGCCTTGGGAATCTCAATCTTTCTGCAGTAATTTTCCTCATGAGGTTGTCTGTGCAGATTCTTGGGGCCAGTCCTTGCTGGTTTCTACAGATGCTGGCATCTTGTTAATAGATGGTTAGTAAATGATCCAGTGTTTTTGTGCCAATTTTTATGTATCTATCTGTCCACTTTCTTGAAAATGTATGTTCATAAAAAGTGTTCAGGTGTTGGTAGGTCTTCACCTATGGGGACAGTTCCCAATCCAAGTAAATTTATTGCATTTGAGTAAACTAGTTGCAAAAATCCTCGCTGCACCAGAATCAAGCCATATTGAGCAGTCAGTGTTAATGCAGATTGCTGAATCCTTTGTTATTTCAGATGTTGTTTTCTTGACCATCTGAAAAGACTCATGAAGTCACATCCAAGCTCAAGGAGTATTTAAATGGCTTATCTGGATTTCTTAGCCCTTGATAATAGCAAGCGTGAAACCAAAGGCTTATGTGACAAAGAAAGCCTGCTTTTTCCATAGTGATGATATTGCTAGTTTGACCCCTTGTCTTCTGTGTGTCACATAAAGGCAGCAGTACCAAAAGAATGATGTTAGTTCTTGGTGATAATTCTCAAGCCTTCCAAAGGAAGGTCCCTTTTGGCCTTCAGTTGCATAATCTGATCCATAAGATGACAAAAACTCTCGCATGAGCAAGTGCTGGCTATGATGCTATGGTATATGTAGCAGCTTTTTCATTAAAAAAAACCCTGAGGCTTGCATTACAAGAAATAAATAAGTCAGAACCAATGACTTGCAAATTCTAGCAGGTTTCTGAATACATGTATATGTTTCATTTTTAGACGGTCAACCATCAGTGCAAGTATTTGATAAAACTCTCCAAGTAAAGCAGATGCATGTGCTGGAAACTCTGGATCTTTTGGTTGCTCGAACAGACAAAGGTAGGAGAGGTGCCTGTTCTTTGATTCTGTTCTCATTTGAATGTGGCTAGTGCTGGCTATGGATGTCTCATGAGGCAGTTGTGTTAGATGCCTCATTTAGAATAGGGGAGCATATACAGCAACTGCTGTTATTTTCCTAACAGGCTGGGAGGGAGAATCCCTGAATGCTCATTCATACTTCCTTCAAGGCAAACCTGAAACGGGTCATGTGGTCTTCTGGTCTTCCTTCAGCCATTGTTGGAACTTGACACTCTTTGGAAATCTCTTTGACTGAATTATGTTTATTCAGTTGTGCAAACATGTAGGGGAAATGACTTAATGCTGTTGAAGAAGGCACCAATGCAGCAGGTATCAAAGATGCCACAAACTTGTTAGGGACTTTAGATTGACAAAAACTACCAATTGCTAGGCAGCAACCACAGCCATCCATTATAATTTGCACTTTCCAAGAGCTGGCAAAAAGCTGTAAGACTTTCTGAGCAGGTATCTCATAATCCCAAGTAACTGTTACAAAGGTTGACAGGACTAGGACTCAGTTAACAGAAAACTCTCATATTCTCTATAAACTCTGTTTGGGAGGTGCTGCTTCTCTTTGGAAGTATTAATTTCAAACTACCATCATATTTTTTTAACTTGCTGTGTCCTGTCTGTCTTCATCCTTCAGGCAAAGACTCTCGTCTCCTTGTCTTCAGACTCAGTGCTGTTCAAAAGGATATAGAAACAAAGCAGATCATAAGAAGCAAGTATGACTGCAGAGAAAATAAACTGGAGAGGACAAAAGGTGATTATTTTCTCTTGTATTAAAAATATCCACTGTGGTATGATGCTTGTAGTTGCCAGGGACTTACTAGCTCCTTTGAGGCAATTGTAGGTGTTCACCTTTATATTTTTCTCTGGACAGTCAGTTCAAACTTCGTTAAGCTTAGATGTCAAAGTAAGTCTGGTGTAGTCCAACATGACATTTTAGAACTGTATGAAAATGCCATGGTATTTGGCAATCACTGCTGATGAAAAACTCTATAGAGAAAAATAGATACGTTGCTTTCAGGATTGAGGGACAGGAGAAGAATTATGTGAGACTTGAGTGTTTTAAGGTGGAAGAACACTGACAAATCTCCATTAAATAGTGCTTAGATTACTTGGATGTCACCTATTATATTAGTAGACACAGGCATTTTCTGGTCTTCAGAAGCAAGTTGCTTTGGAAATCTGGAGCCTGCAGAATTTGCTTTTTGTCTTTTTCTAGAAGTTAATGTTATCGTCTTGGGAGGTTTTTAATTGTGTTGCTAAGTCATATATCAGAGCCCTGTTGTACTAATCATTATACAGATAAACAGACACTACCCCAGAGACTTCTGATCTAGCGCATGTTTTCCTCAGGCTGCCATTTGTATGCCATTAATACTCACCATGGCAGTGAACTGAGGATTGTCGTGGCTATTCGGAGCAAACTGCTTCTCGTCACAAAGAAATACAATCCATGCAACAGTTTAACTAGCAGCTCTCTGCTGTTCTCATCTGAATCTCCAGTAGAGGAGTTCCAGTACATCCGGGTATGTGTGATCTAATCACTAATTACCTTAACAGACTGGGCAGCCTTTGGGGGGAGGGAAGCCAAAGAACATGGGGTTTATCTTCTGAACCTTCAGACAAATAAAAGTGATAAGCTGACGGATGGAATTCCATCATGTGTATGCCAAAGAGATCTTTCACTTTTTTTTTTTTAATGAAGTTTCTGCTTCATATTTCTGCTCTTAGAGCACATCCCTTTAAATTCACGGAGTACCTGCAGCACCAACAGTAGAAGCCTGAAAAAGAGAATAATTCTATTATTTACATCATAGGAAATATGCCTTTCTGACCCTCCAGTGGTTATGACCCTGGTGGATGGACCTACTGGAGACAGTGACAATATGATCTGTGTAGCATATCGGCATCAGTTTGATTTAGTTAATGAGAGCACTGGGGAGTCCTATAGACTGCATCACGTTGAAACAAACAAGGTAAGTTTTCAGCATTGAGACTATTTTCTTGTAGAACCACACTGAACATAATTTCTTGCAGACTCAGTGCATCCTGTGCTGACTTCCTGGAAGGGTAATTTATGGACATCCTCATGTCTCTTCACTTTGTCACCTCTGGTTTAGGGCACTCTGAGATATTTGTTCCTTTTGGAATACATGATAATAATCACTCTTAAGTGAGGCAGTTAGAGTCTCTCTTTTCATTTGATGGTTCTTGTGAATAGGTTATCTCAGTATCCTCTGCCTGTTTATTAACCTTTCACATTATCTTTGCAGGTTAATTTTGTTGCAGCTATTGATGTATATGAAGATGGTGAAGCTGGTTTACTGTTGTGTTACAACTGTAAGTATTTAGGGAAGGTTGAAAATGATAATTCCTTAATCTGTATGTGTAAATCTTTTTTAATTGGAGTCTAGATCTGTCTTTTTAAGTAAGTGTCAGTGTTTCATGGGAAGTTTTTCAATATACATGCTTTTGAATTTAGATGTGTATTAGACTAGAAATTGAAGTATTATTTTATTTCAGGGTATGCTGAATGTAGACATACTAGCTGTTAGGTTTTAATTTCAGGTATATGGATGGGTGTGTATATATTTATATATGTTACCACCTTAATCGTAAAAGTCCTATTTCTTCACATCTAGCTCATTCTTTAAGTAGTTACACACTTCTAGGTTTTTGCCAGACACGTACAATTTAGCATTCCAACCCTTTTCCCCCTGTGTGTTACCCCATTCTTTGTGCTTTTCCTTCAGCCTGCCTCTTGGCACTGCTGGTATTATTTCACTGTAATTCTCTGAATCTCCTTTTATAAAATGGGACAGAGAATTTGGCAGTGGCTTAAGTTTGTATTTAGAAAAAGACCTATAATACATTTCTGGACATGAACTTTGATTTAGTAGTCTAAGAACAGCAATTACAGGAAAAAAATCCAGTTTTGCCTAAAAATAGAAAAGAGCTGGAAACAGCATGTATTTGAGAAGGTCACAAATGTTTACCTGGAGCCTCCAGTACACTCATAAAATCACAGACTGATTTGGGTTGGAAAGAACCTTAAGATCATCTAGTTCCAACCCCCTGCCATAGGCAGGGACACCTCACACTAGACTATGTTGCCCAAGGCTCCGTTCAGCCGTGCCTTGAACACTGCCAGGGATGGAGCATTTACCACTTCTTTGGGTAGCCTGTGCCAGGGCCTCACCACCCTCACAGAATATGTGAGTAAAGAAGTAAAGAATGTGACAACTTACTAAAATGTAGGCCTTTCACTTCGATCTTTCAAATGTTTTGTTCACAGAGGAAGCACACTTCCCTTATTTGTTTAGATAAAGGGACTTCTACATAAATGCTTGATGACGCATATAATGCCCACACGTATGGAAAATATGCCTATAAGATTGGTGTTTGTCATGTGCAGTGTAAGGTGATGGATGCTCCTTTTCTCTTTATGTTACAGATGTTTGCCAGTACAGAAAGGTACATCCTTTCAATGGAGGTTCTCCACTGATCCAGCCATCAGCTTATGACTTCCATTTCAGCTGGAATCAAGTTCCTTATGCTGTTGGTAAGAAAAGATCTCTTTTTACTAGATGGTTGTTTAGATTTGCACTTGGCTTTTAGTGGAATTACAGTATGTGTGCTAAGAATAAGCATGTTGCATTCATGATGCCACTTTAGCTAAGTTTCTGCATATGGTAATTTTGAAAAGTGGAGTCTTGGTGCCAAGTTCTTTCTTTGCTGAACTTTTTTTCCTTTCTCTTTTTTTCTGTTTTTCATTTTCCACTCAGTCTGCGTTCTGCCAGGCATGGAGAGTGACGTTTTCTTCAGGCTTGATGTAGCTCAGTGTCCATCAGTATGTTAGACAACCCTTTTCATAGGAAAGGGAGATGCCCGAAGAGGTCAGATACTCAAGAACAGTTTTGATGGAGCATCCAACAAACATTTCCATTAACCATTTTTCCTTGCCAAATAATTTTTGTTTCATTGCAGTCTGTGCTTTCCCTTATATCCTTGCCTTCACTACTGATTCCATTGAGATCCGATTAGTGGTGAACGGGAACTTAGTCCACACAGCAGTTGTGCCTGAGCTTCAACTTGTAGCATCAAAGGTAAGACACAGGAAAATCATGTTTGTCCATTTCTGTGAACACAGAACACAGTGGACAAACATTTGAGCTCTTACTCAGAAGGTAAAGCCTCGCTGTACTAATGATGAGTTATTTGTCATTTCAGTCAGATATTTATTTTAAAGCTACTGCTGCAGTAAGTGGATCATGTGACAGCAGCGCTAAGGAAATGAGTTCAAGGAGCTCTCCTCAAACACCGACAGCTTATGAAATGCCAGAAAGTCCTCTTTCTTCTCTAGAAGGTAACATGGTTTCTAAGCAGCTTGAATAACCATCTCTGATCATTCCAACAGCTATCACATCTGATCTTTAGTAAGATGAAATCAATTAGGTGGAAGATTTTGGCTTCCTGGTTGAGAGTCTGGAAGAGAGATTTTTCAGTTTCTCCACAGACATAAAGCACCTGGCTGAGCTTTTGCTCCATAGTATCTCCGTTCGGACTGTGTGGTAGCACTGTTGCTAAACTGCCACTGGATGGTTAAAGCTCCTTTGAGAACCTAAAGAAGGAAGTTAAGAACTTCTAGTCTTGAAACAGTTTACACAGTCAATGTAGTGTAACATGATCTGTGAACAATCAGTCTGTAGGGGAACAATAACGGAGAAACAAGGGATCATCAAGTAGGTAATGCAAGAAAGATCTTTGTTATTTGGGTTAAAAAGCACCCAGCACAATGAGTGTAGTAACCTTTTGTTTGGAAGTATCAAGAATTGATTCTGTTGTGAAAATGTAACATCCTTTTTTCCTTTCCTGTTGCAGGTGAAGTTCCATGCAAAAACCTGTACAAAATTCCTCTCAGTAACCTGGTTGGGCGAAGCATTGAACGACCTCTGAAGTCACCTTTGGCTCCCAAGGTCATCACTACTACAACCTCCAGTGGCACTCCCTCTATGCCAGTTACTCACTCACTATCCTTATCTCGTATGGAAATTAAAGAAATTGCAAGCAGAACACGTAAAGAATTGCTGGGTAAATGCTCCTCATTCTTCAGTGCACATAGCAATTGCTAAGTACAGAACTTCTGATATTTGGGCCATCACAGTCAGATTTGTAACATGCAACCAGTATTCATAACTAAGTAGTATGAACAAACAAATGAAACTCTTGAGAATTTGCAAGCAGTCTAGCCAGCTTCTGATCAGATTATATTCTAAGCCAGGTAGAAGCTCTTTAGTTAATAGAAACCAGCAACAGATACTTTTAACATTTTCCTGGATACTTTCTTTTCTGTTAAGAGTATCTTTTATTCCCTTATTAAGGCCTCTTGGATGAGCCTATACCCAAGACAGAAACTGCACAGAAGCAAAAAAAGGCTCCTCGAAGACAGTCAGACCCCAAGCAGGGAGCAGTAAGATCAACCAGTAGTGACAGGTAAATACTGTCTTTAGAAAAGAACCCAAATTGGACTGTAAATGCTTTCAGAATTGATTGTTCAGGCTTGCCTTGGTATGGTGCTGAGACCTTTGTACGCTGATGTGAGTTTCATGCTAATGTGTTTGAGAGTATCTGAATGCTCTTAAGTAATGAAACAATTCCACTGATTGCTAAGGACATGTTAATGACCAAAGCAGCACTAAATGGGATTTTCTGGGGACCTGCTGTAGTTGAGCCTGTAATGTGATTTCAACTGCTAGATCTGTGCTGTGCAGGTCACTTGCTGTTTTCTTTGTATGCTCTTGTGTTGCTATTTCCAGAATGTATTCTCCAAAGAAATACCACAGCATTGGTGGGTCTGGCTCTGCTTACCTGACCCCACTGCCATTCTCTTATTTCCATTGGCTTGTAACCTGTGTTCATGTAGAGCAGTGACAGAATTTAGCCAAGATACAACAGACTGAGATGAATAAAACAAAATTGCTGCAATGTAAAATCATGTTTGATTGATTATGCTATTTGGAAATTATTTGGGCAGGGACTTCATGAACAATTGCCTTTTGGTGATACTGAGCAGAGTAAACCAGAGAAACTCAGTTTTAATGGTCTGTCTCTGTCTTTAAGATAATTTGATTAAATCTACAAATAGCCAGTGATCCTACTTGCCCTGATCTGTGTATTTTAGTGACTTTTGTCTTCCTTTCTGCAGGATAATCTCAAGCTCTTTTGAAAGCTGTTCTGAAGGACGTCATCCTTCCACTAGTTCAGATCCAGATACCTTGGCCAACAGGGAGGAGAGCTCACCATCTAGCTGTCCCTTTCAGCCCATTTCTTTATATGATGAAGACATCATTGACTTGAAGTGAAGACAGTCTTAAAACCTTTCCTCCTTACTTCACATTTTCTTACAACTCTTGTGAGCTCTGTGGGAATGTCACAAACACTGCTTCTAGTGGTGAAATGTGGCTGGAAGTATTGGTGATTAATCTTTATAGAACCCATGTTGTTCTGGATAGTTCAGCCTGATTTGGTGATGCTTATATCTTTGACATAGGTATGTTTTGTTTTCTCAGTTAATGAACCATTACTTTTTGTGGAATTCTAACAGTAGGTAATTAATGAGAGATTTAGGCTGAAAATGAATAAAAAGTATTACTTGTTCTGAGCTTCTTGTAATTTGAAGTACCTGAGTGACAAGAGCTAAGTTAATACTGTCATTACTATCTTGAGTTGTTTTACAACAGTGTGTGTCATAAGGGAAGAGGAATTTTATGACATAAATCACTCCTTTTGGTTTTCAAGCCTTTAAAAAAACAAACAAACCAAACCAAAGGCTTGCAGGCAAGGTCTTTCCAACCAGTCAGTCTGTCCTCCAAATGATGGAGCTGTGGTATGTTCAGTGAAGAATCAAGGATGTTCTATAAAGATCAGGTAAGACAAGAAGATGCTGCTTCCTTTGCTCTGGCCTGTCCGTACGTATTTTTTAGAGAAACTTGAAAACTGTTTTGGTGTCGAGAATCCTTGAACTGAGACTTTTTATAGAAAACACAAACTCTCAAAATACTGTTTTAAGAATTGGAAGTTAAAAAAACCCAAAACAACAACAACAAAAACCCAACACCAAGCAAAAAAACCCAAACCAAGTGCATTTCTCCATTTCCTGGAACACTGCATTAGCTGTTGTCTGCTCTTGCACCAACAGTGTAAGTCATTATTCCAGATAACTGCGTTTTTCTAACTGGATCCAGATGGAAACTGCACTGCTAAGAAGCCAGTTTTCTACGATGAAACAATCATCTTAAAGATTTTGTTACGTTAAAGGACAGGGTTTCATTTTTAAAGCTTATTATTTTTCAGCCCTTTATGCCAATAGTTTTATTTTAAACCATATTTTGAAAGGGTTTGGGTTTGTTTGGGCGGGTTTTGTTTTGCTTGTTTTGTTTTTCCATGAAAGAGTGATGCTTCCACGCTTTTAATATGTATAGAAAGATTTAGCTTTACTAGCAGGTATTTCTTGTTCTATATGTAGAAATACTTCTGTATCCTTGACTTTAATTTATAATACCATTCCCGTGTCATGATTTCACTTTCTTTCCAAGCATGACCATCTGGAGATGTGTGCCTTTTGCTTCAGTCTGTCTGAATGTAAAACTGTCTTTGCAAAGATTTTTTTGCCCAGATTATTGTGTATAATGGTTTAATTGCTCCACCTAAGAAAATACACAATGCCTTATCTGAAAGGATCATTTCTTACTCTCAGCTGGAGTGGCTGATAAGGAAAGAAGCAATATTTTAAGCAGTAACTAATCTAGGAGCAGAAACGGTATTAACCAGTGGCTACTATGATCTTAGTATTTTTGCACCCATAAATGTATGGGGTGAACCTTAATAAGCATCTAAAAGGAAGTGCCAGCTCCAAGTCTTTACAAGACCTTGTAACTCTTTGTGAGAATGTTATTTCCAGAGACTGTGCCTCATCAGACGCCCATGAGTTCTGTGCCTCTTGATGTGATGAATTGGCATCCTCTGAACTAGCTTCTAACCACTGTTTCGCTCAAAACATTGTCTTAAATACGTACCATTGACTACTAATTCCAATTAAAAAAAGCCAGCGGGTGGTACTGATACATAAGCTCTTGTGCACCATTTATAAAGGGCAAGGTTTTTATGCATCTATGCAACCTCTCCTGCTTCAGACTGGTGTTAGATGACAAGGCTTTCTGGAAGGCTGCTGGTGTGCACAGCTATATTGTTGTTCACTCCAGCCTTAGAGCCATGTTGTTTCCCTTCTGCTTTTCCAGCATGTGCATGCCTCTGCTCATTAGAACTTAGGAAATAGTTGTGGGCACAAATTGTAGCTGTGTCCACCCTAAGCACAACCTTTCCTATTTTCATGTCTGTTAAAGCTGCCTTTAGCCTGCATTCTTGACGCTGGCTGACCAGCTCATGGATGGGAAGGCAGATAACCTTTAATTTACAGCTGTGTAAGATGGGTGTTGCTCTAATAGAGGGGAATACTGAAAAATCTTGCTACAGATGGATGGAAGAAATCCTTTCCATAAAGGAAGAATTGTTACCAAGTTGGACACTTGCGGTCAGGCTCATCTGAAGGCCCATTCTCTTGTAACAGATAAATTTCTTCAAGAAATGTTTACTATCCCAACATGCTGGATTTGTTGGGGGAGGCAGGGCTCTTAACCTCTTCTGGCTAATGGGATTGTCACCACTTCAGCACTGTGCCTTAGTCTGACTAAACTATAGGAATGTCATTTACTTTGGTGCAAGCATTAGACTGTACAGGCAGTTTATAGTGTGTACTCATGCCTCCTTCCCAGCATGGGTAGTGACTCATGGAATCACAGAACAGTTGAGGTTAGAAGGGATCCCTGCAGATCATCTAGTCCAGAACCCACACCTGTGCCCCTAGGCTGAATGGATGAAGTTTCCCAGTTTGCAAGGAACAAGTAGAGCCTGTTTGGATTACAGATCTGCCCTGGTTTGGGGCTAGGGTTGCTGTTTTCAGTTTGGTTTCTTGGGCTGTTGGTGGATGGCTTTGTTTGATGTTTGGGTTTTACTAGGCCAGTCAACTGAATCAATACTTAAACAGTTCTTAATAGAGCAGGACAGTAGCACCCATGGGAAGTGTAACACTGCTACATAACCAGTTGCATAGGGTCCAGGGTGCTGCTCCTGCCATTTACTTTCTGTTGGTCTGTGTCTCTCTGACCAAGCCACGGATACAAACTCCTGCATGTTTTCCTAAAGGTGTGGGTCTCTAATTTGAGCAGCAGCTTTCCCAGAGCTGTTGGCTTAGTCTGCATTTGAGATACAGTAAAAACGAAATCCAAAGGATTATATATATATACTTGTGTGTATATTTATAATTTTTACCACAAGTTTTAAGAGATTAAAAGTCCTAAGCATATATAGGAATACAAGTAATGTGATCTTATCACATCTGCAAGCGATAAGGTATTTGAGAATAATTTTTGTTGCCTTCTGTGTATGAAAATGAGTACCACACTATTGTCATTATTACCAGTTTGATGGCATGGTTCATACACACAAAGCTTGCTAATTCGGTCGAAGCAGTGTTCTCTCAGATAGGCTTAGCCTGATTTTGTGGGGGGATAAACTGTACTAACAGTACAGGGAAGCCCATGTGACAGAATGCAGCAAACATCTGTACTTGCATGCGGGTTAGAAAGTATTTGTACTAGTTGAGCACAGCAGCTTCACCAGCCTGTAAACTGCCTACCTGCTTCACTTGCTGCTGACCTGCAGCTGACTCCTGTTTGCTACTGGAAATCATGACATCAGCACACGAGTTAAAGAGCAAATTTAAGAGATTATTTTCTGCACATTGGTTTCTAGCTCTATTAGGTATTCATCTGGTTGAATGGAAAATGTTGTGTCTCTAAAGGTTTATGCAAGCAGTGTTATCAACCTGGAATGTCAGTTTTAACTCAGTCTTTGAATGTCAGCAGACTGCTTTGTAATTTAGTAACTGCCTATTGTTAAGACTGTTGCTGCATTTGTGACACAATCTCTTTACCTACCACTTGTCTTAACTGCTGCTGTATTACCATTGGTTTTAATGTCATGTGACAGCGTGTACAGTTTGTGTTTCCAAATAGAAACAGTCCTATCACAGCTGGAACGGTTTGAAGTGCCATTAATCACCTTTTTGAAGGAGTAGCAGATTTATTCCTTCATATATAATGAATCATAAATGTGACCTCCCTTTTTTTCACACATGCAGAACTAATGACTATTCTGAATTTGGTTTATCAGACAAGACATTAAACAGGCAGGAGGTAGAGCTATTGCAGACAGCTCTGCATTACTATTTCCATTTGAGTTCTCTAGAAATTGTGTTTCAGAGATGTCATTCATTTAAGTGCTTTATCATACCTGTGGGATTGGTGTTTGTGTCTTAAGCATTACCCATCCTAGATTGGATATAAGGAGGAAATTCTTTCCTGTGAGGGTGGTGAGGCACTGGAATGGGTTGCCCAGGGAGGTTGTGAGTGCTCCATCCCTGGCGGTGTTCAAGGCCAGGTTGGATGAAGCCTTGGGTGGGATGGTTTAGTGTGAGGTGTCCCTGCCCATGGCAGGGGGGTTGGAACTGGATGATCTTAAGGTCCTTTCCAACCCTAACTATTCTATGATTCTATGACAAGAACTATAATCAAGCACTGGTTTGTGCTTCCAGGCATCTTTTAGACTTTCAGAGACCTCCTCCAGTGGGAGATCTTTACCCCTTAAAATTAAAGTTTTTTCTCCTTTTCTGGCTAAAAGTATATTCTCACTGATTCCAATATATTGTAATTCCTTTTGAAAAAGAAATGCTCTTTCTTTAATTCTATAATACATTATTCCTAAGAGCTACACCCCTTGTGATTTTGATGCATTCCTGGCCAGCTTGACAGCAATATGAAAAAATAAGGTCAACTTGACACTAACACTCATGAAATCCAAGTACTCATCTCCTGTTGGGACCAAGACTTATTCCATGGTCAGGCATCCCAGAAACAGTAGCAGCACCACAAAGGTAAAGTACTGCAGGCTGAACTTAACATGAGCCAGGCTATGTAATTCATTTCTTCACTGTAAGCTGTGCCATGAGGGAAAGGTAAAGTGCAGCAAGCAAACTAAATCTATTTATTTATAAAATTAGATTTTAATTAACATCTCAGAATCAAATAAAAAGAGTATGTGCAACACCCGCAGAGAGAGACTTGGGCAGGGACTACGCAGAAGTGTATGCACGTGCCCAGAGACAGTGTTTAAAAAACCAGAATTCGTATTTATCAGAATTCATTCCAATGATTTGCTAGCCAGTTCAGAAACTGAGCTGTCTGCCATGTGATGCAGCTACCTTCAAGTGCTGCACCGGAACTCATGATATAAATGTTTCGTATCAATATAAAAAGCCTTACACTCAAGATCTTCTGAAGTAGGCCTCGATTTGCTCCAGGGTCTGTCCTTTTGTTTCAGGAACATAAAAGGCTGTAAAAGCTATGTTGAGGCAGCAGAAGGCAGAGAAGAGCCAGAACGTGCCATAGGATGTTAAGAAACCCTGAAGGAGAGAAAACAAAACCCGCGTTATTAAGAGCTCACTACTGTACAACTGCGGTTCTGTATGGCCAGAAAAGACTGGCCCAAGGCTCTCTCAGGAGCATCTTTAAAGAATAATTCCCAATGCTTACTATTAAATCATTGAATTCTTTGGTTACCAGGAAGGCCATAGCCCAGTTTGTCAATACACAAGCACCACTTGATATGCCTCTAGCTTTAAGGGGGAAGATTTCCGATGTCACCAGCCATGGAATAGGACCCCAGCCAAGGGCAAAACCTGCAATTACAATCAGAAGAGAATAAATACACGTTAAATATACATTAAAGGGCTGACTGAATGATGCCCAAGTTAGTCAAGCAAGGGGGATGCAATTTTCACTCTAGATTCTTGGATGATTCCAATAACCCAGTACCTCTGCCCAAAGGAAAGAGAGCAGGTTATTTTAGGGCAGCATGATAAATCCCAGTGTATTTTACAGCAAATTAATGACAAGTATCCTTAACAAGAGAGGCTTCTTGCCATGAAGTCACTGATAAGCTTAAAATCCAACCTTGTTTCTTACGGCTGCTGCTTTGTGCCATCACAGTGTGGCTCAGACACTAACAAAGCCTTTTGTCCATAAACAGTAAAGCAATTTAACCTGAGCAATCACTACTCACTGTTAGCACAAGGAGGTATAAATTCCTTTTTCAGGGAATTGGCTTAACTAAGCTCCTAGCTCTTCCCACCATGGTTCTGAATGCTCAGCTCAACTTTGCATTATACCCTGAAAAAGTCTGTCAAAGACACAAGTCATTCCCGTTAATCAGTAATGTGACAAAATGGAACAAAACTGTCGCATTCAGCAGAAAGTTTGAGTCTGGTGTACTGGCTACTTAGATGCCTGTTCCACTTACCAGCAACAAAGCAGCCCAGGCTCACCACTGCAAGCCAGGATATGCTGCTTTCCGTTCCTGGCGATGCTGAATTTACAGTGGCCCATACATCAGGATTCGATGAGTTGTTTGGATTTGGCAGGACCATTTTAAAGTAAAGCCCAAACAATGCAGTGCTGAGAGCCATGATTATCCCTGAAAAGTAAGCAATAGCCAAGTTGTCACTAGTTACCACTTGGGTGTTCTCCGAGACAGAACACAGTTGGTCAGCCAAACAGAAGATGTGCTGCCCCTCACAAAGTGTTTCTTGAAAGACACCGTTAGCACAAATAAACACTGGCCTTGACAGGAGGGAAAGGTGCCAGACAAGCACTCTAAACACCGGCCACACAATACAGTTGTCATGGTTTACCCCCAGCCAGCAGCTAAGTACCACACAGCCATCCCCCCTCAATAGGATGGGGAAGAGAATCATAAAAAGGTAAAACCCATGGGTTGGGGTAAGAACAGATTCACAATTGAAGTAAAGTATACTACTCCTACTGCTACTACTACTAATAGTAATGAAGAGGGAAACAACAAAAAGAGAAGGAATAAATCCCAAGAAACACAAGTGATGCACAACACAGTTGCTCACCACCTGCTGACTGATGCTCAGCCAGTCCCGGAGCAGCGATCAGTCCCTTCTTCCCCCCAGTTCCTATACTGGACACGTGCTGTGGTATGGGATATCCCTTTGGTTAGTTCAGGTAAGATGTCCTGTCTCTGTCCCCTCCCAGTTTCTTGTGCCCCTCCTCACTGGCAGAGCATGAGAGACTGAAAGTCCTTGACTTAGGGTAAGCTCTGCTTAGCACCAACAGAAACATCCGTGGTAAGAAGACAAAAAGACGTATGTAATTTCCAGGGGTTCCACCTACAATATATATAGAATTATGATAGTTTCCTCTTGCGAGTTCAAATCTATAGCTATACCAAGTTATAAATAGAAAAGCAAACCGCTTAATAATGCATAAATTGCAAGACTTCATTCCCCCAACAGCTGAGACTTTTTTTGATAATCTAGGTAGTAATTTTCCTTGCTGAACAACATGCAGCAAGATGTTTTACCAGATACGTAGAGCAGCACTTTCCGTCCAGTTTTATCTATGATAAGTGCAGCCACAGCAGTGAAACACACTTGAATGGAACCCACAACAACAGAGGCCAGTCTGCTGTCCTGAAAGAAAGTAAGAGGGAAGGAGAATTTACTCTTTCAGGCTGGCAAGAGGATCACTTATCGAGCGTTACAAATGCATTTGTTACTTCAATCTGAAAGAAGACAAACTATGCCAAAGAAGTTAATGGTGGGAGGAGAAAACAGGGGACAGGGGGAAATAACCCCAAACAAAACCCCATCCCCAGTTAATACAACATACAATCCTCTTAATAAAGTTTAAAATAAGCCACAACTTCTTCCTATAGCTTCACTGTCTCTGAAACATTGCGTCCGCAACTCCAATTAAAAAATATATATAGGAAGATGACTATAATACGGATTCCTATCAGTACCAAAGTTTCAGACCAGCAAACAACACACTTCCCCAACACACCACCCCAGCAGCAGGATCATTATCAGGTCATTTGTTGTGTGTTTTAGACTCCTTACAGCACTGACTAAGCTGAAACTATTACAGACATTTGTCAGTTTAGAAGCAGACCCCAGTTACCTTGAAGTTTGCATCTTCAAAGATAGTTTCTGCATAAAACATGACTGCGTTAATGCCTGTGAGTTGCTGGAAGAACATTAGAGCCACACCAATAAGAAGTGGCCTGTAGATTGAGGGGTTCTTGAATTCAGACACATTCAGCCCCTGTTAGAAAGATGAAGCAACGATTTGGTCAAAAACTTCATCGTTTCAAAGAACAAAACCAACAAAAAGCCTCCTCATAACATTTCTATCTGTTCAAACTCAGTGTTTTACACCCCCCTTTAGCAAACCTAAGTGCCTTAGCAGCAAAAACGTTTACATCTGGAGTATGAGAACTCCAGAAAAGCATTTTTCCCCTTTTCTGAGGTTCTAGGGACAGAAATTAATAGTACTTTGCAGAGAAAGTTAACGTGAATCCACAGCTTGCAGAAACTGAACGTCAATGCCTATTTAGCATTCATCTCGCAACAGGGTCAGTAATGCAATCAGAGATACAAGAGAAAATGCATTCTTGCAACACAAGCAAGAGGACACTAGTGCCAGAGGTGTGCAGCAAGCCTACAAATTGCTAAATGAAGCAAAAAAGTAAATAGCTGTCATACCAAGATCACGAGCCTGATGGCTACTCATGTGCACTGATGGCAGCCAACAGTGACAGCTGAAAGGCAGAGGAAAAAGACTCAAAGAATCTCACTTGCTTCTTGCGTATCATTTGTCTGAGAGAACAGGCCTGGCCACCGCCTACAGAAAAGTCTATTAAGTAAGCTTTGATAACCCCAGCTGTTACACCCCTACGGAAAGGTGTTTTCAAGAGTAAATGAGATTCTCATCACCTCTTCCTGAACGCCAGCCTCAATCTGCTCACACTCCCACTCATGGTCCGCATGCGGCCCCCGCAGAAAGCGCAGAGCAGCTACAGCCTCCGAGCGCCTGCTCCGGCTCAGCAGGAACCTCGGTGTTTCAGGCATGAAGGACATGAACAAGAGCATTATGCAGGATGGAAAGGAGCACAGCACTGCCAGCCAGCGCCATGGTAGCGCTATTCCTTGGTAATAAAAAGGAAAGAAAGAGGACTGTGAGCATCAGCGAGTTGTACAAGCAAGTTAACGTTTACTTTCTTCAGTGCGGTGCTTTCATTGCATGCACTGATTCTTGTTTGTAACCTAGAGCCCTAAGCCCGGTACCTGCAATGTAGGCTCCCAGTATGCCAGTCACCACCATCAGCTGCACACAGGAGCCAAGCATACCACGGACTTTAGGATGAGATATTTCGGATATATACACCTAAAGCAGAGGGAAAAACATCAAACAACAACTTGTAGCCAAGTCGGGATCGAGGACTTGAGAAGTAATTTCTGGAACACCCCTCCCCCACCCCAAGAAAAAAATAAAATAAATAAAATGCACCCAAACCCCACCCTGGAGGGAAAAAAAAAAAAAAAAGCCTTAAAAAAAAAAAAATCCAAACGAAAACCAGGGGAAAGAAAAGGGGGGGAGGGGCACAAACAACCCCCCCTCCAAAAAAACCACCACAACCCCGGGGGGGGGTGGAAAGAGGGGGTGCAAAACCAAAAACAAAAAGGGGGGGGGGGGAGGGGCAGAAGAAGGAGCACAAAAAAAAAAAGAGCGGGGGGGGGGAACCAAAAAAACCCCAAACAAAGCTGGGGGGGGGGAGGGGGGGGGAAGTTGGGGGGGAGGGGGCAGAAAAAAAAACCCCAACACACCCAACAAAACACAAACCTCACAACAACCCCCCCCCAAAACCTTGCAGCTCCATTTCCCTCCCTCTTCAAAGAGGGCCTCAGTAACAGGGCGCAGGCAGAAAGGTGCCACCTCACTAAGGGGTAACTGCGTTACAGAAAGTGCTGTAGGAAAGGGAGGAGCTAAGCCAGGAGCTCCTGACGCTGCGCCCCTTCCAAAACGCGAATGAACTGGTGTTAGGAAGAGCTGCTTCACATCACGAAGCAGAGCTTAGAGCAATCCCTGCAGGAACGTGCAGCCCAACTGCCTGCAGGGAAAGTTTCACATTTCTAATTCATTTATACATATATATATACTTATATTATACTTATTCATTCATATACATTTGTACTAAGAGTACAAATGATTTCATTCGCTGAAGTTCTACGCTGACAGCTCATCTCAGCACAGACCATGAGCAGCATCCAACGCTGGGATCAACTTGAACTTTTCAGCTATCTTTTAATATACTGACCCCAAGTCAACAGCTACAGTTTAGTTGTACGCATAAAAAAAGAAATTCTTCGTATTTTTTATACATATTTATTTCATACAATTCTTTCTAAAGTCACGTTCTTACTTCTTCTGGGAAGACAATAAATAACCCTTATTTCAAGAATAGAGCTACAAATACTTGGTGTTACAGATGACACTGCCCCCTCATCACTGCAGTCACATTGAAGGGAGCTGCAGAGATATTACTCTACTAGAACATAAACAGAAGCAATCCAGAAAAGCACTACTACCAGATCACATCACTGTGCCAGGAATGCACAGTACAGAAGTGCCGCTAGAAGAAACTAAATTTGTTTTATTTTGGATTTCTTCATGATTAAAACCAAGCAAAATCTGATTCTATAGAAATCAGTTTCTTCTAAAGCCACAACTTGCCTTGGGCACAGTTACTCGGTTCCTTCACCCAAGCCACCTATAATGCTGCTATGGAAAAAGAAACAAAAAGCCCCACAAACACACACAAAAGCAGCCAGGGATGCACAGAGCCCAGCAAAACTCCTTACCGGCACAACAAGTGAGGTAACTCCGCTGGCTAAGCCTGTCAGCATTCGTCCAAGATAAAGCATCCAAACATTCTGAGCAGATACAATAATTGTAAATCCAAAAACGTATGGCACCGAGCACAGCATTAGACTCAGCTTTCTCCCCACTTTATCCACCAGATAGCCTCCTAGTATTCCTCCAGCAGCAGCTCCTAATGTTACTACTGACTTCAAAAATAAGTAAAAAAGAAATATTGTTATACATATGTATAAATAAATATAAAAATAACAGCAATTGCTTTTAACACGCTGAAAAGTACCAGCAGCTTCTACAAACTGTGCAAGAATATGCAGGTGTTTTGAAAATCAAAACAGACATTAACTTCTTAATCAAAACCTAGTCCAGCAGCGCCTCTCACCACAGTGAACAGCGAGTGCATTGCACATCACATACAAAGCTCTTTCAATTAAGAAAAAAACCCAGAAGCAGCAGAAATTGATTGTTAATCCATCCACAAAGCCGTCCTTCCCAAACAGGCCTTTCAAACTGATTTAAAGTCCTGAGGAATTCATTACCTTGACTAACCTGGAGTCCGCAAATATTCCCCATGTTAATGGACGGCACTAATTTATTAACAAGTTTATTTCCTGTGGTCTCGTAACAGGTTCAAGTGAGAAACACGAGAACAGTTACAGGGCATTTAAGTCCAAATAACAAGGATATGTATTAACAGAAACACAGAATCAACTAGACTGGAAAAGCCCTTTAAGATCATCAAGTCCAAGCACTCCCCAGCACTGCCAAGGCTATCACTAGGTCACTGAGTACACGGTGTGTGAATGCTTGCAGGGATGGTGACTCCAGCACTGCCTTGGGCAGCCTGTTCCAATGCCTGAGCACCCTTTGGGGAAGGAGTTGTGCTGAGGAAGTTGGGGCTGTTCAGCCTGGAGAAGAGAAGGCTGCGTGGAGACCTAATAGCAGCCTTCCAGTACCTGAAGGGGGCCTATAGGGATGCTGGGGAGGGACTCTTCCTAAGGGACTGTAGTGACAGGACAAGGGGTAACGGGTTAAGACTTAAACAGGGGAAGTTTAGATTGGATATAAGGAGGAAATTCTTTCCTGTTAGGGTGGTGAGGCACTGGAATGGGTTGCCCAGGGAGGTTGTGAGTGCTCCATCCCTGGCAGAGCTCAAGGCCAGGTTGGATGAAGCCTTGGGTGGGATGGTTTAGTGTGAGGTGTCCCTGCCCATGGCGGGGGGGTTGGAACTGGCTGATCTTGAGGTCCTTTCCAACCCTAACTATTCTATGATTCTATTCTATGATTCTAATATCCAATCTAAACCTCCCCTGGTGCAGCTTGAGGCCGTTTCCTCTTGTCCCATGCCCTGTTCCCTGGGAGCAGAGACCAGCCCTCCCCTGGCTCCATTCCCCATTCTCTTCCCAGGTGGTTGTAGAGAGTGATAAGGTCCCCCTGAGCCTTCTCTCCTCCAGGCTGAACCCCCTCGCTCCCTTAGGCTCCTGTCATCAGTCCTGTGCTCTAACACACATGCCAACAGAGCACAACCGTTCCTCCGGGAAAATTCGAACCAGTCACCGAGATTAGAAAACACAAGCCAGATTTCATCAGGATCCACATTTACCCTCATTCTTAAGCGTAAGCCCCCACCGTATAAGCAGCATCTTCCTGACCCATGCCTCCAAGCGAACTCACATCACCATACAGAGACTCACCCCGAACCACGAGGCCTGATCGCTGTCCAGCCTTAACTTCGGGTCGTCGATTTTCCTCAGCTCTGGGATAACCGGTGAGCTATAGCCTAGCACGAAGCCAAAGCTAAGCGGTCCCAGGACGGCAGCGAAGGCGGCCAGGTACAGCTTCTTGTTCCGCACTCTGAGGCAGGAGAGGCCCACAAGGATCACGCCGCTCCCACCTCCCGCTTCGGCCCCATCCCCAGCCCCTCAGGAGGGCCCGGCACCGCTCGCCCCATGGCCGCCAGCGCTCACCTCGGGTCAGGGTCCGGAGCGGGGTGACCCAGCAGGGAGCGGGTCTCCTCTGCCGCCATGGCCGGCGCCGGCCGCTGCTGCAGGGGCAGCCGGTAGGAGCCAGGGGCCCGGCGCGGCGCCGCAGGCCTCCAGCCCGGCCGGAAGCGGATGGAGAGCGGCAGCGGGGAGCGATGACGACGCCGCGGTGCGCCGGAAGCTGCCGCGCACGGAGCGCCGCGGGTCCCGGGCAGCGCCGTCGCTCAGGTACCGGCCGGTGCCCCCGGAGCGGGCCCGTCTCGCCCTTGCCGCGGCGCCAGCGCCGTCCGGGAGCGCCCCCTCACCCCGCAGCGAGCGGTGCGGGCCCCGCCCGGCTGAGGGAGCGATGGCCGCGGGGAAGCCCCAGCCCATACCGGGCTCGGGGGCGCCGTGGCGGCTGCCGCCTGCTGAAGGACGCCCCGCTCCTGGCCGGTACCTGAGGTGAGCGCCGCGGCCCGCGGGGCTCGGGGCGGGGCAGCTGCCGGCACCCGCCTCGGCCGAGGGTTTGCGTGCGGAGGTGCCCGGGAGCGGGCGGGGGCAGCGGAACGGGCACCGAGGGACGAGCCCTGCGCACGGAGCTCAGCACCGGGGCTGCACCGCAGCTCAGTGTTGGCGTCCCTCGTTGCGCACAGCAGACCCTCAGAGCTCACCTACGTTTTGTTCGTAGCGAGCCCGGTAGAAATCTGTGTGCGTTTTAAAGCGAGCCCATGCCCCTTAGCGCAGCCGGTCTGCTCTGTGCCCTGGGTGCTGAGCACAGCCGGTGAGTGCTGTGGGCTGCAGGAGCTACTGTAAGAACTTGCGACCTGCTAGAAGCGGCTCTTTCAGTGCGTTTCACCCGCAGCACCTTCCTGTGCGTTTATCGGCAGTGCGTGTCCTGTGCAGCCGTGCATAGCAAAGGCTGCACTTTCTGTTCTACTGTGCCACGTTAAGAGGTGCACTCTAAGATCTCACTCTGTGAAGGTAAAAAGTCTGTATAGAAATAGACGCAACACAGACTCCCATTCAGATTCCTCAGTTCTTTGGGTTTGGGAGCCTCTATGAATTAAATTCAGCCAGTCTAATGAACAGAAGTAGATCTCCCAGGGAAAAGAAATAACTATGGTTTTGTAACTTGCCTGATGTTTGTCTTGTCCAAGCTTATTGTAGGAACTCCAATAGTGCAAATGCAAACAGATTGTGTAGGTCAGGAGGTGGTATTTCAGACCTTCAGCTTCAAAGTTAATTCTTTTCATTAAAAATAACCTGGTAAAATAGGTTAAAAACCCCAACAGAACAGGAATTAAAAGAAATAAAAGTGTTTTAAGTCAAAGAGTTGCAACATGTCAAAAGTAATCTTAGACCGGCATAATCTGTAGTCTTTACACAAAGCAACTAGGAAGATGGCCAACATATCCTTCAACACAGTCTTTCAGACATCTCTCTGTATCTATTCTACAACTTCATTTTAAACACAAAGTTACCTGCTTTGTGTTTAAAATAGTTCAGGACAGAGGTATGAATAAGTTCTGTCAGCAGCTAGCTCATCGCTCTGCTTATAATGCTTTGGTTTCTTCCATTTACCAGTAGTATGCATTGGTAAACCGTAAGACGGTGTTTGTTATGGGCAGTGTCCCTGCCCATGGCAGGGGGGTTGGAACTAGATGATCTTAAGGCCCTTTCCAACCTTAACTATTCTATGATTCTATTTGTTTTAATAGGTTTAAAACTAACCCTTACCTTATTGGATTCTAGACTTGAAAGTGTTAACCTAGAACGAGAAAGTTGTTATCATTCATAATGAACACCAGCATTCACTAGCTCCATACAGTTCACTTCTAGGTCTGATGTGGGACAAATGATAGTTGAGAGTGCATACAAATGGTTAGTCCTGGTCTAATGTATATCTTAAAATGTGTTTGGTAACTTCTGCCTGTGTGTTAACATGCCATTTGGAATACTGATGTACCAGTAATAAAGATGTGATGCTTACCTTGTTTTCTGAACAGAACTAATACAGTATTTTGATGTATCACAGGTAAATTTTTCCATAACCTTATGGAGAAAAAGGACTTTGAAGCATGGCTTGATAACATTTCTATTACATTTCTTTCTCTGACGGACTTGCAGAAAAATGAAACTCTGGATCACCTGATTAGCTTGAGTGGAGCAGTCCAGCTCAGGCACCTCTCCAATAATCTAGAGATTCTCCTCAAGAGGGACTTCCTCAAACTTCTTCCATTGGAGCTTAGTTTTTATCTGTTAAAATGGCTTGATCCTCAGACTTTACTCACATGTTGCCTCGTCTCTAAGCAGTGGAACAAGGTTATAAGTGCCTGTACAGAGGTGTGGCAGACTGCATGTAAGAATTTGGGTTGGCAAATAGATGACTCTGTTCAGGATCCTCTACACTGGAAGAAGGTTTACCTAAAGGCTATTTTAAGGATGAAGCAACTGAAGGACCACGAAGCCTTTGAGACATCCTCTTTAATTGGACACAGTGCCAGAGTATATGCACTTTACTATAAGGATGGACTTCTGTGTACAGGTAGGAAGGACAGAAAACTTGGAGTCTTACATTTGTCACCTCCTCACATATGATTAATGACAATTTGCTTTTCCTTTACCAGATTATTTCCATAGTGCCAACACAGGTTAAGATGATGCAACATTTCTTCTTCTTTTTTTTTTCCTGGTTTCTGTAATCCCTGGCACATCAGTAGACCTAGTAGTTAACTTTAATAGAAAAAAAAGGAAACCGATTTCTTTATTGGCTCAAAAGCCAGTAGCAGCAGGTTTCGTGCTTCAGATTTCAGAAGTAAAGATACATTAGTTCTCTTAGAGGGTAACTTCCAGTTAAAGGAACCTTGTTTGGGCTATGTGATCACTGCAGTTTCCTAAGGTGTGGCAGGAAAAGGCTGTTTTCTTCCTTGAAACAAGACAGTTTTCTCTGATACAGTCTGTGAGCACTTGCAGTTTTTAACACAAGAGCTTGTATGAAGAGCTGGAAACTTTATTTAAACTTGCTACTAGACTGACTTGTAATGATTATTTCAGCTTCCACCCTGAAGACTGCAGACTTCAAGATTTCAGTTTGAACTTAAAAATACGGCCAGAACAAATTCAAAACCTTCAGTATGGAAGACTAGTAACTAAGTTATGCTGCCAGAGCATATTCAGAAAAGAAAATAAACTTTGGGGACAGGAAACTCCATGGCACCAGTATATGCTGGGGGCCACCCAGCTGCAAAGCAGCTTGGCAGAAAAGGACTTGGGGGTCCTGATGGATACAAAGTTGAGCCACCAATGTGCCCTTGCTGCAAAGGCTAACAGTATCCTGGGCTGCTTTAGGAGTAGTGTTGGCAGCAGGTTGAAGCGGGTGCTCCTTCCCCTCCACTCAGACTAGTGAGGCTACACCTGGAGTACTGTGTCCAGTTCTGGGCTAGAAAAGAGACACGGCCACACTGGAGAGTCCAGCAAAGAGCCATGAAGGCAAAGAAGGGACTGGAGCATCTTTCATATGAAAAAAGGCTGAGAGGGCTGGGACTTTTTCTCCTAAAGAGAGGGCTCAGAGAGGATCTTATCAATGTACATAAATACATGAAGTCAGGGTGCAGAGAAGGAGGAGTCAGGCTCTTTTCAGTGGTGCCCAGTGAGGGGACAAGAAGCAGTGGACACAAACTGAAACACAAGAGGTTCCCTTTAAAATGCTTTTTTTTACTGTGATAATGATTGAGCACAGGTTGCCCAGGGAGATGGTGGAGCATCCATCCTTAGACATATTCAAAAGCCATCTACTTATGGTCCTGGGCAACCAGTTTGGTAGGGGGGTTTGGAAGAGTTGACCTTCAGGGGTCCCTTCTTGTCATAACCATTCTGTGATTCCATGAAAATTTGAGACATATGTAGAAGATGAGTAAAGAATTGGAAATACTATTTACTCTTTGCTTCCAGTTACCCTGTTCTTTTATATTCTAGGATCAGATGACTTGTCTGCAAAACTGTGGGATGTAAGCACAGGACAGTGCATATACGGTATCCAGACACACACTTGTGCTGCAGTGAAGTTTGATGAACAAAAGCTTGTAACAGGATCTTTTGATAACACAGTAGCCTGTTGGGAATGGAGCTCTGGGGCAAAGACACAGCATTTTAGAGGACATACTGGTGCAGGTATGTTGAGCTTTTCAAGTTGTAATTTTACCAGTCAAGTAACACACATCATCATCAAACAAATTATAATGTAAGTTAGCTCTTTGCACAATACCTTTTTCTTTTAGGCTCTGTCCCAAGTCTTACTTGCATTTCCCTCATAATTAACTTCTCTGTCCTCTACTGCAAATTGCCTTCAACTCAGCTGTAGGTCTGTTCCCTGTGAGTAATGAGGTGTATCAAATGTACTAATCCCACTGGAATTGATTTACTAGAACTCTTAAAATAGGAGCTATCTTAAACTATGCTTTGCCATAATCCAACCATAAAGGAACCACTGATGTACATACTCTTAATTTGGACAAAAATCAGTCATTTTGTGATGTAAACTTAGGAATCCAGAGCAACCATTCATGTCTACAGTTGAAGAACAAGAGTTAAAGCTGCAGTAGCAGATGAATTTAGAGGCTACTAAATTCATATAGAGGCTACTAGTTAATGTCTCACAAAAAACCATGGGCACAGAGACTGGTCTTCCTCATCAGTACCCTCTTTGCTTGTAGTTTTTAGTGTGGATTACAATGATGAACTTGATATTCTGGTCAGTGGCTCTGCAGACTTCACTGTGAAAGTATGGGCCTTATCAACAGGAACGTGCCTGAATACCCTCACTGGACACACAGAATGGGTCACTAAGGTGGGAATAATGATTTTCAATTAATCTTGCAAAACACTTGCAATAAGCTTGTAACATGTTCCAAGTTTCTGTTTCCTAATCCTAACCCTGCACGTAGGTGTAGAATCTCTAGAATTCAGGAAATACTGCAAAATACAGCAGAAAAACCACAGAAAGAAGTTGTAATTAAACCTTTCAGACCACTGAAGATACTTCTAATTCAAAGCAGGTGGAATAACATTAGGAATCAGTTCTTGGTTCAAAGACCGAATAAGAAAAATGGGTCTGAAAGAAATCTACTTTAAAAATAATGTAGAAAAACTAAATTATAGTGATAGCCAAAATCTGAGCATGAAAAGTGTTGTGAAGTAAAGAAACAGTATTTTAGTTCAGAGTATTTCAGAACTGGAAGATGGGGGGGGTCGTTCTAGAGGTGAATTACATATGTTTGCTTATTAATAAAGTTGTCACTAGTTGGAACAAGAAGAGTGTAAACTGTAGGTTCCCTTCAGTAGTTAAAAGTATTGTAATTGCCTTTATACAAGAGTACAGAATGCAGGTTGTCAGTTAAATGAAAAATGAAAGTTTGGTTATTTAACAGCATCAACATAAATCATTACATCCTTCAATTACAGGTAGTTTTGCAGAAGTGCAAAGTCAAATCTCTTATGCATAGTCCTGGGGATTATATTCTTCTAAGTGCAGATAAGTATGAAATCAAGGTGTGTACCGTATCTCATACATACATAATTTCAGTACCGAGAGAAATGGCTTGAGTGCTTTGCTGGAGTTTACAAATAATATAAAGCTTTATTTTCTCCTGCATTCCCTGCTTGTAAAGTTGTGTACAAGACATGCAGCTCTTTGGAAGCTAACCTTTCAATGCTTTCCTTCACATTTAGATTTAAATCATAGCTCTACATGAATGGTAATGCAAAAAACAAGTGCTTCAGTGCATGCTTAATGTGCTATCTTGACAGCAAAGCACTTAACTGCAAGTACTGTTACGGCTGGGGACTTTTGGGTGGGAGAGTGCTGTAGTTTGTGGCTGTGGATGTGCTTTACAACTGAAACACATTTTTGTCCAATTGGAGGGTTGATTTGTTCTTTAAAGTGCCCATTTTCACTGGGTTTTTTTTAGGCTAGAAACATCCCATATTGCAACACCACCGTAGGATGAGTCACAGAACTGATGTTCCTCCCTAAAGGAAATAAGTACTTCTGAGGAAACATGCATACATTTAGCTGATGCTTAAAAAGAGATTGTGAGGCTTGCTCTGTGTAACTGTTTATAACAGGAATGTTTTATGGCCTTAAACTCTGTTTTAATTGTAGATTTGGCCTATCGGAAGGGAAATAAACTGCAAATGCTTAAAAACACTGTCTGTTTCTGAGGATCGCAGCATCTCCCTACAGCCCAGGCTGCACTTCGATGGCAAATACATAGTGTGCAGTTCAGCCCTAGGATTATACCAGTGGGACTTTGCCAGCTATGATATTCTCAGGTAAGTCTTTGTTTAAGACTTAGTCGTCTTTAAATAAGAAGTAGAATATATATTTATTTAATATTTCTATTTAAATAAATGAGAAGTGGAACATACTAGTTTTAATAATTTTAGATATAGGCTGAATATTGGTGAAAATTGTGTAAACCTCTTTCTCTACACATATTGCCAGGTTTAATTCTAATTTACCATCTGTTAATACAATGTTGTCTTGTCTTCTAGGGTTATCAAGCCTCCTGATTTCTCAAATGTTTCCTTGCTGGGCTTTGGAGAGATATTTGCTCTACTGTTTGATAACAGATACCTGTATATAATGGACTTGCGGACAGAAAAACTGATAAGCCGCTGGCCTCTACCAGAGTACAGAAAATCTAAGAGAGGCTCAAGCTTTTTGGCTGGTGAAATGTCTTGGTTAAATGGACTTAATGGACAAAATGACATGGGCTTGGTTTTTGCCACCAGTATGCCAGACCATAGTATCCATTTGGTGTTATGGAAAGAACATGGCTGAGACACTCATGCGCAGCATCTTCAGGAATCTATGGACTATCAGCAGCGTGTCCATAAAATGAGACTTTGCATGAACCAAAGTTGCACACCTAATGGTATCATCATGCAATGCACAATCATTTACTTTTATTTGGGCATTTGGGAATGGGTTGTTTTGGACATAATGCAATACAGCATGCCAACAGTATTCACCACAAAATTCTGTCTGTACTCATGTTTAAACATACCTATTTTGGCTCTGGAGCATAGCTTGTAACATTTAAACCATTCAAATCCACCATCGAGACTGAAATGAAGTAGTGCTTGACCTGACTTCTGATCTATTTTTTTGACGCTGAAACAGGAGGTGAAGCTACTATTTTAGAACCATAGGCTTGTGTACATGTAACAGCAAATACTGGTTACAGCACATGGCTGCTCACTGCAAGTGGGAAGACAGCAAACCCTTTCTCTCTCCAGCATCCTTCTCTTCAAAATGTTTTTTCCTAATGATAGCTTTAAATACTTAGCCTTTGAAATAAAGGAATCAAGTGAGTCCTTTAACTAGGATCAGATGCTAACTATAATAATTTAAGTTTGGGAACATGTCAATATGAACTCTCCGCAGTGAGAATGAACCACCTTTTCATCTGTCTGATAGAGCTTGCCATTGCAATTAACCTTAGAGAACCTCTGAGTATTCATCATATTTGCTGATGGTAACTCAGAATGGCTTGACCAGTATTTTATAGGCCACATTTCCTATAGTTTGTGTGAGAACATAATTTAGTTCACAGGGAGGTAGAAATCTGATGAATGGGAAGATGATGTTCAATCTCTACCGCATCACTCTCTTATACTAAATGATATCTAGCAGCCATTCATTCTTTCCAGACATTACATTTAAGATAATCCTGCACTTCCAAGTAGTTGCTACATCTAGGTTTGGAAAGTGGGGGCAAATAACAGTGAGAATGCCACATCTCGGGGGGGAAAATAAGAAGTAAAAGTCTGAAGAAAAGCATAGGAGCAGGAAAAGGTCTTTTGCTTTGATCATCATAGGAGACCTGATGTACACACCAGTTAACTATTGAGTAGCAAATGCCTGTCCACATACTTTTGTGGTATTTGACATGTACTTAAAAGCTGTATCTATGACAACATCTGGTTTAGAAATGCTTTAGGTTGGTTTCCCCTCCTCCCTTACAATAAAACGTCCCCTTAATGTCTTTCTTTGTTTTCACAACTTGAAAACATGAGTTTTCATGAAGATTGGCTCAAATCCTTGAAAAGCTGAAGCTGCCTGAACTGCCTGGCATTACTGTTGTTAGTGTGATTTCTTTTTTTTCTTCCCACTATCCAAGGAAACCTAATTCCATACTTAGCACTGAACAAAGGCCAATGTTCCCAAATGTATACAGTATAAATTACACCAATGAAAGGGAAATTCTTACATGCAAGAGTAAGCATTTGGGTGATGCGGTTGGAATTGTATGAAGTCACAGTGGAGCAGTGTCTCTTGAATACAGTGCTAGTCTCAAGTAACTGTTTTCCACCTTTATTCACATGATCTTACTTTTCAAATGTGTTTGTAGTCAAGGATTTTACCAACTGGAAGCCAAATTCACAGCCTTCACTGACTGGGGCACAAATGAGCTTTTGTTTTCTCAGTCAAAAGTGAAAGCTCACATGAAACAGGTTCAAAAACTTCCCTTGAAACTCAGTTCTCATTCTTAATGTGGGTGTAACTTTACTGTATATGATGGGGGCTGTAACTCAGTTAACTCTAAAGGAGCCATGTGATGATGGGTCACCTGTAAAACATTGCAAACCACTTACTGGAAGCGTTCTTTAGGGGCTAGAACTGATTAATTTAATAGTGACCTTTATGATGCAGTCTCTCAGCGAGTTCCCAACAATACTGATTTATTTGGAGGGGAAGGGGAAACCATGGGAAGGGCAAGCAATCAATATGCAAGAGAACAGGGAATCCTAATTCTGAGCTTCTCAACAAACTGGACAAGTAGGCTGACAGACATCTCAGGAAGTTTAGGCAAAGCAACTCCTTCACCCGAGACACAGTCATCCCACACAACAGGCAGGTTGGAGCCAACTAAGTGGAAACCAGCTTTACAGGAAAGGACCCGAGAATGCTATTACACAACAAATTTAGCAATATGCTCTTGTGACAAAGGTGGCCAACTACACTGAGCTGTACTAACACGCAGATAGCTAGATGCCAAAGAGAAGGGATTCTTCACCTCTGTTCTGTGCTCAAAGCCACATCCAAGTCCAGTGTTGAGTTCCCCAGCACAAAACACTGACACACACAAGCAAGTCCCACAAGAGGCAGAGCACAAAGCATCTGAGAGCTGAATTCAACTTTCCAGAGAGAATGGTGGGAAGGGAAAGTGGTGGTAGGCATAGGGGGGGAAGCTTGTATCCAGAGGATACAAGCAGAAAACCATGATGAGAAGCATTCAGTACACACAACATTGCTCTTCTACCCCTTTAGCTTTACAAATGAAGTTGTAGCCTGTTACATAGCAGCTGATGATTCTTATAAACACAACTGACACACAGTTATTTACAGATTGTCTCTTGAAGACTTCCAAGTGAAAGTTCCACTGGACATTTGCAAGCTAATGATACTAACACACTAATGACAGCTCAAACCAAATGAAAACATGACATTGGTGTGGAAATTAAACCAAGCATAGCTGCTCTCACACACACTTCTCTGTCACATACCAATAGCAGACTACAACTGCCCCCAGATGTCCACTCATAGCAATGTTCTAATACATTACGCCACCAGTACAATGCACATAGCATTTAAAAAGCAGAAACTGAAATTATGAAACTACAGTGAGCAAAGGGGTTTTGTTCGCTTTTCTTTCCTTCTGACCCTTTGGCAGAACTTAGTAACTACTTGGCACTGTTTTTAAATAGGGGTTGTAAAAGATGCAGCTTCTGTACCCTTACACCTACATAAGGAAACAATATAATTTAACTTACCCACCACGTGAAGGTCTAAAATCCAGCTGGTGTCTAATTTTCATGAAGAAGCAGTTTGTTAGGAGGCTTCAAGGTCACAGGAAAACAACTGTTACATACCATAAGTAATTGCTCATCCATCCGTCTTTCCACCTGGAAACAGCCACCTTTTCAGTTCAGTTTCTTCAACATCAATCTGTAGCCCGTGCCTCTGTTTTAAAGCTTTCCAACACAACTCAGCACTTACTGCATAAGTAATTCACAACAGCTGTGGGCAACAAGAGGGATCACCATTCTTCTTAAAATCATATGTGTCAAAGCCCCAGCTGAGCAGCCATTCGGACTGGCAAAACTGCAACAGCTATGCTTAGTGTTATGATACATCACCACTTGAACAAACACTAGTTCCAAGAATATAAAAGGTTCTTTTTTTTTTTACAATTGAAACTGATAGATTGTGCTCAATTATTTTCACAATTTATTAGTTTGCCTTTTACTCAACTTGGCACATAGAAATTCTGTACCCAAACAGTGACATACAAACTGCAAGAATTAAACAACATTAATACTAAAGACCATAGTTGTTATTTTTTGTACATTGGTTGAAAAATTTGCACAGCCTTTTGCATTATTTGAATCAGTTGAGAAATACTGATTTTTATTTTTTCTTAGTTGGAAGTAACCTCATTTTACATTTTCCAGAAGGAATACCATCTGCATTGATGCTTGGTATCATTAAATGACTGATGGCTCTGCTATGAATTCTCATTTCCCTTAAGAAGAAATACCTCTAACAAGTGACAGCTCCAGTGCTATAGGTGGTGGGTTTGCTTACCCTGCCTTTGCGATTATAACGGGTTAGAGTGTTCATGCTCTTCATCTGGGAGATGCTGTCCCAAGTATCTTTTAAAAAGCACCATTAAACAGAGCTGTATGCTGTTAACCACCAAGTCCTTCAAGAGAAAAAAAGCCAAAACCCAATTAATTCCTTCTTCAGGAAGTTTACAGGCTCATTGTACAAGTTTAAAAGCATGAGGATAGGAACAGGAAGAGAGAGCAAGCTGGAAATTCGTAAATTAAATTTCAAATTTCTGCATGGACACTTCCTATGGCTGCAATAATGCCCTTTCACAGTTATAGGCATGTAAAAGAGCTATCCTCTCACTATGCCTCATCTCTCACATCTTACAAGGCTGCAGTAGAGACTTTACCTGAGGAACTCAATCATTAGTCAGCATTTGATCACTGTGGACTCTTACAAGGTACCATGCCGCAGTTCACAAATCAAATGCATTTACCTTCCTACAACACATTAAAAGGCTGTTAGTCTAAATCTCTGTAAGATTTAAACTTCACATGGAAGTGATTTCTATTTTGTGATTTCCTCTGCCTGCCCCCGACACAGGCAGCTCTTCACATTCCCTCCTTATAACTGAGGTTTCACTTTTGAGCTTACAGTACAGTTTGATGTAGAACCTTATTAACATTCATAATTAATGATGAGTTGTATCTCCACAGTGTTGTATCCCTGATGAGGGATTCCCTGGGAAGGTCTGCTTGAAGGGGCTTCCGACAGTGATAAATGAGGGCAACATCCATGGGAACATTCACACTGTTCCCATAAGCGTGGAGGACAGAGTGGACTGAAGTCTGAATCACTTTTCGTGGATCAACTATCATTTTCTTAGGATTTATTACATTTTTCCTGTCAGGCTCCCTGTGAACATGGTTTAATATATTAACACCTGGCACAGTATTCCAGGATGAGATGTTGAACATGGGAGTGGAGACGGATTCTGGGAAGATATGGTTCTCAAAGAGGAAAACAGCAGTCCCTGGGTTCTGTTCCTGTAGGCTGCTCATCATGGTTTTCCAGTCTGGGTGCTTAAGGGGAAGAATTATTTCATCAGCATCAGTAAGAACCACATACTTGCTCCTCTGCATATTACGGTATATACAGTCATTTAGAGCTGTGATTTGTCCATAGTAGCCAATGTGTGTACCATCATGCATGAAGTGCCATTCAGAAGAAACCTTGAGGTGTGAGTTTATTGGCCAGGGAATTATCTCTACAGTTCCTTCTTCCATATATAACCTCAAGACTTTCTCCATCAAGTGGCTGCAGTTGTTCTTATAGATCACCACTTTCTGTACCCCAAGAATCTTGTACATCTCCATGCTCTGTATAAACTGCAAAACATTGTTGTAGTGGCCAAACATGGCAGAGATGCACACAGTGAAGTCAACAGGGAAGGGCTCAGCCTGGCGGTTTTTGATCTCAAAGCTTGGCAGCTGGTCAATATTTCCAAGTGGAGACTGGTGAATGGATACATGCGTTGGGTCGCAGTTTTCAGGTTCCAAACAAACTATATCTGTTGCACCGTAAGGGAACCCAAATCTGTCTGAGTGAACATCGATTGTTGCTTTTGATACATAGATCTTTCCATCGGGCTGACAGCAGAACCAGCAGAACAATTCTTTTACATCTTCATGGTGAACAATCCCGATCACACGAGTGACTTTGCCTTCTCTGTTGTCAAAGTATGGGGATATAATAAAAGTTCTGTTATCTGTTAATGGTGTTATTGTGCTATTGGTAATTTCCCCTCTACATTTGCTAACTTCATAAATTATTTTTGGCAGGTGAGAAGGTCTCTGTAACCTAAGATAAGAAAGTGTGATCATTGAAGTTAGAGTAACAATGCACACAGTAGCAGCAAAGTAAGATTTTCTCCCACCACACAACATTCTCAATGTAACTAAATGTGGATGCACATTTCTTTTTCTTCGCACTTTATGCTGCCGCATCTGTAGGAAAGAAAATAGGTAGTATGAGATCATATGGACTCGTGATCATTGCTCAAATACTCCACAACAAGACGTGGGGCAAATCTCTAGCATTGTGCGCTGACTTCATCAGAGACCCAGCTACAGGGCTTTCATGAAAATCAATCCCAGAACACACCTTCAGTGGGTTGCACAATAGCGTACGTAACACTGAACGCCTCTGTATATTGATGTGTGGAACAGTTTCTGTATGTGGAAGTGTATGCAAAAGAGTATGATTCAGGTCTGTATACAGGAGAACAAGGAGGCATTATTCATTATTTTCTATAATCCACATTTTAGAATATGCAGTTAAACAATTAAGCAGTAATGTTTAAACAGAACAAAAGCTTTCTCCCTCCCCCTCCCTCCCCATGGTGTACATGTAAATTATACAGGAAAAAAACCCCTAAATCAGACTTCTCACAGACAAGTTAGGGGCAGACTCAAAAATTAAATGTATACAGAATTAGTTGAGTTCCTTAAAAACAAAGCAACTGGAGATTGCACATGATGGTCCAGATACAATCGCTAATGCATAAATTCCCCAATTTGCAGCTCACCACAGATGAGACACTACATACAGAGGAAGGTCAATTCATACAATTCAGCAGGAGACAGGTGAAACCTATGCAGGTGTAAGTCTTCTTAGTTATTAGCTCTACCCTACTCCCCACTGTACAAGGCAGGGAAATGTCACCTCATATTGTGCTTGCTAGAAATCAGGGCCTCCTCACACTGCATTAGTGCTGGCTCAGATCCTGGCATAGCTTGAGGGTCAGGTTTTAAACTCTTGCTGCTGCAGGAACAGACAACCCCAAGTACTGGATGCCTCCCAGAAACTGGCCAAAGCCTTTAGGAGCACTCATCCTACCAAGCGTTGATGCCTGACAGGGACCTCTTGGCAATTTCAAGCAGTCACTTGTGTAAATGCAGCCCGAATTGAAGTTTCCCCTACAAATTAATCTTTAGGCACCCACATATCATCCATAAGGTGACAGCACGTCTCTTTAAAGGCCTGCTTGTACCACAGAGATTCTTGCAAGAAGAATGCCCCAGATTAATCAGATGCATGTTAGATCAGAAAACTGGACTGGTAGAAAAGAGTAGCCCAGACAGCCAGCAAGAAATGTAGGATAAAATGCCAAGATGCAATAAACTGATTCGACTGCACAAGATGAGGGAAATGTTTCTAATAGACATATCATTACTGTGTAATGCCAGCTTCTGAGAAAAAGATAAATCATAAAAAGGCCCAGATTTCTAGGTTTATATTTTATAGCTAGAACAGGTAGTAATGTCATAGGTGAGGCAGATATTGGAAGTTTCACATATTTCTTGTCCTTTCACTTGAGAATTAATAAAATCACTTGCTTAAGTACTTATTAATCTAAGTATCTTCACATGCACATGATAAATATCTTTACCTGCACATGATAAATATCTAACAATGTTTTTTAGTCTATTCTAAAATAATAACTAAATCTGATCATTCCCCCCCCCCCCCCATTTCACACATTGTGTAAAGCTCTGTTAAGAGCCTCTGTCTCAATACAGTTTTGCGATGGAACAGGAAACTAGCATTTTCGAAGACAGGTACAAAACTAGAAATAACCTCAACCCATAGTTATGATCCAGATATCATACTTGGCAGCTTCATAACTTTGGAGGTACCTGAATTCCTTGGCAACTTCACTACTTGGGTTGAAAAGTTCTCCTGGAGTCTCGTGTTCTGCTTAAACACAGTTTTTTCCAACCAGTAAAACCTTGCTTCTGAAGACAGCAATCTAGCTTCTGAATCTCAACTGAATTTAGGCAAAAAATAACAGTTCATGCTTTCAGAAAACTGTGCAGTATTTTCACAACTGCTCTTTCCTGAAAAAGTAAGGAGAACTATTGTCACAACATACTTGCTAAAATGCCCCATTTGCCAAAGCTGATGCGATTTATAGCAGGCTTTCCCAGCCACCAAGCAATTGCTTTACAACAGAAATCTCACTACATCGCACTAGACACAAAGCAGAACTGCCAGCACTGACTCTTCTAAGTACCCCCCCGCAATAAGTCCTTACAATTTACAGCAGAACTGCAGATACAGGGTTAAGAGCCTGACATTGTCACACAACTTTCTGCTTGAGATTTGTGACTGAGAACAACTTAAATTTTCTAAGTCCTTTCATTAAACATGAATGGTCTCATTAAACAAAATGTTTCCCTTGAACATTCTCCTTCCCACCATTCTTACAAAATAGAGTAGGTCATATTCAACATTTTTATCTCGGTCTTATCTATTTATGATTTAAAATATTGTTCAGTCTCGTAAATAGTTTCTACTAGAGAATTATCATTATCAACATCAAATAACACAATTTCATTTATTACCTGTTGTTTCTTCTGCTTTTGCTAGCTATAAATAACAAACAATTAAAATCATATCTTTTCAACAGCGTTTTGAGCAGTGAACATCAGAATGGAAAAAGTACCTTTTAAAGCAGATAGACGAGTGAAGCTCTGTTCAGTCCTCCGTTTATTTTTTGCTAAGGTATGATCTATAGATTGCTTATTGTAACCAGGCAAAAACGTCAATGTTTTTAAGAGAAATTGCAAGAGTTATTCAATTCAGAACAACACTGAAGCAAAAACTGCTGGTACGATACCTTGCCGACACATTTCATTTCCATGCTTGGTGTTCTTTAGTATCAGTAACAGCGGCCACACCTACCAGAAAAACAAGTTTTCCTTCTCTTGGGTAAAGCACAGTTGCCTCCCATTAACTTATAAATTACAAACTTGAGTGTGGGGTTGTTGAAGCAAATCAAACCTAAGCACTCGGGGGACTTTTTGTCAGGCTACTTAATTTCCTTCTGGAATTGAATGCTGCCTGTTGACATAGCCACAGCTCACACACATACTTCAAGAGAACTAGAAAAATGTACTATATATCAGCGCTTCTTGGGCAACCATTTCTTTAGTAACATACTATATAGGCCTAATTAAAATAAGTAGATATAGATGAGTAAGTATGAGAGATATCTGAAACAACAGAAGATTCTAGAAGCAGAAAGAGCAAAATACAGAACTCAAGACACACCAGGACACAGAATCTTAAAGAAGTATGTAATTCTTTGAGTGAAATTAATGGTTTTCCCAACATGTGACCCACGAATTTTGTCCCTTGAAATTAATAGCACAGATGTGTAGTCAGATATAAAGTCAGATTAATTAGGAACATTACATTTGGGTTTCCCCACTATAGAGAGTACTTGGCAAGTTTTAACTTCAGAAATATGTTTCCAGCATATTTAGAAGGGTTTATTTTATAATGAGAATAACAATAATTCTTTCTGGTTTTGTGTCTTTTAATTCCAATTACTATTCAGACAGAACATGATCTAAATTACAGAGCTTTGCTTTAATACTGAATTTAGCTAATGGCATCAATGGCTACCTGGCACCAGTTTGTTCTTTTTCAGTATTCCCTTTAATAGTAAAGAGCCTTTCTTCCTCCCCAGTGCATTTACGGACTGCAGTCAGATCACCTCCTACTTTTCCATTAAATGAGACAGGCTGTTCTAACACCGTTTCCTAAGAACCACTCTTTGCACAGCTGCTTCTGCGCTGTTGGCCTGGTTTCAATTAACCTCTAGCACAGGAGACCAGAGATCTCTGCTCCTTGTCCATTTGTATGTGACAGTGACAAGCCCTTATCATTGCTGGAAACATTATTTCTCAACACATGCTAGGACTTTATTTTTTGCAGATGCATCACACTGCACAGACAGATGTAATCTTGTCATCAGCCAAGGATTAACACATCTAGCCAGTCTTTCAGCTGGGTGCAGTTACACAATGTGTTTTCTTCATTGGCAAGGTCATACTAATAAAGATCTCTTGCCCCAGTTAGAATCACAGCGTCACAGAATGGTTTGGGTTGGACAGGACCTTCAAAGATCAGCTAGCTCCAGCCCCTGATGTGCGCAGGGACACCTTTCAGTAGATCAGGTTGCTCAGATTAATCACACTTCTCATTTCTTTTGCCATAGTCCTTCTAAAACCCACTCCACAACCTTGTGTGTGACCACGACCGTACTTACAAACTTGCATATATTTAAATCATGGGGTTTTCCCCTCCCTAAACCAAGGAACCGCTCATCCTTTCTTTTGCCACATTGCACCACTATGCTCATGAAAGTTTATTAAACACCCATTATAGGTTCTTTAATAGCTTGTGTGTCTTAGAATTTTGGAATGGAAATTATTCGTTATCACCTTCCAACTGGAATACTGTTTTTACCTCTGCTGTACAACTTCTATTTTCAAACTTCCGTTTCCATCATCTTGCCTTAACCATCCACAATTAGAACTGTCCTTAAGAAAAGGTAGAACAAAGTGCTAATTTAGCTCAAGAGCCACTCCAAGGTCTAATCTCCCTCACATGCTCTCTGCATTGTGGCTTCCTTTGTCATCTGCTTTCTTTGCACTGAAGCAGCTGAAGACCTTCTATGCTGCTCATTTCAGTATCTTTGCAATGCCTACTTTGATTTTTGGTATGTCTCAGCTTACTACATTATCTCCCTACCTAGGGTGAGGATGGGGGACAACTGAGAGGATGTGATTGCAAAGTTTCAGTCCCTAATATCTAGTATTAGATTCAAGAGTATACAAAGAAGAAACAGCCTAATCCTTGGTTTATCCAGGGCATAACTAAAAAGTCACCATTAACAAATAGCCTTATTAATTTCTTATTTTTGGAAACAAGTTATTCTCTATCCTCTGGTTTATGCTTTTTCACCAACAAACCGGTACCTAAATAAGAAATTCCAAAGACTAACAATCATTTACCATCTTTATCTAGATTGTCTGTTGCTAACCTTTTGAAAGCTGATCTTTTTTTCAGGAACACTCTTTGTAACACCAGTGTCCTTCCTCTCTCATACAACCCAAAGTCAGACGCTATTATGCTGAGTGCAGTTATTATCCCACTATTCCTAAAATATTGCCCTAAAAAAGTTTAAGCTGACCATTTCTATCCCGAACACAAGGAGGAAAGCCAGACCCTGTTGCCATCTACTTAATTTGTGCCATTGGAACTGACAAACCACACGTTTTCCTGTACAGTCATAAACTTCTCCACTATAATCTGCTGTACATCCCTAAGGCAAGTTTCTGCTACTGTAAACAATCAGACATTGTGTCCTTTGAGGAGCAACTGCTCAGGCATGATGTTTAAGATTGTTCTTTCAGGTGTGTGTCTTTCACATTGCACTTGTTTTAGCTGGGACACAGCTAATTTTCTTATCAGCTTGTAAGGGGCTGTGTTTTAGATTTGTGACCAAATTTTGAACACACTGATGTTTGAGCTGAGGTTGAACAGTGCTTACACTGTCAAGGCCACCTCTGTTTCTCATGCTGCTCCCTCCTCCCTTTCCCAGGTGTAAAAAGCAGCACAAGTCTGCAGGGGACACAGCTGGGACTGCTGAACCAGCCTAACTAAAGGCCTGTTCCAGATGCTGTCACAGCAGTTAAAGCTGGGGGAAGAAGGAGGAAGGGAGAGATACACAGCATTATGGCATCTGTCTTCCCAAATCATTGTTCTGTGATGGAGCTCTGCTTTCCTGGAAATGGCTAAAACCCTACCGATGGGAAGCAGTAAATCCCTTATCTTGCTTTGCTTGTGCATGCAGCTTTGCTTTACCTCTGGAATTACGTCAACCCACAGCTTGTCTCACTTCTGCCCTTCCGACGTTCTTCCCCAACCTGCTGGGGGAGGAGGACGGAGGCAGTGAGTGAGCAGCTGTGTGATGCTTCGCTGCCTACAACACAGGCTGAAACCGCTCTTGAGAGGAAGTACACATTCTTTAAAATTAAACTCCAGGTTTGGAGAGTGAAACTTAAACTTTGTGCTGTGCAATTAACGTACACCTTTAACTTACCGTTAAGCATCAGTACCCAAAAACAATGCTACAGCTGAGCACCGTCTGATTTGTTACTTCTTCAGTGGAAACAAGGTCCCGAACCTGTTTTTGCAAGCGATGCCGGTCACGAGATCCTGAGCAGGAGCCGCAGCCCGACACCCTCCGCGGTGCGACCAGACGGATGTGCCTCATGTCCCGCTGCTCCCCGCGTCCTCCATCCTGCGGGACCGGCGCGGGGTGTGGGGGGGACAATGGGGTACCCCCCACCCCATGCTGTGCCAGCCCCCCTGACCCCGCGGCGCGGCTGCGCGGGGGCATTCAGCCCCTGCGGGACCCGCCCCTACCGGGGCGGGACTGCCGCTTGCGCACCGAGGCGCGGCGCGTACCGTGCGGGGCAGCGCAGCCCCGAGGCCGGTCGTTCTGGCCGCCGTCGAGGGTTCCCTGATGCGTTTATAGGGGAGGCCTCGCTCAAAACCGGGAGCTGGAGCAATGCGGCGGCCGGTGCCGGGAGCGCCGTGGACCGCCCCGCATAGGATGAACAGCACAGGGAGCGCGAGTGCGCAGGGAGAGGCTGTGCCTCGGAGCAGGAGGAGGGCTCCGGTCACTCGCCTCATTAACTTATGTGAAATGCAAAAACTGAAGCGAGCTCCAGATGGAAATCACTTTTAAAAAGGGAAAGGAAAATTTGATAGTTGAAGGTGATAAACCCAGTTGTTGACACCGGTACTTTTACTTTTTAGAGACAGCAATTGGTGGTTGAATCATTCCTACAACAAAATACATTCATACGAGACCCTGTATGAGGATGGGATCTTTTCTGGTGGTGGCCATATGTTACAGAGCTTTCTTCCTGTGAGTAATCGATCATCTTAAATACACAGTGCATTTATTGTTGGGGAGAACAGGTCATTAAATGCCTATTGCAACACCTTTAAATTCCATTGCTGCACAAGTTGCAGCAACCCAACACAGTTTAAGTTTCAGAGCCAAAGATGTGTATCTCCAGAAGGATGTATCCCTGCTAAGACATATGTCACACTGATGGAACAACAATATTATCAGGCCCTTCCCAACCATATGCAAACATCCCCACAAAACTGGACTGAAAAGTAGTGGGCTGAGGCCTCAACCATCCTTGGATCAAATGATTTTTTCACTTTTGAACATCTCTTCCCTGGATACCTTGATTCAGTTCACAAATCAAAAGCATTTACCTTTGCATAGTACGTAGCAGGGATGTTCTCTTAAACCTCTGTAAGATCTAAACTTCACGTGGAACTGAATTTCCTTTTATGATTTTCAAATGATCTCCTCTGCCTGCCCCCGACACAGGCAGCTCTTCACGTTCCCTCCTTATAACTGAGGTTTCACTTTTGAGCTTACAGTACAGTTTGATGTAGAACCTTATTAACATTCATAATTAATGATGAGTTGTATCTCCACAGTGTTGTATCCCTGATGAGGGATTCCCTGGGAAGGTCTGCTTGAAGGGGCTTCCGGCAGTGATAAATGAGGGCAACATCCATGGGAACATTCACACTGTTCCCATAAGCGTGGAGGACAGAGTGGACTGAAGTCTGAATCACTTTTCGTGGATCAACTATCATTTTCCTGGGATTGAAAACTTCTTTCCTGTCAGGCTCCCTGTGAACATGGTTTAATATATTAACACCTGGCACAGTATTCCAGGATGAGATGTTGAACATGGGAGTGGAGACGGATTCTGGGAAGATATGGTTCTCAAAGAGGAAAACAGCAGTCCCTGGGTTCTGTTCCTGTAGGCTGCTCATCATGGTTTTCCAGTCTGGGTGCTTAAGGGGAAGAATTATTTCATCAGCATCAGTAAGAACCACAAACTTGCTCCTCTGCATATTACGGTATATACAGTCATTTAGAGCTGTGATTTGTCCATAGTAGCCAATGTGTGTACCATCATGCATGAAGTGCCATTCAGAAGAAACCTTGAGGTGTGAGTTTATTGGCCAGGGAATTATCTCTACAGTTCCTTCTTCCGTATATAACCTCAAGACTTTCTCCATCAAGTGGCTGCAGTTGTTCTTATAGATCACCACTTTCTGTACCCCAAGAATCTTGTACATCTCCATGCTCTGTATAAACTGCAAAACATTGTTGTAGTGGCCAAACATGGCAGAGATGCAGACAGTGAAGTCAACAGGGAAGGGCTCAGCCTGGCGGTTTTTGATCTCAAAGCTTGGCAGCTGGTCAATATTTCCAAGTGGAGACTGGTGAATGGATACATGCGTTGGGTCGCAGTTTTCAGGTTCCAAACAAACTATATCTGTTGCACCGTAAGGGAACCCAAATCTGTCTGAGTGAACATCGATTGTTGCTTTTGATACATAGATCTTTCCATCGGGCTGACAGCAGAACCAGCAGAACAGTTCTTTTACATCTTCATGGTGAACAATCCCGATCACACGAGTGACTTTGCCTTCTCTGTTGTCAAAGTATGGGGATATAATAAAAGTTCTGTTATCTGTTAATGGTGTTATAACATCTTGAGCAGGTTTACCCCTACAAAGCTGGCCTGCTGGACTGGCTGTTGTTGCCTGGGGGAAGATTTTTCTGGCTATGTTATTTTGTAGCTGAGGATCTTTCCAGTAGGAGATCAAAGCAGTTGCAAAAATAAGAATACACGTGGCAACAGCACAAGTACGTTTCTTTCCACAGTGTATCATTGCTGAATTTTATGTTTTGGAACTTCACAGGTCTTTACACTCAGTTTTCTGTTCACCTTCTCTAAAACAAAACAAACACACAAACCCCCCACATTTTCAGTATTTTGCCAAAAAGAAGAAATGTTTTGTATTCAACTGTATTTTCTTAAACACAATAGTTACTGTTTTGATACTTCGGACTTTAGTATGAAAGCCTGGCTTTTCATACAGGTTTGGAATGCACTCCAAACGTTATTATATTTTACTCTACAATTGAGCCCAGTGCAACAGTTTCAGCTGGTTTAGTAAACAGTAATGGTAATACAGTGTAATTTGAATCACTTTAAGGCCTGGAAGAAATTTTATGTTAGTGAAAACCAAAAATTCCTATCTTTTGGTATTCCAATAAGCTTGTGAAACTGTAGAGTTATCCTTTCCCATTATCCTTCTAAATAAAGGTGCTGTGAACAGAAATTCAAATTGCCTTTTCTTGTATTGTCACAGTCTCTCCATTTCCTGATTGTCAAATCACAAAGAAAATGTTTTCAGAGCCTAGTAGGATCTTCTGGTAGTCAAAGTTACCTAGGAAAAGAGGTTTGAAATGAATCTTTTCACTCGTTCAGGGGGTGAGATTACCTTAAATGTAAGCTGCTTTTGCCACTAAAGATGCTCAGACCACAGTTCTAAATCCACCATTGTTTTCAGCATGACTCAAAGTGACTGAAGAAGGTAGAGATAATCACAGAATCCTGACAGAAACTTTTCTGGGAGAAATAATTTACTGCATAAGAGATGGGACAAATTTATGAAATGGTGAGATGAAAAGCACTAATAAAGTTCCTCATCATTAATGCCTGTCACTTTTATTTACAGAAATACAGCATTCAGTTGTTTGGGTTTTTTTTGATACAGATGCTAACTGCAAAAACCATTACATTGTTTTGGTGAAAAATGTTTTCCACTGACAGTCTTACACCAGGCAGAAATGCACCTCAAAATCTTCCTGTTAAATCAGGCTTGGGAAATTTACATAAAATGGCATTTTTAAGATTTAAGGAATGTTAGAAAACCAGTATTCTCTTCCTGCAATAAAGACCTAATGTTAAAATCCTCCCATGGCAAGCACTGCTTTCTAGCCAATATAAAAAGAGAGCAATTCCTTTAAATTCATCTGCACAGAAGTCTCCATCTTAGTTTTATATGTAAGTTACATAAGGCAGGAAGTTCACTCAAATGTTCCCTTGCATCTCAAGTCTTACATGTTAAACAATTTGTTTCAACTATGTGCAAACAACCTTTTGATATTGTTTCTCTTAATGAATTTTGTATGCATGTGTTTCCCAATTTGGACAATGCAAATTCATCCTAATAGCTTACTTTTAGACTAACAACGAGTAGTTTTAGCATGTCAAAAGCATTATGAAGCATTTGATCTGGAAAAAAGTAAACTAGCATTCCTATTGGAAACCAGAGGCCTCCTAGGGCATGAATGATGACTGTGAGTAAAACTTTACAGACAGTTACTATAAAGAAACAAGTCCCTTTTACTTAAAGTAGCCTATAAAAACGACACAAGCACAGAGAGATCTATGTACTCTCTTTAAATAATTTAGTGTTTTCTCCCCAAAGAGAGGCATGTGTGGAAACCTCCAGTGGTTGCTAACTTTCATCCATTTCTGTTTTTCACCTTGACCTGCTCAAAGGGAAGTACGCTGATTTTCCAAGAAAGGGCATCACTTCCCAAATATGAAATATGATTTTGGGTTCAGGCTTGTGCCACTTCTTTTGGAATCCACATGCTGCAACCACTACCTGATGTCCACTTAACTAGGGGACTAAAATGCTGTTTCTATAGTTCATTTAAAAAAATGCAGCATTTCAACTATTTTCAAAGCAATAATGTCTAAGCAGAATTATCCACTGTCATTCTGATAAAGGATTATACTTGTGAAGTTTTTTAAGAGGTACTTATTGTACTGCTTTGTACTGTTCTCTGTTCAAATGAACATATGTTGGCAAAACCTCACTTCATGTAAAATAATATTCCAAAGCTGAGCAAATGACCACTGTTTCCCTATGTCTGATATCACTGTGGTCTCTGCTACTAAATGAAATATTTGTGTGCTCTCAAACAGAAAACTATATTTCCTCTTTAAAAGAAGAGTTTGAAAATACTTCAGCAACTCTGGACCTTCTCTGCCTGTTCAGGTTAATACCACTTGCAGGACAGAGAAGAAACTGGAAGACAACTTTTTACTGCAAGGTATGTTATATCAACACAGTTCAAGAAACTTACACGAAAAAATAAAAGCCTTGCTTTTAATATCTTGCTCTTACTGAAACATTATAAATCTGACACCCGTTTTGCCTGGAATAGTTAAGTAACACCTCAACATTTTTCAGTTGTTACGTAAAGAGAAAACAATGGAGTTCATGTTTTCTGTGTGCAATCTTGGTATTTCAAATGCATAAAATTGTGCCCTCCTTAACATAAGAGGAATCAAACGATAGTGCGTTTACTCACAGTTTCAAGCCTCTTCATCTAGCACTTCATGCTTTCCAGTGGCCCAGTTATGCTTTATGCTTCCACTGAAATGAGAGACCTTGGAACTTTGCTCATTCCCCAGCATCTGCTTCCTCTACAATTCTATTAGTACTTTTGTTAGCCTGTGGGGAAATCCCACAACTTTGTTAGCTTCCTGTATACAGCAAATCAATTTGCTTTCTGTTCTGTTATTTTCTCACATAAGCAACTTTAATTACTACACATTTCAGCTGATGTTTATACAAGCTCAGCCTCTCTATTAACTCAGAGAATGACAGATGACAATTTTTGGGCGTTTTCGGGTAAGCTTCCTCTGTTAAAATTCTCTCTTTCACTTTCTAGTGACGCAAAATCAACAGAGCAATTGTGTGCACAGTTGTGAAACAAAAAACCCCCAACCTAGTATTTCATCACATCAACCTTAAATCTACCACAAAAGGTTTCTGAAACAGTAGGTGGATGTAGAATTATAGAATGGTTCAGGTTGGAAAGGACCTTAAAGCTCACCCAGTTCCAACACCCTGCCACGGGCAGGGACACCTTCCACTAGAGCAGGTTGCTCCAAGCCCTGTCCAGCCTGGTCTTGAACACTGCCAGGGATGGGGCAGCCACAGCTTCTCTGGGCACCCTGTGCCAGCGCCTCAGCACCCTCACAGGGAAGAACTTCCTCATTATAGGCAAACTAAATCTCCCCTCTGTCAGTTTAGAGCCATTCTGCCTTGTCCTGTCACTCCATGCTCTTGTAAAAAGTTCCTCCCCAGATGGCTGGTAGGCCTACCTTTATGTAATAGAAGGCTGTTACATAATTTGAGTCAACACTTGATTGGCTGGTGGGGCTGTATTAATAGCTAACACAAACAGTAGCTTAAAAGGAAGTAGACATGAAGAGGAATAGAATGATTTATTTTGGGGAAAAACCTGGATTTGCTTACTTTACTAGCTGTTCAGAGAGGAAAAAAAAAACTTCCTTCTTTTAGTAAGAGTGCTTGCAATTTTTATTTTAAATAACTTTGATTTCTATGCAAAGATACACATCTTCAGCTGTCTTAGATGGGAAAAGGGAAATTGCAGCAGTAGCTTGATTACAGCTGAAATATTTTAAAGGGGAAATTCAAACTGTAGCCATTACTCAGCAGTGGTAATTCATGACTGAGGAACGATCTGGCATGGAGGGCAAGAAGGCCTAACTGTCAGTTGGGTAATCTGTGTGGGAGCGGGGACCAGAAATAAAATGACTCCATCTAAGCGAGAAACTCCCTTGCCAGTAAGAAATGCTGCAGTAACTGTCACATCATGTGTGTGCCAGCACCCACAAGATCAGTCCTCACACAAATGCACATCCAAACATGGCTCACGCTGTACCTTTGCAGACTCCTCATAGAACCGTTTATGGTGCTGGAATGTCCAATGCACTGTTCATTAAATCTCTCTATAATTAAGCACAACTGTACTTAATTCACCTCAAGAGGAACAATAAACATTCCCCAGCAATTTCTACTGTTATTTATATTTACTTGTTTATCTACCATCCTGTGTCAGCACAGTTATGGCAAAATAAATAGATAAATATAAATCAACAGAATAAAGATGCGGTTTTCAACAGCCTTAGAAGTTCTTTAACATTGCCTGGGAATAAGACAACCAGAAAGAAGTGTCCACCTCAGCTCCTGTCTGAAGCGTAGCTGCCTGTGTAACGTAGTTGTGCCCTTTAGGTAACATTGCCATGCAATTGCAATGGCAATGTTAACAAGTCTTTATACACATGGTCTTTTTTTTCAAGTAAAACAAGGTTAACAACTAAGCTAGCCTCAGGAATCCATCAGTAACTTTGATACTAAGCAAAACTGTTTATTACATGACTAGTAGCCATTTCCCTTTGCCACAGTTCAATATTAGAAATTTTGATCCCTTTGGAGCCTATTTTGTCAGCAGAACCACTAGGACAACATTTTCAAACATGTATGTTGTTACATTTCCTTGAATTCTAAAACATATTATTATTATTATTTATCAAGTCCTTACAGGAACTATTTGCAAAAGGAGTCTGAATTTTCGCTTGCCTTCCACTTCAGAAGAAGTCAGCTGGGGGGCAAGGGAGGGGAAGGAGTAACCAGCAAATCACCTTGCTGACTTGCTTATCTCTTCTCGTAACACTCGTCATACTGATGTCACACGGAAGAACAACTGCTGCTTCACTTTTCTCAGAAAGAAGAGAGCTCTGACCTGGATCATACCTTTCATTACAAAAGTTTCTCAAAGGCTGAAGAAGTTTGCCAGTAACTTATAACTGCAGGGAGTGTTATAAAAGTGGCATTTCATGATTTGCCTAGTTAGTGCTTCTGAGAGAGAAGCCTGTACACGCTACTCAGTGCACATTACTCAAAGTGCAATACACACTACTCAATACTCAGTGGGGCTGAGGCTGTCATTCTGGTCCCAGAGATTGTTCAGGTGCTAGGTACACAGACTGGAATAGGGCAGTTTTAAAGTGGCCTATGCATGTGAGTTCATGGAACCAATTTGCTAATTCCTGGGAAAAGTGGTGGACTTATAGTGTGTAGTTAGCAGTGCAGTCAAATCTCCCCTGTATTCATCCTGTTAATGCTCAGCAGTATAAGGAACAAATGTCAGTATGAAACAATCATGATCTGTGAAATTCTCATTTACAGAAAGCAATGGTTTCGAAACCACAGTAATAAATAACTCCCATCACTAAATGCAAAGGTTTTAAGAGCTTTAGGTAAGGTTTTGAATTTCTGTATGTTTGTTTTAAAAAGTTTAGAGTGAACAGTTCTACAGCTACCTAATATTAATTATACTCTTCAGTTGACTAGTATCAAAAGGGAACCTGCCCTAAAAGCACTACAGTCTTGTTTTTCTCAAGTAGGTTCAGGTTGTGAAGCACTTGAGCAGCAACAGCTGCAGTGCACACCCAGTCACTTCTGAAGAACTTTCAGGTAAACACTTGTAGCCACTGGACTGGAAATCTTAAAATCTTATTTCTTGGTTTTAGTGTGAGAACTAGAAAAGTCTGTGTACTAAGACGATTTTAACTAGGTGTCTGCAGCTTTTCTATGCGCAAGAGAGATTCATACTAAACAGAATTTTGTCAGTTTTGGCTGTCAACTGTGTTTTCCTAATACTCAAGTTTTATTTAAATATTCACTTCTCTATGCTAGTAATTCACATATGCTAATAATTCACATTTCCATTATTGAAAAGGAAATTAAATACTTGGAACTCTTATCCACTCTGTTGTGTTTTATACCATCTTGTACTTACGTTTTGTTTAACTGTAGTGTAAGTTCTTTAGGTAATAATGACAATGCAATTTGTAACACTAGTGGCACACTCTTCTTTGGTGACTGCAACCAATAAGCATAAACTAAAGAGGGAAACTTGGCAGAAACAAAAGTGAAATTAGTTTACGCCTGTACCGTACAAAATTACCTAGAGGAATGAAGTAGCACAGCCAGGCAGCAGCTTTGTTTTTATCTTTTTTTATGGTATTCTTTTTGCCTTTTATTCAAACAATTTTTCTTGCTAAATAACCCATTTCAGATAGTTAAGCAACCATTCTGTCATAGTTTCCTCTTCCTGAACGTAACAACAGCCTACTCTTTCCTCATCCTATCTTCTCTACACATCTGTTCTTGCAAAATCCACCTATGCCTCTCTGCAATTTCAGGTACATTTCATATTTTTGCTACAGACACACATTTCTGCTTCCCTCCTCCTCATTTTGTTTTTTTTCCCTCTACAGAAAAGACATAAACTAGGCCTAGAATCCAGCTCGGCTGTGGATGTCTTCATGTCTCAGCATTCAGCCCATCACACAGAATGTGTCAGAGCAGCAAGGGCTGGTGGCTCTGAAAGCAACAAGTGTTTGGGACTGCCAGTTACTTAAAAAAACCTGACCAAAAACTAATACAAACCCCCACCAACACCATGATAAAAAAAGGCATTATTAGGAAACAGAAATAAGTCCTTCACCTTTAAGACTTCGCATTTACTTTCACAGAGCTGTAGCACAACACCAGAGCTGCAGCAGTTTGTGCTGGGCACTCTGGATTTTCCAAAGGGCTTGTGCTCATGCCTGGAGTCCTTTTCTAAAGGAACTGTGTCACGTTGTAGATGGAGGTGGCTCCAAACATCTAAACTAACCTTTGACTTCCAGTTTCTTCAGTGAAATCTCCATTCTAGGTCTCCTCTCATGGTCCCTATTAGGATGTCAGGAGATTATTAAGCTGAAGGAAGAGTGGGGGTCAGCAAGAGGCATCTCTCAGTCTGATTCGTTGTGACTTTATGCAAATCCCCAAAGGAAGGAAGCAGGACACTGTCAGTTGGACTTCGTACTGATGTGTCCCTCTTTCCTGGCAGAGCTTTTCTTGGTGGCTACGTTAATTGTTAATTAACTAGAGAGAGAGGAGAATGTTTGAACATGTTAAAAACCATCCTGAAATACACTGACAAGTTTCTGTATTTCTGCGGAAACAGAAAGTTCACTGAGCATTTCTGTTTATTCTGCCTGGTGAAAGGTAAGAGAGAAAACAGTGAACTTTGAGACAGGTAAGAAGGGAGACTAAAGGGTTCACTCAGACAGAAAGGACTCACCTGGCCCATTTACCTTAAAGCAAAAGTGAAGTAGCTCCTGAGAAAGAAATACTAAAAACCCATGCACCTCCTCCTTCAGGCCCTTTCTTCTCTTTACCTTTACTCAGTTCCACAAATTTAGAAAAGCTTTAGACTCACCACTTGGTGATCTCTTTAGGTCTGATAGAGCCCTGTGCTCCTCATAGTGCATTCCAAGGTTAGCAGTGTGGGGTAAGCCCAAGTGTGAATTCTACTCCCTGTGTGTGCCGCACCTCACCTCTCCTTTTCTGAAAATACACACAGGGGAATTAAACCTTTTTAGCTCTTTATAAATTAGTTACACCTGAACTATCATGCAAACTTCCTTACTTGTACTGCTGCTAAGACCTAGGAAGCCCTCTCTGTGGACAGGTTCAGCACATGTGAAGTTTCTGTAGAAAACAATTTATGCAAAACAATAGGTTGTATTAACTCCCATATACAACATACAAGGTGCTCGGCTTCACACAGTGATCCGAAAACATGGCTGCAAAAATGGTGTTTTTAATGAGTAAGTAACTTTCATAACTTAGTAGCTGTGCAAACACGTGCTTTTACTCTCCCACCTGCATTCACCCTTATGATCTGATGATCCATGTCTCCTCAGCAACCCTCTTTGAGGCTGATAAGCAAAAGAGAAACTGTTCCCTCCCCACTCCCAACTGTCGAAAGAATGAAAAAAATTGTGCTACTAAACAATGCAGGCAGGACTAGTTGGACTTCTGAGTATGCTGTACCTGAAAGCAGCAAAGAACATCTTGTAATTGAAAAGAAAATAAGGGTTTTTTTTGTTGGTTTTTTTTTCTTTGATCTTCACCTACTCATTCCTGCACCAGCTGGCTGCCCCTTACCTTGCTTTTCCATTTCCTTGCTTTTGCCCCATGACGTTACCCTCTAAAAGACAATGCATACATTCATTGTGTTCGTGTCAAACAGATTCACATAACCAGTTTTGTATTATTGCAAGCAACGGTAACCATTTTGCTACAACTACTTTCCAGTGTTTCCAGGGTTCTACAGTGTTCCTATGTGTTCAAAAAGTCATTTTATTTAGTGCTATCAATCAACAAATCAGATGTAAAATAATTTATCTAGCTGCTTACTTACTTCTTCTATTCTGCAGAATTGGATAGACTTTCTCTATATGTACACTACAACAAATGGATTTGCTTTCTGACCTTGCTTACTTTTTGCTTGCAAACCCAAAGCAGGGACCATCAGAAGCAAGTAATCACTTGGAACACAATCTACTCTTCCTTAAATCTGAAAAGCTGATTTCTGGCAGTAAGAGCATGGCTACAGACAAAGGCCAGAAATAAAAAGGATACTTCCTCCAATTCATTACTGTCCGCATTTTCTTATGCACAACTGTGTTTTAGATGACGCAAAATGGGTGTTTTCATCCTTCCTAACATGCTTATCTGAGTTACTTTCACATCTGAAGTCTGCTGAGACATTTGAACTTTGACTTCTTTTTTCTTTACACTCCCCCTAAGCAAAGAGAATTTCAGAATTCAGTAAATAAATGTTCACAGTAGTAGATCACAGCTATGGAAATACAACAACCATCACTGATTTCAGAACAAAAAAAATCAATGCAATTTACCAGTGCCCTCACTCACATACCCAGGACAGCCTGGCATCTAAAGTAGGAACAAACTTATTAAAGATTTCATTTTGGTTTTTCTTCCCCGGGTTACAAATAAAAGGCTTGGACATCAGGAGCATTTAATGCGCTCTTCAGTACTCATCTTTGGGTGTTTTATCACAAAAACATATTCCCTTACAGTGAAATACTGAAATGCAGAAAGCAGTCCTTTTTTTCACCTGTAATTTGCCATTATTATTGTTACAGAGGCAATCTGGCATATAGAGATTGTCGCCTTTCCTTCCTAATGCCTCACTTTGTTTATTTTCTGTCCTGTTGTCTATGGGGAGGAAAGGAATTCCAAAGAATTTTAGCATTTAAACTGATGCTATCAGTGCAAAGAACGATTTGATAGACCTAAGAGAAGCTTACTGATGCTTCCCTTAAAAATATTTACAGCAAAACACTGGACATGACCCTGGAGAAAAGCTGTACAGATCTAAGTGATTTCCAGGACTACAAAGCAATTAAAAAAACCCTCAAACCAGTCTTCCTGTTTCGGGAGGATAACAGGAAAAGGAGTCCATTTCAGGAAGGGGATATGTGCTTTCTTTTTCAGCTCTAAAAGTAGCTATTTTGTATGAGCTGATTTTGGTCTTGCCTTCATAGTAGGTTACAATGTATCTCTCAAGCAACTGCTCATTAAATTATGTTTCTGCAGAAATTAAAGCACCTTCTTTGCCAGTCATAACATGGACCTTATTTGCCTTGAATGGGGAATTACAGCATGGTTTGGGTTGAAGGGACCTTAAAGCCCATCTAGTTCCAACCACCCGCCAATGGGCAGGGACACCTTCTACTAGGGCAGGTTGCTCCGAGCCCCGTCCAACCTGGCCTTGAACACTGCCAGGGATGGAGCAACCCGCTCCAATGTTTCATGAAACAAAAATACATTTCTTAGGAAAAGAGCAGGATAGGTTTGTCTCCACTTCTTTGGACTTTCCAAATCCCACTTAAAAAAAAGGCAAATTTGGAAGGTTTTTCAATTTTCTGTTACAAATTTGGATTCTGTTGTATTAATACTATGAAATGGCTATACATTGTGCACTATAAAGTCTCTTCAACTCTATTACCACTGATTCACAAATAAAACATGCTTGCTGCCTTTAAGCTCACATGTTCCTTCTATACCTTTACTAGTCTTTTTCAGAATATTTTATTGTTAACAGCATATACAGTCTGCACATTTTTCAGCTTACAACCAAATGCAATTTGCTGCTGAAGTAAACAAACTTTTTCTTTTTTTTTTTACATTATTTAATTAGTGAAACAATCATTATCAATGTAACAAACTGAAAAATACAGCAACTCGATACAAGACTGAGGTAACAAAATACTTTGCCAAAAACCTAGATTCCAACGCCAGGGTTATTATGGGTGAGACAGTTCACAAGGGTTAAAGAAAGAGTCCTTACACAAATGGCATGCAGTGGACTGCTGGAAAATACAGCCAAAAATAGTGCAACAGTTTTCACACAAAACAAACCCAAATGTTGAAATCGGTTTACATTGTAATGTGACAAATAAGTTGCCATTTGAAAACTACTTTATTTGCCTCGTTTTAGTGCTATTTAGAAAAACATACATTTTGGCACTGAATGACATAAAAATTGCACATTAATAAATTAATAATATTGCCTACATACATTTTCTATCTTCACAATTCTGACAATGTTTATTTGTATCCAGCTATTGCAGTTATTCTCTTGGATGGATGAGAACTTGTATGGTCTGTGATATTTTTGTGAAAATGCTGTATTAATCAGGACTAATATGCAATAATTTGTATTTCAATAGCAGCTTTTAATTCACATTAAAAGTACCATATGACAGCAAATAGTACCAAATGACAGCATAAAAACTCAAATTGGCAGCTACAAACTGCTTAATACTTAAAAACCCACTTAAAATTGTTTTAAGATATTTAAGTAATATCCTTATACTGCCATAATGCTAATTTTTTGTCATATTGTGCAGCAATTTCACAATTGTGCTATACTGAAAAGATGTTTACCTGACTATCATGTAAAACTATTAACTGCTATGTTCATCTTTATTCTAGACAACATTTTTACATTCAAATAATAGTGTGATGGCATTAAAGGGGAGTTTTTTGGACATATCTCCAAATTCCAAGGTTTTGAGTAGGATTTGAGTTTGAGGCTTGAGCAGGATTGAAGGTTTTCATTTCTCCACAGGTCCAGCTTCTGTCAGTGACAGATGACTGGGTATAAGAATCATTCATAAATACTGCCTTTCATTCATGCCACACACTTCTGGGGACCATGGTGGTTTCTGGCAAAGATGCATCCTTTCTAGTTGGGAATTTGTTTTACCACCAATCGCAAATGGACCTTTTTGTAACTTCTCCAACAGGCTCTAGGTATGGCTTGTGATTTTGAGTAAAAGTGTATTTTTGAATGCTAGCACACTCTACCTCTTGTATACAGAATAACGTGTAACACTTAGAGACCCTTAAATTCTAGAAGCAATTAAATTCTGAGTGTGTACAGGCTCATTTATTGCTACTGAATCAGTCAGCAGCTATTCTTCTTTCCAAGGAAGACTTGTTAAACATAACTGAAAGTTGTTACAACATCCGTTAGTTTATCTCATTTGCAATATGCCAGAAAACGTGTCACAAGCCCTCACTAGTGTTCACTTCCACTACATCACACTAGAAATGAGTATTTACATGCTTCCTTTAAATTTAGCTTATATCTAAGACAGATCAGGTGGTTATCTTTTAAGAGGAAAGGGCTACTAATAAAGTAACTTTAAAAAAAAACCCTCTTACCTTAACCAGTTGTGTTTTAGGCAGTGTGTCATCATTTTGGTCACTGTTCTGCACATGGTTCAAGCCCTAATGCTAGTAACACACAATACACATGGTCATAGGAGGCACATTCACTAAAATGACAGTTCACTTATTATTTGCATCCTCATGAATAACCTCACTGATAACTAATCACAAAAGTCCACAGGTGCAGAATAGTATTATATCATAGTCTAAAAGTATGAAGTAATTTACTGGTGACAGGATTTTACCACATTCAAAAGCTTCTACACTGTCTCTAATGGCATGAGACCCTCTGCGCTTGCAGATATCGATGTTTTTTCCTAGTTCAAAGTTGTCAATCTAGCAAAAAAGGAGAAAAAAGTATGAATATATTTTGCATTACCACTCTTCACACAACTCCTGAGCTGTCAAAGAAACTCTGTCAGCTTTACATACACTTTGACATGTCCCAGGATCTAAGTGCAGTTGTCAGGAACTTGAAAAGCTGGTACGTTAGGCTTCATTCTCAGGATTGCAACATGGACACTTAAAATAACACAAAAGTTAAAGGTGACCTACATTTAAAAATACAGTTTGTTTTGTTGTTGTTAGAGAAGTTTCAAAACCAAAATTTAGAAAATCATTCAAGTCCACAGAATAAATACCCCCAGTGCCAGGGAGCTTGTTCTAATAGAGGCTCTGCTCAGTTAAACTGACTTCCATTTTTTTATCGTTTGTAAGCTAGAGGTTGGCTTGCAAATTTCTCCTCTGTGCAACCTCAGGAAGCTCAGAAGAGGTTTTCTAGTGAGTGATGAAGTCTGGATACTGATGCCTTATGGTCCAAGAGTTACAAACTGAAAAAGTGCTCAACTTAGCATTGGAACAGAGAAAAACTCTGACCGTAAGAGTGCTAGGGCACAGCAGATACAGCTACTGATGCAGAAAGTTCTTTCAGAGAAGGTGGCTCAGGTACATTCTTTTTTGGTGGGTCTGGGTTTTTTTTTTGGACACTGGTTTGGAGGCTTCTGTTAGTTTTCCCTACCTTTTACTGCCATCCTGATTTTGTAATAGCAGTACCATGTGCCAGTACTATATGTCATAAAGGTGCATCATGTACTGGAATTGAGTGGAGCCAAGTCATCCACAGAAAGACAGAACAGAAACGATGATATGGAATCATTCTGAGAAGCCATGGCCATGTGATACATACATCTCATTACTTGCTTCCCTGTACCAAGGGACTTAAGATGAACAACATTCAGACTGAAGAAAAAACCTCAAACTTGTATGCAGCTATGCCACTAGGAAGAAGATGAAAGACAACCTGCAGCATAGCAAATTTAAACTGCCTTAAATCCACTGTCAGGGCATTCCTGAGTAACATAACTGAATGGAAAGAAAACCAACTGTCCTGTGCCAAAATACATGTTTTCCCAAATAGCTCAAATGTGAACAGCAGAATTGTCCAGAGATTTGATACAAAATCTGAGGCAGCCACATTGCCAAGCAGCTCAGTGCACTTAGATTATAAAAATGTTGTTCCACCATTTTCTATTCTAATTGACACTTTACAGCAAGTTAACACTGTCAATCATTCTGTGCATTAGAAAGAATTGAAACCCAACATGGGCCAAATATTTTTCAGTCACACAAAGCAGCTTAACAATAAAAAGAACTGTTTAAAAAAGAATAGGCAGAAGATGTATGTTCAGTTTGTGGTCAGACATCAGTTCATGGCAGTCTCTGACCACAAGAAGTTGAGGGCTCTAGAATCCTGCAGGAGTCAGGATTAATCTTCTGTCCATCTAACTTGTCAGCTTTCACTCAGTGCATGAGACTGTATCAGGTCCTAAGGACAACATTCACTTTCTGCTTTTAAAAGCTGTGTCAGAGTCACTTTCAAGTTACATAGGAAAGTGCTGTAATATTTGTGGCTGGCTCATGTCAGGAAAATCATTCTCCTCTTCCTCCTTACAGAACAACAGCCCATTTCTTCAGTTTGGCACTTGAAGTCGCACCAGGTAGGAGAGCAAATTATTCAAATGACATTAGATTAGCAGGTACCTGGAAAAGAATACAAATTGTTCAGCAGTATAATGCTCCTGAGGCTTGGGAAACCTCAAGGTTACAAAATAAAGTTGGCCAATCATTTCTTATCCAATGTGAAAAGTGTAATCAGTCCACAGCAGGCCCAAAAGAGGGCTAACCCCATAACTGAAAGATAAATACTCAAATGATTTTTCTATTCATGGACCAAATCCAACAGAAGTATTCTAAGAAATCATCAGTATATGTGGGGGGGATGTGTGTGTGCTTTAAGAAGTTTCTTGAGCTGCACCCTGGTTTAGGTCCTATATCAATCAGCACCCTATTAATATAAACGTTTGGAAACCCTTTTAAGAATGAACATTTTCCTCAAGAGAAGAATGAGGCTGCTATATAAAGAACAAACATGGTGTTTTACAGGGCACTCTCTTCAATGTCACTTACAGACCCAGGCACTGCAGTGAATGCTAGCATGCTTTCTTTGTCCATGAGAAAGCCCCTTCTGAAGGGGAGCTTCAACCTCACTTGAAGCAGTTAATTGTAGATGTTACATGCTGTTTAGGTAATCAAACCTATAGCTAGACCTGCACAATTCCCGATTTGGTGAGAATTAAGTAGTTTTAGATATTTTTAATTCCTCCTACTGAAAAATTGGACCAATATGCAAAATGAGGAATTCTGTCTGTCCCCACAGGACAGTGCGTGCACACAGACTGAAAAGAGGCATTTTTCAAGTAAGGATTTTCTGGAAAATATGACAAAGTTGGTAGAAATAAGTTTTAAAACATTACCTGAGGCTTGTGGCTTTTACATGCATCATCCAAGTGTTTATGCCATAATATTGCATGAAACCTTGAACCAGTCTGGAACTTGTAAATATTGCCTACAAAAAAACAGAAAATCAAAGGCTCTACATTTGCACAGACATGGAGTTTTGAAGGGATTCTGATTTCTGTGCTGGAGCCAATGTCCTGAAGTAAACTGAAAAACTAATTTGCTCATATATTACAGCCAGTGTGAGGCATGTTATCCAACAGTCCCTGAGCAAAGGGAGTATGAGAACATGTGTGGCCTGCAAAGCTAAGAGGAACGCATAGGCAGAGAGGCCAAATACAGCCATAGAAAAGATCACTTAGGTCACATCTAATCTACTCCTGGCTTTCTTCTCATTGACTGTTGTGGTTACTGCCAAACTTGTTTTGAATGTTCCTGATATCTCTGAACTTAGTTTTCATCAAAGTCCTATTGTGAGTTTCCTCTATGCCTGGTTATTTTGTAAATACTTTACAATCAAACACTTTGTGCATTTTAGTCAACATCCAAAAGGTGCATTTTGTACAGTAGATACAAATCCATGGTCAGCACCAAAGCTGAAAATGTGAAAAGTGAAGGAACCCTCAAAATAACTCCAAGGGCTTTCAGGTCTTAAGAATTTCTGAAGTTTAACCAAGGTGGTAGAGTTACAGCACTTCAAAATTATTTATTAAAAATAATTAATAATTACTTCAAAGGCTTTTAAAAAAATAAATGGTTTAATGTTTGGAGAATTTTCATGGTATTTTAATTGGCCTCACTGTAAGCCAAATTTTGGTATTGACCGATTTTAAGAAAGCTATGCGGAAGCAGACAACAGGGTAAGTGGGCACATGGACATGCAGCAATCTCATATTGGTTGGGCAATTTCTCTAAAACTGTAACTGTTAAGATACAGCAATACCTCTGTAGGCACCACAGGAGCACAACAGCATAGTGTAGAAATTTGTTCAATTTCATTTGTACCCTCCTCCCTTGAAAATTCTGTACTGAAAATCTCCCTCCTCAGTCTTTTTAACTTGCCACTGCAAGTTCTGTAACCTGCAAACTCATTAACAGATCAGTCTACTTTCTGTCATGGAAATATAATGCAGACAACATCCATCCTGCAACACCTACCTTTGTCAGGATTATTTAGCTGGAAAATATCAGGATGCTCAGGGTCATCGGGAAGTGCCACCATCCAGCCCACTATGGAGACTTTTTTACCAGGTGTAGACTTATACTGGAAAAGAAGACAAGTCAATCACAGCTGAGGCAGTAGTGATTAACTTTTGGCTGTAAAAGTTGTGCAGACATACGGCTTAGCCTGGAACAGCAAGTACGCTTCAACCACCCATCCAGGTTGGCTTATGAATATGCAATTTTTGGGTTTAGAATAAATTTAAAGCTTACATGTTTTCTTTCAGTGCCTCTTAAAGATTTTGCTCCAAAGTACAGAAGAGTTGATCCTGAAAGCATAACCCAGTATCTCGTCCATGAGGAGAGCTGGATCAGAAAGGAAAAAAATGAGGAAAAACTCTGCATATCTCTAACATTTCAAAAGTCTATTCACAAGCAAGTCCAAGTGCCACCAAAATTAATTTCAGAAGCAAGGAATGGAGAGTTAGATAAAAAATGTCTCCTGGTGTAAATCAGCCCAGCTACCTACATTCGGGTGGCTGGCTGTGAATACAATCCATTTTACTCAGGTATCTCCTAAAAATACCAGGATTGCTTCACAGCAAAATAGTGTGCTGCCTTCTACTGGCCAGATCTTAAGACTTCTGCATTTGATTGTTAAAAATTACTGAGGTGACATCTCTGCAATTCTTCAAACCTTTTGGCACTAAGCACTAGGGTTGCAGATAGAAAATATCAATGAACTCTACAGAAAACAAATTTCCAAATGAACAGTACTAGAACCACGTGAAACCTGTGAATTTAGGTTAAGTGTGAATTACCATGACTTTGGTGCTATGGGTAGATGCCCTGCAGCACTTCCATTTCACCACCATACTAAATTTCAGCCCTTACAGGTATGCATACTGATTTATAAAGTGGCTTTACTCTTGCTCTCCTGTCACAACTCAAGACATTACTTGCAAATGCAGGGAGAAGGAAAGCTGCTGTAGAACAAATGACATACAAAGGCTCCAACATTGTTTTAACCTAGCTAAAACTGTGAACAGAAAATGATTTTATAATTGATAATAACAAAGAGCATCATTTTGTGTGGTGTCAAACTGCAGGTTTAATCTGGAAATTAAAACCACCACTACTGAATTAGAATCACAGAAGACATTAGAATTACTTACAGTAGGTTTCTTGCCTTCTTTGAGCAATGTTTTTCTTCTTAATGGCCCTTCCATGGTAATGACTCCTAGGGAACTACCTAATGTGCAGCTGCAGGCCCCTGTTGGGCTGGAGAGACAAAACACTGCCATATGTATTTGATCAGACAAGTAAGGACAAGAAGCAGGCAGTATAATTTAGCTCTAAATACATTTTTCCTGCATTGCCTTACCTATATTGTATCATCTGATGCTTGACTCTATATATTTTCAAGACCCAGATATCAAGTAGGAACAAGGATCTTTGAAAAACAGCAAGTCATCAAAGGGAAAACAGGAAATTTTCTATTTTATTCTGGCAAATTACAGAAATTATTTGGATTTCTGGAAATTTATTGCTTACAATTTTTCAATAAGAGTGCTCATGAATGTAGTTTTATCTTAAACTTTAGCTACTAAAAAATGAATGTAGAAAACTACCTTGGCTAACTGGAAGAAGGCTGGGAAAACTATGTAAAACTACCAAATAATTTATTGTGATTGAAATATTTTTTGCTTTTCCAGGATAAACACAGAGCTTCCCCACATACCATAGTGAGAAAGCACTACAGCTGAAAGAATCCAAGCACAGGCTAAGTTAGAGATGTAAACAGCCATTGAGAACATAACAACCAAAGACTGACTGGCAGGTGTTGATCTGCTAGAATTAGCTGCTGCTAATCTCTTCTCATTGCCAAGTGATCACAGCCCTGATGTTCTTATGAGGGCCAGTGAAGTTTACCAGAGCCACCAAATTCTAATGTCTAATAACAAATATAAGGAAAAGGACGTGTACAATCTACCATTCAGTTGTGAAAGGAACACTCTTCTGTCTGTGAACAAGTATGATCATCTCATATAAACACACGCTGGTGAAAGTGATACACACAGCAACACCACTGGCAAGTGCATCTCCTTGGATTAAATGGAATTGCCTTGTCTGTGCTGATGTGTATCTTGCCAATTCCAGTCTTTTGATAAAAGCAGTAGAAGATTCCAGAAAAGGAAGAATGAATGCAAGCATGTGAATTACCTGATGGTGGCTAAACATCAGAAATGCATTTTAGGGAGTAATTCTTCTTTGTGGTTTTAATAGGCTTTTCACATTTTTGTCCTCCTACATTTTATATTTCTAGCTTGCATACCTTTATGAAACAAATCTACCATGGGCAAGGTGAGTATTTTCTAGAAGCAGGTGTAATAGAAGAAACACTGTTCCAAAACATATTCCTTTACTTAGAATCACAGAATAGAATAGACTCATAGAATAGTTAGGGTTGGAAAGGACCTCAAGATCATCCAGTTCCAACTCCCTCGCCATGGGCAAGGACACCTCACACTAAACCATCCCACCCAAGGCTTCATCCAATCTGGCCTTGAACACTGCCAGGGATGGAGCACTCACAACCTCCCTGGGCAACCCATTCCAGTGTCTCACCACCCTCACAGGAAAGAATTTCCTCCTTAGATCCAATCTAAACCTCCCCTGTTTAAGTTTTAACCCGTTACCCCTTGTCCTGTCACTACAGTCCCTGATGAAGAGGCCCTCCCCAGCATCCCTATAGGCCCCCTTCAGATACTGGAAGGCTGCTATTAGGTCCCCACGCAGCCTTCTCTTCTCCAGGCTGAATAGCCCCAACTTTCTCAGCCTGCCTTCATACAGGAGGTGCTCCAGTCCCCTGATCATCTCCTCGTGGCCTCCTCTGGACTTGTTCCAACAGTTCCATGTCCTTTTTATGTTGAGGACACCAGAACTGCACACAATGCTCCAGGTGAGGTCTCACAAGAGCAGAGTAGAGGGGCAGGATCACCTCTTTCGACCTCTTTCGAAAAGGATCACGCTCCTTTTGATGCTGCCCAGGATACGGTTGGCTTTCTGGGCTGCGAGCGCACACTGTCGGCTCATGTTCATTTTCTCATCGACCAGCACCCCCAAGTCCTTCTCCGCAGGCCGCTCTGAATCTCTTCTTTGCCCAGTCTGTAGCTGTGCCTGGGATTGCTCCGACCCAGGTGTAGGAGCTTGCACTTGGCATGGTTGAACTTCATAAGGTTGGCATCAGCCCACCTCACAAGCGTGTCAAGGTCCCTCTGGATGGCATCCCTTCCCTCCAGCGTATCAACCGCACCACACAGCTTGGTGTCATCGGCAAACTAGCTGAGAGCGCTCTCAATCCCACTGTCCATGTCAGCGACGAAGATGTTAAACAAGACCAGTCCCAACACCGATCCCTGAGGGACACCACTCGTTACTGGTCTCCAGCCTGACATTGAGCCATTGACCACAACTCTTTGTGTGCGGCCATCCAGCCAGTTCTTTATCCACCGAGTGGTCCATCCATCAAATTGGTATCTCTCCAATTTAGAGACAAGGATGTTGTGTGGGACAGTGTCAAATGCTTTGGACAAGTCCAGGTAGATGACGTCAACTGCTCTACCCCTGTCCATCAGTTCTGTAGCCCCATCATAAAAGGCCACCAAATTGGTCAGGCAGGATTTCCCCTTAGTGAAGCCATGCTGGCTGTCACCAAGCACCTTGTTGTTTTTCATGTGCCTTAGCATGCCTCCCAGGAGAATGTGCTCCAAGATTTTGCCAGGCACAGAGGTGAGACTGACTGGTCTGTAATTCCCCGGGTCTTCCATTTTCCCCTTCTTGAAAATGGGGGTTATATTTCCCTTTTTCCAGTCGTTGGGAACTTCACCTGACTGCCATGATTTTTCAAATATGATGGCCAGTGGCTTAGCAACTTCATTCGCCAGCTCCTTCAGGACCCGCGGATGGATTTCGTCAGGTCCCATGGACTTGTGCACGTTCAAGTTCTTAAGATGGTCTCAAACCAGATCCTCTCCTACAGTGGGCCCAAGGTCTTCATTCTTACAGTCCCTGCGTCTACCTTCTAAGACTTGGGTGGTGAGGTCAGAGCTTTTGCCAGTGAAGACAGAGGCAAAGAAGTCATTCAGAACCTCAGCCTTCTCCAAATCCTGTGTAGCCAGTTCTCCCGAGAGCTTCCTCGGGGGGCCTATGTTTTCCCTAGTCTTATATTTGCTACGTACCTGTACAATCCCTTCCTGTTATCGTTAACATCCCTAGCCAATTTTAATTCCAACTGGGCCTTAGCCTTCCTAACCTGGTCCCTAGCTTCCCTGACAACATCCCTGTACTCTTCCCAGGCAGTCCGTCCTTGCTTCCACTTTTTATAAGCCTCTATTTTCATTTGAATTTTCCTCAGCAGCTCCTTATCCACCCAAGGAGGTCTCCTGGCCCTCCTGCTGCACTTCCTTCTAGTTGGGATGCAGCACTCCTGAGCTTGTAGCAGGTGATCCTTGAGTATCAACCAAGAGTCTTGGGCCCCCCTGCCCTCCAGGGCTATATCCCATGGAACCTTACTAAGCAGGTTCCTGAAGAGGCCAAAGTCTGCTCTTTTGAAGTCCAGGGCAGTGAGCTTGCTGCACGCTCTTCTCACTGTCCTGGGGATCTCAAATTCGACTATCTCGTGATTGCTGCATCCAAGGCTGCCCTGGAACATCACATTCTCAACAAGCCCTTCCCTGTTGGTGAGCACAAGGTCAAGCACGGCACCTTTCCTTGTTGGCTCCTCTGTTACTTGCAGAAGGAAGTTGTCTTCCACACAATCAAGGAACCTCCCGGATTGCTTGTGCCATGCAGTACTGTCATTCCAACAGATGTCAGGGTGGTTGAAGTCCCCCATGACAACAAGGGCCTGTGAGCATGAGGCTTTTCCTATCTGTCTATAGAGTGCTTCATCTGCAGGTTACTTACTTATGGTGTATGCGCTTTTATTACTAACTTCTAATTTGTGCTGCTATCAGATGTTGCTAGCTCAAGCAAAATGACTGTACTTACATTTGCACATTATACCAACAATTCTACAACAGCTGAAGCAAACTAATTTATACAAAATAAAAACTGGCTGGATTTAAACTCCAACTAAATTTCACTATTTCCACAATACTGTTTAAGGGGCCTGTTTTCTTTACTGTTCATATATACTTCTTCACTTCCCACTACCACAGGATTTATGAAGTCCAGGTACAATGGACATGGATACAATGAATGATTCTTATCCCTCTAACTATATAGAGTTTTCCATGTCACCTCTCTTTGGCATGTAAATGGATTATCTGTTTCTGAAACGTTCATGTCTCGGTGACAAGCAACACTGGGAGTGCCTGCTACATATGGCATTGCATATGCACTCTCTTACTTGGGGTCCAAGGTAACACCTCTTTATTGCACAAAATCAGCACATCATACTATAGCTCTCTGACACAAACAGATGTTACGGGTAGCTGTCCTGCAAAGCAGGAAATAAATTGTGAGAAAGGATCAAGAAGGTATCCTTCTAACATCATTATTTGTCACAGGAGGTAAAGATGGCCTTTATGACAAACCTACTCCTGTAATGTCACAAACCCCGAAGTAAACGTTGAGTTTTCTGCAATACAGAAGCCAAATATAACTGGTTAAATCAACAACTAAACTCAATTTTCATCTGAATGGGCCATTCCCTTGCTTCAGCATTAATAGGAATTGTTACAAGCAGGAGATGAGGACTCCCATGAATTGATATGGTCATACAAGGATACTTTTGGACACAAAATACATTACGCTAGAAAAGCGTAGAGACCCAAGTGGAAGTTTAGCACCATACACTAAGCGAGGTAGACCCTGAACTGTACCTGTAGACACAGCTTCGACTCCTAGGAGAATTCCGCATCGGTACCCTCCAGTTAGGCCCCAGCGTGGCATATAAACGACCCCTGTTTGTGAATGCAAATATCTGATGAGGAAAATTCTAGTCTGAGACTTCAACAGTTCAGGGGTTTGGTAAATGTGACAAAGAGAGTTCCCAATCTTTTCAGGTCCATGGGAAGGAAAACACAGTAACTTTACAGTGCTTTAAATCGAAAAATTTGGTGGGTATTTTTGCCCCTAACTAATCAATGATTTGGTAATAGTAACTATTGATTTAGGGCTTACCTATATTAGGGATCATTTATGAATTTCTTAGCTAAGTTTGTAGAGTGCTGAGTGTACATGAAGATTGACTCACCTTTCAAGCCCTGATGGCAGCTCCTCGCTGAATTCTGAGCTTTCACTGCTATCTAGAAAAAGAGTAGTAAAGAGAAGGAGTAAGAAAATCACTCAAGGGAAAATACAAAGCCAATGTATGTGTATCACCAGAATAATTGTATCTAGTACTGTGGAAACTGCTAACTCAAATCACATTTCAAAGTTGATGTCTTTGGAGCTTGTGGTAAAATCTAAAATTGGAAGAAGCTTACATGAGCCTTCCCATCTATAATGAGAATACAGTATCTCACTGATGAACAAAGTAACTGTTACTGCTGTGTTTAAACGTCAGACATCTACATGTTACTTTAATTTTCATTATTGCTTTTCCTTCAACAGCTGAGCACTTCAGGAACACAAAATCCACTTACTTTATAAGACAATATTTCTGCCACATCTGTTAAGGCAATTAAAGTTATTAGACATGATATCATTGTTCAACAAGCAAGCACACCTGTAACAGAGGAGTTGCCAACTATATGCTCCTGCTAGAAGCCATAACAAATCAGTATGATTGTACTCACAGCAACAGTTCCTATTTCTCCTCCAAGCACACGACCAATTCGTCCCTCCTTCCCTGGCACAGCTATTCAGCTCACAGTTTTAATTTGCCCAGGACTGCTCAGTGTAACACTGAGCTGTGCATGTGTTTTCAGAAGATCAAAGATCATCTGTGCTGAACTCTTCTTCATCAAGTTACCTGCTATCCTTCAGAGTCTATTTCCTATTCTAGAAAGAGCCCAAGCCACTTAAAAGGTGCCTTTCTCCTTAGAACTTAAGATTCTTGGTCACTTTTTTATGATGATTATTTTATTAATCATAATACCATAATTTTAATCATCCTCTTTCACAAGTTCCTTTTCTGTTTCTTTTGAAGTCTCAGCACAGCTGAACTGTTCTCCAATATCCTAAAACCTACTGTTAATTTTTATTTTGTAAAAAGGGAGCACTCAAAATCTAAATCCACTTTTCAGTAGCCCTTTTTTTTTTCCCCTGCTGAAAGCTGACAAACACTGTGTCAGATACAGAGCATACACAAAGAAAATCTTCCTTCGTGTCTCTTTGAATAGGCATCCTGATCTACTTTCATTAAAGGGAACAGTCTTTGAACAGGAGCTAATGATATTCCTAATTTCCTACTTCTGGGTATCTCTCTGAGTTTCCAGAGCTCTGGGACAGAAAAGCAGGAATGTCATTCCCCCCCCCCCACCTCTACCTATAGACAGGCCGTTGGTGAAATGCGAGTTGGGTGCGTGGCCGCGGGCTGGGCTGTGGGACTCCAGGACGCTGTCATCCAGGAGGTGCCGCGGCTTCTCCGTCGGGAAGGTGGCGCTTTTGCTCTCCACTACACTGAACTGACACATCATGCTGGAAAATTGGAAAGAGAAAAATTCAAAATCCCTCTTATGTCATCTAACAGCAGCTCTTGGATCCTGATACTTCCACTCAGACTGTGCCTTATCAACAGGCTATGAAGTAGCAGGCAATTAAATGTACCGCTCACACTTCTCTGCTGTACATTTGCTCCTTGACCACCATAACAAGTTTCAGATTTTAGTGGTCTTCGTAAATAACAATTATGAAATCTCTGCAGATGGGTAAGTTTTAAGTCTTCTGACTCCTCTCCATATAAAACCTGAACACCCTGGGTGAGGGCAAAGGTAGAAAACCAGGAAAAAGCAGACCCCAGATAGGCCACTGTTTAGTGGTCTTTCACACTAAGCTGAGCTAACACATCAACACTCTGTGACCTTGGACAAGTCACAGGAACTTCTTTTTCCCTAACCCATTAATTATGAAATTTGGTAGATGCAGAAACCTTAACTGGGGAGGCAGTGCTCTTACTGAGCTGGGTACCTGGTAGAGAAAAATGTTTCTAATCCAGATTACCCAGGTAAAACAGTACAAAAGGTCACAACTTTCCTGAAGAAGTGTGCAAAGGAGCTAGTAGGATTCCCTAGATGTATTAGCCAGATGTTTGAACAAAAGAAAAAAACCAAACAGTTATGCACACCAGGGATCCACAGACAAAGTGGATACACAGCTTTCAAGTAGCGCCGATGTCTGGCACTAGCAGAGAACAGAGTCAGTAAAAATAACGAAGTGTCAAGAGAAAACCTAGAGAATACCCAGTAAAGCCTGAAGCACTCTCGAAATACATGAAATGGAAGAGACAAATATCAGAGTGTTCTCAAACACTGCTGCTAGCTTAAACCCTTGTGATGCACGCAATGGCATGAGCATGAGCCAGCCCAGAGTACCCACTTGTTTCCCAGGCTGTGGCTCTTCCTGTGCCTTGGTACAGGAGGTGTAGGTAGACTTGCTGACACTGAAGCATCAGGACACGTGGGTCTCCTGCCGAATTTCATAATTGCTGACACATCAGATGGACCTAGAAGACACCACTTAACACTGAACAGATGCAAACCCCAGAAATCTCATGGGCTGGTGTGTTCAGCTACTGATTAAAATGAATTGTTACAGATAACCAGAAGGCACCATTTCTGAACTGTTTGTTGCACATTAGGGTTACACCATCCATTTCTTGTATGAATTCATCTCTATAATCTTGAGCTCTCTGGAAGTAATTTTTAAAACAGCTTTGCACATACTTTTAACAATGAACTCCTACAAAAAGACTTGGCACCCTTACAACAGCTGGATGTGCCAAAATGTAATATGCAGAGCCATAAAGTCAGTTTGTACTTCGGGTGTGAGCAGGAATGCTCACACATGTTTTGAATTTTGTTCACAACTCCATGTTGTGAATAAACTGTAAACAATCTGCTCATACTGACTCACAGCTTGAGCATGTAAGAGAAAGCAGGGGCTTTTCATGTATCTAAGGGCCAGACAGATGCATTACTTCTCAATCATCTCTGAGCTCTAGAGATGTCTCACTGCAATTATTCTTCCTCTCATTTTACAGACTTTATGAGGCCTCACGGAAAACACGGACAAGCTGTTCCCTGTTCCAGTTCCTTGACGCTGTTTGCAAAAGGCTGGCAGTGAATGTTGCAGTATAGTGAAGAACAACATGGCCTATCATCCTCAGTGAATGCAAGGCTATTCTTAGCTTCACAATAAACAGCTGAGACTTCACTTTTAAACATTTAGTTGTGGCACTGGTGCTTGTGAAAGAAGTGGGAATAACGGTCATGAACTGGCCATTTGCCCCGTATCTGTTTCCAAACTTGGTACAGCTCAGGTAGCAGGAAAACAGATTTCCCCCTGTGTTACAGGAACCGCGTCTTGGAGGCTCCAGTGACCTCAGCTTAGTCAGCTTCTGGCCTCTAACCTAAAACCACCCATTAAGAGGTCAACACAGACAGGAACTTTGTGATCTGAAAAACCACATACAACTATCATCAAAATCCTTACAAAATGTCTGGCCTCAAATCAGGCCACCTGGTTCTGAGAGGGTGGTTGGTCACTGGAACAGGCTCCCCAGGGAAGTGGTCATGGCATAAAGTGTGTCAGAGTATAAAGAGCATCTGGACAACACTCTTAGTAATAGAATTTACTTTTAGGTAGTCCTGCAAGAAGCAGGGAGTTGGATTCAATGATCCTTATGAGTTCCTTCCAACTGGAGATACTCTCTAATTCTATCTGTTATATAGGCCATGCCATCTCTCCCCAAGCACAGAAGTTATTAATCTACTTATTCTGTCTTGAACTGAGGATTCATGATACACAAAAGAAATGGAAGAACCAGCAATGAGTTTGCCCTAATAAGAGGCAAAAAATAATACAAACTTAGATCAAGTTGCATGAAACACCAGACTTAATTCCACATTACTTCTATTTTTGTTTCCTCACAGCCTAGACTCAGGAATTCCACTATGAACTGGGTCATTACTATGAAGAACTGCAAAGGTTTTTCCCTAGCAGGAAGGAGAAAAATCTCATCCACACAGTGTTCTACAGATTTGAGCAAATCATTCATTGTGCTGTTTAATTAACAATGAAAGGAGCCTCAAGACAAGCAGCAAGAGTAAAATGCTTCTAGCAACAGAGAGGGAAAATGGGTTCATTAGAGGAACCTCCAGTAATATCATACGTAAGATCATCAATTTAGTGGGAGAACAATAGTTTGTAATCCTGTTTTCTACCTTATTCCTATATCCCATCTTATACAGGACAGCATTTTTGCCTGACTGTCTTTGCTGCCATCACACAGTTGAGAATTTGTGAAACATGACAGCAGTAGCATGAGTCACTGGCATATGTGGCTGCGGAGAAGGTCTTATGCTTAAAGGCCAAATGCAGTTTAAAATCATTACTTGGTCCAGAGACTCAATCAGAACCATACGCCTGGCAGTTTGGAAGCGGGCTGAGTACAGTTCTCTGCTTCATTTTCAAACCCTGAAATTTGGTTGGATTTGGGCTGTAAGATAATACTGGAAGCCTTTTCTCAAAAGAAAATAGGGTTCACCTTCCTCTTCTGCTGTGGAGGCAAAGCACAAGTTAGAATATAAAAAGTAGTGCCTTTCCATCAGATATGTTTTAACTTGCAAACAGTAAAATACTTAGGACTACTGAGGTGTTTACTACCTGCTAAGAAGCTTAAAATATATTGGAACTGAGACCCAGGATGAAGATAGTGGCAGCTGAAACAGTTTTCCTGAAAATTATGAGCATGTATCAGCAAGAGTTTAGTCTGAAATTCAGCTTAAAATTCAGTGTTAATGTGGCCACTTTAAAGTTACCATCACACCTTGCAACACATTAAATCACTGCTTGTCCCTTAATTTGGCTGCAAGATTTGTTCAGTTTTCTATTGCTTCCTGTTGTGTCATTCAGCTCTGTCTCTCCGGTGCCAGTATTAAATCCTGATTTATATTAAGTTCTTCTAAGTGGATGACATAGTTCACAGAGAGCTACTGAAACATTATGTTTAACAAACTGTTGAAAGTACAGCCTGTGAAAGAGCAGCAATCTCAAGGCATAGCCCTAAATGAGTACCAGTATGGTGCAGTGCTTTTTCACACAGACATGCCACATGTAAAAATAACTGTTAAATTTTCTAATACATAATAGTTTAAAGGTTTGTCACTGTGGAGAGTCACAGAGCTGAAAGCAGTAGGACTGTTCAATTAATTTGATGTCTACCAAAAAAAGCATATCTGTGTATCTCGGAAAGTAAGATTACAGATTCAGATTTCAGGTTAAAATTCTGCCTGGCTAAAGTGACACGCGTCAAGGCTGACGGAATTTGTGGAAATAGGTACTGGAGCCTTAAAACTTAAGCCAACGGTTCCAGCCTGGCTTTCTTGTGATACATCATGATTACAATTGCTTGCATCAGTCCTGTGAAAGAAGGTAATGGACTTATTCTAATTCCTAGTTACATGTCTTTAATGAAGATAACAACAGTAGGAAACAGAATGCTTTGTGGGATAAGATAAAGACAGAAATATCAGCGATGCTGGTATTACTCTGTCTGGAGTGGCCATTTTGTATGTAGGTCAGTATCTTCCACATCTCCAAGGCAAGAGAACGGAATATGTACAGTTTGGCTCTGTTAACCCAGTGCTAGTTTGGCTCTGTTAAGCCTGTACTAAGGGAAAAGGAATCTGAGCTTAGAACCTTTACAAAGTCTTTGCATCTGCACTGTTGTCAGATGTCCATGAAGAACTGTGAAGTTCAGAGTTCTCATTAGACAGGACCTGTGCTACAGGGCACACTCAGTTCAGCAAGAAGCCTGGGGTGCAGAGGGTGTCAGCATGAGTTATGGGGCTCAGGGGAGATGACCTAATTTCTGTAAAGGGGTAAGAGATAAGAGAGCCTGTGCCAAGAAGGATGCCAAAGAGGGTAAGTGGTGAGATACTTATGGACATACCAGACTGCTGAGCAATTAGCTGGGGAAGCTATGCTTGATACTTGCTGATAACAAAATTCCAATATTTAAATTCATTTGAGATTGAGTTATTTTGCCCCTTTTTTTCCAATAAGTGAAGTCATCTGCTACTGCTAACTCTCCTCTTTACTCTCCTGGCTCCACTCCTAGTGCATACTGTTACCATGATTGCTATTCTGTTATTTTGCCTTTCATGGAGACAAAGCACTCTTAGCAGGATTTTCCAGTCAGCTGGCATGAACAAGGGTTAGTTTGGTTTTCATTATTTCTCAGCATCATTTTCAAGACTATGCTGACATGCACAAAAATAATGTATAAAAATATTAAAACATTATTAAAGATTTGTTTGCGTTACGGAACGTGAGACAACTTCATCAGAGCGAGCTGAGTGCTGTTCAGAGATCTGTGGCAGGAACATTTGGAAAAGTTTACACATATCCCAAAGGATCTCACTGTTTTTTCCTTTGCATAATTTTTCCATGAATAATCCTTCAAATGTTATAAATGAATGTTACTTTTGCAATCCTCCAGTTGAACATGTGAACATTTACAGTCTCCAGAGCTTTTATAAAAAGCAACAGGGTGAAGGAGTTACAGTTCACAATTTTTCTCCACTAAAACCTATCAATAAACCAATACAAGGCACCCAAAGAAAAAACTGAGCATGAGATGCATAGTATATGCTGAAAAACAGAGTGATTTTTCAGGAAGGTAAAACAGTCTCAAGTTTTTACTATTTTTTGGTGAGCAGCTAAGAAGTAAAACTGATACTTACCAGCTCTGTTTCTAAAACTTAATAAAGGCATTCCAAGCCACAGACTCTCTAGTTAAATCTTCGCTGTAAAGTTTTACTGTTCTGTTGCCATTGTAACCAAAGTCAGTGGGTGATAATTAAAACTTTCAAACAGAAAGACCTACTTACAAAACACACAATAAAGAACTTACCAAGAATTTTGTGCACAGAATCAAGAATTATGCAAAACAAATAAATCTGGAATGATGGCTATTGTAAAAGCATAGTTTAATGTTCAGAGTACTGCTTTACAATTCAACTAAAGCCTATGAATGCATACAAAATGCAAGCACATATTTGTTCTGGATGCTTCTCAGACAAGGGCAAACTAAGAACAAGAATCAGAGTCTTTGGCTGCACCTCCCCATGCTCCCCCAAGTCGTCCAGAAGTCAACCCCCTACTCCCCTCAAGAAAAGAAAAGAAAGGTGTGTTTTGCTCAGCAAAATTGGAGCCTGCCTGCTCTCTTTGGGAGCAGTATGCAAAAGCCTTTTGCTGCAGAGGTCAGGACCAGGATTTTGGTTATTCAGTGAAAGTGCTCTTTTTAAATTATTATTATTATTATTATTATTTGTTTGTTTCAAAAGGACCATGAACTATTTCTCATACTCTGCCCCGGGGAGGAAGGGGAACATAAATAGGGTTTTGTGTTTCTGCTACATGACCTCTGTTGTTGTAATTAACTGTCCTATTCTAATCTCCGCCTCTACGCTATGTAACAGCAAAAGGTATAGATACATTTATAAAAAGCAATTTGGAAACCTTATTTTGCAGTGCATTATTGTTTTTTACCCTAAGGACAATCCTTGGTATAGAATACTAGTCTGTCTACTTCGTCAATCAAGAATTTCTAATTCTAGAAATACCATGAGAAGAAAAAGTTTAATTCACTGTTTCATTTCCGACTTCATATTTTTAACCTTCCATAAATCCTTATTCTCTTTTCAATTCTGCATCTAAGAAGAGTACATTAAATCTAGGAAAACATTCAGAAGACTTCAGAATCTGTCTGGCTTTGCTGCACTGTCCTTTCCTGCTCTGTTTTTCTTTCACTGACAGTGCAGATGAACCACAATTTTTCCAAGTGCCTTCTACTTCTGTGTAAAGAACATCCTGCTGTTTACATTTTTCTTCAAATCATTCTCCGTTTAATTTCTATCTTCCACTTAACCAGCTACAGCTTGTTCTGTTTCCTCAATTCCCTTCTACTTCTTAATGGTCTTTCCTTTATTAAAGCATTTAGGGGATTATCAGGTGAAATGTGCAGGTTTGCTTTTTTAAACAAGCAGCTTAAAGAAGCCTAATAACAAACTTCTTTATTTAATAATCCAAAAAAGTCATGGCATGGACATTTCTTTCCTTCCTCAAACTTAATTGATATTTCTTGTGCAAGTGACCTCCCATCCCAAAGTTCTTAAACAAGTGAACAAAAAATGAGAGATTGAGCGAGACCTGCAGGACGCTGTATTCTCTTGCTTTGCTTTACTGCCAGGTTCTAATTTTTAGAACCTATTTTATATTTACAAGACTCCAGAAAACACTTATTAGGCAATTTTTTTAGATGATATTCCTTTACAGACCTTACTGTCTCTGTATATATCCTCAAATCTGTAACAACAACAGTTTGTTTGAGGCCCCAGTGTGATCCTCCTTTGACGCAGTCTTTGCTTTATGTTCAAATTTGGATTAACAAAATATACTAATTTAAAGGTTAATTCCAAAAGCCTGTTTTGCAGTGAGGGAATAAACAGTGACGTGCATCAGTCGTTGTTGTTATTGAAAGACATTACACATTACGAGAAAGAGAACTATCAATTACATGAGCATATGAACTTGTATTTTTTATTCCCTTTTATGGATTTATGGAATCTCTAATTGCCAGCATTTGTGTTACTGATACTGCACCAGTGGAATGTTCAAAACCCTGACTTACACTTCAGCTAAAATTGGATTTCTTGCAGCTGGATCTGCAGGGTAGTGCATGAGCCTGGATGACATTCACATTGGCAGTGAAGACATACCCATTGGGAGAGCATAGCTGCGAAGAAAATGCTCAAGTTTGGCTTCAACAAAATACATTACCCAACCATCAAAAAAATAGATTTTTGCAAAAATTATTTCAGGTGACTGCTCTTAAGAAAGAGACAATTCCCTGCACTCCCCCCAAAAAACCCCAACAAACCACAGAGCAGGAAAGCCTCTTGTCCTCAGGCAGTTTTATACATTTTTAACGTTCTGAGGGAGTTAATAGCCTCATAGTTAAAGTAAGCATCAGTAAACTAGGACATTAGAGAGACTTGTTTGGTAAGGAAGTCACAGAAAATAACGGAGAGTGATAAAATGAAAAACTGAGCACAATCATTCTCTTCTTGAAAACTTTGACAAAATGTTCTACAGTTTTTGTGAGGCTGTCCTGGGTTTGTTAATCAAAAAACCCCCACAGCACACTAATTCTGGCTGGATTTAGTGGTTGATAACAACATGTGAATCCCACACGGTTGTCTGGTATTAATTTCTTTTAAAAATACCCAATGGAGTTGTAAAAATCTGTAGAGAAAGTATCACAGAGGAAGAGATTGGGAAAGAGTGCAAGTTTGAAACTAAAGAGCAAAGTTTTCTGGATGGGCTGTAAACTTTTGTGAAGAAAACTCATGTTCTTCCATTTCTACCTTAAGTGCAGTGTAAGAAAAGCAGACACTATGCACACAAAGCAATAAGCAAGCACTTGCAGAAGGATTAGACAATTCTCATTTCCACAGACTGATTGGCTGCTAAAGCACTTAGCACAAACTATTTATTAGTTGCCAAAGCAACCACTAAAACAAACGGCAAAACTAAATGTCAGACTTGGTGTTTACATGGAAAATGACGGTGCAGGGCTTTTTTTTATATTCTGAAATGCTGGGACTGCTGTACAGATGTCACTGGTGTACGATACCTGCTTTCAAGGGTTACAGATGTGCAAACACCTTCCTTCTGCTTCCACATTTTCTCCATTTGTAACTCCTACATATCATATACTTTACATCTGATGTATCGATTGCTTCTAAGTAATGAACATATATGTTGGAAGTTCTTTAGCAGCTCTCAAAGCTGAAGGGACTCAGCACAATGGGCTGGATTTTGCCCCAACAACAAAACAGAGAATACACCTGTTTCAGATTAATTACCAGACTCCTGGTAAGGTGGCAACATAAAACCTCTGGGCTCATTATTCTCCTCTCAAGAATTACACCAGGACCTACTTGGGGGGAAAAAAGAAAAAAACCAGGAGGGGGTGAAGGTCCGTCCCTGACTATTGCAGAACAACCACCACAAAATAAGGCTGCCCACAGCTGAGGCCTGGCTGCTAAAAATGACTGCTAAATGCTAACTGTAATGAAGGGGTTCATTAAAAATCACAGAATCATAAAGACCAGTCTTTGAGTCACTCAGTATTAGATATAATTTTCTGGATATGGTAATGATTTTAGCATTATTGAATCTTTTTATATTGCTTTCCAAGGCAGGATAAACATGGTATATTTCAAAGAACAAGTAACTGTTTTCTATACTCTGATCAGCACCAAGCCTTGAACTTTGCTAAACAACATTAAGATGGTAAAGAACACACATAAATTTTTCTGTACTGAGCTAGACCTAGCTAGTTGCTTAGAAGGTTAACTTATTTACCATATAGAACATTAAATCTTTTCCTTTGTTCTGGGAAAATGTATTGAGTTATACCTTCCAAAACAATCTGCTTAATAGCTGTACCATAAATGCTGGGCACCTTCTAGCCAACACCGCAGGAACACAGATGTCTTTTACAGCTAATTCAACTGGAAACTGTGAACAGTTAGCATACTATAAGCTCTCCAGCTACATTCTCCCTCTCCCTCTCAAACCATAGCAAGGCAGAATGAACAGACTTAAGCTGCTGCCAAGGAAGTTGTGTGAATCACCCAGTTCCTGAAAGCATTCAATGAAACTGCTTAAAGCTCCATTTTAAAGGCTGCTTGCAAGAGACAAGAATCTCTGCAGCGTTATGGAAGGCATGAAATCTCCCTTTGAAAGCACTATTCACAATTATATATGCAATCGGTAATTAAAGGAGACCATCTTAGCCACTAATATACAAAACATAGCTTGTTGTGAGACACTCATTTTAATCAGATGTCTGCCTCCTGTTTGAATTTACTGGAAAACCAGTTGGCAACCAAAGTGGAAAATGGACACATGGTTTTCTCCAGTACTTTGCAAATAGAAATATTGAAGGATTTAACTGTTCTTATTGAGCCTCACATTCATAAAGATACTTCAAGGGGGGAAAAAAAAAGAAACCTATAATGTCCCTGGATAAAGTAAACTGTTAATCATCTTCTGAAAGAGAGAAAACTGAAGCTGGGTAGAAAATAAAGTCACACAGCTGGGAAGAAAAAATCATTTCCATCATCAACATAAGTAGTTATACTTTAAGACATGAAAAAGACACTATTCCCTGCACTTGAGTCCATTATGGCTTTTGGAATTATTACCAGTGATATCAAGCTTTTTCTCCGTATTTGGAAACACATGACTACCTATAGAAGGTAGTACGTCACACGCTGAACTCAACTAGACGCTACACTGCCATTAGTAACCTAATAACTTTTTGACTGTCGGGAGAACTGAACTGGTGACTGCCCTTCTGAGCCAAGAACCTTTATTTTACCTTAAGATCATTATATTGAGACTCATATGCCTTAAACTGTTGAGTGGAACATTAAACTACTGCCTAAATTATTTTGAGATCATCTCTTACCATTATAGCTCACTGACTGCAAAGGATTTACTGCTGGTACATAATGGCTAAAGTGGAAATAAATAATCTCAGACTCTAACTTGAATCCAAATAAAGTTGACTCACCCTGGTTTTAATTCTGCACAGTCAAGTATCTCATTACTGATAGTTGGGCATTTTAGCTCAGAATTATTCAAGACTAACATACGTCTATATTTCTTTTTATTAATGCTGTGAAATAAACAATAAATTATTGCCTTCATGCTTAGTTAAACTTCAATCTGAATTCATGCTAACTTAGTTTAACTGAACTTCTCCAGGAATTGTTTTTTTCAGTGAAGTACACTGGATTCCCTTTAGTTGCATTTTTGCAACCACACAGGTGCAAGTCACTGAAACATTCCCATGGGTATTACAAAATGCTGGTGGCATTCACTGCCCAACTGGCAGTATGTGAGAACTCCCTAGCTGAGCAAGAAGTACATCAGTTCAGAAGAGTGTCAAGCTTTCAAAGGAAGCACTAATAGATGGACGGAGCAAGAAGGATGACTCAAGACTTGGTTTCTAGTCATCATATTAATTCTCACTCTGAATAAAGCAGCCTTATGGAGCATACAGGGGCACTGCGGATTCAGAGGGGAAAGTTCATCCTCTCCTAATACTGCCAGATACCATATGACCACAGAGTCAACTGAGTAGGTACCACAGAACATTGGGCTGATCAGTATTTGTGTACACCAGCTGAGCTCACTGCAGTATAAAGCCAGAAGAGTTTCACAGTTCTTGTTTCCAACTTTGGAACTGTGTTTCTAGTTGCCTTCCATTACAGCTCTAATAATGTCTGAGCACTCGACTAAGAATTACAGAGTACTGGTGATTATCACATACTATGCTGCTACAACCAATATTAGAATTTCCACCATCATCCTAATGAAATGTTAACACCAAAACCCTAGTGTAAAGAATTTAAACATGAGCAATATGAAGTGAAAGCCAGAAAACAGAAAAGTCCACTCGTATGCTTTACATATGGAAAATAAAATCATATGAGAAGCAATGACTTAGTTTTAAGTTTCAAGTATGAAAAAGCAAATCCTCACAAGAGCAAAATCAAACATTACATGATGTGGTGTGTTGATCTGACTGGCTTCCACATACCCACCAAGCTGCACCATCACTCCCCCTCCTCTGCATGATGGGGGAAGAAAACAAGATTAAAAAACCCCTTGTGGATTGACATAAAGGCAGTTTAATAAAGAAAAGCAAAAGCTGCAAATGGAAACAAAGGAAAACAAAAAGAATTTATCCTCCTCTTCCCATCAGCAGATAATGTCCAACCACTGGCTGGAATGAAGGACCTCAGCACTCGAGTGGTTCATGTGGAAGACAAATGCCTTAATATTGAATGCCCCCCCTGCAACCCTCAGTTCTCTTAGCTTTTATTGCTGTGCACATCATATAGTATGGAACACCTCTTTGGCCAGCCTGGGTCAGCTGTCCTGACTGTCCCCTCTTAACCTCTTGCCCACCCCCAGCCTTCTGGCCTTTTGCGGGGGGACTGGTTTTGGAGAGACAGCCTCGATGCTGCGAGCACTGCTCAGCAGTAGCCAACACACTGGTGCCTTATCAGCACCTTTCTAGCCACAGATACAACTTAACTCCATCCCAGCTGGACCCAATACACATGTCTGTACAAAGAAAGTGTTAATTAGAACTCCTTTTGAACTTACCTAGTTAAAAAACGTTTCCTCCTGTGAACCACTTCCTTGTATTTTACGCAGCAATTAATAACATTGAGCATTGAGGGGGAAGGGAAGAGTGCCTTCCTGAAGATATGTTTTCTTCCAAATTCTTATTTCTATAGATTTTATTCCTTTTTCCTTAGAACTTGATTTCTTTCTCCTTACTCATTTTCCCTAGGTTTCTAATCTCAGCAGAGCAAAGTCCAATACATTTTTATGCTACCTATTAAAAATGTGAAAGCTAACAATAAATCATCTTAAAACCACTCCTCTTTGCCATCCAGGTAAACCCGTTCTCCAGAAAGACAAATAACAATATATCCCTCCTCTACAAAGTCTGCAAATTAAACTACTTGTAACTGATTCATTCCTCCAAAATCCCTCTGACATAAAACGGGATTACCCATATACTTCAGTGAAGGATTTCTGTAATGAAAAAAATCTAAGTTTCAAATGAAGTTCCCTACCTGCAAGATCTTCTTTGGAAGAAACGAGTCGAGGAGAGCTGTTACCTGGCTCAATTCTTAATGACAATCTGGAAAAGAATATAATTAGAAGAAAGTTATAATATTATAAGCTACCCTGCTTCACTGTGTTTTTTATGATGCACTCATTGTTGCCTTCTCAGCACTCCAACACATCTTGATCTTGCAGTGCATATGACTTCTGCCACCTCTCAAGTTTACACACTCTTAACTTGACATTTATAGGTTCTTTGTTCTGTACCAGTTTGACAAAAAAAAAAATGTGTAGAGCCACAATGTTAAGTAAACTTTAATGGAATAGGCTTAAACCCAAAGGAAATAAGTGCTGTCATTGCACAGCATTACACACGCAGAGTTGTGAAGGTTTCAAGCCACAGACTGCAGTACTCTGCTGGATAAAAACACCAGTGAAAGGCTTTTGTACTAAAGACATGCACAGGAGTGGGATGGGATGGATGACAACAGATGACAACAACCTGAGACAGCATTTCAAAACCAAAGTCCTTATGCAAAACAGAACACTCATTTCAACTTGTTTCATGTAACAGTTGTTCTCTAACCAGCAGCAAACAACCCTTCTCCCGTGAGCCTGTCACTGCTCCACAAATGCTTATTTCTTTCTTTTATTTCTGTCTGTACAAGGGAGCTGTTACTTATCCTTCCCCACATGTGATAACTGCATGTTTCAGTTTCTGCCAGCTTTGAGGAACTCATCTCTGATGTTCTTTCCTTATGTTGTTATCAAAGACATTACTCAGTTTTACTAGTCCCCTGTGGCAACAGCCACAATTTATTTGGTCACTGTGGAAACATTTGTCTAATAAGCCCACTGCAAAAAGATACAACTGCAATTCAGTCAATGTAAGCAAATAGCTTCTCCCTTTTACAGTGATGTGGTTTGCAATGCACTCCTCCAAAACTGCAATCTAGCTATTCAACATAAGAAAACACAGGATGTGTTAAAAGAAATAAATATGAGCCTAAATTTGAATGCTGTTAAATATAAAATACTCATGGTGACACATTTAACAAAATATTGACAATAAACTGTGAGAAAAGGGAATATATTCTGACAAGGAGATGTCACTCCTCGACCACCTTCTCTCCTGTTCACTCTCACACCCAGAAGGCTGGAAAAAATAGAAAACATTTTTATTCCAAAGAGATACTGATAGTCAGTACAGTCTCAACCAGCCTTGGCTTGTTTGCCACCACCCAAATTCATTTTTGCAATTCCTCTGACACTGCATTTTCCATTGAGCAGCACAGGTTCCATGCATGTACACTCATGCTCTGCTCTCACCTCACCCCATACGCAGAAAATGAAATACGTAGCCAGTCTTTAACACAGTTCTATTTCATGGAAGCATTCTCTGCAGCATAGGATGGAACTACTTCTAGGACAGTAAAGCTACTTTTACATAATTCTCCTAATATTAGGCAAGTAAAAGAAGACAGGGAATAGCCTTACATGAAGAAGAAATTTAGCTGCTCCATGAGGAGGCTGAACAAAGCTTTTTTGTCTTTCTTGAGACAAGACTTAAGTTGCAGTAAAGCAGTTCAAGCCTCAAAGCTGTCACTCATAGCATTTCTGACCAGCATTTGTGTATGAAGCAGAATGGGTCTGATGTATCTCGAGCATTTTGAGCTGCCTATGTAGCACTTAAACAGTAGGTCCAACAGCTTCTGGAAGCTTCACTGTCCCCAAGAATGAACTGTGGAAGAGCAGCCAAGTCACAACTACTGATCAATACCTCTAGTGTGAGGCGTCCCTGCCCATGGCAGGGGGGTTGGAACTTGATGATCTTAAGGTCCTTTCCAACCCAAACCATTCTATGAATCTATGATCCGTATGGCTGCTGGAACACTAGAAATCTCAGGCTAACACAGTGCTGTCTAGCTAAGGGGAAAACTGCACACCTAAGGACAAGCACTGTCTTACACCCCTGAAGGAGGAAGAAGATCCTGCAGCAGCTGCATCTGGTACCTCTGAAAGATACCTCTGCATCTGGTACCAGTAACGCCCTGAGATAACAAAGATTAGCAATACATTTTGGGTATAACTGGAAGCAATCTTGATGCTTTAGGTCCTGTTTTTGCCCCCTTAGTCTTGCAACCAGCAAAAGTTGTAATTTCTCAGCTTCTGCAGAGAACAGCTTATAGGCTGAGCAAAAAAGACCTATTATTTTTAGGTTACGACATCATTGTCAGGGGTTTTCTGGAGTGTTCCTACTTGCTGACAAGCACAAACCTAAAGCGAGCAATTGGACTGGCACAAAAATGGTGGAGAAGAGCTTTGTTTATATAAAGTGGCTGCCAAATTTCCCTTTTCAGTGCAACTGAGGTTCTCATTTGGCAAAATGTGTGTTGGGATCCTGCCAATACATTTTAGGGCAACTATCTAAGCTTCTCTCCCTGACAGCCTGGTACTGAGATAGTTCTGTTCTCTCTGCCAAAGGTCAAGCATCCATCTCTTCAGAGTACACTAATGCTGTCCCTGGCTCAAAAAGAGTGGTCACTGGAAAGAGAAAGAAAGAGGAGATTCTTTTCCACTACAAGAACTTAGAAGTCTTTGCCTTTTTAAGGCTTACAGTTTCTTCTGGCATGGGACCAGAAAATACTATGAAACTGAAGATCTATAAGGGAAAACTGAGAGGAAAATGTGAAATCAAATATTCAAAACAAAATTCAAAAACTTCTTCACAAATACAAAGATGGAAGAGGAATCAGAGTTCTCCTTCAGGGTAGTTGTGTGCAGCTTTGATGAACAGACTTTAATTTAAAGCTTTATTCTGATGAAACAAAGATGGCAGAAAAAGGTCAAACTTCTCTAATGTACATAAACCGCAGCAACTTCACTATGCCAAGAATCAAATATTTCCCTCTTTTTAACATCTCTTGTGAGATCAGTCCAGATTTTCCTTGCCATAGTAAAGCCTAGAAAGAAAACTCCTAAATTTGACTGAAATAGTCTCAGAAATAACTAAAGCAAAAGAAGTTGTACTAAATCTTTAAGATACACCAAATACCTTCCAGCATTATCAGCAAGGCTGCAGCTAAAGTTAAAATGATTTTCAGATTTAAGCTGGAATTACTCATGACTTGTACTTTTTCAAAGTATTCTGTTACAGTATCATATACTCACAGAAACCACTTGTTTAATCTATTTTTCTTAAGATATTACAGTTCATGAAAGCTGTTGTATATATAGTGTTAACATTGATGCATCATCAGGAAACTCCATCTAAAAACCACATTAAGCAACATGACCAGTTTCTTGAATCCAATCCAAGGGCTGTAAAGCCTGTACTAACCACAGTTCTTCACCATCACTACTATAGCTTTTCTGTATGTTCATGATTTTAATGAAGCATAGAATTTTGTGGGAAATTAGTAAATAATGACCATTTGTTAAATATTAATACTGAGATTTAAATCTCAGACTACTTTTAACGAAGTCGTAGATTGCCTGAGCTTTTCAAAAAGCTGTGTATGATGCTAATGTTCAATACGCATCTGTTGCACAATACATCTCTATTTGTGAACACATACTATGTCTGGAGACTAAGAAAAGGAAGAACATACGTATTCTATCATTGGTACTCTGGCAGGAATTCCAATTCCATGAAGCAGATGAATTTTGCTATGAAAAAAAATCAAACACATTTTTTTTCCCAAATAATTTTCTTACAGAAACATCACTATGCTCAGTATCTGTGATCAACCAGCCACAAAAGCACAAACCATAGTCAAGCACGATCTTTCACAGTGAACTACCTTCAGCCAATGACTTTCTGTTCCACTTTAAATCAAACTAATAGCCAAGTGATCTTTCCATTGAATTCCACAAAATCTGAAGAAAAGAACAGTACTTACTTATAATTGTCATCTTCTACAAACTTCTGAAGTTCTTCAATGTAACGAACAGACTTCAAATACTTTTGCACATGGGGCAGTGTTGTAAGATGATCTGTGGAGTGTTCAAAGAGAAGATGAACATTAATGTCATCCAAAATTCCCCATTCTTTCACGTTGGGTTTTTTTGTTTTGGGTTTTTTTGTTTTCCCTAGTTCTTATGGTTATCTTAATGGAAACTGAGATTTTAAACATTCCTAAACAATAAATCAGGCAGAAACACAAAGAGACTTAAAAATTAGAATGCTGAATACCAAGAAACAAAGACACTAAGTTCAGAATGACAGAAAAATCCCTTGACATCTAGTCAGGAACTAGGACAGGAACACGCCTTGTAGTATCTAACACATCCTCTCCGAAAGACAACTCTTTTAAACGGCACCTACTATTCCAGAATATTATTTCTTCAAGGCCATGCTTTAATTTTCATTCTCATTTCAACAAAAGCACTAAAAATTAATGTACAGCAATACAGAAAGCCACCAAAACTGTAAAAAGGAAGGATTAGTCACATAATGAGGTTTCTTTGTCCAAGTATTCAAAGACAAAATGAAACGCATAATAAGAACATGATAGCTGAATAATCAAGCTATTCAGAATCATGCGCTATTATGGCTAGTCCCTTTGAACACTATAACACCCAAGCCGACAACAAAGGACAAGAACTGAATACTTAAGCATACACAAGTGATTTCTCATCTCCTTTTTTCACAATCTAAATTCTTTTTTCCTATTCAAAACTCTCCAAAATTGTAGCATTTAAATGTTCTGAACTTGCTCAATTCTGCAGCTGCTCTCAATATTTTCCAACTTATTTCATGTTTAAGCTAAGTATAGTTATGCTAAGTCACCAACAGCACTCTGAGTTTTCACCAACAGCCCCAAACCAGCACATTTCTTGACACAAGGCTTCACTAACAGGCTAGAATTACAGAAACGAATTTAAGAGTAAAATGCTGTTAACAAAAAGGAACAGCCCCTCAAGATCCTCACTTCATCAACAAGTGAGGTATGTGGAAAAGCTTAACACACAATTTTACAACTGTTATGTAGACAGCAGTATTTGTATTTCATTTTGTAAACGTATCAGTATGCTAACAATAAAACAATGACATTAAGACATTCTATGCTCCAAAGACATCATATCTACTGCAAAGGAAAGATGTTAAGATGTTCCTGACTGCCTCTGATGGGAACAGAATATAACCCAAATGCAATAGCTGTACTTGAAAATATGTCATTTGTAGTCTACACGTTGCAGTAAACTCTGCACAACTTTTGTCGTAGCTCTTACAATTAAGAGTAAATGCGTATTTGCTTAATTTATTGGTAAGACTGAAACTGCACAGAAGTAGAAGCTACATTACTTACTAGTGTTCAACTCTACCAACGTTAGCCCCTTGTGTTGCCTTTACACAGGGCTGAAACCACACAATATTGTACTACAGAATTTTTAGTTAAGCCATGACAGATACAACAAAATTTACCAACCATAGTTACAGGAGACTTGCAGATCAGCTATTATTCGGAGAATATTGTTCATTTGATTGGATCTTTGTTCATTCTCCATAATGCTGCCTGAAGCGGGATATGCAGAATCAATGTAGATTAAATCCAGGAGATAAATTCCTGAAACAAACAAACCAATCAACCAATTGGTCAAATGTTTCAACCAGAAATAATTGCATCATTTTTCATGAATAGAACAGCCAGCGACTATTCACCCCCACTGTGGTCTGGACCCATCACACAAAGGAGAGCTTGGCACTTGCATGGTGAAAAAACTTCAGAATCAGTGCTTGAGTTCTATGACACCTCTTGAAAAGATTTTGCAATTCTATAGGCTAACGTCTGCTATGAGTACTTTGCAGGACCATACCAAGGACACTAAGAAGAGTGACAGCTGCAATGGACTGCTAATGACAGTACAGGCAGCACTCATGAAGCTGACAGTGAGCACAACAGCCTCTGGCCACGCTGACTAGAGTTTAGGCTTCACTGCCACTATTTACCATATGAAGATATTAGTGCATGTTTTGGCTGAGGCTCTAGGCTGCATTTGCTGGAGCAACTGCTCAAGGAGATCATATTTAGCTTTTGATTATGTGATGGTTTAAAAAAGCAGAAAGAAAAGGAGTTTATTTATTAATTTCTTAATTGAAAGAATGGCAGTTATTTGCCTAGGCCCAGGTTTCTCGGTAATACAGAAAGACGCAAAGATGCTAATTGTTCTTACTTGTGTTGCATTTTTCCAAAGCACTAGTTGATGAGACAAAATGTGATGTCTGGTTGGTAAGGAAGCCTATTATAGACACAGAAGTCATGCGTAGCAAGAGTCAGGTATCTTCATCACCATAAATATACCTACACCCAGAGTCTGTATGCTGTATGGTACTTCTACCTTTACACATCATGAGAAAAAGGCAGACTTAAGGCTGAAATGAATGCCTGATAAAGTATAACATCTTTTACATAGTACCCATCTGCTTTTTATCAACACATGCCATTGAGTTTCACACAAACTATTTTGATTTTTAGTGGGCTTCTTTTACAGCCCTAGAACAGTCAGACAGCAATCACAAATGAAGGGGAAAATACTAACTGGGAAGTATATACAATATACAATCATCAAGTTTGAGAAAACTGGATCTTCACTGTGATTACATAAAAAGTTTTAGGTTTCAGCTCTGGAAAACTGGAAGATAATTCTACAACACAGCCTTGAAAAACTCATGAAAGCAACTATGAAAGCATAATGCAAGGCTCATCTATTTACTTCAGCAACTAATGGAATGAGTTTAAATGAAGATAAGGAAGATTACCATTCTTGCCTTTTGTGAGGATACTTTCATCAGTTTCAGTATTTCAATTGTATGAGTGCAGCTAAGGACTACAGAGGCTCTGAATGTGCATGTAAAATCAATTTGGTTTAGAACTTCCAGCTATGCTCTCTGTTGATCAGGCCTTGAGTGCAATCATAGGAAGGAACAAAGTTGTAATGCACAGTACTTTGTGGCTCAAGGAAGTGAAGTAGCCTGCTGAGGTAGAGTTATAACAATACACTTCATCATCTTCAGTGTGTCCTTGGCCACATGGGCACTTTGTGCCAAAGACGCCCTCAGTAAGTGAGGGCATTCACTGTATAAAGGGGACTTGCTGCTCTTTTGCCTCTTCATGGAGCCATGCAACAGTCAGACATACCCAAACTAGACAATACAAGAAAGAAATTGCTGCTTCAGCCATTCTTAACATAGGTTTTGCTTTTCCAAATTTAAAAAAATCCCATAACTGCACAATCTGCAGGAAATATGAAGTACTTATATTTATAATCACATAACTTTGAACACAAGTTTGCAAACAGTTTATGCCAAACTTACACAAACATAAAGCCATTGCCTGTAGTGATAAAGAATAATGAAGTGGATGCAACCCGAATACTGTAATACAATTGACAGTAGAAATCTTTTCTATACAGTCTTTGATATTTTGACTTCTACTGACAAAATGAGGTGCAGATCAGATTCTGCTGGATGTGCAATTCTAAGAGGAAATCACAGTTTACACAGTGAACTTACAGCAAAATATAACTAAATTCTAGCACGACTAGAACAGTCTTTTTGCATCTCTAAACTTAATGATTCTGTATAAATTAAACAACCCAGAATAACCTGTACATGATGATTTGTGTCACTCTGCACTCCATAAAGCATGAAAGCTCAACCAATGGAGGCAGCTCAAAGCAGAAGAAAGAAACCAAACTGATGGATGCCAAAAAAATTAGACTTAACATAATATGCTGGAATGCAGCAAAACATATTCTTTGTAAATTCACATCAAGCTCACACCTTTTCAGGAGTGTTCTTCTCCTGCCTCCTTTCAAAGCAAAAAGGATGAATAGTTTTTACTGTTTTTTTTCTTAGTGTTACCAGCCTTCACCTGGGCAGTGGCATTCTGAACTCTTCCATATATATGATGCAATAATAGGAATAGATGAGAATACATTTTGCTCAGAGAAATACAAATTCTTCCCTTCAGCAAGACTTTAAGACCTGCTTCTAAAAGGAAAGGCTTGGGGTTGCCATATGCCAAAGAAAACATACAGTACTAGTTTTTTAAACCTTGGCTTACATTTGTGCTACTGTGCACTGAAAAAGCTCTCTAAGATGTGAAGCCATCAGGACATTTTCCAGAGGGTGAGCTCATGGGCAGCTGCTTCCACAGACAAAACATTTTCCAGTGATACTGACTTTTCTCCATTGTTACTAGAACTAATTTTGCAGCTGGATATTGTGTGCAGACAACACAGTATTTGTTACATTATGGCATCACGGAAATAACAACACAGACTAGGAAAAGCATGGCCAAATAATCCAAAACTAAATTTATCAATGAAGTCTCACTGTATGAAGGCAACTGATTATTTTTAAATTGGCAAAAAGAACTCTAATACCCAGCTCTTAATTTTGTATTTCAGAGTTCAAAGTAAGCAGTAATAGTACTGACAGTTTCAAGACAGGGAAACTGAAGTACAACAACAAAGTGACCCTGAAATCTCAGTCAACACCACCCAGATGATACAGTTTGAGGGCTCCATCCTCCAGATAACAACTTCCAAGGCTAAATTTTTACTGAAAAAAGTATTTATGAAGAAGTGCAGCATTCAGAAGGATGCAAATCTAAGTCTCTATATTTGTGCCTTCACTCATAGCTAAGCTGCTTTTATTACTTCTTTATTCAATACTCATGGCTTCTGAAAAAGGAAATAGTACTGAGGCAGATAATAAATAAGCACACTTTGGAGCTGATGGGTACTAACAACATACTCCTAAGAAAAATAATCTCAAGCCTTCCGAAATCAGTAGTCAGCTTCACTCAATTCTGATGAACCTCAGTGCAAGCATATAAAATTTTCATGAATAGCTATGGTGTGCGATTTCTTCCTCATTGAGACAGACTGGCATAACATGCTATGAAAGACAGAATACTTTCAGTCAAGTAAATCACATGTACAGAGTTAAACCAGAGGGAAAAGCTGGATGGTACTACTTTAAACCACAGTGATATCTGCCTTAAATTTGGGCTCAGGTTTTCTGTTCTGTCATAGATTTCTTTGACCTGGGCAAGTTATTGTTATCCTCTACTTCCCACAAGTTCAGGGAGGGAGATAGCACTGCTCTGTCAGAAAGACGTCAGGAAAATAAACATTATGATCTGGAAAACTTAATAAAAGTGGATTAAATTATAGAAAATACATAATTATGTGCAGCTATGAAGGAGCAGCACCATGTATTAACAATTCAGAAGTTCAAATATCTTTGGGGGAGGGCTGTGCAAGCAGAACGTGTAATCCAAAACTTACAGTACCTAAAACTGTCTCACAAGCATACACTGTTACAAAACTGATCATAAAAACCCCTGCAGATACAGAGTGAAAATTCTTATCATTCTCAGCTGTGTCCTTTTTTTGTCTTTTATTTTTTAGAATGGATCTAAAACTATCCTGTGAAATAGTAGGGCTAACAACCCCAAAATTAAGGGGTTAAAGCACACCCCTACTGTATACGTGACATATACTTTAGTGCATAGCACTCTGCAGTGCAATTCTGCAAATGCAAGTTAGGAAACACTGCTCTATGGTATTTTTGTTAGTCAGACATTCACTGCTTTGCAACACAGAATTAGCTGATGTGGAAGTATTTCACATTAGCCTCAGGACTTCCAATCTGTTATTCTTACTTAACATTTATAACAGTCTTCCACACTTGGTTGGTAAATCGTACTGTTACTGTGACAACCACAAACACATTCTGTAAGAGGATAAAAAAAAAAAAAAAAAGTTAAATGTTTTAATGAACAAATTTAGTTCCCTACTGTTCATCGCATACACTTTCTGAAGATATTCACAACCCAGAAGCCCCTGAATGCACAGATGCTGCAGTCTAACGTGGATGTCTGGGTATTAATAGAGCATTATTTCAGTGCAGGAAGCACTGTCTACAAGACACGCAGCAACTGCCATGCATAACAGAAGGAAACCTATGGAAAGTAATTATTTTCCCTTCTTTCTCCCCAAAAGTTAAATAATGACACTGGTTTGATAGGAAAACCAGAAGAGACAAAAATATGTTTCAAATTTGTAGTCAGCTATATTTATGAAAGCCTTTTCCCACATACAGCAGAGTGTTTGTATCATACTAAATAAAGGGCAGCAAGAAAGCAACTTATCAATTAACTAAGCGGTAAAAACTCCAAATCACTGCAGTCAGCAGTCTGTAAAACCAAAGACACCATTCTTAGGAGATTAGCTCATAGTCAGCAACGCCAGCAGTTTTGTGGTATCACTGGTTTCAAGAAGACTGGATATTTTCCATGGACTAAGGGCTGGAAAATTTTTCTACAAACCCAAATGTATATACTGGTTAACCTTGGTAGGACTTAGCGTACTCTGGAAACAACTGAAGACAAATCTCTGCCAAGGCGACAACATGTGATTTGTAAAATATATTGCTGACGCAGTGGCCAAGTGAATGGGATCACTCACAGGGAAGTAAAGGTGGGATTACAACCAGGTTTATCACTTCCATGGGATGTCAGGTAGCCAGAGCATAGTGTCAGTATCACACACATGCACAAATGGAGAGCTATAATGAGGCTGAGTCAAAAAGATGAAAAGCTTTCTCAATTAAAAAGGTCTGTATCATTTTTACTTATACAGTTCCAAATTCCCCAACAGGCATTCTTGCCATCCTCTGGCATCTTCCCCCGGCTTATCATCAGCTCATGAGAGTGCAAATACTCACAAGACCATAAAAGTCTTCTTAAAACACAGGTAAAAGCAATGCCTGTAACGATGTTGCCATTAAGTTACTAAGGGGAAATAGCTCCTATGACTGCTTTCTCAACATTATTTCTTCAATACGAGGATGAAATCAAAGATAAGTTTTCTGTATTTCTGTATTCTGGTTCCAGAACCAGAAAACAGTACTTGAGCGCCACGTTACCACTCTGGGCTTGTCTATACCTGGAAAGCATAGACAAACTATTTTGGAATATTTACTCTGGAACACAGAGTCTATTACAGGCCCAGCATTCCTCAAGTATGATCACACACAAATTGAGACATTCACTGGAAGAACTACTTCAGTAAGTTTTCAGTGTAAACACCATTCACTCGAATAAAACTTAGAGATCATTCACGCAAATTCAGGGTTCAAAAGCTGTGTCAGTGCATAGTTACCTATGCATAGCATAACTAATACACAGTAACTCCACCTCCACTAATCAAACACAAACCCCCAAATTATTCACAAACTGAAGTGAACATTCTGAAAATTATTTTACTTCAGAGACACCAACTAAATGTCACTGCAAACAACAAATGGTATGCTGTACAATTAGTTAAAATAGTTATAATGTTACCTCTGTCAGAACACAAGCAAAGATCAGTATATATTTTTAGAGAGACAATACTTCAAGCATTGAAAGACTGACAATTACAGTAACGGCAAATACCTCTTTTTTTTCAAAGGGTAACATTACTAATGGAAACTACACTGCCATTATTATAATACGTGCATGAGTCCAAAAGTAGTTCCACTCAAGCAACAGTTTCAACGGGATATAATGAGCAACTACATTATTCCTAAACAAGTACGCTGAAAGGCCTGAGAATCTTTAAACTCAAGCATTCATTCAAAAAAATAAAAACAAAACCCCAGCCCCGATGCAACTTTTAATTCCACCCTCTGTCAAGAGCATCTCCTACACTGCCCTATAGTGCCCTTTTTCTTCTGGCCCCTTCTTTCCTAAAACAGAAATAATCATCACCAGAAAAAGGGAAAGGGTTCAGATCCCACTGTCTTCTCAGAAGCTGCAGCACTTACTTCAGCCTTAGCTGCTAGCTTGAATACATGAACTGTTTAAATATCCCTGCTCTGACCTACAAGGAGTAAAGTAACTCCCGAACCATCTGTGATTTTTAAGAAAGCAACAATGCAAATTTAACTTTATTGTTAAGGTAGATTATAACATGCAGTTTGCATGAAATGTTGCCTGCAATAGAAGGCAATGTTACTACATGCACAGAGGCAGCAACCAAACAGAATACTGTTCGTTTTCAAAAAGGGATTAAAGACAAGTGTTTTAGATCTCCTTGGCAGCAGTGAGACAACATCTGGAATAGTGCATTACAGTCCTGGTACACCTCTGTACAGGACAGACGTCAGAATGGAGAGAGGCTGGCACAGGACTACTGAACTTGCCTGAGAGCAAGAGCACTTAACAGTTGAGGACAGACCTAAGGCACTGGACTTGTGCAGCCTTGTTCACTCCATCCCAAAACCCTGCATACACCTGTACATCCTGAAATGCAGACCTTTAATTATTTTGAGGCATTCAAAAGTATATTACACAACGTGCTATACTGCAGTGCTGATATGTTAAAAATGAAATAAACAGGAGAAATTAAGCATAATTTTACAAGGCAGGTTACTCAAGATTCACTGGACATATAAACCAGAAAAAAATTACTTATTTTCCCTGGGAAAGTCGTAAATGGAAAGCTGTGGGCATTTGGGTGAGTTTAGAAAGAATCAGTCTTCTCCCTGGTCCCAGTGTATGACAACTGCCAGTTCCCTATTATAGCTCTACCCACAAACATTACTGTATAATGCTTACATTTTTCTTTCTCAGTCATACCTATTTGTGTCCCAACTACTAAGAACAAAGATTACGAACAAAGTCAAAACAGCTTCATTTGCTAATCAGAAGAATCGTAATTTACTTCTTTAATGAAAAGCTCAGCAATGAAACATTTACCTCAGGCAGAGCACTCAAAAACCATTAAATTGCATTTCATTTTTCATATTTAACATTGTTCTGTACAGTTGGCTTTTTTTTCTAGAAATAAAGGAAAAGAATTAGTTTTTCTGTGAAAGAAAATACATCACAAATAAAAGTGCCAATGCTTTTAACTGCAGTGCTATGGCTTCTGTAAGTGTTACAGATGTAGACCAGCCTTTCCAAACTTCACTAACTTTCCCATGGTTTCTCAGGTCTACCATGACACATTATTAGTAGAGACTTTAAACTGAACTAATGGTTAACATCAGTCCTGTTAGGAATACAAAGAATATAACAGTGAGTCAGTATGACAAGCGTTTTCTACTAATGCTTGGCAGAGATGGATGGAAATACTAGTTCTTCTACAGAGACACTTCAGCATGCTTAAAAATTCTCAAGTTTTCAAGGAAATGAAAGTAACACCATTTCAGTGAACTGATTTTTCAATTTGACAGCTGATTTCAAGTGCTTCAGAGAAAACAAAACATTCATAACAGACACTCCGTCTTCCCTTCTGATGTATCAAATCCTCAACTGAGCAGCTTACGATCCTGTTGTGCCTCATGCAAAATAAGACTGTTGCTGATCTATATAAAGTTTTGTTCTTCTTTACTCAAGCACAATGGTGACCTCAAAAGAGAACTTTCCAGAAGCAAGGATTCTAATCCAAAAGGTCACTCCAAAGAGTCTGAACATCTAAGACTTCTCAGAAAGTCACTGGAACACCAAAGAAACCTGTTTAACTCAACTAACTCACTTCCAGCCATCCCTCTCATCTGTGTTTAATGAACGAGATAAAGTAATATCAATGCTTCATCCTTAGCCATGCCAAAACTAAAAGAAGAAAACAATCCCATGGTGTTTCCTGAATACCCTCACTCTAATGGATCACTGGAATTCATAATTCCACCTTTGTCACTGTAGCAATAAAGCCTAACACAGAAAAACAGACAAATAAGTGAAGCATAAACCAAGTAACTTTCAAAGTAAGATACCAGTGTGTGAAAGAAAAAATGTTACCACTAATTCAGCTGGAACTATTTTCAGGAATTTATGACCAAAATCACCTCCAAGTGGTGCAAATCAATCTCTTATCCACTGAAACAGTCTAAAAAATTCTGAAGCTACCTGAAGCTTCCTAGAAAAGCTTTTCCTCTGAACACATCACATTTTCTCAAAAGTACCATTTTCTTTTCTCCTAATGCTTTTCTCATCAAGAAAAAAATCCAGAAGATTAAATATTATAATAATGATTCATGCAAACATTCCCAAACATAACCAGTGTCAGAAAGAAGACAGTGCTTAGAAAAGGAATATAGGAAAAAGGCAAAGGTACAATAGTTGTTTTCCAGATGTAGCTTCCTGTCAGCAGTGAGCTGTGGTTTAGGGACTTCCTGAGATAGATCTTGGATAAACACTTTAGTGGTTAAGTCTGGGTGGTACTTTTTTTTCTTTGTATTTCTTCTTTGAGTTTGCCTGTTCGCTCTTTCTTTTTCCTGCTATTCCTACACACACAGGTTTTGGTTTTAACTTTTGGTTTCAAGTGATCTTCTAGCAAATGAATTTGGCAACTGAACTGCACTGCCTGAAAAAGACTAATCAGCTTGATTGCTCAAAGTCTGCCTTTTTAAGATTGGCACATTCTTATCTATTTTGTTTACCCTGAGCTTCCGATCACTGACTCAAAGTTAACTTCTATGACCATCTGTTTTACAGTATTTTCACTAGTTCTCAAAGCCAAGTCTAACATTGGACCACTCCTTGGTGACTGAATTACTCTGGTGAAGACAACTGTCAGCTTTCACAGCCAGAAATAACTGGCTATTAGTACACTACTATTAGCAGGATCTGTTATTCCCCAATCATGGATTTAAATACAAGCTGATGTCTGAGATTCTCAGTATGAAAAGCAAATGGAATAACTATGAAATGCTTTGAAAATCACATAATTCAGACTAAAGCCTTTAACAAAAGCAATGAACTCCACAGCATTACAGATCTAAGGAAAAAGCATTCCCAGTTGGTCCCAGCAGAACGCCAATTCCATTTTTCTCTCCAATCTTTTCCAAAAGGGCAAACACCTCATGTTACCCAAACAACTCTGATATCCAACACTGGCACATCCACTGAAGCTCCCTGTCACCTATCAAGCTGGCACAACTTTATTTTTCCCAATAGACAAAATTGCAACAGTCTGAAGAAATCAGGCAGCTCTGTCATACACAATTTGGCATGACCAATATATAAAAGTTTCCAGGAACAAGCCATTTAGACAGCTTTAAAAAAGACAGAAAGGTGCTCAGCACCTCATCAGGAGGTTGATCTGTGTAATAATATGTTGTTTCCTATTCAGAAAAGAGGACTATAATAAAGACATAGGGTTTGGCTACTTTTGATCTTCCAAATACTTTTATTTTTAATGCAATTATCTGTAAGAGAACATTAATGACTAAAAAACTCACCACAAGGGAAGTCTCTATTTAGTCTCTTTCAATAGGTAAAGTTTTTAGGCATTTAACTGCACTTAAGTAAGTGCCCTAAAATCAATGGCGCTTAAGTATGTATTAAAGAGCTCAAAAGTGGTTATGGGCAATTTATAAATATGGTCCTAAATAACCAACTTTATCCTTGGGAAATCCTGTATTTCCAAGAACCTTGGTGCTCCGGGGCATTACAGCAAGTTAAAAAAACTCTTATTTTTCCACAAAAGCAGAGAACCTGAAAATGTTCATTCTTAAATACCAATTAAATACTCAAGTAGGAATATAAGTATGGAATTGCCTTCCTAGTCTGGAAATAGTCAGGAATTTGGGGAAACCAGCCACACTCATGACAACCCACTCCCTTGGAAGAAAATGTAACAGCCCTACTGCTAAGTCTGTCAAAAATTAATGGTTTATCCCTTTCTGGTTCAGTTAAACCAGCCTTTTCAGTACAGAACTAGTGCATCGGAAAAGCTTTGGATTATGTCACGAGTTTACCTGAATTTGAACAACTTTATTTCTGGAAACATGCCATTTCTTGATAACATCTACCTATGAATGGAGAAAACACGGGGAATATTGGCGCTTCTCTACATAAAGCTGCCTTGCCTTCCTTCTCTGAGCATCACGGAGGAGCAGCCGGTAAAACCGAGCAGCGACCTCTGTGTCTGTACCTCATCTCTCCACACCACCGAGCACACGGTGAGGAGATGCCCGAGCAGGACGCGGCCCTCCCTGCCCCCGACATGTTGGGGCCGAGCCCTCCGCAGTTACACACTCTACCAGACCCCCCCGCTCCTCAGCCGCGGCCTGCGGAACGTGAAGCGGTGCCACGCTGCCCGTTCCCTCCGTGACAGACGGAGGCGTTTCGCTCTGGAGCACCGGGGGCCGCGGAGCACACAGCCGCGCACCCGGCCCGCGGCCCGGCCCCTCAGCCCCCTCAGCCCAGCTCCCGCCCCGCGCTGAGGTCATGCCTGCGGCGGGGCCCGGGGCCGTCTGTCGCGGGTGGGTCCCGGCGCTGGTGGGAGGAGGGAGGACGCGCGCCCAACCGGAGCCGGGCGGCTCGCCGCAGGATCGCCTTTCCCCCTCTCTTTTTTTTTTCCTCCTCTTTTTCCCGGCCCGGACGCAATCCTGCCACAAAGGAGCTCAAGTTCACCTCGGGCTGCCCCAACCTCTCGCCTGACGCCACGGACCGCGGACTCCAGAGCCCGGCCGTGCCCCACAGCAGCGCGGATGGGCGGCTGAGCCTGGGCTGCCGCGGAGTGAAGTACCCTCAGGGAGAAGAAAGGAGAACAAGAGAAGAAAGGATGGTGAGAGCCGCCGGTTACTGCCTCGTCGCCGTGCCGCTGCCTCCGCTCCCTGACACAGCCGAGTGAGATGTCACAGCCGCTGCGGCCGAGGTGCGCTGAGACCCTCGGGTGAGGCACGCCACGGGCCGAGGAGAGCAGCCGAGAGAGACGGGTAAGAGCGGGCATGAGGCGGGGGGATGCGAGGTGTGCGGCCGGGGCCCAGGCACTGGGCGGCAGCGGGACCACGGCACCAGTGAGGGTTACCTTGTCAAAGACGGCACTGCTCCAGTGTAAAGCACAAGCCTCTTTTTGCCTTAAAACAAAAAGAAGCCCCCAAACACGACTAACTGATAGTTGAGACATGTTATGATGCCAGGCAGTGAAAAGCCTTCTTGCCACTATTTTCAGAAATACAGAATCTTTTTATAATCTTACTTAATGCTGCATGTAACTTCGAGCTTCCTCAGACTTGCTCTAAACAGATGCACCTTTCAACAAACCTCCTAGGAGAACTTTTCTAAAGGATTACCTGTGTGAGAAACTATGAAATCTCCACTCAATCATACGCTCCTGTCCGATTAAAGAGATACAGAAGTTCCTGTAATAGAATCTATACAAAGTATGAGAGATGTTGCAAAAGTTTGAATTAAAAAAAAAAGAACCTAACATTTGTGAATACCTTTGTGTAAGTATCAAATACTTACTGTATGATCTAACTACTATTTTCATGGGCAAAAGGAGTCACATTTATCAAAATGTGAGTGTGTTTAAGGGCTATTACAGACAGCGTGTGTGCACACACACAGGAGCACAGTATGAGCACTTTTTGGTAGTGATTGGATTAAGTGAAAATAAGGTGAGGCCGCTGTTAAGGGAAGCAACAACAAAAGCAGTGCTCTTTCAATAATTACATTCCACATCTATGACAGAACTTCACTAAAGCACAAAGAACAATCCACAATCAACATGACTAAAATTCCTGGTAATCCAGAAAGAAAGCTTGTACTTGGTGTAACTGAAAAGCAGCTCATTTTTTTTCCAAAACTTGGAAAAACGTTCCACAGCAGCAAAGGATACATCAGCTTTTGAAGCTCCTTGCAGCGCTTGATAGTATTTCAAAACGAAAGTTCTCCAGGAGCCAATTAAGACACATTCATTCTGCAGTGTTGCTTTAGTCATCCATTCTGCCCAGTGAAAAGAATATTTCCTTTTAAGAACTAGCGCTTGAACCAAAATTTCACCCCAATTTTAAGTGGACATAAAAGCTCAGTATCGAATGCATTACAATAAAAGCAATGAATTGGTTTCTGTCTGTGTGGCACTGCTTACAATGGAATCCAGCACCTAGTGGCAAGAAAAAACCCCAAACAACCCCAAAATCATTCCCCCCATAAGTTTGGAGTTATTTTTTTCAACTTAGTTTTACATCATGCTTGTGTAACAGAAACTGCATGCTCTTATGTGTCAGCTCTTCCCTATCCCCTATTATATTTACTTTAAAACTTCAAGCAAAACTTTAAAGCTTTTCCTAATACGTGTGGCACGCACGCTACTGTGCTGTGTTTCCACTGTGAATTGCTGTTTCATTTTATGAAACTGAAAAAATAATCAGTGTTGAGGTTTTTCACAGAAGCACCCTTCATCTGACAACCAAACCACATGATGTTAATTCTAAAAAGACCCAAACTGTACCAGTGATAGTCACTCTCCTTATATAAGAGCAAAAATTAACAAATCACATTAAAAATTAAGGCTACCTGGAAGATTGACAGGATGGATTAACATCATTCCTTGCAAGAGGATGTTTGGGAGAAGGAGTAGGAACAGAGCATGAGCTCTGAGAAAAGGGGTAGGGAGTAAGAAAGAAAGCAGCTTCAGAAAATCCATGCTTATCTATCTTATCACAATGGTGTTGTGAAATCCAGATCATATTACTGGCCTGGTGCCTGGAACATGCCAGCTAACTGTAAGTCCACAAACACTGACTATCAAAGGACTCTGCAGAAGCAAAATCTAATGTCTGTTAACAAAACCCAAACTCTCTGATCTTTTTATAGTAGGATTTTACATTTTCAACACCCTTGCTCCATTTGCTTTTATCAATTAAAATGTAAAACTGCACTAACCTATAAATCCCTTTTGATACCAAAGACACCAGTATTAAAGAAACAGTGAAGGTCTGTTGCTAGTTTTTTATGTTTCTTCTTTAGCATGAACTAAGTTATCAAACTGTGAATTCACAATCAAACAAAATAGTTTATCTTTTCAAGAAGAAATGATGTAACAGCTAACACTATTCCTTCTGTGAACATGCCTCCATTTATGCCTAAATGCTTGAGGAATCAGCACACAAGGTACCACAACATGGGAGATACGTAGGAAAAGCCCCTCAGATGAGTGCTATCCTTGTTATATTGAATATGACCAGCACACAAGAACTGAATTTTGTAAGAGCAATTTAGTGTAGCAAAATGAACTCATCTGTATGGAGAATCTCACTGCTTTTTTTTTTTTCTTTTCGTGTCAAAACAACCATATAGGGAGATGTCAGAATGACAGATGTATCTCATCCCTCATTATACACGTGGGGTTTTTTTTTCCATCTATCTGGATATTCCTAAAAGCCTCTGTATTACCGGTTTAATTATGGCACATTCAATTTTGGCATGTTAGAACTGCACATACTCTGAACAGTCCAGCCTCTATACTTTTAAGTGTGTGAGTCAGAGCAATTTACAAGGATAGGAACAAACTGTGAGCCTATCCATTCTTTAATGAAATGAAAGTCACCTACGGGCAATAAAATTAAAATGACACATAAATAGAACTATATACAGAAAACAGAGTTAAATAATAAAAAATACCACCCCAAATTCTGGAAGTAATTATGGATGTAACATTCTGGGAGCCTCCTGCTTAAGGATATGAAGTGCCATAGGAAACCCACCTTGTTTAAAATAATTATTATAACTGAAGCCCAATAAACTAAAAAATGTCTCCTTACTTCCTGAGCTTTGACATGCAAGCCCACCAAAATTCCACTCTTAACTTTTTGAAGTGAGAATTGCTGCTGTCTTCATCACACACCAGGCTCTGATTAATTAGCTCCTCAAAACCTATTGGTAAAGGGTTTTCTTAGTTAGATTATCTTTGCAATAAGTACAATGCCAGTGCAATTCAACTACTTACTGAAGTAAGATGTCACTCATGTAACATCTTAAGTTTTAGCACAGAAAATTGCCTTCTCTGTAAGGCAGTCTCCAAGGGTAAACACAGTGTCACGTATCACTTGTACAAAAGCTGCATTTATATAGCCCAGTGCATCACTTTCTTAGCTGCAGTCCTCTGGCTTATTAGGGGTTTACTATATATAGAAAAACAAGAGCAGCAGCAAGAAGCAATTCTGCTGCTTTGAACTACTGGGTTCTTTAATGTTCCGCATCTGTAAGAGTAACCCATACCAATGCAACTTAAGATACAAAATTTATGTGCTGGTATGAAATCCAAACAGTTATTTTCCATATTTGTCTTAGTTAAGGTTTTCCACACAAGATTTACATAGGTCATTATTTTGCCTTTGTACTTCTCCAAACTGCTGTAGTACAGGTGATATCTTCCTTACATGTCAAAACATTTCCTCCTTGAAATGACTTGTAATCCACAGTAAAGCATAATAAAATTCAGTGCCCAACCACCATCCAGTGGCCTTCCTACTGTTTCATTCAGCTTTTTTTTTTTTTTTTTTTGCAAAACACTGAGAAGTGTAGGCATAAAAAGAACACAGTATAACTCCCAGAGACAAGACACCAATCTGTCAGTGGTTAAAAGACTCAGCATTGCAAACCACTTTAGATCTAGATGCAACTGTGTTGACAATATATATTCAGGCTTTTATAAACACCTTTCTTTCTAAAGTAGTACTGCAGATGTCTAGCTTACGAACAAAATTTCATCCAGCAAAAATCAGCCATAACACTGAAAGGCTACTGGCAGTACTTTCAAATAAGCTTAATGATTAGTTGTTACATTATTACAAGTCATATTTTTATCTGACAGAGGCATACCTTTGTTCTCCTGGGCACAAAAATCCCAGGGAGAACTCTCAGGATTTATAAAAATACTTTAGTCTATTTTGTAAAAATTAGATCCTCTGAAACATGTCATCATAAAGTACAGATTATGAAAAAGATATACATGTTGGAATATTCACAATGGAACGTGTATTTTGTTATAAGCAGGTTAGAAAGCAGGCCACAGTGCTGACATTGCTACCTTTGATGCTATACTGCTTGAGGCAAGCTCGTTAAAATAAAGTGAACACTTGCCAAACAGTAGTACTTTGCATGTCGAAATATTTTTACCTTTATCATTTCAGGATCATGACACTGACTAAACTACAGGATGTGAAGCACCTGTGTAATTTGATATGGTAAAATACTCGAATCTTGTTGAAATATCACATATAAGTTTCAAGATATTGGTAACAATCAAAAGGTAATATATTTTAAGGAACCGAAAGTCCCATATAAGCATGACAGCATAGGACACACAGATGTTTCAAAGCAAAGCCAGAGAAAGACTGTATTTACTTTTTCCCTTTAAGTGACAGGAAAAAACAACTAAATGCTGAAACATCTGATAGCCCTTTCAGAAAGTTTATTTCCTCTTTTTTCACCAGATCATGGGAACATCCTCAGTTGGACAAACAATGAAGGAGCAAACAAACTAACTTATAATTACCTACTTCCAGTTATATGGAAGATAGGCTAACATTTGTTCTACAGAGTGAAATGTTAACCAAAATACTTATGCTGGTTAGGAGCATGAAAAATATTATGATTCTAACCCACGCAACAATGCTGCCAAAAGGTTTCATACAGATGCAGTTACACTGGCAAAAGACAATATTCTGCCTGAATAAAATACTACATACTGCTGAGTAAACATGCACAAAACTGGGTTTAGGTGCATCTGCACTAGAGCAAGTTACCAGCTTAACTCCTATGAAAAGTGCTTTTACAAGCACACAAGTCTTGAACAGCAGAATCCAGAAAGGAAATTGCTTCAAACTTCCATATTTTTTCTACTTAGAAGTTCTATTTTTCTTATTAAAATGATACAAACAAAAGAGAGGTGAAAGAAGCACACTTAAAAAGGATGTATGTTTGCTTGTTGAAGGTTTCTCAGTGTGCATGAGGACAGATGACAGACCTGATATATTTTCAGTAATTAAGAAAAGCTGCACCAAACATGCTGTTAAAGAACGCAGTGTTGTGCAATGGCAAGGCTGAAAATTCTACAGCTACCTGAGTGGAATTTTGCACTGGGGACAAATGTGGCCGCAGTAATACAGTCCCCTCCTAGTTGACTGCAGAAGAGCTACTGGGAGAGACGAAGAGCAGGCCTGAGCCAGAGAAACAGTAAAAGCCAAGTGATCAACAAGCAACAGCACTAGCAAAGTACAAAGAGTATGAGCAATTACTTGGCATAAGTGCAAAAGAAGAAAACTGAAAGCTAGTGTGCTGGACATCAAGTAAATTAGATCTTCCTCTCCCATGGGAAGGAATTCTGATGTCCTAAAATCTGATGTTCTCCTACTCGAAGAGGAAGATATTAAAAAGCATTGAATACTTTAAAATTGATTCCCGGCTTCCCTCCCCACTTCCTCTGGAAGCTTCTTCCTCTGTGAAAGATTAATCACTGAGAGTTGTTTGAACAAGCATGTTGCTTGTGAACTTCAGTGGAATCCAACTGCAGAAAGGGAGAAATGCCATTTATGTTATGTAGTTCCCCACAATATGCAACAAATAGGCCTCATGCTGAGTGTTTTTTTTAACTTAACCAGTAGATAATAAAAGACTGAAGAGATCACTTCATAAATAGGAAGACAAACATCTGAAGATAACATGGTTCTTGTTGCTATTTGTACAGGAGCATTCTCTTACCAATGTACTTTTCCTTCTAGTGTTTTTTTCTTGTAGGAAGGACACCTTAGAAAAGGTGACATACAGGCAAGCTCGTGAGAATGAAGTATTTCAGTATCGTTTAATTATGCTGATGTTATTCACTGATGGCAAACGGTGGTCGAACACTGAACAGGCTTCCTTGAGAGGTGGTCAATGCCCCAAGCCTGTCACTGTTTAAGAGACATTTGGACAATGCCCTTAATAAATAACATGCTTTAACTTGGTCAGCCCTGAATTGGTCAGGCAGTTGGACTAGATGATCACTGTAGGTCCCTTCTAACTGAAACAGTCTATTCTAGTTTGAAAGATGTTTGAACTGACACATTAAGAAGCTGATGACCTCTGTTGTTTTTCTTATAGAAGTCATAAAAAAACCTGAAGAATAAAAATCAAATTTTTATATGTTGCTCTTTCTTCAGCCTGGAAAAGAATGTGTGCCCTAAATCCTGTCCTCAATTAAAGACATGAGTTGCTGTAACAAAGACACACATGAAGACTGAGAAAAATCTCAGTTTCTTTTCAGCGGTTACAGTAATTACAGGTTTTGAGTGGGCAGGGGAAAGATACTTCAACTCACACTGTGAAATAAAATCCATTTTATACCTATACATGAGACACATTGCAAAACACTCCATCTGTGCAGAAATATGAGGCCTGGAAAACTGCCAGGGTTTCCAAGTGTGACCTGCTGTGCAAATGCTGATTATGCAAGTTAAAGCTGTCTGGGGTAAGTTTACGTTCCCTGTTTTCTAGGGCTCCAGATAACATTCCACTACTTACAGAATCCATGTCAAACTCCAAACTTTTATCTGACAAGTTTTCAAGATTCTTGGCAGGTGCTGTAAAGCACAATCCCTTGCCATTTGCAAAATTAGTTTATTCCAAATAAAAAACGGAGGCAAAAGTGTATATCTAGAACGTTTAAGAAAGATCAAGTCCTGGTCACTTTTTGTGAATCATTTGCAGAAACATTTATGGTTTATTTCAAAACAACAGAAAAATGAATGACTGACACCATCTCTTCTCAGTATAATTATTTCAGCATGCATGTCCATCATTATATTGAAATCCTAATAAAAAAACCAAAAATCTCTTATAAGTCAGCAGCTGCCTGGTTTCCCAGATTCAATCCCAGAACAATTCAGATCAGATAGGACCTCACCTTCATCTCACAAAGCAAGGCTAATTTCAATACTAGATTACGTTGTTCAAAGCCTTGCCTGAATCAGAACTTTACCTATGTCCAGGAATAGGGTTTCCACCACCTCTTTCAGGACTGTCCTTGGACAGACTCACTGGGAAATTCTTTTACCCAAAATAAATTTTTCCTGGGACAATTTGTATGCATTGACCATTATACTTTCACTGTGCACTTCCAAAAAAAATCCATCTTCTCTACAAACACCCCTTAAGTAGTTGAAGACAGCAGTAAGATGTCTCCTCCACCTTCTCTTCTGGAGGCTAAACAAGCCCAGCTCTTTCTGCTGCTCCTCATACATAATGTCTGCCAGCCTCTAGCTATCCACGTTGGTCACACTCAGCTGGATACATTCCAGTTTCTCACAGCTGCTACTATCATCATTTCATGTAATTTAAGAAAGATTGCTGTACTAAAGATGACCAAGCAGTAAGGTGACAGTTATTTAAACACTGAATGGTTATTCCATGTGAAATGTTTTACAAGCAAAGAAAAATGTGATGGGAAACACCACCCTGCTTTTAAAAAGTATCAAGCAGGCTTTATACACTGAAAAAGCTCCATACAGCACTTCTGCCCCATTTTATTTATTTTAAGAAAACTAGGTTATATATACACGTCTATTAAAGCTGTTAGAAATACATGATACCAAAGTGCTGTTGAAGCAGCTGATAAAAGAATCATCTGTAACAAGGCATTCCTGTCAATGGTGACAGTGCCAAGCTCGTGTTTTCAAGAAGACTGTTGCCTATAAAGTGCTGGTATTGACTTATTTTTGAAGAAAAAGCAATGGCCTCAAATTTCCACCTTGAATATGAATCTGCTCCAAGAACTAAGTATAATTTCACCAAAATTTAATATTTTTTGTTTCATATGTTTTTCTGTTTCATATGTCAGTAAACACTACTAGCTAATTTTAACAGCTGGGGGGTCATCTTTGTCCACCATGCATATACGCCCATGGCTTTCCCTTCCAAGAAAGGACTATGAAGTGAAATGAGCAGGCTGAGTGTAGAGATGGTCTCCGTAACAATAAATATTTTAGTTGCAAATTCTACCAGACAGATTTTACTGCCTGTAATTTTTGGGCAGTAGAGATTTTAATGATAATGAGTTATTTGATATTTTTAGAACTTTTAACAGCAGGTATTAAGTTGTGCATACCTTTAACATTTATATTTTTAACTAAGAAATGAAAATGTAATTCGTATTTAAATGAAAACACCAATCTTGGAAACTTCTGTGGTACTTGCCTGGGAAAAGGACTCTTCAAATCCTGGTATTTATTACTTAGTTTCCTGTGGTTGGTGGCAGGCTTTAGATAAGCTTATAACTATTAACTACAGTTCCGGCCACAGAATGATACAACCATTTCCCATGATGTCCCCCTTAGCCAACCGAAGTTTATGCTGGACAAGGAAAGTCTTTCATTTGTAGACAGCCATACTAGTTACTATGCAATACTTTGCAAGTTTTAGTACGGATTACCACTTGTTTTGTAAATCTGCATCGATTTCCTATTTGTTACTTACTCCCAAATTTATTTTAAAACAGATTAAGAAGTTCATTGCAGAAGAATACTTGACCAGAATAAGAGGATCATGATGACAACAAGATTCACCTGCTTAATGCTAATAGCTGTTGTGGGAGCTACTGCAAGTGAGACACAGGAACTGGAAGGCAATGACGAGGAAACAGAACAGGAATTCATTTATATGAACAGATATAAGCGTTCCAGTGACACACAGGACAAATGCACTTACACCTTTATTGTACCTCAACAGAGAGTGACAGGTGCTATTTGTGTCAACTCTAAGGAGCCTGAAGTTCTACTTGAAAACAGGGTAAATAAACAAGAATTACAGTTACTTAACAATGAACTTATTAAACAAAAGAGACAAATAGAAACTCTCCAGCAACTGGTGGAAGTGGATGGTGGGATTGTTAACGAGGTCAAACTCTTAAGAAAAGAGAGCAGAAACATGAATTCTCGTGTCACACAACTCTACATGCAGTTACTACATGAAATTATACGAAAACGCGACAATGCCTTAGAACTTTCTCAACTTGAGAATAAGATTTTGAACCAAACTGCAGATATGCTACAACTCGCAAACAAATACAAAGACTTAGAGCACAAGTACCAACATTTGATGTCGATTGCCAATAATCAGTCAGTAATAATTGCCCAACTGGAAGAACACTGTCAGAAAATGCCGTCCGTAAAGCCACTGCCACAAACTCCACAGCCACCAAACAAAGTGTACCAGCCTCCTACTTACAATCGCATTATCAACCAGATATCTACGAATGAGATTCAGAGTGATCAGAACTTAAAGGTCCTGCCACCTACCTTACCAACTATGCCTGCAGTTACTAGTATTCCAACTTCAACTGATAAACCATCTGGTAAGTAATACTATCAATACGTCTACTTTAGTTTATGCTAATATGCAGTGGGTAACATTGTAATTGTAATATCAAAAATGCAGACAATTTATTTAACAAAATAAATGCAAAAGAATTATTTTGAACTGCACTAATTTCTTAGATCTAATCTTGTCTGGGTATCTACTTTGTATATTTTTAATATACATGTTGTAGTACAAGCACAGAATGAAAGCAAAAAAAAAAAATCTGACTAACAGATACAGACACACTAGCCCCACAGATCTTTCTCTTGTTAATGTGCCAGGACAAACCCATTATCTATGTTGCATGTATGAGATAAAAAAGAGCTGCAGAAAAATCTCAGTCACCAGCAGTCAATCATCTAAATTTTCTTTACCTATGCCTATAATTCATGACATCTGAAGGGGCTTGACGGTTTCTGTGTAAACATTTATGAAGTTAGTTATTACAAGCCTGTTGATGTAGCATGTGGTAAATTTTGTGCTTATGTAACTCAAAAAGTGATACGTTAACTGTTCCACACCTCATGCATTGCACTTGCACTCTAAGGCAGGAGCGAAGGGAAGCAAGTGGTAGAATACTAAGGGATATTATACAGCCCTCATTAAGAGTCTTAAGAGTTCTGCCATAAGCAAGATTACAGGCCTCTGAAATCACATTAGAGATGAGTTGATCTACATGATAAAGAAGTAACAGGTAAAAAATCCAGTTTCACCTAGAGAACAGTTCAAGTATTAGGTGTCTCACACAAGAGACTTCTGTGCTGCAGTGTGGCAACATGTACTTCAGAAAAAAGACAGAGAACCTATAGCCAACTGAAAGACTTGAAACACAATAATGCACATGAACTGCACTCAATATATTTCAAGGCTATTTGCAACATATTCCAAATGACATCAGCAAACTCTTTAGAATTATCAAACAATGCAACTACCCCATTAAACCAAAACAACCAACCAAAAAACCCCAGAACAATTTATTTCTCCAGGGAAATATCCACAATGAGAGAACCTTGAGCAGGCATTTCAGTCTAAAGCCTACAGGACTGCCTCTTAAAAAACTACACTGTGACTCTGATCTCAAGCTAGGTTCAAGCTAAGTACAGTGTTTTCCTACCTTTCTGTAAGTGAAGTATCTTTCAAGCATTCCTTTAAGACCTTTTTCTTTCCTGTTACACTCTTTTGAAAACTTATTAATCAGTGCACATCCTCCTTGTGCTTTTAAAGTACCCAGATTGGAGCTGAGGCTGCACCATCACACAGCAGAATAGAAGAGTTACTTCACATGAATAGTAGTTTTGTTGATCTATCCTTATACAGCATTTTCCTTTCTTGCAAAGTAAAACCTTGATTCCTGACTACCTTGCAACCCTGTAGAATCTCTAGATTCTCACCTGAGGAAGTGCTGCTTATCCAGCTATTTTTCATGTCCATCTCCAGATGTCCCTTCCAACGTCAAAGAATCATAGAATAGTTAGGGTTGGAAAGGACCTTAAGATCATCTAGTTCCAACTCCCCTGCCATGGGCAGGGACACCTCACACTAAATACTAATACATGATACTAAGATAAGATTTGACATCTCCTACTTCAGAACAAATCATTATTATGATTATGATCTAAAACAAGAGTTACTTAGAAGTATTTCTCTGTCACATTTGAAATGTCTTTCCCTACCTGCTATTATACTTTACTGTGTAGTGTGATTTAAATGTATATTTACTTAATATTTTCTCCATACTCACAAAGGTAAGCCAGAACAAGCCAAGTAACCCAAAATAATGTGCCTGATTTGAGGGGCAAGGTTTAGAACAGTGTCTTGTTAAAAATGCGTTAGAAATGTTTGAAGTGTTGCATATTTCAGAGGCATTACAGACTAAGATGACTGCACAATAACACATTGGCAGTAAATCATAAAAACATGATGTAAATTGATTAAAGAATCCCAGTCTCATAGCAAAATGCTCTAGAGAAAAGAAACTGAAAGAATGCAATATAAAATGTGGGCATCATCATTGGATATGAAGGAATTTTAGAGATACATACTTTAGAATAGGAAAATTAATTTCTCTGCAAGGACTGGTGTCACGCTTTCAGCCACACATTTCTCAAAGTCTCATTTTATGAGGCATAAAACCACCCCAGTGTTCCTGTTGCTGGTTCTTTGCAAAAATAAAGGAAACAGTAAAAACAACCCCAAAAAAAAACAAAAACCACTTGATTTTTATTCTGTGTGGAAGAATCTGCAATTTTATCCATAAATCATTTATTTCAAGTTCTTATTTGTGAATTCTTGTTTCCCACTCATGCCCAAAAGAACAAGTTGCGTAAGTTTAATTCTGTCTGCAAAATACTGAGCATGTACACAACACTGAAATGCTACAGAAAAATAATCAGTCAATAGTCAGTAAGTCATCTAATGTCTACACCAGAGATTCTTCAAAATAACTACAGTTGTATTTCATTCCCTTATAACTAAGCAAAATATAAATTCCAAGTGAAATTTCTGTAGTTCTATTTAGGAACACTGCCCCTTAGACTTGCCTGAAAGGGCTAAAAACCTAATAGAAGACTTCAGAATAAAATACTTTAGCTGATACACTAACTGCTCCTCCTTTCTGGGAGTTATTACCCAGGGGTTTGGGGTGGGATGACACACCAAACCCCAACAACTCTGCATGTGCTAATGCCCAACAATTACAACTTTTATTATGCCAGTGCAAAGAGCAGACGTGGTTTATCTACAGTGAGTTTTAGTTTATAACATCAGAAAGGCCCCCAGGGTCAATAATTCAAGTAAATGTGAAACAGCAGTTTACCAGAGTGTAGAATTCTACACGCAACAGGACAAATACTATTATGTGAAGCTCCACTACATCTTCTGTATAAAACAGACTTACATGAATAGCTTACCAAAATACTGCTTTGTATAAATTTGCCAGTGCAACCTTGGAAGATGACGAGACCCAAAATAAATGAAAGCTGAACTGGAAAACTAAATAGATTTGATACATCATCCTCACCCAAAAAAATCAACAAACCTTTTTCTGGGAACAAAACATTTAGTCATCAGTTGTATCACTTACGAAATGCATGTTTTCTTGTGCAATTGCTACACAAGTCATTATTCCTAGAAAAACATGCACACAAAACAGTTGATTATACTTTGCCAGATAAAATTTGCAGGTTAACATTTTAAGCCCATGATGCATTATAAAAAAATAAACAGTTAAATAATAAACAGCAAACGTAATGCTAAGGTTAATACAATATTAACATATGGTTTATGTTAATGTTATATGGTCACACACTATTTCAAAAGAGGCATTAGCGCACAAAAATAAACATACGTAATAAGAGATTCATTATAAAGTCATACTGATAATAATGGCTTAATGAAGCAGATGCTTTAAACTGATATATCCTGCAGGTTAAAAAGATATACTCAGAGAAATTAAGGCAAGAGCAGAAAATCTAAATTAATTTTGATATGAGTATTCACTGAGGGGACGCTTTGTGTTCCTGTGCTGAGCTAGTGGCAAGGAGGATATTCTGCAGGATTTACCTCAAAACTGAAATGTTGATAGACACGTTATAAAACCAACAAAAGAAATGAATACTAACAAACTGCAAGGAGTAGAGCACATCCACAAGAGTTCTAAAGGAAACGGAATACAAAACAATTAACTCAGTGCCTATGCTGATGGAGTCCTAGCTGCCATACAGTGTGTATGAATTTCCAGACAGCACTGAGCAGGTTTCCTACTCAATGTGTTTAAATTAAGCTGCTACAAAGTACAAGGAAAGAACTTCACATAAACAAACGATAAAAATCCCTTAATTAAGTTTTGGTTTTATTTTTCTTCCATGAGGCAGAGTTAATTGTGGTGTCTGACAGAGATCTGTGCTGGGGCCTGCTGTCATCAGCAAGTTCCCCTTTCACTTCTGATTTCAAATGATAAATACCAGACTACACACCTCAGTCAAAGTTCTGGAAAGTCAGTATCTGACAAGAACACACCTGTCATGGAAAAACAGCAGCAAACTCTGCTTTGAAGTATTTATAATAGTTTATCTTCACCTTAAAGCACGTAGAGAGAAAAGATTCATGTGCAGTAAAGCACTGTTGCCATGTGGCCTAGAAGGAAACTGCAAGATTAGAAAGCTGTAAATGCCACACTGTACACTGCTATATGTTTATTTTAATGAATACGATCAAAGATCTGTGGTTGACTATTTTAGGAGTTTCTTTAACAATGACTTTGAACTGACATGCTCTTTTATTTGTTTTTATCATTTATCAAGGTGATAACAGCAACCTTACATTCTCTATGTTGCCAGTTCCACTGTTAATGTCTGTGTCAATGCCAGTTTGCGGGATCCAAAAGCTAAGTTTCTCCAGGACTAAAAGAAAGTCAAACTTGCTATTTTGTTTTCTAAACAAAATTACTAATACTTATATATGAGGTCCTTCACACTGAGTTTCTTCAAAGATATAATCAAACCTTATAGGTGCAGCTGCTTTAAAGAAAAACCAACGTCTGCCTTTATCAGTAATTCATTGTGAAATGCTCTAGAAATAAAGTTACAACAAATCCACCTGTTTGAAAACATTTAGTGGACACTGTACCTTCAATAAGAGGAAAAGCAAATGCACTACTCAGAAGAAGAAAATGTACTGTAAAAAGCTCCCAATTCAAACACCACCCTGGATTAAAAATATGCTCAACAGCACTTTGATGCAGAGTCCTTCTGTTTTGACACAGGGCCCTGGAGAGACTGTCTACAAGCACTAGAAGATGGCCACGACACAAGCTCCATCTACCTTGTAAAGCCAGAAAACACAAACCAGCTTATGCAGGTCTGGTGTGATCAACGGCATGACCCTGGTGGCTGGACAGTCATTCAGAGACGGCTGGATGGGTCTGTCAACTTTTTCAGGAACTGGGAGACATACAAGGTTAGGACAAGTGAGCAGTTTAATATTTTCTACCCTCTAAAAAATATTGGTAAAGTTAATTTAAAGAGGGATTTTACAGTCTGGCCAACACCTTACTTGAAAAGGAACTTGTGTGTTTACCTTTCCAGAAGAGGAAGTCTCTATAAAATAAGTTACTGTGGTTTTCTACTTAAGAATACACTCAGATTTACCGTTAAACCAGATGCATATTATTAACATGCTTCTCCTGCTTCCTTTACAGCAAGGATTTGGTAATATAGATGGAGAATACTGGCTCGGACTAGAAAATATTTATTGGTTAACAAATCAAGGCAACTACAAACTGCTCATAACAATGGAAGACTGGTCAGGTCGAAAAGTATTTGCTGAGTACGCCAGCTTCAGACTGGAGCCAGAAAGTGAATACTACAAGTTGAGATTGGGACGCTACAACGGCAATGCAGGAGATTCCTTTACTTGGCACAACGGCAAACAGTTCACCACACTGGACCGGGATCACGATGTATACACAGGTACAAGGTCCCTTTCCACTGCCCTGGGATTTTTGTTTCCTGTAAGGTTTTTCATTTACTCACAAGACTGAACTGGAGCTTTCTTTTACAGGTAACTGTGCTCACTACCAGAAGGGAGGATGGTGGTACAATGCATGTGCTCATTCAAATCTCAACGGAGTCTGGTATCGTGGAGGACACTACCGCAGTCGGTATCAGGATGGTGTTTATTGGGCTGAATTCCGGGGGGGATCATACTCACTAAAGAAAGTTGTTATGATGATAAGACCTAACCCTAACACGTTCCACTGAAATAATTCTTCTCTTGGTTTGCTTTCTTGTTCTAAAAAAAAAAATCACATAAAGCTATGATGTTATTACCTGAAATTATCTTTTCAGAAGTGAGGAATGTAAGATATTGTACATTTATTGCTAAGATATGAGGGTTTGTATATTGTATTTTCAAGAATCACTCCAGGAAAAAAACAGCTGAAGAAAAAAAAGGAACTGAAATGATGTAACATTCCGAACACCTCTCGGTACTAAATGTAGTTACATTCAGCCTTTTATAACTGGCAGTTTAGATGGACTGTAGATAAACTATCTGGTGTTTATTCCCTGTAAATTAATTTTGGACGGTAAGAATACTGCCACAACATTTAAATATTTTTGTATGTTATATTATGTATAAATATTCTCAAATATAGAACTGTACAGCAAGAGTTTTATTATTATTATGAGAAATCATTTGACACAGGAAATCATATCCTTTGAACTGTGTAGCTGGTATATGTAAATTAGTGTGATTATTCTGATTTAATCTTTGTTAACTGCCATGAATAAAGTTAGTACTATATAACTTGACTTGGAGAGCAGATTGTAACAAATCCAGTCTTTCCCATCAATTTGAGCATTTTAATAATCTGCTCCTATAAATCAGAATTCACATTTGAGTCAGATTATAGATTAAAAACACTAATGATGTGTCTTACCAAAATGAAGTTGCTACTTGCATATGGAAATAAATCCAGATTTACAATGGATAGAAGGTGCTATATAGCCAACATGTTATACTACACAACAACTGTCACAGGATTTTGTACCTGACTTCAGTCATTACCTGCTGTGTAGCCTCTGTAATCAGAAATGGCTGGATATAAATTAAAGGGACTATCCAACTTTGCAGGCAAATGATGGATACCAATATATAAGCTATTTAATATCCTTAGCCAGTAGCTGAAAATTATATAAAGAAGTTACCTGTAGCCAAGAGAAGTTATATTTATCATATTTCACAACTATATTACTGTCAAATTATTAGAGATTTACTCATCCATGTAGTGGTCAGTCACAACTATGAAATACGGACAGGGATGATTTTAATACTGTTCTGAGGTAGGTTTCTAGAGCAGATTGCTGTAACACACTACTACAAAAAACAGAAGTTAAAGACTGCATATGAGAGGGAGAGCAAAAGCCCTTGGAAGTTCAATGTATTTTCCAGTAAGATACTGTGCATTCGTGTGCATGTGCACACTTTTTCCCCTTATTACCTCACCACTTCTTTCCAACAGTCTGATGTACATTAAACTGATGTGTGATGTAGCATGTGTTGTATATAACTGAAAGTAGGGTTTTTAATATATGACCCCTGTAATACTGTAATCCTTTAATAAAGCAACGTTATTTTGACATGTTCAGATTTTCTCCTGGTTTAGTTCAATTATTCATAGGAAAAGAACAGATAATTACTTAATTCCACACCACTCTGCCTCAAATCAGTTGTGTATCAACTTTTATATGCAACTACTGTTACCATGTAAGAAGCGTACAAATATAGCAACATCAAAACCAAAGCATTTTTCAGCTGAGAAAAATACTAAATTTCCACAGATCCCAAAGAGGAAGAACATTTTGTAGGTCATATGAAAACCCTGAATTTTCAAACAGTATTGAAGCTTTATCTGTCACTGGTTTATGTAATGGACTCTGGGAAACAAGTTTCAGGTATGAAATACTTAATGTAAGCGTGAAAAGCTTTATTTTAAAAGAGCAGTAACACTGCTTAGTCCTTGCAATCACCAGGGAAAGGCTCTCTGATGTATGAAACCTGAGGTACAATATATGCAGGGTTCATGTAGCTAAAACACAAGGCAGAATGATGTTAGATGAGGAAAAAGGTTGCATTTACAAGTGGAGTTTAGGGTTATACCAATACTTTAAAATGTTTAAGACAACTCTTTATGGTGTATTCTGTTGGTTACAACTTTGTCAAATATTAGTGACTTGTGCTGAATATGATGGGAATTCCAGACTTTGTTTTTTTTTTTTTTAATACATTCTTTCTGGAAGTCATATTTAAAGAATGTTCAAAACAATTACTTCAACAGGACCATGCTCTGTATACGTGGACTGATATACAAAAAGCACCGCATATGTCTCTTCTTGGTCACTGAAAATAACTGCAATAAATTATCTTAAAGTTTACAATATTGCTTCCAGAAGACATGGTTGAATACTTCTTAAATTAACTCTTCCTTTTAAAAATCTCATCACTAGAAAGACATTCAAGCATCTGAATGGCCATGTTTTAACAGGAACCTGGGTTTTGCAGTGCTACTCAGGAATGCTAGCACAGTTCAGCAATGAGCAGGAACTGCAAGTTAGAGCCACTGGGGAAATAATGACACAGTGCGCCTACATGAATAATACACGGGAATACTGAAAAGATAAGTCAATCGATTGAACCAACTGTTCAGTTTTTCTCTCTTTTCGAAGTATTTCCAAGAAACTGACACAAACCAAAAACTATGGGTTGGAGATGCCAAGTTATGAGGAATCTGAGAAAATAGTACAGCAAAAACGACAGCTACAGAAACAAGGTCTTAAATCATGCTGCAATGAAAGACACTTCTGAAATGCAGTGCTCTTGTAAATGCTGTCCTCTTGATGCCTTCAGGAAAGACACACTTATATTTTCAGATGTCAGTAATGCACAAAAATTCTGCAAGTCAGAGATCCTAGAGAGTGTATAGCTTAAAAACCTTAATCAGATCAATTTTTTTAAAATATGAAATTAAGTGAACCATACCTTCTCTCTACAGTGTTCTGCAGGTGCACAACATGCTACATTAGTGCTTGGCAGTCAGAAGGAACTCCAGATAAATAAAGTAATTGCTCACACTCACCTAAATATGGAATAGTAGGAACCATTTTTAAGCTTCTAATATACTCTCGTGTCCTTTTATAATTATCTTCCTTAGAGAGTAGATAGTCTAACTTCTCAAAGGTGGTCTTGTCTTTACGATTCAAAAGCTACAGAGAAAAAAAATGAAAGAGAGCATAAAATTTTAAGATGAATCCACACAAAAGAAAACAAATAATAAAATTTGTTGAATCACACACAGTAAATGAAAGCACAGTCAAATTAGGATTAAATTCATCATTATTAATGCTTTGTATTTGTAATAGGTCTTTATTCTTCCTTTCTGGCAATGTATTAATGTTTATTAATAGAAACACAATTATTTGGATAATGGGATACTGATACACACCCTGTAAGAGGGTCTTCTAAGATCACTTATGAAGTTCTCTCAAGTATGTAAACAGTGGCTTCTAGACCAGACAGGAAATATTAATGTATTTTGGTACCGGAAAACCAGGACTATAAAGAATCTTCCAAAAATGCAATCTGACAATTCATAAGAACTCAGAACCCAAACAGGACCAAAAAGACAATGGTCAAGGAATAACTTACGGCCCAGGTTTTGGTCAGTCTGAAGATGGGTGCACTTTGCAGTGCTGACACCACAGACATAAGAGAATGAAGGTTATTCAGTTCCAGAAGCTTCTGAAAAAAGGGAATAATAGCTTTTAGCACATAAAAAGGGGAAGCAGGATTGATTAATCTCAAAATTGCATTAATAAAATATGAAGTTTTACTCAATGACTGCAGACAACACTAAGCAAAGGTACAAGATTAATTACATGGAACTGGGCAGTTTTATTTAATCAAGTAAAACCGATAGATGTCATATCTCTATCTCATTCTTGTGGTACAACATACCAATTATGCTAAAAAAAGAACATTAGCCTTTGTAATCCAACAACAGCTCACAGGAGCAGTGCAGAAACAAACAAAAAGGAAGTAGGATTTTGAATGATAGTACAAGAAATTTGCACTTACTTTAGCTATTTTCACAAAATGGCTCAGTATTTCTGCCCTTATTTTTAAGGTCTGTGCTGTTAATATTTCTCGTACAACCCAAAAGCTGACCTATAAAGTAAACACATACAACAAAAATATGCTTACGTTTTAATTCATAGTTGTTCTATTTAACTTTATACTAGAAGACAACTGTCAAACAGTACCTGTTCATCACAGTAATCAAGTCATTTACCTGGTTAAACCTCCTAGTAAAGGCAACGACATTTGGCGCAAGGATATGTTTTTCTTTCTTATTCCATCCACAGCTTGCTAGTTCCTAGGAAACACATTTAAAAACTGCCTTACAAATCCATAATGTTTAAAAACATTTTTTAGTGAAAAAACTGATACACGACAGAAACAGCTATCAGAGGATTAGTAAAACCACTTTCATGACTAGTCTAAGCAAACACTTCTGTGTTTTCCTGATGTATATAAATGACGTGATTTGTGTGTTCCCTGATACTAGAAAAAATAGACATTAATATGCAGATACAGAAAGCCTCAGCAAACAGCCACAACTGATGGCTCTGAAGTTTCATTCTGTATTGAGTATTTCAGTCCAGGGTTCCCTCATATGAGCAACTCAGCAGACACAGGAGTAAAGGCTTTGTTAGTTCTTCACCTTACCTGGTTCAAAACTGAAGCTACAGCTAAACATATCAATAAGCAAAATTAGCAGTAGTTAAAGAGTACAAAATTCAGCAGTGCAACTAGAGGCAGCAACCTAGCTATTGTTCCTGAATGTCATCTTCATTATTACACTTAGTAGAACTTGCATGCATACACTACAGCCAGAAAGAAAACGTCAATTTTCCAACAGCTATTTCAGGCAGTTGCAAATATATTTAGACAGCCTGGCTCTTTTTAACTACAGATTCAAGTTACCACCTGTCTATACAGTCTTTATATTCAAATGTAAGAAGAGAGATACATGCGTACTGGAAATGAGTTCTCCTTAACACCAGTTCTAAGTCACTCTTCCGTTTTTAGAACCACAAATTTCAGTTTTAATCAAAATGTTCAACTTTCCAAATGTATGCTATTTACTTTAGATGCCTTCACATGAAAAGGCAGAGACAGCCAAAGAGAACTCTGCCTCTGAAAAGCACTTTGTACATTCTGATAAACAGAACACACTCTTAAGATGGGGAGGTCTGCATGTTCCCATGTGAGCACCACGAAAAGCATTTCCCGTTCCAAATGTATTTTGTATCCCAATGTTCCAGCATTTAAGCCTTCTGCAGATAAAAATGCCAATTCACATCTGTCAAGACGCAGATCCTCCACGTGATCTCGTCTTAGGAGTCTGGAAATCACATGCTGATGTGGAAAAATCTCAGTCACTCTAATAGGGACAGCAGAATTTACATTTATCAGAAAAATGAAGAGGTCAGTAACCTAAGGATATTAAGCAGTTGCTAAAGAGCTAGTGAGCAACAATGGAAAATCCTGTGCATGGTAAAATCATTTGACTAGGTTGAAAATTTGGACTGAACAGGAAGATTGATAAGAGTAAGTGATCCAACATGCCCCTGCTGAATTTTTTCTAATACTGCTAAAATGTACTGTGTTCTAGAATTACACTTCATCTTTTTATATGGAAGGATGCAGGCAATTTCCTCGATGCACACAGCCATAAGAACCTTTCTGATCAAGCGTGCAAGAAAACCCTGAAATTTGTGGAGTCTGCAGTTTACAGAACTTTGAAATAACAAAACCAAACAGAACAAACCCTAAAAGTTTCCTAGAAACGTAAGCATAGTTATTTCTGCTGGCGAACAAAGAGTTGTTAATCTTATCAAACTCTTGGAAAGGAACATGCAGATGTGTTTTTTAGTAAAAGCTCAATCAAGAAGCAGAAAAGCACCTCAGTTACATCTAGGTTTAAAGGATGTTTGTGTGAAGTAAGTCTTGGCAACCAGAACTCCAAAATCTTAAGTCTTTCCATCCATGCATAAGCTCACATTAAAGACTAAAACCTGAAGAAAGACAATATAATGTTCTTCCTCCAGACACAATATTCAACAACACGTTAAAGCAGACAGCCTAATGGTTGCTGACTAATGAGCTTCTTCCACACAATACAGGAAGGAAAACTGAGAAGATAGAGTTCTGGTGTAAAATGGCAGACAACCATATGCCCATGAACAATGCAAGAGACACCAGTTACCTACATGAAACCCTGCAGGCCTCAGTGAGGTAGTTTATTAAAGGGTATCCACACTTACAGACACAGAAGAATGAGTACCTCAACTTGATTTAAAAGGCTACAAGGCCTCAAACAAATGCAGACAGTTACAGACTATAAATAAATATTTGATCTGAAGAGAAAATTTTAACCTTCTTAGTTTAATAGTTTACCTAATAACAAGAGGCAGGGAGATGACAAATACACAGACTGTATCCTGCTTTAAAACCTAGTCTTACAGTTGGCAGAACTTCACAATAGAAACAGATGTTTATTTTTGGCAAACAAACAATTAAGTTGCATTGGTAACTGCAGTAACACAAAAGACAACTAAAAACTAATAGTTTATAGCAACTTCTACTTAGTCACAGACCTGTATTCTAGCAGAAGCTGAAAATACAACGTTGGGTTTTTTCTGACTATTTCTCACTAAATTACATCTACCTGCCAACCAGAGTAGCCCTTCAGGAAATTTCAGTCCCAGAAAGCAAAATGAAGCAATGACAAATGGAAAGAAGAACAGCAAATCAGTATTTTGTTTTGCTATGAAATTTTATGGCACAGTTATTTCATAGCAGTTAAAGCAAATGCAAATCCTACCTCAGGTTGTATAGCTTTAAATACTGGCATATCCATCAATGTAATCTGGCTCTGCAATAAAGATAAGTAATGTAATATGAAGAGCTAATAATCATGTATTTACATCTGTCTTTTAGTAATTACACACTACAGATTCTCATTTTCTCCACAGACCAGAACTGACCAGACCCGAATTTGGCTTCCCCTGTCCAGGCTGACACATCACAGCAGAAACTCCACCATCCTGAGTGGCTACATGTCATTACATTCTCTTATATCTACCAGCTGTAACTAAGTGAAGGCTTGCAGTACCTGCAGCAGTCTAAGAGGTAAAACTTAAGTTTGAAAGTCTTTTTGTTACGTAATAAAGGGCCCAAACACTAATGGCAGGAAGGTTTATTTCATTTCACACAGAAAGCATCATACATTTTAAATTCACTAGGCTGGAAGACAATAAAGCATTATGATGTGTTAATTAGTTATGACTGGAATATGCTTTAAAGGGGTCATACACACATTTTCAGTCACCGATGAGCTCGTCCTGATGAGACAATGTAATGCTTTTTCAAAGCAAATGACTTTGAAAATACAGCATTTACAGAACATTTTTAGCATCAGAGTGATAAAATATTTGAATTGCTTCAGTGACTGAATGACATTGTGTATTTGGAAGTTAAGTTTATGTTTAACCAATAGGTTAGACTGTGAGTGTATAAACCTACATAGCTTTTACCTTTGCAATTTACATGATTTAATATGTAAAAGAAACTGGCAAAAAACACTTATTTGGATCTTTCCTCAGCAAAGCTACTCTAATGCCCATTCTGTTAGGCTAAACCCAAAATAGCAAAAACTTGCTAATCCCCTCTCAAACTGGACCTTTGATCCCAATGATTAAGAATTATAACTATTTAAATGTAATTTTAATAAGATTCAATCAAAATCACCAAAAAGGCAAAAGCAAAATTCAGTAGCAGTGACCAGCCAATGGTCCTTCTGTTGTATATGTGATTACCACCAGGGAATTTCTCCTCTGCTCCTTCTAAATTTTATAAAGGAGCACAACACACTAAATTTGGAAATGACCTTAACTTGGCACCAATCCCTTCCCTAAATATTTATATTCAATACAGAGATCCCATCTTCGATAGCTCTCTGTCCTGATGTCCAGTGACTGTACTAACTACAGTAAACCTAGACCAGTGGCTATTTTCTTTCTCCCCAAATGAACTGCTTCAAGTTATCTGAAGCATTCAGACTACTAGAGTCTTGAGCAACAAGAAATGATATGTGGAATTCACTGGCTGCTATTATTTATTGAAAACAGAAATGATCTGTTGCTCTGTGTGGAACAGAAGCAGTAAACATCACTTGAGCTGTCAACAAAAAAGAATCACAGCAAACCAAGTAAATGGTTTTAATACAACACAGGGAAAACAGCTACTCTGGCTAAGAAAGCCTTGGTGTTAAAAGTTCATGTGCCCATGTTAAAGTCAACATCACTTTTTTTGTGAACAGGTATTACATAAACTTACACCAAATGAAAGAAACATTGCTTTGATGCCCAGAATATTAACAAAAACACTGAACAAATTTCAGTAGCTTTCATCCTCACTCCTCCATGCTACTAAGCAAGTTAACCTATAACTTAAAAACAAAGGGGCAAGCACAAGGAGGGTACTGGACTTCTGCCATATGTGCAGTTCTGCTTTGGGTTTAGTGCTGAAACTTTGTTATTAAGGAATACAAATTGTTTCCTCTCTACAAGCTTCTTTCCTGCTTTTAAGAAACCAATTTTTCTGAGAAACTGATGTTTCAGCACTAAAGATGAGCATTTGTGGTTTCAATTTTATAGATAGATATATTTGTAAATATATATGTGTAAAAAAGGAATCAGGCTGTGGATAACTAACATCTTTAAACCTACGCTAAGGTCTTCAAATACACTAGAAAGAAATTAAATGGCTTTATACAGAAAAACAAATATGTCTGGTCAGGCCAGTACTGAATTATTAAATTCTAATACATGCTTATTCTGTTGAAGTTCATACAATCAGAAACTGGTTTTCAAGAACTGTGGAAGATCATTTAAAAGATTTTTATTTTAAGAAAAAAGTTTCATGCATTTTTTAATATCCTGCGAGCCCTGAATATATAAATATATAATAAATAAATGCAAAAACCATTTCTACTTACTGCAAACTCCTCAGGAGTTACTTTCAACACATCAAATACAACTGCATCATAGCTTTTATTGGCATAGTCTGAACTCCGCCCTTCCAGAGAATCTGAGCTGCTACTACCCTACAAAGAGAAAGTATTTGGCTTATCTGCAGAATAATAAATTTCATGTCAAATTCAGAAAATAAATACATGTAAAAATATTAAGAAATGACAAGCAAGTAAGAACTTCAAAAAGCTTCAGGCACTGAGTTATAAAATTTAGTTTACATGGTTCATCAATGTTTCCAACTCATCTTCCCCTGCAAAAACAACAGTGGCATTCAATTTAAATAAGTTTTCAGTTTTAGAAAGCCATTTTTAAAATCATGAACTAGATAAAAAGCGTTGTCACACAGAAGGAAACATGTTGGAATCTTGAAGATTCATATTGAATAGAAATTGTAAAATTAAATATGCAAGGTAAAGAGTGGCTAGATCCCAGTCATGCTGCTCTAACCATAACATAATGAAAAACAAAAAACATGTCACACCCTGAAATTTAACCCAGTGTAAGCTGCAGACTACTTTAGAATAGTTCTGTGTGTGTCTTGCCTTAAAAATTAGTGCCTTGCATTCCTTTTGAAACTTCTTTCCTTGGGCTCCAATGCAGGCACTTGAGGCTCATTCTCCTTTCTTCAAGGATAATGTGATTTAATAATAATAGCATTATTTTTCTCTTTTTTATCTGCCCTGGGTTCAGCAGCAAGTAATTTTTTGTCCATTTTAGTAGCTGGCACAGCGCTGCGTTGTTGACTTTCGGCCTGGGAACAGGGCTGATAACACCGATGTTTTTAATTACTGCTCAAATGTTTGGTCTGGCCAAGGACTTTCTGAGCTTCATGCTCTGCTAGGGAGGAGGGAAAACCAGGAGGAAGCAGAGACAGGACACCTGACCCAAAGTGCCCAAAGAAGTATTCCATACCACAGCACGTCATGCCCAGGGATGTAACAGAGAGTTACCCTGAAGGGCTAGGACACTGCGGAGGTGGACTAGGTATCGGTTGGTGCTCGTTCGGGCTGGGGGGGGGGAATTATCAGTTGGTGGGTGGTGAGGTGTTGTATTCTCTTCCTTTGTTATTTCCTTTATCATTATTACTATTGGTGGTAGCAGTAGTGATTTGTGTTATACCTTAGTTACTAAACTGTTCTTATCTCAACCTGTGGGAGTTGCATTCTTTTGATTCTCCTCCCCATCCCTCCAGGAGCAGGGGGAGGGCAAGGGGTGGGGGGGGGTGAGAGAGAAACAGCTTGGCTGACTTGCCAGCAGGGTTTAAACCATGACATTATCTTAAAACTACATACTGAATAAAAACTTAGGCATGTAAAGTCTTAAGCCCTTACACCTCACTGAGGTTATTTGTGTGCTAGAAGAACATTGTTTTCAAAACAAGGTGTTTTGGAATCCTAACTAATTGTGACTTGTAATTCTCACTTAAAACTGACTTGGTAGCAAAGAAATATAAGGTGATAAATGAGATCTGATTATTTTTCTTTCCCTACAAAGTATCTGGGGAACTACTGATTAGGAAGCCTGACATTTGTACTTGGCAAAACCAAGAAGAGAATAAAGGGGAGCTGGATTCAAAATGTGATCTTGAGAGAATGAAAACCTGTTTCTGTTAGCCTGAGGGCATTTATACTATGCTTGAGAAAATAATCCTCTGCAAAGCACAGCTGTATTATGTACTTTTTATTTTGCTAGAAGACTTTTAAAGATCAGCTCACTACTGAAGCAGCTGATTTGTTTCACGAAAATCAGGACAACTGCTTTGACAGGATTAAGTTCTGTGTGCAAAAGGCATAACTACCATGGAAAAACTTGCTTCACACAGCTCTTCAGCTGTCTGAAGAGATGAAAGGTTTCAAGCAGGGAAGAATTTCAACAAAATGTTACCTTTTTTAAAAAGCAAAAAGTGCCTTCAATCATACATGTGCTTTACTGGGCAAGTTTTACTGTAGCTGATTTATAGTATTTCATCATAATATTACATGAAAGAGAGAAACCAGAAAAACTCAGCAGAGAAACTAATTTTGAACAGTCTTCAATTGGCTGTCAGCTGTGCACAGCAGCTCAACATCAAATTAGATAACTTTTAGAAGCAGCACAACAGAGCTGCCTGGTCTTCAAAAAACAAACCGACTGGAATATTTCTGACTGGCTCTGTTTAGATGGTATATTACATTGCTCCTAACATATTAGTAATAAAAGGCTGCTGTAAGTTACAGAGTAACAGGTCAAAAATCCTATTTCAGACTAACCTAAATGAGTAACCATCATCAACAACAATAAAACAAATTAGTTGTGAACATTGAGAACCATGGAGTGGTGTCAAAAACTACACCCATTGCAAGAAAAAGGACTAACATGACTAGTAGTGGAAGGGGCTTCTGTGAAAAGTTGAAGCAAGTCAAAATGTTCATTTTGATACAGGAGCTGACAAGATTAAGAAAGGAACCGTACCTCTGGAGTGGCGGAGGTGACCATCACACTGGCCATGAGCTCATTCCTTTTATACATGCTCTCCCCAAGATGCAGGAAGTTTCAGCTCAGCCCGCACTGGTGAGACAACATGATGAAGACAGAATTCCTGCAAAGCAAATACATTTATGAGGATAAATTAATAAAATTTCAGAACACTTAACAAAACAAGATATTTCATCATCCTTTCTCAGAGAAAAGGACTTCAGACATAAGACTATCTCAGGAGCTAGAATCCCTTTTATCTTTCAGGTACGAACTGTGAAAGAGTGGAACTATTAACTTACTGAAAATACTGGTGCTTCCTCACTTTTTCCTGTTCATCACTTGAATTAGTCTCAAAACCGGGGATTTGAGTCCCAGTATACCTTCCTAATGTGCAAATCCTAGTTGCAGCTGCTTAGACCTCAACTAATATCTATACAGACAGATGCACCTGAAAAAGCATTTTATATCAGGCCCCAAGGAACAGTTTTACAGAGAAGAGAACTGGCTAACATCATCCTTCTTAGCTGGAAGGATGAATCTCAACGATCTCTGCTAATCCAGCAACAGCACTGTCTGAAGTGAGACTTTTTCCAAACCGGATTAAGCAGACAGAGGCAGTTCCAAATTGGCTTCAAGTATGTGATGTACCTTAAGCTTCCTCCAGAAACCAAAAGACTGGCCTGCAAAAAATTTGAGTATGTGGCACCATGAAAAAGCTGCCTCTATCCACTTGGATCAAATAACCTGTTCCAGAATCTCTAAGTATTTAATGAACACACAGAAATATAAAGTGTTTAATGAAAACTACTGTTGATTACAACAGTAATACTCACATCTGAAAGAACCATTCAATCTTGAAATAAAGCACAAGTAATTCTGAGACAGTGTATTCCTGACTATTGAACAAAGGGAAGCATTAAGTATTTCTAAGTATTTATCTCCTTGCTATCAGGAAATCAGTTTTCACCATCTTGGATACATGTCATTATACACTAAACGATATACACTGTACGGACACAGGCGGATATATATTAGCAAACCTATGTTGCATCTCATTCAGAAAAAATAGAATTTGTATACAAATAGGGAAAACTAATATGAGAAAAACTATTATTATAGACTTAATGCAGATAGAAATGGTACTCATAAAAGAATTACACATTTTTAAATAAAATCACTTAACTAGTGACAACAGATACTTCCAGAACACTGTCACCCAATGACAACTGCAACAGTCCTTTTGGTCAAAATTTTACATAAGGGGAAGTAAAGGAACCCTGAGCAATTTTATTTTCAAATATACACAAAGAAAAATTTGACCATAAGACTGGTGAAAATTTACAGCTAATAAATTATAATGATGTAGCAGAAATTTTTCAGATACAGCATGTGCATTTCTGCATGTGTACAAGCGTGTACATGCAAAATCTAACAAATGCTTATAGAACTACCAAGTCAGCTCAAGCTCTAATTCATTTTAAATTGAGAAAACAAACAGCGTATATGGTTGCTGCATCATTCCCCACAGCACACATGGAAGGACCTTGAGGCAACCACTGCCACAGACTCCCAGGTACTCTTCCAGCAAAATCTGCAGGTCCTCAAATAAGCAACTTGGGATTCTGCCACATCTCCCTTTGCATCCTCACCCTTTCCCACAACCCTCTGATCACACAAACAGGAAAATGCTAGGAAAGTAAGCAGCTGAGAATAAAAATAACCTCCTATTTTACTTCCTCGATAAAGATGAGGTCTTCACCCTACCTGTCACCTCCACAAGGCCTTACATGACAAAACAACTCTCCCCGCAACCTCATGGGCATACATGAAACAGACTAGTAACTCTATTTCAAATACTGCCAGAATCTCCTCAGTTAAACTTGTCAAGAAGCAATTTCCTTTATCTTGTGTCTTGATAAGATTAACTCATATTTTGAGTACTAACAGACTGCAAAGTATTTCTAAGGTCTGGAGTTGCTCCCATTAATCCCCTTAGAGATACTGAAGTGGAAAGTAATTTTCATGATGTAACTTCTTTAAAACGTGGCATTTACATCAAGGCCACAAAAATATACTCGTCTCCTCCTTCTCCGCCTTTCTGACTCGGCTTTCCAGAGTGCGGGGGCTCAAAAATGCTCTGAAAGGGGAAAGAAAAATCCCATATGTGATCTTGTATCCTGACCAAGCTCAGTTTTACTCCAAGTTTTAACATTCAATAAACCAGAGAGACAGAAGTGCTTTAATCTCTGAAACAAAAAGCACTAACATACTTTTTTACCTTTCAACACCCAGTACATACAAAAAACTGCAAGACACTTTCATTCAAAATGGACCAAAATAGATACTTTTCCCCCCCCCAAAAAAATGTTTCAAATATAACACAAGCATTAAAAATGCACTGCTTTATCCTGTGTGCATGGCTTCTCCAAGATTCACATCTCCTGTGGAAAAAAGTTCCTTGTTTTGCTACCTTGATGAAAGTCACAGGGAGCAATTATGCTTTTAACTTAAGTCCAAGAGGTTTTTATTCTACTGAAATCACCCAGTCATTTGAAGTATTTCTGCACTTGCTATCACAGAAGGTATTACTCTGCAAATGATGTACCAGTGAAGCTATTACTAAGCATGTTGTAACAAAAGGCTGTCAGACTTTATGCAGAAAGATATTAAAAATAATACCAAAGCTACTCCCCCATACTGACTTGTTGGCAATTAAAGGTAAAAAGTCAGAAAAATGACATGATTTCTTTTCATTGCTTTTGCAACTTGCTCTTTCAAGTTGATCAGGTTAATCATTAAAATCATGCCTTATACAAATAGTGCTAAGAAAAAAAATATCAAAACAAAGAAAACTCCTTATCTGTTTGTAGGGAAGGTTCACAGGTACATTGCAGTAGATCTCATTCATAGATTGCCAGAAGCAAAGTGGATAAATCACGATGCAAACATACATACCACCAGAGGTTGCCTGTTCTTCTTTGCCAGTTTAACAAACCCATTTAGATATGTAGTTCTCACTGAAGCAAGAGTGAAGACAGTGCAAAAACAACTGAAAAGAAAAACAAAACAGAAACCACTACCATCAAAACTGAACACAAAAGTAATTCCTGTAGCCATTATTTTACCAGCATTTGTCAAATTTTGGTATTTATGGCACATAAGTGACATTCTTTGAAAGCGGAAATGCAATTTTACATTTCTGTTAGTAATGTGCATGTAATCCAGTTACAATGACCTAAGTTCATTCTCATTTCCAGTTACCCAACTCACAAGAAAGTCACTAAAAGGCTCTTAAGCACAAACACCACCTCTGGCCAAGGAAGTCCCTGTGCCCTAACACCTGAAAGCTAGCAGAGCTACCTGAGGAAGTCACTAACTGTTCACGCTGCTCTCAGCAAATATGAGAATAACCATGTAAGCACCCACCGATAACTAGTGTTCTTACTAATTTTCTTGCAGAAGGAAAAAATACTGAGCTAGACGGCTTTCAATCAGACCTGGTACTGCTCCTCAGAGGACATGCTTTCCAGAATGTGGTATCAGAATGATTGTCAGACTGTCAGATTGTCAGCAACCAAGATAAGAGAATAAGGAATACTGGAAGAACGTTGCTTTTTACCTCCAGCAAGATCAACAATACACTATCCCACTTCACTAACAGTTGCCACAACCTAAGGACACATTTACAATAGACCATACAGAGCTCCATATCAATTCTGAATTGTTCTTCACCGTTAGACTTATTTTCCTCTTTCTTCATTCCAAAACTATTTCTCCAGATGTTTACCATTAAAACATTTCTTTCCTTAATGAACCATGGACAAAGTCCATATTCAGATGCTGTGGGCGTAGAGTACAGATGAGAATGTTAGCACAGTTAACATACTGGAAGAGGAAAATGGGGTTGTATTATGAAAACAGGATGAAAGAATAATGTGGCTACACTTATGCCCCCCTCTGCTTGCATTCAGCCACTGATGTGAAACTTGTATCTACATCACATCCAGCTTCAGCCCAGAGGCTCATAAGGGTGAACAAGTCCCAGTTTTTTGTGTTACTGCTAAATAAAAAGACAATTAGCATCAAGGTATCCAAAACTATGCATTGCTTGTTCTCCATATTCCACTAAGTTTATTTGGTTTAATATTATCATTTTAATATTTAAAATAGAAGAAAAAATAAATTTTCAAAATCCTTCTGAGTCTGAGACATTACAGCTGTTTTGTCATTGCACCAACAGAGCAAGTCACTGGAAAGATTTCTAGAAGATAATTTCTTTAAATCTTTCAAAGCAGCAGCTGCTACGTGTTATGTGGGTACTTGATAACCCAGAGAAAAGTTGATGTACAAATGTCAAAAGCTCTGAGCAACACCAGTATAAAACCATTGTACTCCTGACAGCATCCCCTCACAAAAGCTTAGTACATTCAAACATTACATCATACCTTCACTTTCCTCAGTGCCCCTGCCCGGTCAAGTATCACCTCTCAAACCCCATTTCTCATCCCTCACGTGTGATTTGTGCAAAGTGGAGGAAAAAGACCACATCTCCTATAGCAAAGGCAGAAATGATCTGTGTGAACCCCACTTCCTTCAGAAAATAGCAATGTTCATCTGCCATTCTGAGTCCTTTCATGAAAACACTGCATGCACAAAGGCATATGTGAGATTGGACAGTCAAGTTGCCTAAACAGTCACAACACTTTCTGTGAAAAGGCTCTTTTCATTTCAAAAGTCCTTTTGAAGTACTTCGACATTAGACCTTGGTGGCCATTTTGTACAACAGGAAAACACTGAAATCTTCAAAAGCCTGGATTTAAATAGTAATTGCCAACAGTTTAGTAAGAAAAAAGCAATTAGGCTGTAGAAGATTAAAAAGCCATTACATTTATACAACTAAATATCCTTCTGAACAAAAACTGTCTTGCATATTTTCAGTATCCATTTCACCAGAAATTGCCTAATACATTTCATTATGCTTTAGGCAACAGTACCACCTATAGATAAAATAGGCCATGACCAGTTTAATAGTTTCACACACATTCCTTTCTGAGAAACTTTTTACTATCCTGAATGAATAATAATGAAAATGTAATGGAATAACTTATTATTTTCTATATAAAGCCCTATAAAGGGGTGTGACAACATCCAATGACAATACACCTTTTGAAGGGAAACAGAACTCCAAAGTTCAGTGCAGCAGCTTGTACCATTCTCTGTTACACTACCAGCACAGACAGAAGTTGAACAGCACTAACAAAGTTAGTGTGTCCCAGACTTACGATCATTAGACCTCTCAATCTTCAGTGGACTGAAATAGGATTTTAACCAAAACTATAACAAGTATTATTAAGGGGCTGTGGCTTAACTACATGTTAACCCCGAAAATTTAACCACCCACAAAATGAAATCACCAAAATAAATATTCTTCAATTAAATGCATCCCTCCTGAGCAAACAGGCTGAAAACCTGATTCTTGCAGCAATAAGCTGCCAATCAATCAAGTCTTACTCACAAAAAAAGCAGATTCAAGGTCTCACAGGCCTGTGTGTGCAATCCATAATGAAAAGGCTCTTCATAGTCCTCCTAAACTGTCAAAATCTATTTCAAAATTATTAAATACCTCACAGGATCCTGAGTTGTTAAAACCATGGAAGAGCAGGAGGTTGACAATGCAGGTTTGAATGTGATCTACTTTTATCCCAATTATGTCCCATACATTTACTATACCCACTAACAACTGAGTTCACCCTAATGACCGTTTATTACATTTACAAGTTAACTAATAAGTGTTCTCTCCTCATCTCCCTAGTCAGCTACTTCTACCATAATTTACTGTATTAACAAGTTATGATACAATCAACACTAGTTGCGTAAGGAAAAGAAACATAGTAAAGTGCCATTTACGTAGTTTTAGAACACGGTTCCAGCGTTCCACTAGGTGGCAGCGACTCTTAACTTACTACAGGCTTGTTCTCAAAATGTCTTAAATCCTTTGTTTTAACATGTATACATACCTCAGAAAAGAACAGGTATTCATCTTTGATAGATTAAGAAATTAAACTGGAAAAAAGTGCTTTCTAGGTCTTAGGGGTTTATGCAGTTACTCTGAGAGTCTATTTTACAGCATCTCTTAGAAAAAGAATGTTGCTTTTTTTTCCTCCAGTGAGGAAGAAAAAAATAAAAAGACAAGACAAAAATAAAGAATGCCTTAATTGAAGACAAACAGATGAAAAAAACCTCCCTTTTCCTTCCCTTCCGATTTTTTCATTGAACTAATGCTGAGCACTGTGGTGGCAGAAGTTGATTTACAATAGTCCAGAAATTGGGAAACCAAAGCAAAAGCTTTGATGATTATTCATTTCACCCAACAAAATAATTGTTGCTATCCAGAACTAACCAGTTCTTCAGGTCTGAATCCTTCAGGTCAGTAGCTAGAAAACTGATGAGTGATGGACTTTTGAGCACTTGATGAAGCCTATTTTGAACATCCTTGATGAAGGAGGCAAATTCAAAGAAACTGAAAGATTAATATATAAAATGAGGGAGAAAGCACTGCTGCATAACACCAGAGGGAATAAAGTGAAAAATATTTCTAGGTTCACAACAGTAACAAAGCAATAATTGTCCCTAAGAAAGAACAAATAATAAAATAACCTCAAAGAAACAAACCCACAAGTTAAGAGCCTCCTCTCCAGCATAAATCCTACCTCATAAGTCATTACCCTTCTAACCTATGCTGATTACATAGGTTAGAAGGACAAGACATATGCTTAGCAGAGTTACACTTTAGTGGAATCTCAATAAAACAGTCACAGGAAAAGAAATGTCTATCTGCTGTATTACAGTAAAATACAATACTATCATGACTCTAATGGGTCTCTAGATTCTCTGAGCAGAAAAAAACTGACAGACACTTCTGTAATCTGTGGTATCAAACAAGTGAAAATAGGAGAATATTTGAGACTTTAATTACAGTTGCATACTTACAGTGGAATAAGGTGGCTCTGCACTCACTCAACCCATTTTGCTGCACACCTCCATTAGTTGGTTGTTGGGTCTAGTTCTGGCTATTCAGTAGGTTTCTTTCCTGTTTAAAAGCATGACATTCCTGTAAATTAATAGGAAACAGGATTGTAGTGACCTTTATTATATAACTTCGTTCTTCCCAAACTGTGTATTCTTTAGCTGAAATACGCACCCTGCTATTTTTGTTCATAGATCTCCCTCCCAGGTTTGATAGACAGCTCCCCATTCTAGTTTCGCTGGTATGTGATAAATCCCCAAACTCAAAACTAAACACATCACAGAGGGAAAAGCAACATACGAAGAATTTCATAATTAAATATTCTCCAAATATGTACCTGTAACTCTTCCTCACTCTGCCACTCAACATCCAAGCTAATATGGGTTTGCTTACTGGTTTTAGTAATTTCTTTCAAGATGCTTTATGAATGGTAAATGCTACTCATTCTCACTTCATTTTCCTCAAGACTTAACTAAACAAAGCAGAATGGACACAAAACCAAACACAATCATTCCTCATTTTCTGTATCAGCGAGTTAAGCCACAGCTCTTCACTAAACATGGTCAGCCACAAACCTGAGAAAATACTGTTTAGATAACTTAAGTGGTGATATTTAGACGGAGCCCTTCCCTTTTCTCCTTTTGCTTATATCAACTTTTACAACAGCTGCTTAAGAAAAGTATACATCAAATGAGAAGAAACTCGAAGACAGACACTTTCATGTGGAAGCTGACATGAAAATCCCATTAAAGCCCATGTTGTTTTGATAAAGCTAAAAATCACCGAGGATCACATGGTGTTACTACTGTGCCTCTACTGCAGTCTCTGTTCTCCTTCTACTGTTAAGGAGCCTTCACTTACAAAAATGTGTATCTTCTAGTCTTTAAATACATATAATTCTTACTGGCATCAGAGAAAGCTATCTTTTGCTAGAAAAGCAGCATCCACACACTGAAAACTTATCCAAACTGTGAGTATGCATACAGCTGGCACTCCCTGCATAAGAAAGGATCCTAGTTCATAAAAGAATCCAAATAACAAGTTACACGTGTTAGCATCCACTTCAGTATTTCAAGCAAAATTACACACACCATGTACGTTCACCTCCCATCTCAGCTTTGTCAGTCAGACTTGTTCCCTGGCAATTCAGTTTTTGCTTTGTGTCTGCCTGTGAGCATGCTCCATTCTATCTACTTCTTTCACTCTCAATGGCTTTAAAAACTAACTTTTCAAGTAAAAATTTGATACATCTGGAAAAAAAATTGCCTTTGCAAACTCTGTGATGGCAATGTCCAGTGTATCCAAACTTTTCTACCAGGCAGCATTAATTCTTCCTGTTTCTCCACCTCCCCCCATGCTGTTGATAAGTCAAAGGTCATTTGGTATTGAAGACAGACATCAATGAGGCAGATGAAAAGCATTTATCAGAAGCAGATACACACCCCCACCTCCTGATGTCAGCAAACAGAAGCTCATGAAAACATTAACAAACAGGGAAGAAAACAGCCTCTTGTTGGGAAAAAAAAGATGCATCAGTATTTGGAATCCTGCATTAAACACAACTGCTGCACCTTCCCACAGATTAACTGAGCAACTTTTAAAGAGACAACATTCATTCAAGTTGAAGCATGTGTTTCACAAACAAACACAGTAAAAATTATTTTTTATAATAATACAGTTATCTGCTATAGCTGACAAAAAGCTTTGAGCTATGGAGAATACCAAGGACAACCTACAGACAACATAGTGTGAGGTGTCCCTGCCCATGGCAGGGGGTCAAACTAGATGAGCTTAAGGTCCTTTCCAATGCAACTCATTCTATGATTCTGATTCTATATATAAAGGAATGACAGGAATCAGGAAAAAAAACCACTATAAAAATGAGGTAATTCCAAACCATATCTTAGACAACTGTAAAATAGTATAAAATCCCTATGTTTCATATTACTTGCTAAAGGAACTTTTAAAGCTTCCATTAACCTTCCATTTTCTTCAACTTCTTTGTTGCAACATGTTCTATAAACACTTATTTTGGAGAAATTTATGCAAAACAGGTAACTGTCTTCAGATCCAAACATAAGAAAACACATACTTTTTAAACTAGTCTCCTTTCTTACAAATTCTTGTACTTAAAGAGATGTGATACTTCCAAATATCTGACTGCTTATGAAATCAAGAGATGTAGTCAAAACAGAAAGTCATTTAAAGCAGCATAATTTAACTATGTCAAACAGTTTTTTTCTTTGGCAAAGGACAAAACTGGAATCTACATTCACATACCAGTTGCAGAATTAAACATTTAAAATGTGAGCGCACTAATTGGCGTAAACTCCACACCTAAACCTTCTTCACCTTCTGTCACTTCAAGATGACATGAGATAAACTCGGAACTTTTACTTTCCTTTTTCAAATGAGGATATGAAAAATGTGCATTATAATCAAGTATCACTTTCACCAAACGCTTTAGAACTTAAAATCTTCCCCATTCTGTCCACTATTTCCTTGTCTATTTATTTATAGAATTAAGCCTTTTTTTCCTGTAACACTGCACTGAGAGTTCATAATATAAACAAAGGTCACATGCAACAAAAAAGCAAAGCTCGTAACTATGGCCCCTCTTGATTCCTAGATATTGCCCTTTTACTAAAATAAGGTAAATGAACAGAAAAATAATAAAAGAACTTGGTTATAATAGGAGTTTTCTGTTTGTTGGGGGTTTTTGTTGTTGTTGTTTTGTTTTTCTCTTCAAACTGGTGCCACACCATGCGGGATAGGCAACACAGAAAACTAGTAAACAAGTGCACATAGTTCTATCCTTATTACACACACTTCCTGTCCTTCTCACACATGAAGAATGACTACTAGGCACAGCATGAATGCTCAGTGTGAAAACAGATCTGACTTTAAAAGCACCTGTTGGCCATAAAGGGCAGATTGCTACATTCAACTGCAATGTCTTTAAGGCAAGGAATATCTTTCCACATCGTAAAAGAGACCAACCCAGACTTAATTTTAAATTAAATTTTTATAAGGAGGCCTACCAGAAATCTGGAGAAGGACTTCTTAACAAGGGCATGCAGGGACAAGACAAGGGGTAATGGCTTTAAACTGACAGAGGGGAAACTGAGATGAGACCTTAGGCAGAAGTTCTTCCCTGTGAGGGTGGTGAGGTGTTGGCACAGGGTGCCCAGGGAAGCTGCGGCTGCCCCATCCCTGGCAGTGTTCAAGGCCAGGTTGGCTGGGGCTTGGAGCAGCCTGGTCTAGGGAAAGGTGTCCCTGCCAGTGGCAGGGTGAGCTTTAAGGTCTCTTCTGATGCAACCAATTCTGTGATTCTGTAATTTTTTTTTTCCAATAATAAGCCAGGTAAGAGATTATGTTCAATATTTTCAGGTACAGAACAACAGACAAAAGGCATGCTGCGGTTCTACAGCTGAAAAGTTCAGCAACAGTTCCTTCTCCAGTGTATGCCAAAACCTTTGACACGCTGAAGCCAGCCCAAAAATTATCTGAAGCGCTTTAAAAACAGATCTCAGCCAAAGTTCTTTAACAGGACTTGCACAGCATCCCTCACATGACATGCAAATGGTTTTCAGATTTATTCTGAAATCCCAGTGGAGGATGTGGCCAAACCCAGCAGGTTTCCACCTGCTCCCCCCACTACCCTGCTCGACAAACACATCCTCTAGAAGGGCTCCTCCCACTGCCCACCAAGCCTCGGGCAGCACAACACCGGGCGTCCCAGAGCGAAACACCGCAGCCCGCTGGGGAAATACCTGCGCGGGGCCGCAACAGCTCGCAGCAGTGGTGCGCAGGGCTGGCGCAGGCCGGGGCACGCAGCGCGGGCAGGGACCGCACCTTGGGCCCAGCGGCCATTCCCGAGGGGCCGCCGCTCTGCAAGGCCGCGCGGGCACCCGCCGACGCCCCTCAGTCAGAGCCCGGCGCGGCGCGGCCCAGAGCGGCGCTCACAAGGCGGGGCCTCGCGCCGGAGGCCGCGGCGAGCGGCGTTGATCCTCCCCCAGCGCACCTGCCCGCGGGCCGCGCCACCGCCGCCCGCAGAGACGGGCTGCGCCCCGCACCGCGCTCACCGCCCCTCCACAGGGCCAGGAGCCCTTAGAGCCGCGCGTCCTTGGAGGGCGGGCTCCGGCCAGGCCCGCCGGCGCAGAGCTCCGGCCACGGCACACGCCCGAAGCGGAGACCGCGACGGGCAAGCGGGCCGGGGGGGGGCTGCGGCGGACGAGCCTACAGCGGGGCGGGGCTGGGCGAGAGCAGCCGCCCCGCGCGGAGGTGAAGAGCCGGGGCCGGGTCCCACCTGTCCCGCTGGGCTTGTCCGCGTCTCACCTGCCCGGGAGCGGCTGCGCCCAGCGTCGCCTGCGAGCCTCCTCGGCGCGGGGACCCCGCCGGCAGCGGGCCCGGGGTGGGCCGCCTCAGGCCGCCCGCCGAACCGAGCCCCCCACCCGCTGCTGCCGCGGCGGACAAGGCCCGAGCCGGCTGAGGGGGGGCGAGGGGCGGGAACGGGGAGCACTGGAGTGACGGGCCGGACAGCCAATCGCCGCTGCGCATGGGAGCGCTAGCCAATCGGCTGCCGGGCTGGCGCTGCGCAGGAGGCGCCACCGCCGCCTGCAGGTGCGCTGCGAGTGCTGGGCTGCGGCCCCGCCCGCCCGCCCGCCCGCCCGCCGGCGGGCCCGGTCCGGCCGCTCGCAGGAGGAGCCCTCAGCGGACGGGCCCGCAGCGACACAGGGCGGCCCCGCGGGCCGCAGCCCGGGCTCTGGGCGCCGGTGTTGCCCCGCAGGACGGTGTGCCCGTGGTCGGTCCCGCCCGCAGCCTGGCAGCGGGCGGCGGGGCGGGTTCAGGCGCTCCCTGAGGGAACGCGGCCCGTCGTACGCGCAGAGGTGGCAAACGGGCTGTCTCCAGCCACTCACCCTGGCCGCGGTGCGGGTAGGAGCTCCTCTTCTGCGGTACATGGAAGAACATCTCGACCCCCAAACCGAGAGCGGGTTCGGGTTCACAGCCCAGCGACGGTGCGGGAGACGCCCGGCAGTGAGGCAACGCGTTCTCCCACAGCAACAGGCAGGGCTTTGCGGCCTCCTGAGCATACTTAGAAGAGAGAACCTTCCCACCGTGCATGACTTACCACATGCTAAACGCTTCACCTCTCGGCAGTGGTGCAGGACAGTGCTCGAAGCTACATGGCAAAAGCAAGGTGCATCTTTCTTTGAATTACAGCTTCTCCACAAGCAGTGGTCAGCGGGTAGGTGGTCTGCAAGCAGCACTGAAGGGAAAACATTTGCCCTGTGTGGTATTAGCTACATGCAGGATTGCTTTCCAGTGTATCAAATTGAACTGTGGTGTTAACACATGACAGAACAAAACCCTAGTGAGGGTACTCAGAGGCCGTTTGAGAGATACTATGATGTCCAGAACACGTAACTTGTCTCTCTTGTGGTTTAAGCCCAGCCAGTAACTCAGCACCATGCATCCGCTCACTTACATTCCCCTTTCCCCCTCTCTGGGTGGGATGGAGAAGAGAATCAAAAGAATGTAAACAACATGGGTTGAGATAAGAACAGTCCAATAACTGAAGTATAATACAGAACTACTACTACTAATAATAATAATGGTAAGGAAAGTAACAAGGCAAGAGAATATAAAACTAAAGGGGGAAAAGAAAATAAACACAACTGATGCACAATGCAATTGCTCACCACCCGCCAACCAATACCCAGCCTGACCCAAACAGCAATGGGTCCATTCCAGGTGACTTCCCTCAGTTTCTATACTGGGCACGATGTGCTGTGGTATGGAAAACCCCTTTGGCTAGTCTGGGTCAGGTGTCCTGTCTCTGCTTCCTCCTGGCTTCCCGTGCCCCTCCTCACTGGCAGAGCATGAGACTGAAAAGTCCTTGATCAGAGTAAGCATTACTGAGCAACAACTAAACCATGCTGTGTTATCAGCACTGTTCTCAGACTAAAGCCAAAACAGCACTGCACCAGCAAAGGAAGGAGAAAAAAGTAACTGTTACAGCTGAAACCAGGTCTCTCTCCAATCTCCCAGTTACTAAAGGAGACTAGAAGTAACTAGTAACTAGTTACTTCAATGACTATCAAGTCCAGAGAAGATTAAACACCTTCAGACATCCCAATTAAACGTGTGAGCTCTTTCCAAAGCAGAAAGATTCTATTTGAAAATACACTATAAAAATAAACATAGATTTGGGATCTGCTTGTGAATACTGATGCTCACAACTCCAATATCCAAATCAAAACCAAATGCACTATATGGAAAGGTATTTTCCCTGCACACTATACCACCAGAATAGCTGAAGAATTTAAACTACTTTTGTATGGATCTCCAGTCAGCTCGTAGGCATATGCAGAGTTGATCCTGTTGGTACTACTAAGCTACATGCGCTTTCCTCTAAAACTTCTAGCATCAGCTTCCACTAGAGAAAGAGTACAAGATCGTCTTGGGAAAATGTTTTCCACTCTGTCCTGTATCACAATGCCAGGACATTAAAACAGGAGTTCATGGGCTACAGTCCTCTTAAAATAACAATAATAATATATATAATTACGTATATTATAATATATATATATAGCTACTGGTATTTCTAAAGGATTCAGAAAAAAAAATCTGAAAGGTAGTTACTTCCTATCCTAATAATTATGAGATTCTGAGATTCCAAACTGATGCTTAAAGTACTGCAAAGTGATGTCTACTGCCACTGCCCAAATAGGTCTTGTGCATTACAGCAGGACATCCTCTGAAATCCTGGATATAAACACTGCCCTGCTAAGAATGGGATTACTTGGCAGCTGCTCCTGTTGAGGGTACTATAATAAACAGAGGTTGGAAACCTTTTTTTAGTTCCCGTTTCAGGTTTCTCCTATGCGCTGCACCTTAAATGATCCCTACGTAATTTATACTTTCAAAAACTGGCCAGCACCCTCTGGTGGAAAAAAATGCATAGGCAAGATTTAGGGTTGTACTGACCTGAGTTACTTGAAAAGGTTGGCAAAGTAGCCAGCCACATAATGTCACTTTGGACAATGCCATTAGCCAGGTAATTTCCCAAGATTTTAATATAGTGTTTCTGTCTATAGTTCAACTGACATTTGATTGAATTTTCTCCTAAATCCATGCGCAATACAATAGAAAGTAAGAAAAATGAACCAAATGAAAGTAGATCAAGAACTTGTTTGTTATTTAAGATTATAAAATATCAGTTTCAATAACTAAACTTTTTCCTGTGTGCATTTGTCTGTCAGCATTGCTTGAAGCTGATTTAGAGAAAACTTTTTCAAGCTTTACCAAATTCATGCTTTGGAAATAAGTTACTTTAGTTAAGCCAATACAATTCTCTTATTGGCTATCTGTGCTGAAGTAGCCTAAAGTATTTTCCAACTTATTAGGGACAAACTCTAACCAAGCAGATAAGTTGAAGTTTAACCACCCATACTGTACTATGGTACTGTAATTATTGCCATGGACTGCAACTTTAAACAAATATGAGCTACCCAAGGTCAGTGGTGTATCTCTAGATAGAACTAGATGAAGTTTGATTTCTATGCAGCAAAAATACATTGAAAAAAGGTTTACTAGACAAAAAGGAAGTCAAAGAAAAACCTGAAAAAATTGTAAGTGCTAAGTGCAAAGAATATCAGAATTATTCTGCTGGTCTAGAGACATCTTTTAAATCTTAAAATAATGTACACCACCACAGTTTCTCTTATTTCCACATCTTTGTGTGGACAACATGGAAAAAGAAGGGGTCCTTTAAAGGTACGAGCCAGTTTACACAGGTAGTTGACTTGTGTCATCTTGTATCTGAGCCCAGTGGAACTCCATGTCTCATATCAGAGGACTTCTGTCTATAGAAGGAGAGAAATCAATCTTAAGAGACTATTCAAATACTACAGTCTTCTGATGTAGTATGAATGACTCTTGAAGAGACAGACACTGTGCTTTACACTGTGTGAAATTTGATTGTAACATCATCACTTCAGCTTTGACTAGCATGACAAGTTTTGACCCATTAAACCTCCAAATACAGTTATCTAATCTTGTTGCTTTGGTCATATCCCTTAATTGTTTTCACAAGTTTTCTCTTCCAAAAGCAATTGTGTATCTTCACTTTTAAGGGCTTTTCCATTAATTCTCAATATATCTATTTTCTTATCATCACATTTCACTTATATCTAGCCAGAGTCATTATCCTTTACCTGCTTACTATGTTTTCAAACAAGCACCTTAGTACTGCCCCTGACACTGCTTTTTACTGATGAATTATCCATCAACCTTGCAAAACTGCCTCAAAAAATCATTCTTCATAGAAGGATGGGCATTTGTTTGGTCAAGGGCATTTCTCTAATGCCAGGTAGCTCCAAGCCCCATCCAGCCTGACTTTGTACACTGCCAAGGATGGGGCAGCCACAGTTTCTCTGAGCCATGTGCATCAGTGCCTCACCACCCTCACAGGGAAGAACTTCTGCCTAAGATCTCAATCTCCCCTCTGCCAATTTAAAGCTGTTCCTTCTTGTCCTGTCACTACAGACCCTTATCAGAAGCCCCTCTCCAGATTCCATGTGAAAGAAATTCTTAGAAACTTGCCCTTCCCCCATCACTCCCAAAAAGTTTAGTATCCTTATGAACAGTATCCAGTCTAAAGGGTAAATTTATCTGGAACTCCGTAACTTAAATTGCACTTGCATAGCACAAACAAAATCCAGCATGTTTGTTTTGCTTGACTAAAGCCAGTCAGCCATATCAAGGAGGAAACTTTCCACTTGCCTTCAAACAGGAATAACCACGAGATACCGGGGCATGTTAGTGATGCTGTGGTGCAGCCCCTTCTGTACACTTGCAAGCTAAAGCAATTTCCACAAGGTGCCCAGTGCTTTGTGACATCTGTGCCACATTCCCTTTGGGGACTATCTGCTGTAAACAAGTCTGTGACATTTATAATGCAGTTGTGGAGGATCATGTCAGCTCACATGGTTCTCAACTCACAAGTCTGCACAGGAAAGAGCTAAAGCTGCCTGTATGACTGCTTTGTGGACAGAAACCTATCATGAAGGAAACACAGCAAGTATTTCCTGAAAGAACTGATGAGCAGCTTGGCTCTAAAAGCTGTGTCAAGTTCCATGGATGCAACCTTGCTGCATCTGATTTCTAACTTGGATGGCTGCCTGACAAGATGGAACAATTCTACCAGCTCAAGCAAAACAAACCAAACCAGATAAGGAGGGGGATGCAAGAAGCAAGTTATATTCTGTTTCCCTGCTCTCCCGGTCAAGCCAACATTACATTTATTCCTCTCCTAGCAGTCATGTCTTCTTTACCCCATTCTACATCATGTTTTCAGTCCATATAAGTAAGGGGATTTGAGCAGATGTTTTGCTGAAATGGTTTATCTTCCTCAGTCTGCCCATACCAACCAACCTCCCACGCCCCAAAACCCCAAGGCCAGTAAAGATAGCTACATCCTTCAGCTGCATTAGCATTAGACAAACACACCCTTTTGCCACCACATGAGTTTAAAACCTATTTAAATTTAATTCAGCTTTATTAGAGAACAAAATCTTTGCTGGCATACATCTCTCACAATAAAATACTAGCAATGGTGACGGTAAATTTTAACCAAATTTAATAGTATCAGCTGTGTTTTCATGAATATAAAGCAAAAATTCCTTCTGCAAAATTCCAGTTCTCCCAGGAAGGGTAAGTCTGTCTCAGCAAATCACTGGTAGTATACAACTTGGTTGAGGATATATTAACTCCTCCAAGAAGCTTCTTGTTACAAAGGCACTTAAAGAGCTGTCAGCAGCCAGCTGCCATGAAGCAAGTTAAGGCTGGGCTATCAGCAGAAAGTAGCTTCAGTTCAAGATCGTGGGCTAGGAGGAGCTGTACCCTTATGCTTGCTGAGGACAGAATTAGCTCTACTCTTACATATGGCATAACATAAAATGCAAATGCTGCTGTCAAAAAGAAACATGACCCCCAGCCCAAGTGACTTGCCTTTGGCTCAGTGCAAGGCAGACTGCCATCACCCAGCCAGGGTTTTGTTTTGCTCTGAGGGCTGGACAAGGGTTTGGAGCACAAAACTCCATCTGTTCAGGACTAAACCAGCAATGCTGGCAAAAAGGAGAAACTTCAGGAGTAGTTTGTCTCTCAGGAGTTGTGATTACTTGTTGGTACATGAGTATTAAACCACAGCTTCTTGTAACACTTCAGGAAAAGCATCTAAAATGCAAGTTCCTTAGTAATTAAATACCTAAATGTAGACACTGACACCATAGATTTGCTCTAGAAGCATTTTAATTTACAAACAGCAATTCCCATTGACTTTATACCATAAAAAAAGCAATTTACAAGCAAGAAACAAATTCATCAGAACAAAATAAAGCAGCACTGAAATATTCATGTCACAAATCTAAAACCAAAGTGAATACAAGAGTAAAATATCATTTGAATAAATATTTTAAAATTCATGCTATAAAATAATCCTTAATGGCAAGTTATTTATTGTTACAGCATCAGCTTAGCTAGCTTCATTTACTTCATATGGTGATGAAGTGTGGAGTTGTGAGGTTACCGGTTTATATTGCAAGATAATGACACCAAGTCAAGTCATTCAAACTGTTCAATTATTTCTCATGAAAAACAACCATACAAATAAAAGTTATTTAAAAATACCATTTTTCAGTCAGAAACAAACACTGTTAAATCGTGCAAGAGCTCTACCTCTAACCAGATACATAACCAGAGGCTTGCAATACAAGCCCAGACGCTGACTTCATGGTGTATATGAATGGGAGAAGACAGCAGTTTCTTGTAGCCACCAGAGCAGGAGTTTCATGAACTAGAAGTGAACCTGCTCTGTTCCTGACACTCAGCTTCACACCCCCTGAAGAAACACAGGACACGGCTCTCAGGCTTACTTGTTTGTTTAGCATTTCTTTTAAAAAATGTAAACTCTCGTAAGTTAATGCTGTCACAGGGATGTGCAAGTAGTTTTATATCTACAATATTAAATACAACTATCCTGGCACTTGTTAAAATATATGTAAAATGCACACAGATTATATAAACTTTGAACATTTTGAATGACTTTACTAAACTTCCGATTCAATCACTGAGTATTATGAAATTTACAATTCATGAAATAAACAGATTCATATAAAGAATTTACATAATTCCCGAAATACTTTCAAATATAAAATTTAATAAATAACCCTGACCAGTCAAAAAGCACCATTCAAGGGAAAAATTCCCTTGGAAAATAGATTAGGTGTTGCATATTTGAGTCCCTTTCAATGGTTTCATGTGAAACCTGTTTAGAAAAATGACAATAAAAGAATCACAGTAAACTAATACAAAAATTCAAATAAGATATATATATATTTAAAGGTAAAGCTCATTCGATCTTTTCCCAGCCCTTGATTTTATTCCTGCTGTTCTTCCCATAAACATATTAAGAGGCCTCATTGTTTCGTCAGAAAGTAAACCAAAGGCTTCAGCATAAAACATGAATTTATGCTTGGGAAGACTGCATTAAGAACTATCAATTTAGGCCTACAGTATATTCTGCTGAACAGTGAACTGACAGTATCCTTTATGCTATTAAAAGATTTCTCACTAAAATAGCTGAGCCAATCTTGAGGCCTTAGTGACCAAACTGAACTTTTAATATACTGTATTTACAAAGCTGTTTTCTAAATGTATTTACAAGTTTAAAAGAAACAATATGGAAGATAACTGATTTAAGAAAACTAAAATAGCTGTTTAAAACCACAAACATTAGCAAAGGTATAAAATCCTTTATTTTCACAGTTTGTCATAATAGGTTAAACATCTAGAGGAAAGGACACTGTCACTGTTTTCACATTTTTCTGTAATTAAAAAGGTAGATTAAGAAGAGACTCAATTATGAACCAGCCTATATAATTTCATGATTTATTTTGCTGTCAAATATTTCTTCACATATTTTTTTGACTTCTGCATTTATTGTAAATGAAATGTGTAACAGCTCTGTGCTAACTTAAAACTGTACAGACACATGACACTGTACAGTACTTCCATCATTTGCTTAAAATAACACAGCATACTCTGTTTTGGTGGACTTGTGAAATGAACTTCAATTACATAATGCTTCATGTTCCATGACAATGTTCATCCTGGCATACCACTATGTGACAAGGCACAATTTAATTGATGTTGCCAGGTTTGAAGTTCGTTTTCTACCAGAGTTACACACTTGGTAAGTGTCAATGTAAATGCTGGATAATGTTTTATGCTCACCTACGTATGCATCCTTTGAAGCACTGCTGGACTTTACAGTACTGTGTTATGGCTTGATAATTATTAACACTGCTAGCAGTGGAAAGGGTAAATGGCGCATCCACAAGAACAGGAGCAAGCAGAACTTGCACTGCTAAATCATGAGTTTGTAGAAAAAGTGATCATTTCCTGCCCCTTAACAGTCCTGTTACAATGTTTTGAACCTGAACCTGTACAATCAAAGTGATGTTGGATTTTTTTTTTGTTTGTTTTTTTTTTTTTTTTTTGTCAGAGACAATTTTGGATAAGTCACTCTTTGGTAAACTCAAACCATTTTAATACATTTACAAATACAAAGAACTAGATTTAAATAATGTTCAGATTGTGACATGGAGAAATTCAAGAAATATAAAATTAGTACCCACATCCTGCTATCCTCAACTCATACTTCCATGGAAAAAGGTCACACCAAAGGCACCACCGCACAGGTCCAAGATAAAGGGTAAAGAATAACTGTACATTTCTTGGATTTTGCATGTCTCAAACTTCATTTGTCAAAACACTTTTTTTTTTTTTTTTTTTTTTTTGCATTTAATTACTTAAAACAAACATTCAGGAAAAAAAAAAAACAGTATCAGAAACACCAACATGTTTTTAAGTGGGTAAACACATAGACTACCTTCCCTAGACACAGACATAGATTTTCCCTTACTGGAAACAAAAGTTCTATTGTTGCTTCAAAGAGAGAAACATCTCCCCACCCTCTGCCTCTGTAGTGAGGCAGATTTTAGGACAAAAGAGGCAAATCCTGTACTCAAATTAAGTGCTCCAGTGGAGCAGGTGGGGCTTAGACTGTAAATCCATATTGAGTGAAATTACTTCTTATTGCAGACTGTCACAATATTAAGAACTAGTGTATTTAATAAAGCTACTGCACAAATATGCCCCAACTTCACAGGAGCCAGAAAGGCTTGACAAGGTAGCAAACCTACCTTTTTGCTTTCCTGTGATTTAGGAATGAGCTTTTCTTTTCTGAATTTCAGGAGTTAAACAGCATGTTCACAGATGGATTTTCAATATTTGCTAAACAAACATTAAGGCCCAATTATACAAAACCTGTATTTTAAAGAAGCACGTGATTAATTCTGTTCATCAGGTAGACTTTTACACAGTAGTGTTTGCCAGTTCATGCTTTTGAGGTCTCTTAGGCTATTACTGTTTTTTTTGTTGGGCTTGTTTGGGGTGGGGATTTTCTGGTTGGTTTGGTGGTGGATTTGGGTATTTTTTTTTCTTTTTTTTTTATTTTTTTCTTTTGTTTAACTGTTACCATTATGCTTCACATTTTATATATTATACTGACCTAAATGACAAAGTTAGCACCATATTAATAAAACACATTTGGTGAAACAAAAAGATTTAGAGTATATTAAAAGTTGTTGGTAGTTCCTTTATGCAGAAAACAACCATGGAAAATAGTAGGGAAGCCATAGCAACTCTGTAATACTCACACATGAAATAACAGACATATTGCTTGAAATTCCCGTAGCGTATTTGTTTTTTTATACAAAAAAAAGTACAAATTCCAAGTGACGACATATCACTTGGAGCTTTAAGTAGGAAGTCAATGTGCACCTGAAAACAGCTCTCTGTGAAGAGACCTATTAAAACACTGCTTGGAAATACTGTAGTTAACAACATCGCTCTCAGGTTTTAACCAACCACAAAGAGTGATGAAGTTAAATTTAGTTACCTGGTATGGTTCTACAGTACGAAATGAAGGTAGATTCTGAGGCCAGTAAAAACACATTTAAAACCACAATGCTACTTTTAGGTTTGCTAATATTTTTTTAAGATATATATATATATAGATATATCTATCTCTATATATATAAAAAGGTCAGCACCACAGGTTGTCCAGCTTGCATTCTAGACAACTAACATAACCCCTCAACAATTTAACCATAATTTAATAGATTTATGGCATTTGGTTTATATATGTTATAAAGCAAAGCTATTAAACCAAGGTAATTCGCTTTGCTCACTTTTGCACACAAAGTAATAGTTGAATAAAATGAAAACCAAACATTCTTTTAAAACCAAAACCATCCTCCCAAAGTCCGAAGTTCTAAATCCTAAGCAGAGAGAAGACCTAGCAGTTGTAAGAGTGGTACATGGTATAAACCTTGACATACTTTTACATTCACCTCAACCAGAATAGGAAAAGTGAAAGCATTTTATATATATAAAGCAAATTTATATATATAAACAGACTAACTACCAAAAACAGTTAGTAAAAGCAAACAGATTTCATCCTGACACACGGAAGGAACCAAAGCTGTAATACTCTCTTCTCTCCCCACTGCTGTGTAACACATTACCAGCAACAGGGCTTTAGAAATAAAATAAGGGAAGATTACAGCTTCTTGGTGTATCCAGCAGAGCTGCCAATCTTTTTCTAATATCTTTCTCCACTGGAATTTGTGTCTTGCCAGATCAACCAGTAGGGACACTTTAGCAGACTCTTTCTATGCTTTCCCCAGCACACTGTCTTTTAGATTTCGAGCATCTTCAAAAGTAAAACAAAACAAAAACAACACCCCCCCCCCCCAACAAAACAACAACCAACCCAGCCTCCTTCAAAAACAAAGAATACTTATGTAGTCTTCTCCAGAAACCATTTCGAACTGATTTCCAGAAGGTCAGGAAAATTAAACGGCTGTTATACTTGTACTGAAGATTACTAAAAGAATAATATATTTTAAAAATACATTAGTAATGTGCTTGTTTGTGTTGCACTAAGAATGTAGTATTTTAATCAGATGCGTTAGACATTGCATGAATTTCCATACTAGAATCCATAGCTTCAGAAGCTGAAGCATCATTATCTACTTTCTGTTCCGCAAATGCTTCTGTTCTGTCTGGAGACTCTACCCTGGTTCTTACTTCTGTTACGCCAGGGTGATTTTTTCGCAAGTGCTGGTTGAGTGTACCCTGGAAAGGAAAACATTTTCCACAGATCTCACAGCGAAAGGGCTTGTCATCTGTGTGACCACGAATATGATACTCAAGTTGGTCCTTGCGGGTGTATTTCTTCCCACAGAACTTGCACACGAAAGGAGTTATTCCCATGTGCAATCGCATGTGTCGATCAAGGCTCCCTTTCTGGTTGAAAGACTTTCCACAGTAGATACAGATCAGCCTCTCATTGTATGGATACCAATGACCTCTTGCGTTTCTTTCCCGTGGACTGTTTTCATATCCTGGGTTACTCACCATGGATTCACTGTCAGCCCCTTGCACCAAGCCCTGAACATCACTGTGCAAGTGACCAGTGGATACCCGTTTCTGGCGTGCGCGACCCCCTCTGAAACAGCTCAGCATTGACCTGGAAGGACTCGTATTGCTCAGGCTTCCGAAGGTTTCCGACATACCTGTAGCCTGTGATGAGGCATGGGAAAACGAATAAACATGTTGTAAGACAGACCCATAGGAACCAACATTTACGGCTACCACTTGCTCTCCATCCACCATTTCAGTATGATATCCATCATCACCAAGCGAAGAGCTATCAGAGCAGCTTGGCCTGTCAGACTTCTCCATTTTTACTTTCACCTCTGCAATCTGACTTTCCCTTACTATCAGGTCTCCTTGCTCATGATCACCTTCAATCTGAATCTCATATTCAGAGATACTCCCACTGCTTCCTCGATCTGAATGCCCTTCTTCTTGCAGACGACTACGTAGAGTTTTGCCTGGAGTAGTTTCCATCCGAAGATCGCTGCCTGCTGTTGACTGTCGCACCTGAGAGCAATAGGGGGGAGATATCTCAATGGGATTGGCAAAGTAACTGCTGTCCTTAACTCCATTGCGATTTTCAGGATTTTCTTCAGCACCAACAGTGACAGAGTCAACATCACCAACACTGATCTTTGAATGAATACTCTCCAGTATCTGTGTGCATTTATCAATGACGCACTGCATCTGTAGAAAGCTAGCTGCAGTTAGAAAACTAACAACATCCTTCAGCTGTAAGGACATCCTTCCAGTGTAACAAAAAGAAAGCAACTGTTCAAAAACATTGGGGTTTTTAATAACTGATATTGATAAGCCACTCATGGTGCTCAGCGCTGAATGGTCACGGAAATACGGAGAACTAGCAGCTAAGACAGCTTTATGGGCTCGAAATGGCTGACCCTGAATATGCACAATTATGTCACATAGCTTCCCTTGCAGGCGGAGCTCGTTTAACTGGCTCAGAACAGTGTTGCTGTACTCGGGCACATCAAACTGAATGAAACTGCTGCTGTCCATTTCTACTGATGTAAAGAGTAATCTGAAAGAAAAATGAGAAGATTTGCAGCTGAAAATGAATGCAGAGTTTTCCATTTAAAAAATAAATGCTTGCACATTTTAAAGTTAAATCACCACATTGATCTCTTTAAGGTGCATTGCAACAAAACAGTTGGTATAAACACTTGTTATAATACAAAAAGTAAGTCTTAATCTACCCGTTTCTTGTATTTCTATAATTTGAATTATCCCTCTGCAACATTCACAATTCAATGCTCATAATCCATCCCAGGCTCCCTGGGACAGTCTATGTCCTCAAAGGAACTCTGTGATTTCACTCTGATTTAACTCCAGGCAAGTGATTTAACTCTAGGCAAGAAGCTTTAGGAGGTGTTCAAGTCAGACACTACATTGACATTTGCATTGTTGAACTGCCCAAGAATGATCTTTGGGAGGTACTTTATGAGGTTTGAAAAACCGGCTAAAGAAAAGCAACAGGGACGTGTGTGTGGGCACGCACACACACAAATACGTTTTAAAAACATTTAAGTCTAGATATGTCAAGGTTATCTCAGAGACGATGAATACACGGCACAGGGACATTTCTGTTTAAACATTTACCTCCTTAGAAATGAAACTGCACAACTACTTAAAAAAGTAAAAATCAATCTTTCAATACACACATCACAAGCCAAGGAAATCCTGGTAAAAGGAAACATTTAAGTATGGACTCAGTTCCAAACTATTTACCCAGTGTGTCAGAGGTTCCCAGATAATACTGCATTTGGGTCAGTCTGCAAGGCAGCATTTGAAGGGAAGGCGCTGGAGCCACCCAGGGACTCTCAACCTTTTTAAATCTCCTTTTGTGATTTTTTTAGACCAACCATGATGTGAATGTTGAAGCTCATCTGACACAGAAGCGATTTCCTAGCTACAATCATCTGACATTTGATCTCTAACCTAGCTCGGAAGCCATGGGTACTCAAACTTGCCTGATACACTGGGAAAGGATGTTCCCAGAGGCTGTAGGGAGATGTATACATTTCAAAACAAGATCTAAAGGATGTTACTAATTTTTCATGGAGTATTATCACAAAAAGGACACACATGCTTGTCCCTCTGAGTGTGTCTCACTGTAGCAGACACCACCCTACATTTCCAAGATTGGACCCCTAATCCAGTGCCCCAAAAATCTTCAGGCTTTTATTGCTATTCTCATTCTTACTAATGCAGAAGTCTAAACACATAATATTGCCATCATACCTGTTTTTCCAACTGCATAAACAGATCTCAACATCATCCATTGACTTCTGACGCAGGAAGCATGTCCAATGTATCACAACATACTAGTGGATATTTTTTTCTATTTATGTCTTATGTTACATGCTGTAATGGGACATATGAACAATTTAAATCAAATGATGAAAATTCAGACACTCTAAGAACAAAATCAATGGATATGAATATGGTAAAAAGCCTAAAAGGAAGAGCTGGAGCTGTATCAGCTACTGTCACTTAAAACTAACATTCATAATCTCCACAAATGGAACTTCTTTTTAAGCAGAGAAACAAGACAGCCAGCTTCCTGACTTAACATTATGTCTGACTTAGAAACAGCCTAAAACTCTCATAGAGCATTCAAAATCAGGTTGTCAGAGTTGCTGAACATATTCTGTAAGATACCAGTGGATCAGAGATTAAAATGGGTAAACCAGACGTCATTTGAGTTTTTACAGTTGTTACGTGAAAGCAGGACAACAGACGATTTGTGTGCTCTTTCATCTGCTGAAGGAAATAAGGACTAGAAGGTGGTTAGCAGAAGCGGTATAATCATAGCTATCTGTACAAAAATACCTTTGGCAGGGCAACAAAGCCACAAAATGATTCAGAGCTTGTGAGCTGATGCAAGTCAGACACAGGTCAGAAATCAAACATTACAACAAACAAACCCCGGCCTAACAGAGGTGTAGTTAAACAGCAACCTCAACTGTGCTCCTGAGCATCCCTGTACATGGTGCAGGGAGCCACGCTCGAGTCCCTACCAGATGCACCCATGCCACTGGGAAGACAAGTTTCAGAAGTCAGGATACACCTTTGTCAAGTTGTTGCTCACCTGACAGGGCAGCAGGCTTCCATATAAACCCAACACAGGCCACTACCTTTAGGTGTGGGGCTTATGAGCTCTGCACAGATGGGACACCAGGACATTCCTGATTAAGTTTCTCTTTCCTAAGCTTGTACATTCATATACTTTTCATATACAGAAAGTGGCCTTCCTCTTTGCCTTATACTCCCCTATGGGCTCTTACTCAGCAAAATGGAGAACAACTTAGTCCTACATAAAATATTAAAATACAAATTGTCACCACTTCCACCAGTCCAGACAGAAGGAATGAATGAAGGACTGGTACCTCAGTAGAAGGCAAATGGACATTTTATGCCTTACCATTGAGAAAAAAAGAAATGTTCTTTTGATAATGGCTTCTTAGTATCTCTAAATGAATTCACGTTCCCGAGGACATGGCCACACACTGAAAATGGACTGTGACCACATCCCAGAGAATGCATGAGAAGCAGAAGAGAGGGACATAAAGAAGAAAGGGATTCATAGTGATCCTTGCATATCACAACTCTTCTAGAACACCCAATTATGTCCATAGGCAGATATATCCACAAGTAATTCTACATCCTTGTTCTCAGATTTGTTTAGTCTTTCTTTTGGGAAACAAAGCAGCTTATTTTCCTTAAAATGTTAGGAGTAAACAGCACAAATCCTGGTAGTGAGTGGGGAAAATGATGGAGCTAAAAGTGTGCAAGTGTGGCTGTCAATGTAAGCAGTAAAAAAACAGAAATAGAGATCAAGGGAATGTACAGTATTGCTCTGAAAGCAAATGGATCAAGTACAGAAAACACAGTCCAAAAAGCAGTGGATAATGAGTTTCTCTACCCCATCTGCTCTTGAAAAAAGAAAGCAAACAAGCCACAGCATGCACTTGTGACTACTTTTCCACCTTAATCTCCTTGGAAGACACATCCTTCCTGTGACCTTGAAAACATCTGTAGAAAGCTGGGGTTAAATGACAAGAATTTAAAACAGCAGCAGCACCTGGCAGAAGAGAAACCCCTTCCTCACTTCCAGCCAGACTCTGAAATCTCTAGTTGAAGCAGTCCAGGAGCTGACAAGGATGCCAGTGAACCCCGCATTCAGGGTTCATTCAGGCAGGATTGCAGCAGGAACAGCGCTGTGATTTTGCTGGGATATTCCAACTTCATTGTATCAATTTGGGAAGGCAAGACCTGAGGAAAAAATCTGGCATTACACATGCCAGAGCAGGCACCACTTACAGTGTTCTATTGACGGATAATAGTTAGAAGAATGATCTTATTTATTCCTCCAATTTTTTAACAGCTTCCTCCAAGTTGAAATGTCTCCCTAAGCTCTTCTCTTGGGGTGAGGAGAGTAGCAGAAAGATACTCTAAAGCACAAATTAGCTTTGGACATATCAGAAGTTCAGAATGAAGACAATTTTATTTGTATTATGCAAATTCAAGCATTTGAAGGGTAGTGAGAACTAAGATAAGTCATAGCAATGTCAGATACTCTCATGGTTAAAAAGTAATGCATTTTGTCTTGCTTTAGCTTCCACCCCTGCCTGCGGCAGAGTGCAAAGTTAGGTTAAAGCCCTGTGAAATGTAAGTCCACCTCTGGGCACTGAGCTATGAACAGGTCCTCTCTCAACCTTCCTGCACAAGCAGATCAAAGTATTTGAGGTTTTTATAGATGTTATATATCCAAGAAATTGGCTAAAGGCTTTCTTGTTTTAAAGCACAGGCCAAAGCTGGACACCAAGTTCACTAAGTCTTAGCAGGGCTCGGTGTTGAGCCTCCTGTCTATTTCTGTAGGAGATGATCCAGTCACACCCAAAAGAATCATATCAATTCTCTTCACGCCTGCATTACATTTATTCATCAGGGTCTGACACAGTAAACATAGACCATAGTATGAATTTACTGGTAGTGGATTGCTGCCCTGTGTCTTCAAACAACAGTGTTCATTGTGGTAACCTGTGAACATGAGAGTGATATGACACACGTTTAACATTTCACATTAGATTTCAAAAGAAACTCACTTTAAAAATTATGTTCTAGAAAAGCTCGTTTCACTTAAAAATCCAAGAATAGATGGTGACAAAATACATTCAGCATTTTAATTTTACTGACATCATACAGTAGCAGCAGGGAAGCATCATATAACTACAACACGAAGCTGTGTGTCTGCCAACGCCGTATTAGTTTCTGCTTCTAATTCTGCACCTGTTTAATTTCATTCACCACTGATGTATGATTTGCTGTTATCATGGACAGGTGAATAATACGAATTCTGCTCATCTGAACTCACACAAAGGTGTGAGAAAAGATCCCCTGCATTTTCTTTAGTTAGCTCAGCAACATCGGTTCCTTGGGGAAAAAACAGACATTACAAGTCACAGCTGTGTCTGAAAACTGAAATACATAGAAAAGTTGAGGATCATAACAAAAATTAAGACTAAAACAAGAAAAGTGCTCCACGACACCAAGAATGGAAACTCCATGCATTACTGCTCAGTATACAGAGAAAAAGCAAGGAAAGAAACAACCATTTGTACAAATCACTACACTCCTCGCTTGCATTTTGGAGCATTGAGTGTTTACTACACCAGCTGTGAAAAGATGTCATTGCAAAAATGTATTCAAGAGAATCTTGACCTAGCAATGTAACTCTTTTGTCTGTGATCAGGAAAGATTTATAGCAAAAATCTTCATCACCCTCACTCCTTTCTGTTTAAATTTGCATTTCAAATTTGCCTTTGTTTTCAGATTACAGCAGCCACAATAATTAACGCTGTACCAAAGGAAAACTACAATCAGGTACTTCACAGTCTAGGGGCATTCTTAAGAGTCCTCTTTAAATAATCTTTGAAATCAGGAAAGAAACTGATCATAGGGCCTTTTGCAAGTTTATACTCATAACAGTGAAGTAGTATATCCTCTTTGAAAAGCCAACATATAGCAGAGTGCCCTTGCATGGCCTTAATGCAGTGTGACACACAGCGCTGCTGCCTTACTGAAAATCTGGCTCTGAAGCACGGTCAGCTTCCCTACAGTGAGGAGACAGATTTTAGTATCACAGGCATTAATAAACAAACAGATAAATAATGTAAAAAGGCAAGCTACTCTCCCAACAACTGAGACAATTTTGTGCAGAACTACAGCATACTTATAATAATACAATATACGCAGTACTATGTAAATATGTAGCATTGGGTTTTGCATAAATTCTTCCTAAATTCAAGCAGCCATTTTCTTCAGAACTCTCCAGCCTTTAGAGATCATGAAGGAAACTAAATTATAGTTATCTCAGGTGAGATGATCAGATTCTGCTATTTTCTATAGATTTAAAAATCAATTGCACTAAAGGTTCTTCCAGAAACACACACGATTATTACTACAAATAGAGCCTTGTGTATTCCCAGCCCATCCATGCAGTCTATTTTGTGCTCTGTACAACACACTGCCAGAGGCATCCTCCTGGTGACAGAAAATATACCTAATGACACACTTCTCAGTGTAATCTATGCACTAAAATCAGAGCCATGCATAGACATCTATATAAAATTAGAACGACTCCTTCCAACCACAGAAAGAATGACTGGGGGAATGTTTCCACTTGGCACTTAAGGGAACACTTGGAGCTTAATGGAAGAGACCTATAAAATAAGTCTTTGTGTACTAACTAGATTTTTCTAAACTTTGACTGCACTACATAGAACTAACATTTAAAAGCTCTTTAACATATTATTTATCAGCTAAGTCATAGCATTCTGGCAAGGAAAAAGCTGTTGAAACCTTACTCTGTCTGAATTTGGTCATCTAGATGTTACCTGATAGCAGTAATTCACAAGCACATGGCTATTAACTAAAACCAAAGAAAACACAAAGCAATAGGCTTTAGGACTGGTGATAAAATTGCAAGTATCTGCCTGACCACATAAAGTAATAGCTTCATCCATTTTCTTTCAAAGCTTCCCTCGAATGGAACATTAAATAAGTACATACTTAGTGCTCAAATCTTTGTCATGTCAAACAACACAGTCTCCTAAATCACTCTTGTTTATACTCTTCTTTTGTGAAGAAGAGTTTTCAGGGAAATCCAAAGCTGAATTTTAGAAGCATTATCAGCCATAGAGGAATAAATCAAACAAGAGTCTTTGCTTAGGTTGATTTGCATTCCTTGTTTTTAAACTCAAATACATTTAAACTTAGACACATTGAAGAGATTGCTACATATAGACATGAAAGTTTGATACCTCAGTATAAGTAAGTGACAATCATGGACTCAGATGGAAGTTTAACAAAGGTGATACGGAGATCCTAAGAGATGCTACAGCACAACAGAACATTCTGTTAACATTTCTGTTGCAGCATGAAACTTCATTTTGTTTGCAGCATCTCCAGTAGGATAACATGCACTTTATTTATGGCATCTTTTATAACTCCAGTGATCTGAAACCCCTTTCCAGCTCAGTTCAACACATTCTGTTAGATTCACCTCTAACAGGTAAATAAAACTGCCAGGATGGTTAAAACCAGCTTGCACAAGCCTGTGTTTCTACATAAACTCCCTGCCCACACTTTTGTTAAGCTCAGCACTATTCTAAAAGGTCTACAGTAAATTCCTGATGCAAAAGCCATACCCCCCCAAAAACCCTACATGAGAACTACGCTACCTTTCTAGTAGTCCAATATCAGAGCAATACACAAGTTGTGGAAATGACCACAATAAATGGCTATGGAAGCAATTAGTTCCTTTCTTAACAAAACAGGATTCAAATCCTCATTCCTCCACTTGTAAACCATTTGCAAATCACTACAATTTTGATTCACAAAGTGTATTATGTTTGGGGAAGTCTGAATTCAGCAAAAAAAAAAGTGGCTGTTGGAATCGAAGGAAATACAGACAGTTCAGCCAACACTTGATATAGTGAATTACCTGTAGTAAGCATACAATAAAAGGTGCATATGTCTTATTATTCATCAGCAACCAGCTTTGAAATGAGTCTGCTTCACTTCTATTTTAGACTAAAATACAGAACCTGTAGCGGAGACTACAGGACAATTTAAAGCCTCAATAAATTCCCTCATAAAAATGCAGGAAACCCCCAGTTTCCTCAGAAACTGAAGCCAGTCAGTACAGGCTGAAATGTAGCTACTAGAAAACTTTGTTCTTGCACAATTTTATCAGTAGGTATCTGAACAATAACAGTGAAAGTCAATGTCATCATCCCTCCTCTGCAGACACAGAGGCAACACTCAAAGTACCAAACATCCGCAGTGAAACCAAGGGTAAAAGTCCTGCGTGCCAGGCAAGGAGCATGGCAGGACGCAGTCCCATCACTTACAGGGGTGAGCAGCACATCAAACCCCTCCACTCCGGGCAGGGGTATTTTTACTAATTCAGCCTTTTGCCTAATAACAACTGAAAAGCGTTAATTTTTACCTCACCAACATTCACAATGTGATGAACAGAAAGCCACTTGAAGGAGGGGGTGATTTTAACAACCAAATGAAAACCAATTAATTTATGTGTGTATATATACACACACGCTAATAATAATGCTACAAACCTAAGCTCAATGCTTAGCATGGTGCAACAGGGGAAATTATTGGAAGTGCAAATTTAGCATTTCATAGAAAGAAAAAAAACCAAACCACTCAAAGCAAAACAAATAAACCAGGAGCCTCTTGTTTGAGCAAATATCCAAAGAAAGCGGTTGTGAAACTGAAGTCCAACCTTCGTCCCTTATTCTCAAATTGTCTTCCTCACAATTGCCTGTATGGAAGTGATTAAAAGAGTAAAAAATGAAACAACTACTGATGCATAAACAAAGCTTCACCCAACAACTGCAACCTCAGTGCAGATCACCTCTACATTTTGGCTCTGGAAGTTACCACAGAAGTGATGTGACAAGACCCTACAAGTGACCATCACAAACTTATTTTGTGCATCAGTTTCATTAGGTACACGTTATATAAAGCTAAACAGCTCCTGTCCACGCTTTGTGAGTACTGACAGCTCTGAGCTGCGGGCTTCCAGAAGTCACTGTCAGTAGGAAGGAACCTCTTTAGCTGACAGCATGAGACTCGAAATACATACACACCCCCAGACCTTTAAGTGGGGTGGGAGAGGTGAGGGGTTTTTTATCTTCCACTATTGCAATAAGTTACGTGCTACCGATGTAATACTTGGTTACTATTATGCATTTAAATCTATCTACTCGTTCTTTTATTTCACCCTGTCCCTCTTCCTTAGACCACAGCTGTCAGGCACCGATGTTTCTTTTAGTCCAGGAAGTACCTGCATTCTCTAGCTACCAGCAGCGTTTTCTGCAGCAGATGTAAAGCAGCTCTGGCAAACACGTTTCATGGTGCTGTCCCAGCCCGTTGCTTCTGACAGGCTCAACACTGTGCAGCTCTCCCCGACCAGGCAACGAGGCACCGGCACATCCCAAGCCCACACGCCGGGAGCTGCCCCAAGCTGCGGTGCAGCTAATCCTGTGCCGTTCCCTTCTGGCAGCCCGGCTCTCCCGTATCAGTGTCTCCCGGACCGCTCGGGCTCCTTCCAAGCTCACGCTCGGCTTCGGTTTACGCTAAAATCAACGCAACTCTGCGCGCACCTGCCGGGGTTTTGACGGGCGCTGACAGGGACCGGGGCTTCCCCCACCGACCAGCGGCGGCCGGGGCGGACGCCGGCCCCGGCCCGCCCCGCTGACAAGAGAGCGCGCCGGAGACACGGACTCGGGTTACGCGGCGCCGGCTCCGGGCGAGGCGAGGCCGGGAGCAGCGCAGCCCCCGCTGACACCGCTCCCAGACGGGCCCCTCGCCGCGCCCCGGCCGCCCGTCCCGCAGCCGCCGCCCCTACGGGGCCTGTCAGTGCGCCGGGACACCCCCCCCAGCACAGCGGCTGCGCCCCACACGGGAGCGCCGCGCCGCGCCGGCCCGCCCGCCGCTCACCCGGAGCTGTCAGCGCCTCTCACATGGCGGGGCCCGGCCCGGCTCCGGCCCGCTGCCACCGCCGCTTCCCGCCCGCTCCCGCAGCTCCTCGCACCCGGAACTGATTCCGCTGGCAGCGCTTCCGCTTCCTGGCGGCGTGCGGCGGGCGGAGCCGCCGGTGTGCGGCCGGGGGAGCGCTTGTGCTGTGAGCGCGGCCGTGCGGGGCAGAGCCCGTCCCGGCGCAGGGGTTGGGGCCGCGAGGGGGGAATGGCAGGAGATGAAAGCGGTGCAGGTCACCGCGGGCGGCTGGGCGCGCCCTGGAAGCGCGCACGGGCTGGAACTGCGCCCCGGAGTGGGGTCTGCGCTCGGGCGAAGCCGGCTGTGTGCGTGCAGAGGGGAGCCGGCACCCGCGGTGAGCTGGTGCCTGCACGGGGCAGCGCAAGGAGTTCGCCTGTGTCCCCCAGCCGCACCCCTCACTCATTGGCGTCCTGCGCGTGGTGGTGGATTCAGTGCTGCACCACACAGCTCATGGTCAGGAGCCTGGTGCCAGGGGGTACCGCCAGAGCACCCACATGGTCCGGCCTTGGCCATCACCTCCGAGGGGTGTCTTTCCCTAGTTACAGAACGGATGGAAGAGGTGTTGATGTGTTACCAGATAAAGGAGCAGACTGGGAGAGCATCCTGACCCGGGGGCACAACAGGCACGGGAATGGCAACTACCTCAGCACCAAAGAAATGTGCCCGATCATCCACTCGCTGTGTTAGGAGAATCAGGTTTTCGTGTTCTCTTCAGCCAGGCTGGCATGTTCTCAGCGTTTCAAGAAGACACGTTGCTAGACACACTTTTTCTTTATATATTTAATAAAGTTATATATCAACAACTTTTGGATCTGTACTTTTGTTTGAGCACTTATTGTTTTGGCAAAAGTGAAATATTAAATACTAGTACTAGACATGCATTCCTTTCATTCAAGCTTAAGAAAACATTTACAAAGTTGACAGGTAACATTTATTAAAACATGTTATACAAAAAAGGGGCATGGGACTCTTCTATAAGAAGAAAATATTGAACAGTAACATTAAATTAAAACCATGCTGTACAATTAGGACAGCAATATTTATAGACAAAACTATCCAACCTCTGCAATACAGGCATAACATCTCACAAAATATCAAGATATGCAAATTTACTATTATAAATGACTTGTTTAGAATAAAAACTTATAGCTCATTAAGGAAGATTCACTTGACTTGCATAAACAGTTACATTTCTGGAAGAAATATGGAATCCCATGAATAATAAAACAAAGGAGCAGCAATTGACAGACACAGGCTTCAAGCAAAAATCGGAACTTACAATTTAATCACATTAAAATATATCACCATTTTGTTTTCCAGCATCTTCCCCATGGGCACCGGCAGTTTACAGCTAAAGAAGCCTAGCGAGCCAATGAAGCATTTAAATGACAAAAAAAACCCCCAACTTTCCTATGCTGTTTTGAGAAAGGTTCTGATTCCATTAAAGCAAAACACTCAGTGCTGTAGGATCTCATAACTCAGAGACAGGTCTCCTTCCTGGTACCAACACCATGAGATTACAAGACATGAGGTACCTCCATTCTTTCAGGCTCAATAATACAGGGATAGCAAGTATTCTTTTCGCACCAAGAAACCCAATACATCAGCCTTTGATCATCTCGCTTCTGATACAGGACAAAGTTTCTCAACCCCAGGAACACTTCGGATGAACAAAAGCTAAGACCAAAACTTGTCCTGACTGCGTTCCAGAGTCTACCTGCTCACCCATACGGAAAGGCCGTGTTTAAAACCCAGAACAACAAAAATCCCCAACAGTGGTGTGTGAAATAGGAACCTCCTCCCTTAAAGTCAGATATGCACCTAAGCAGAGATCTTAATGCTGTTAACAGTTGAATTTTTCATACTCTTACACAGTTTTTTATGATCAGCTACAAAGATTCCATGGTAATTAACATCTTAGTTACAAATTGGAATGCAAAGGAACTTCGCTGTAGTATCATTTTCTTACCACTGATAGGACAATGAATGGCTTCATGGTAGCAGGGAATTCTGAAAGCCTCCTGCGTGTACAATGACTGTTTTCCAGAAGACATTCACCTCACTGCAGTCAACAGCAAGCAATATAAAAATGCACAGATGTTACTAAGCTGTATCATTAAAGATGATGAAGCTCAAGGGAAGACTAATGAAATTCACCATACACATATGCATTCCTATTATCTATTTATAGGGATTGCTTCCTTCCTCCCTACAAACAAGAAGTAATTTCTTGTGTGTTGAACAAGACCACTCCATTAGCAAAGATCAAGAGCGTGACAGAAGCTGCATCTGCAGGTCTTGGTTTACTCTGTACAACTGTATCGGCCATAAACTGCAGGGTTTCAGCAGCAGGGGGCTGCAAGGCTGACAGAGGATCTCCAGTTGGAAGGGACCCATAAAGATCAGAGTCCAACTTCCTGCTCCTCGCAGGACTACCTAAAACTATATGACTAAAAGCGTTGTCTGGACACTCCCTGACATACAGCAAGAGGTTATAAACTGCCCTGTGCTGGTCACAACAGGTCCTAGCCTGCACTGAAGTGCATGCAAACAACACACTGCATGCCAGAACTCCAGCCAGAGATGCGCACAGTGCCTCTGCTCAAACATGTTTAAGGAAGAGTGGCAGCTGCTAGCAAGAGGTGCAAGGAGACACATAAGGAGAAGATACTCCCAGGGAAACAAACACATGTGTAAACATGGATAAACTGAAGAGCTGCCCTTGGGAAACACGTGGAGAAGACACTGAGGACGTGTATAGACCCACACAGCAGGACACACTCCATGCCTGGGATATTCACTTCTGAAGGGACTTTGGCCTGTAGCTAAGCCATGCCAGAGCAGGTACACGTCTGAAGCCTCCACGAGAGCCAAGCTGGAACAGACACATCCCTGATGGAACTATGTGGTGCCATGGTGATCAGTGACAACAACCAGCCCAGAGCAGCAGAGGACACCCACTGAGATGAAAAGTGGCAAGACAAGCCAGTGTGCCAATGAGCCCAAACCTCCTGAGTGATCTGTCACCTCACTACAAGAGCTGGCACGGGCTGAATGCGGCTCTCAATGAAAGCAAGGGACATAGGAGACTACAAAGGCAAGGAGGAAAGGTGTGAGCCTTAAGCTGAGACTGGGGAAGGGGAAGGACAGAGGTTTCCTTAAGTGTTTAAGTAATTTCTTGTTATCTTTCCCCCCCCCAATACCTGAATCAGTGATCAGAGGTTTGTCAAAGGGCAATATAGTAAATTCATGGAAATTAACACAAGTCAATTGTTTTGCCTGTGATGAGCAAAAGTAAGGATTTTAGACATGTTATCTCAAGCTTTCCTTACACCATCAATCCTCTCAACCTCATGACAATCGTATCTGTATTTTCCTGCAATTGTCTGGTTTCATGTAAATTAACATCAAAAAGCCAAGTGCTACAGAATCAGTGGAGCAACATTTGCTGGGACTTTCAGGACAATGTCATAAAATGGGGTAAAATAGTAATAAGAAATACTATAAAGTTACTATTCATGCTAAGTCATTAAAAGAGGACATGGTTCTATAATATGATCTACTGGACCTGTTATAAAACCTTTAAAGTGTCTCTCGCAGTACATTTTATTTTAAAGCTTTATTTCAAAGTAGTCTAACTGCAAATAGGAGTAACGCTTAACTTTGACGTGTCCTATATAAAAGTCATTCCAAGCTGGTAAAAGAAACAGTTTTGCTGGCAGCTCTGTAGGATAGTCTGGGTTTAACAGAAAGAGGTGTTTTGCTTGACCGTGTTTTGCAGCCTGGTGTCTCTGACCAGCCTTTTTGATGGTTAAATGGGAAGAGGCACCCTTAACCTTTGTATGCAACACTGAAGTGACAATTTGAAAGGGGTTGAGAACTAACGTAATACACAAGATTATTCCTGAAATGAGTATGAGAATACCTTCCTCTCGAGTGTGATGATGGTACCTGCAGAAATGGCACCCTGTATGTAGTAAGGCCTTGCTGAATGGAAAAATAGGGCCACTGAGTGCAAGAACCTTCTTTCTTCTACACTCATGTAAACAGGCAAGCATTATAATTATTTTTTTCAATATTACAAAAGACAGTATTAGCAGTGTGGAAACAAACCATAAAGGGAATATATTTCTAAGTTTAAAAAACATACTTATAAAGTCTTATGTGGTTTTTTTTTGCTTTTCTTTTTAAATACAAAGTGCTTCTATACATTAAGCAGGTTACAGTGTTAGTGAGCAAATCCCTGTTTAGTTACCTTGATTACAAGGGTTATATACGGCCACCATGATATACTGTAGAGTTCAATTAAGTGCTAAGAATAGGAACTCTGTGGTGCTGACCATTTATGCCCATTGCCAGCAACGGGTTCATCCTATTTGGGAATATCTGTTTTAACAAAATTCCATATGAAAAATATCTGAAGCATTAGAAGACTAAGAGCCTCTCAAGAAAATTAAAGTTTAAGTAGAATGTCAGAAAAGAAGCTACAGTCATTACAGCCCACTGAGTAGGAAAACCCCAGCTTGTACCAGACATTCACATTCAAGATACAGTTTGGTTGCATCTTAAGACAATTTGTAACTGGGAGTTAAAAAAAAGCATCTAAATAGTAACGATCTTTGTGTGGTTTTGCTTCACCATACAGGGTTATCTGTTATGTATGTATCTGTTAAGTATGTTATCCTGCATACCACAGTATCTAATACATAAATTTGGGCCAGACAGGCTTAGGCCTTTGGTGCTGGGTAACTTTCCCCCCTCATGTTACCAGCACTGTACCTGGACATCAACTCTTTGTGTCATAGCCTGTGTATGCTCTGAAGGCTCTTTCCTTTTTATGTTTCAGTAAACTACAAAAAGGGTTAACTGCTTTTGCACAGGACTGCATTAAGCTTTCAACCCCAAAATCCTGTTGCCACCTTTAAAATTGATGCATTCACTCTACCTGCAGAGCTGGCAGCATCTCTCGGAACTACAAACGCTCCTCCATCTATCACCAGGAATGAGAGCCCAGCACATAGATCCTCATCCTAACAAATTAGGAGCACCACTTCCCCAGCAAACCCCCAGACTTCGGACATGAGCACGGTACCGTGTTCTCAGTACCAATAATAGATCCAAATACCATAATTCCTACTTTTTTTTTTTCCACAAGCAACTTCATCTGCAGAGGTAATCAACTTCGGCTGCTTGTGATCACATGTACAGTCACAGTAGTTCAGTACCAAGAATTTGTATTATAGTTCTTCCTATTCAAAGAGTAAAAGAATTAAAAGTATAAATACCTATCAATGACTAAATAATTTTCCTAAAGCAGGTTTCTAAAATTAGATAGAAGTTCTCAAAGAAGTTTTTGTACCAATAAAAAGTCAATTTGGGAATCCACAGAGTTTGGTACTTGCTACTGTAGTAAAGCACAAAAATCTGACCAGAAAACTGAATGTTTGATTATTTTGGATAAGTTCCAAATATTCCTTTTTTTTGACTGACAGAACATTTATTACACACCCTTCTAGAAGCTCTCACGGTGTAGCAATCAAAATCAAGTCAAGCCAAGAGTCATATGGCATTAGGCCCTAGAGGAGTAGAGACAAATTATCCTTAATGCAGACTGATGTTTATATAGTGCTCAACTATATTTAAATGCATTACAGACACCAAATAGAAATCAGCACAGAATTAGACAACATTTGTTTTACTGGAGATGGATAATAAAATGGAAGACAGATAAAGGAAAGCCAAACCATATTTAACACAGCCTTTCATTAAGCAATACAGCAAAGGCTATTTAACAATGTAAACTATCTAATGATGCACATTGAGTATGTTGGCAGTCTCCAGTCTGAGGTGGAATTCCAACTTTTTGTCATTAAAATGTGAATCATATCATCATGAGGGTGCTGAGGCGCTGGCACAGGGTGCCCAGAGAAGCTGTGGCTGCCCCATCCCTGGCAGTGTTCAAGGCCAGGTTGGACACAGGGGCTTGGAGCAAGCTGCTCCAGTGGAAGGTGTCCCTGCTTGTGGCAGGGGGTTGGAACTGGATGAGCTTTAAGGTCCCTTCCACCCCAAACCATTCTGTGGTTCTGTGATACACACCCTGGTTTTGTCGTTCTAGTTCTCTTCCTCATTAAGTAGGGTTACTTTAATTCTTGCTTCATCTAAGCATTTGTAGGATTTGGGTCAATGCTGAGCTTTAAATTTAGAAGACTTAGGAAAATCAACAGGGGTTCTAAATACTGCTGCGCTTACAATAAACGTCACAGAGACCTTACAGACCTCACTTTACAAGCACCTTTCAGATTAACCGTTCGCACTTTGAACACCTGCAGTAATACTGTGGAAAGTAAAATAATTAAGTTTGGTCTGTTTATACCAGCATAATCATTACAGCTTGGAGGGTGGGGAAAAGATTGAGAATTTACAATAGCAAGTACCAGACATGATTTGCATAATTAATTTGCTTACTTTAATAAACAAACGTAAGCACTGATGCCTTAGTTCATCTCAGTAGTACTCTGCTCAGCTTTAGAAGCTTGGTATGACTTGGTACAGGAGGTCACATGCCGATGGAAACTGTCCCGCCACATAAACCTTTTCCCACAGATGTTACACTCATACGGTTTTATGCCTGTATGAATTTTCATATGGCCTACGAGATGGTGTTTCATTTTGAACTTCTTACCACAGACACCACAGCCATAAGGTCGGAGGCCAAGGTGCATACTCATATGGCGATCTCTTTGACTTTTGTGTGTAAAGCTTTTTCCACACTGACAGGGATACAGCTTATCAGCATGCGAGAATCCAGTGAGGGACGTTTCTTCTTTAATTCCTGTAGCCATTTCAATGCCTTCACTATAACCTGCTGCCATCATAAGATCCTGTCTGTGAGCATTTATATTTCCATCTGCCCTTTCGCCAGAAAATTCTTCCATAGAAGAGCCATAGAAGTCAACTTGTTCATCGTAATTACTTTCATCTGCCTGCTCATCAAATTCTGTTTCCATCTTTTTGTCACCTATATGAAAGTCTTCAACACCTGAAGACTGGATTGAATGATCTGCCTGAACGGCATTCATGGATTCAGACACCTGGTGTTCATCGTAAGGATTATCAACACCTTCACAGTCTTGTTCAAATCTTTCTGGTTTCACATGGATCCATCGCTTATGAGACATGATGCTGGGTTTGCTATACATAGGCCTGGTATACTGATACTCCGCACTATCACTAGTTCCTTCTTCACCATCCTGACTTGTCATTCCAGTGCTAAGTCTATCGTGTTCTGTTGAAGAATTACTGGGAAGGTACTCGTGTTCCGTCAGTTGACATGACAGTTCATCTTTAGAGCTCTCTTCTTCGTTTTCGCCATCTCTTAGCTCCTGCCCTTTATGGAATTCTGGCTGTCCTCCAGAGCCAAGTTCAAAGGTTTCAACCAGGCCATTGTAACTGCTGCTGCTCGGGGACTGATGATCACTGCCATGATTCATCTTCTGACACAGAACTGTTGGGTTCCCCTCTAGCACTTCAGTGCATTTATCCACCACATGCCACATCTGAAGGAAACTTGCTGCTGTCAAATAACTAACAATTTCAGGTGCAGGCATTACCAGACGACCTGTATAGGTAGACAGAAGAATGTTTTCAAATACCCTGGGATTCATCACATCAGGCAGGACTATTCTTCTGCTGTTTTTTAGGAGAACCTGATCACAGAAGTAAGGTGAACTGGCTGCAAGAACAGCTTTATGGGCTCTGAAGAGATGGCCCTGAACTACAATGGACACATCACATAGTTGTCCTTGCTGGCGCTGCTGGTTTAACTTTTGCAAAATGGTGCTAGAAAAATCTGGAAATTCCACTCGAAAAGAGCTTGACCCAGACTCCATTTCATTACAAATTTAGTGTTGTGCTGCAAGGAAAAGGAAAAATAAAATCAAAAATTCTGATAGTAAAGTACTGACCTCCCCATTTCCTTCTACACTTTTTCTGTTTTCTTTAACAAATAACACTCAAGCAGACTCATATGGAATCAACCCAGCATTTTCTGGAACCTGTGTCACTGCTGCACTTCTATTCTCCTACCCCATCACATTTCTGTCATTTCTGGAAGTTGTACCTAGGCCACAAATTGCTCTGCAGCATATTTTGTTGTGTTTCTTAACTATCCAAAAGGACTCATCAACAGGAACTACAAGAAGCATGGTACCCAGTTGAGATAGATTAAGCACTTCAGGCATGAGTTTAAGATAACAAAAACAGTTTTTTAATGAAATTCTAGGAGTAAAGTTCTAACTCCAGGTTGTCCCAGTTTATAACAGCAAATGAGAGATTCTGCTAACATCTCATCGACCCCAAATAAAGACTGGTAGTACTCTTACGAAATATTCCACTTTAAATGAAGTTTTCAATACCCAGGATATTGATTCATACAATGGCAAACGCAGCACAGACAGAACCCAAGTGAGAATGAGGCTTACGACTCTTCTAGTGACAATTTCTTGTCATTTTACCAACTGAAAGGTGTGCTGGCAACATCTTGCACAGCTGCAGGACTACAATCCAGTCGTGTAATTCCAATCTTTTTCAGATGTTATTGTAGCATTTCTTACCTTAAGAAAAACCGTATGAATCTAAAATGTTAACCAGGAAAAGGATATCTCTACTGTACAGAATTTTATCTGCAGGTACCTTGTATTTGTAACAGTGCAACAATCATATACTAGAAGCTCAGCTAATAGCTTAGTTTTTAATGTCTTTATTCCCACGTGATCCAGATGTCTTACTACAAAGGTAACAGTCTTTTAAGCAGTAATTATTTAAAATGTCTACTTTAAATTTTAAATTTGAGATAAATTTACATGTTGTTACCATTAGAAATGATGACAGAAATTTAAATGCAGCGATGAACGACCAACATTAACTGCCTGAATAAGTTCAACTTGTGCAATTTTTCAACCTGATAATGTATAAATGGAATACAGTGGAATTCTAAAAGAGCCATGGGGTAGCAAGCAGATTTCTCTGACATTCATCTGTTTCTCATCAGTGAGAATGTGCCAAAGTTTTAACAGACACACCTGAGAGATAATACGTAGTAAACTAGCAGACAGTGTATACATACAGAACGTAAAGCATGTAGTTAATATGGTGTAAATCCAGAATTTGCATTACAAACAGTTGGAGGACTCTAAAATGAAAGTGCTTCTATGGAAATACAGAATCAAGAAGATAAGATTATGAATCCCTGCTACAGAGAGCCTGCACAACAACCGCAGGGCTTTGCACACAGTTATGTAACCAGCAATAGAAAACTGTTCTTTTGGTGCACTTTTGTGTTAAAACACTGGCACGTTGGCACAAACGTGTGAGTGCTGAGTGCAGAAGGAGCAGCAGAGCTTGCTGCCAAGACGCAGACAGCACAGGAGGAATTATGTAGCTCACTCAATGTTTAATCAACAGCTCATGGTTGCATAATCCCTTCCTTACCATTCTCATCCGTTCTCCAAATCATATTCTTGACAGTTCTCTCCCACTCCCGAAAAACCCTCAGTGCCCATCTCCAAAGGTTCAGAGCTAGAGAAGGATCCCAAGCATATGGAGCACAGACTATTCACTGTTACCTTAAATAAAGGTGACCAGGCTTTCCATAGCAAAGAGCATGGGAGTCAGAAAGCCATCGAGACTTCAATAAATATAGGCCCAAGCTCCTCATAAAACTGGCATCTTTTTGCAGTATCATGAACGCTGTGCTTTTAAGATTCCTTTTCATTTTTCACTAAAAGCATAGTATCAAACTGACTTTTATGAATGTCTCTGAAGAAAACAGACTGCGAAGAATAACCTGTCATTTATGAAAGCCATTTGTAACTATAAATAATCGCAGCAACAGTCCAACAAAAAAAAGCACCTTTTTTGACCATTTTCCTTCTTCCTACACTCATTCCCAATGCTGGGTAATAGGAGGAATAGAAGGACTAAACATTTTGTAGTCGAACATCATAACTTGCAGTAAAGTCACGTTCACTTTACATTTTCACAAATCATTATTGTTTTACTGGCTGAAACAATTTAACTTCAGAGGTGTTTACCAACTACCTCAGATTTGACACGAGGATCAGTCATTTTAGTGGGGGTTTTTAAACACGTGGTGGCACACGGCAGTTTTCCTACAAATACCAACTCACATAAATCACAGGTAAACAGTTACATTCTGCTGAGACACAAACCAACATGCATCAACTGAGGAAACAGCTTAAAGCTTGCAGGTTTAGCACATCACTATTCTCAAGTGTTTTGACTAACAGTGTTATGAAAGAGGAAAGCCCTTTACATCACAAACTACTACTCCCCCTTCAGACAGTCCTCCCCTTCAGCCCGTACAACTTGCTTTAAGTATTTAATACTAGAAATAGATTTTGAAATTACTTCTTTGGAAAAGGAAGCTCTGAAAAGCTTGCAGGTCATCTGACCTTCAAGTCGTTACCTACGTAACAGTAGAACACCACCTTTAAACTTACTGTCTTCAGCACCCTTCACTTGTACTCTTGGAAGCATCAGCCCTGCTGCGTACCCACAGAGCCAACCCACTTCAGGAGACCCCATCAGCCACTTCAGGAGACCCCATCAGCTACTGGCGTTTCTCCAAAGAGCAACAGAACACCACGCCCGTCAGTTCAATTGTTATTACCACTTTGCTTACAACAACTTGACAATGTTACTTAAGCATTTTTAACAGTTGCCTTATACCTTGTAAGCATTACAAAATACCTATTTTATTCTTATCAAACAACTTTCTTATGCAGATGCAGTTCTTTACCTCCTTTCAGAAGGCAGATTTAAGACTGGTAGATTTTCCCAGATTTAAGACTATTTTTCAACACTTGCCTGCAAAAGATAAACCTTCAGGACACACTCAATGGAAAACTGAAGAGACGTACTTACAGACCTTATCTCGTTACTGCTAATCTACACTGGCAGCTTTCAGCCAGCACTCACGAGGCCACCACACAAACACGGAAGCAAACTTTCATATATTTTAAATTTTCATGTAAAAGAAACCAATCAAAATGTAAATAAGGTAATTCTTATTAATAAAGCCACGCATCAAGAAAACTTCACTTTTACTTCCTCCTGCTCTGTCTGCATCTTCTTTACCGCAACTCTTTTAAGCAGTTAAAACCCCACAGCCTCCGTGCCGCACCGAGTGACACAAACAAGGCAGATACTACCCAAGAACAAAGCTCCTCTCAGAAGCGCCTGTAACTCAGCAGCAGTTACTTCACCTCCCCGTACGCAGAGCTACCGGAGAACCAACTTCTTTACCCGCTACAGCGGCGGCCGCGCACTGGGGCCCCGTCCCGGAGGCTGCAGGCCCAGCCGAGCCCCTGCAGCCCCGCAGCTGACGAACAGGGCCCAGCGCCCGCTCCCGCCGGCAGAGCCTCCCGGCCGGGGAGCGACGCGCACCTCCCGGCGCGGCGGGGAAGGCCTCACTCACCTCACCTCACCTCACCTCACCTCACCTCACCTCACCGCACCTCACCGCACCTCACCGCACCTCACCGCACCGCACCGCACTGCACCGCGCCGCGCCAGCCCCCCGCTACCCCCCGGCGCAGGGCCCGCACGTCCCGTGCGGCGGCAGCGCGGGCCGCGCCTCACCTGCGGACCCCGGAGTCTGTCGCATAGCGGGGATGGCCCCGGCCCAGCGCGCCGAGCGCCCGCACTGCCTCCGCGCACAGCCCGGCCGACGCCGGAAGTACCCCCCCCCCGCTTCCTGTGCAGCGCTTCCGCGTACCGCACACGTGACGGCTTGGGTCAGACCTTGTGCTTCCGGCCTGGCACCGCGTCTTCCCTGCGCCCCCCCCCTCCCCCGTGGCGGCGCCCCCTGGTGGCCAGGCGCATGCGCGGCGCCCGGAGGCCGGGGAGGCCGCGGTGCTGAGGGGCCCCCCGCGGTGCCCCGCTCTTCGGCCGCGTGCGGAGCCGAGCGGGGGTCCCTGCGAGGGGACAGGCAGAATGCACTAGGCTGGGGTGCGCTGTGTGTAATCCTTGCTAGCCGGTACCTACTGGGTGTAATCCTGCTTGAAAACGGTGCTAATGGCAGGGATCAGTTTCCGCAGGTGACTTGTACCTGCATTTACTTCAGAAAGCAAATCTAACGCAAAATCGAGCACAGGGAAACGGAGCAGCGACGTCACCAACATCACACGTAGTACACTGAAGAGATGCATTTGCCCCTCGGGGATTGTGATAATGTGTAATTGCTGGGAAGATGATTTACTTTCCATGGGCTGGTTTGGGAGTTGATGTGGTTTCTAATACAAGCAGTCAATAAGAATAACATCGTCACCGCATAATTTCCCTGAGGAGTTCTCCTGTTGCTCCGCTGATGTTCTCCATGGCAGTGCTTCCAGCTCTGCCAGAGGGGCCCACCGCTGAGCAGTGCCTCGTTCCACTGCCTCTGCCTTGCGTCCTTCATCTGTTAAGGACAGACACTGACCCACTGTGTGACAAGGGCTGTTCTGTGGTCGGACCATGAGCTGGGCAATGAGCACGTACATGAGCTTTTCAAAGCTGAGATTCCACAAGGGCGATTGATGGGATGAAAATAGATCAACAACTTTGAGCTCTCCACACAACCCCGTGGCCTTCATAACAGTGTTATTGTGCTTGGATATGAAGAGAATTCGTAACTCTGCAGGTAGTTGTTCTATTTCTATCGGGAATCAAGCCTCTAAACAAAACGTTAACACGGTTTTGGACAATCTCTTCAGCTAGGAAGAGGGGTGACTGAGTAACAGGCATTTTTTATAAAGTAAACGACAGAATTTGTGACTCTTGCTCTAAGGAAAAGCTGGAGCTGTTTGGTCTCGTGGCATTAGGTACGGCATCCTCTTGCTGAGACTGCAGCGGAAGACCTGCGTTGCCTCGCAGTAAGCAGCTGGTGAGCTAAGCAAGGATGCTGCCGCTCAAGTTTGGCTTCACAAGTTTCTCCTTCAGTTCAATTAGAAAGAAAACACGATGGACTCTTCTTCACAAACTCACGTTGCTATCCGGCACACGCAGTGACTCCCTCCACTTCCCGTCTGGCAATTCCATCTGGGAGTCACGGCTCCCGTTTCAGCTGCACACGCGTACTTGGCGTTCCTTGCTCTTCAAGGAAAACCAGTTGTGACCCTGCGCCTGCAGCGCGCTGTGCCGGGCAGCAGCACCAACGGCGTTTCTGTCGCCAGCTCCCGGGCCCTGGATGCCGCGGAGGGAGCCGGCAGGCCCGGCCATGGCCTCTGCCGCCCCAGGGCCGCCCCCACCTCCGCACCCCGCCATGGTTCCGCGTCCCGCCTGCTCCAGCAGGTGGCGCCCCAGGCCGGGCGCGCGCCGTTACCTCAGGACTAAACGGACCCGGGTTAGTGCCGCTGGCGCTCCATCGTGAGGATGGAGCTTCTAGTTCATCCCAGAGACCTCGGCTGGATTCGACTCCTCGCCGGACCGCAGCCGTATGGAGAAATGTGGCCCCGAAACGTTTGTAACGGGCCGTGAGGGAACCCGTTCCCAATGCCAAAGCTGTAACCCAAAAGCCTGCCCTGCCGTGAGGCAAAGAGGCACCGGCAGACCGAGGCCGAGGTGCGGCGGTGAGCACACGGCGGGTGTGGGTCATTCGTAGGCTGCAGATGTCTCATCCTGCCTCTCCTTAACGTGTCACCCAGGCTGGAGCAACAAAGAGTTACCTTGAACAAGAATCCAGACTGGTTCGTGTTGAAGGGACCTTAAAGCTCACCCAGTCCCAACCCCTGCCACCATAAGGGACCCCTTCCACTAGAGCAGGTTGCTCCAAGCCCTGTCCAGCCTGGCCTTGAGCACTGTTCCACAGGGCTGAATTCCTCGAGATGGAATCCGTACCCGTTTTATCAGGTATTATATCTGAACATTTGGTCTGTGCATGTCTTTTCAGGTTTAATGGTGCACTTTCACGGGTTTTAAGTCCATATACTTCCTACATTAGTAGAAACCCTAATAAGAACTTTAATACAAGCACAAGAAAAGGGAAAGCTGATTTTTAATACAACACAATTACCTCCCTGTCTTTTGTAGTCATTATCAGAATACTTTAGCAAATTAAGCAATATATGAGAATGATAAGCGGTAAAGCAAGGAAGTTTGGAATGGCGAAAGACGTATTTTTAGCTGAAATTCAGAAAGAAAACAATTACATTATTGCAGCTGCTGCAGAAGAACCCATAACAATGACAGGGTCTGTGTCTTTCTCTTCTAAAAACTTATTCTCCTTTGCTGAGAACCAGCTCCTGTGAACAGAAACTTATGGTGCTTTCAGCTGGCTGAGGACCTGCCTAAGCATATGCTTTTGAGAGCTGTGACATCTCTTCCTCAGCAATGTCAGGGCAGGCTCTAATCGATACTTGAATTGTGTCTCTTGGTGGTAGAAGTCTATGTACAACCTACGTGTTAGCAGCAGCCAATACAAGATGCTCACTACATTAGACTTCTACAGTTAACCTTATCTAATGCTAACAGATAAGGCTCGAAAAGCCATAGAAATGTCTCAAAAAAGAGTTGCTGGTTCACAGTTAGCCTCTGAAGAGTTACCAGGGAGATGGGCATTTTTCCTCACTTGGCATTTTAACCACTGGAGACACAAGGCTAAGACACTGTGACCCTACCACTATACTTCAAGTTTTATTGTCATTGGATTTGTCTAACACAAGGTTGGTCCACGGGGAGTCTTACAGTCCCCTTCCAATTTATGCAGGATTTATAGTATTTCTAAAAATCAGAAAGTAAGTATAAAGAAGCCTTAAAAGCCTTCAAATTTATACAGTGTGTTCAGCTGATGCCCCAAATAGACCATAAGTATGTATCATGCCTGTCCCCATTTGGTTTGGTTTTTCTTTTGTTCAGGTTTTGGTTTGAGGTGGTTTTGGGATGGGCAGTCTCATGGACCAAACCTTCATGCTAACAGTAGATGAGAGGTTTGGGGCCAGGGGCCGAGTGCTGCTGCATGTTCAGCGGATTAGCTGGTTTTGCTTAACATTTTGTATGCCAGAGAGAAAATTCCCATCAAGAAAGCAGGCCCTTGTGTGATTAGGAAAGGGTTCTTCCGCCTTTGACAGGCTATCAAGCTATTGATGTATTTTAAATGGCTTTTAATCAAGGTTTTCTATCTTTGCTTGTAATCTCTTCTGAAAGTTGTCTTGGTTATTTGCTGTACTGTTTGCTTGACCAAAAATTCTTCCTGATCAAACTACCAGGGATGATTATCTCAAGACATCACATCTTATGGTTTTGCAGAGCAGGTAGTGAATCAGCTGTTCTGGACCAAATTCCAGATGTTGGTTGCAGATGCCAACACTTTCAGCTCTGAGTCAAAGAGGAAAGAAAAAAGGGATTAGTTTATTGGAAAGGGCTTTTATATGTGCTTCTGAAACAAGCGGTGCCAGGTACTGTTCTGCGGCTCATGCCACCCATCAAGAATTCTTTTGATGCTCTTTGCTTTCAGCCAGGATGTCAGAAGCAAAGACTTCTTTCCTTATTTACAGTCACAAAGCACTTAATTTGTTAAAGAGCAAGCTTATGCAACCTTCCATAGTTGTTTTTTTTAGATGACAAATAAACTGTAGTTGAGAGATGAAGTGGCAGACAGCTAACTGAAGCCTATATTTTGGCCTGTGTGGAGGACACTGTGATCCCACAGTTGCAAGCAGTGTTGCAAAAATTGAATAATGATGATGCATAGAGCAGATGAGAAACTCACAACAGAAAAGAACTCAGCCCAACCTTTAGCAGCACAGAGAGCAGCAGAGGCTTCCTTGCCTGTCCTGGCAGTCCTTGTTGTGTGTTCACCACGCGGTCAAGAGGAGAGAGAGGATTCAGTTTGCTCTTGGTATGGGAGTCAAGCACTCTCTACTGGTAGGCAAGGATATTCAGGTACAACTTCAGGGTGTTACCTCAAGGGTAATCTAATTTCCACTCTAACTGATTGCACAAACCACTTTTGCACAGGTGTATTGTGGAATTTCTCTCTAGACTACCACAGTATTAAATCTGCATCTTGCTTGGCTTGGCAGGTAGCTTTGCGAAGCTTTTGGGTAGGAAAACAACCATGTAATCCACTTTTTAAATGACAAATTTCTGTAAAGAGTCAACAACTCAAATGCAACTGCTACCATACTCAACCAGCTCCATCCTCTAGTTACAACAGCAGGAAGCCCACACCACCAAATCTTAAGGTTCAGAAGATAGCCTCTGTAGTTCCAGGTTTATACTGCACACTGGGGCCTCAGTGAGTCTCTTAAAATCTCCTGCTGCTTTCTCTGCTGAATTAGTCAGATGCTGATGATTATTCACCTGCCAGACCCCCATCTTTGCCTTGAAACAGATTCTGACTCTGCATTGTATAATCGAAGCCAGCTGGAGTGGGATACATACCTGGTACAGCTCTGAACTGTGGAGTAGAATTCATGGTGATGAATATCAGATCAAACCCTCTTTTTCTCCCTCATAATTCTGGAAGTTACTAAACTGTTTTCTTTAGATGGATAATTTTAATCTCTTTTTTTTTTACATTTCTGTGTCCCACCTGATTCTATGCCACTAAGAAAGTCTTGCATTTTCTTGCAGTTTAAATAATTTATTCTACATGGCTCTTTTGCATACCACTGTCAGCAAAAGATCTGGAATATTATATTGGCTCAGCATTTATACTGAATTAGCACTGTCAGTCCCTGTTAGATTTAGAATCCCGTAAGTGCCGAGTAATGAGTACATGAAGGATGTTCCTTCCCAAATATTTGTTGAAAAAGGGATGCAAGCCTTGGCAGCAGGCTGCAGGGCACTCAGTGAATGGAATAAGTGGGAGAAGGGCATGGTTGTATCAGAAATATATGAAATACAGAGAAAATAATTCAGTATAGTTAACAGACAGGTAGCACTCACTTCTTGTGTTAGTATCAGAGCTGCTGTGCTGTGAACTCCTGCAGCGATTTACTTTGTAGGATTTAGGGAATTAACAGCTACTTTTGCTAGTTTCTGCTTTCCTGCTCCTGCATTTCCTTCAGAAAAAAAAACCCTGTTTTCAAACATAAAATCTTCCTGCAATGCCTGTTATAATTAACCATGAGCATGGCCCAGAAAGCATTTTGGATTTCCTTCATGTAACCAGTTCTGCAGTTACTGTGTAATCACACTGACTCCAGGAGTAGAGCTGCAGGGTCAAGCCTATCTTATTAAATCAGAAATTCTGTTTTACAAAGGAAGGAAATGGAAACAACATTAACTATTTCTTGTACGTTTTACTTTCTCCTGAGGTTATCAAAGTTTGAATCAGGCTCCTGAATGGAAGTAAGTATATTGCATTTTTGGCACTTTCTGGTGTTCCAGACACCTGTAAATAGTGAAGCTTCAGTTTGGGATCTGTGGCCATAGCGAAAATATAAAAGCCTCGAGGATACCAAACCAAACGTTAGAATTTTATTGTCTATTAGTGGCATGTCCAAGTTTACTTTGCATTTCAATTGCAGCACAAATAAGGGCCCTAGGACTGATGGTTGTTATAAACCAGTGGTTCTTATGACCAAAATTAAAATGGGAATAAAAGAATTGTAACATATTACACAAAAATGCAGCTTCAATTAGTGAGATCCTTGCGTTAAGAGGTCCAGCTGAAGAGATTTGCTCATAGCTTGAGGCACTGAAACTTGCGTATTTGACAGCACACATTTGGCCTCCCTCCTCCTGATTTGGGTGGATGCAGTGCTAGTACTGTTCATGTCCTTCAGAAGCTGGATGCTTGATAAACGTGTCAGATTCCCATCATGGTTGTTTTTGTTGTGGTTGGTTTTGATAGCTGTTTTTTTTTTTTCTCTGGTGCTTACTAAATGAAGGCACTGAGAAGGCAAGAAGCAGAACGTTAACTAAAAAGCTGCTTGGCAGCTCGGCTGGCCTTTTTCTGTTATCCGTGATCTTCTGCAGAGACAAAATAACTGGCCCAGCTTACAGACTGATTGATTATTCCTTGGATATCAGTTACATGGAGGCTGCAGGTGGTTCATAAGCTTATCTCTCTTCATGCTTTTTTTTAAGAAGAATGCTCTTACTTTAAAAGAATATTTGCCTGTTGGCTGTTCTGCTGGTTGCAGCCCTTGGGGATGGTGCCTGGTTGCTGCTCATGTGCTGAGTCCTGTTGGTCACATATGTCTCCAGGGACCATTGAGGTCAGCAGGAAACCACAGATAGTGTCATTCCCAGAGCTTTGGCTGCACCATCCCAGAAGCTTGTGCTGTTGAGGGGACCCGTATTTATTCTCACGTGGCACCATCTGGCCACTCTTGACATTGAATTGAACAGTTGGAAATTTTTTCTTTTGCCTACTTTTAAACCATCTAAAAATAATATAAAGCATTTCCTTTTCCTGCTGGAGAACAGAAACGCCATATCTATACAAAAGACATTATTTTGAAGTGTGATGCTTGTGATCTGCAAAGCCAAATACTTGAAATAGTGCTTTTGTGTAATAGCACTGCCAGCTGCTTAGTGCTTTAGAGGAAATACTTATTAAATGTTCTCATTGTGGAGCAAATCCTTTGTAAGTGTTTCTTAAAACTAACAATAATTTAAAAAAAGTCATCCCCACCCCAATTAATTTCCCCAGAAGGGAAGTCTGATTAAAACTTGTAGTTACTTGGCATAGATGGATGCACTAAGTTGGACTCTCTGAATTATGAGCTAAGGCTTCGTGTCCTGTCATGCAGTTACACTGATGTTATTTTACACTGCTGAGAGAGAATAGTGGTGCTAAAAATCACTGTTACCTCCATCTTTTGGTAATGGAATTTAGACCCATGGCTGAACTCCAGGTAAGGAAAAATCATGTGTTACTATGAAGCTGTGTCCTCTGGTGAGAGGTGCCAGTAATTATGGACAGTTCTTCATCTCATAGGATCCATTTCTTGTCAGGCTGAGGAAATTCATGTACAATTACAGAATGAAAAGGAGGACATCTACATTGTATTTTGTTAGGGGCATAGAAGGTTTAATTTCTATGGCCTGAAAATCCCCTGCTGAAAACACTATAGCTAACAAAATGTTTTGCTATACCTCTTGTATGCCATACAAAAGCTTTGACACAGGCACCGGGGCTGGGCAAAGAGATTTGGGATGCTGGATACTCCCCAAGTGCCACAGGAGGCTCCTTCATTCCCCTGTGGGGTCACAGAGAAGTCCTGAGAGCTTTGACTCAACTCTGTAACAGACTTCTAGTACAAGTCTTGTTCTTCAGAGGCAATTTTACCTGAAAAGGGAACAGAAACAGCTGCACCCTGCATTTGGTACTCATCACATCTCTAGTGGGAAAACCTTTGAGAAATCTGAGTTTGAACTAGCACAGTGGAGAAGACAAAAGCTTTTATGCCTGCAGGACTTTTGTAACTTTTATAGACCAGTCTGCAATGGTACTCGAGTATATGGTGTACAATTGTAGCCAGACCTACTCCATAGCATTCTGGGCCCTGTGCTGGCAGTCAGTCTGTCCTTGGAGGAGAGTGGAAGAATCATCCTTGGAAGGAAACCGAACTCTGGAGCCTCTGCCCTGGGGAGATGGTGTGTCCAGCTTGGAATGTTTAAGACAGCAATTCCAAAGCACTCTTCATTCTTTAGCAGGTCCCTCTCTTTCCCACAGTGCATCAGCTGTGGGACAAAATGCATTTATCAGTTATTATGCTTTTAAAATTTTCTTAAGTTGTAAAAAAATCTTTGTATTGTCAAGGTTTAGGTTTGATTGCTCTGTTTTATTTGCTTCCTCAGGCAAGCCTGTGAGACGTTCTGACAGGACGCACACTCCCGGATCTGGGTCTGAATCACTGCTGTCCTGCAAGGTACGTAGGTGTCAGTACATGTACAGATCCAGTGTGACTCAGTGTTTTTCCAGTGTTGTATCTGCTTTCAATAAACAAAAAATTACTTGGAAAGGAGAAAAGCAATTAGGTCTGATGCTTCTGATACGAAACCCCCTAACATTTAGCCACCGAAGTCACAAACATGAAGAAATATACAGATTGCACATCCTGAAATGTCAAATGCCAAAGGAAAATTCTACCATTAGATTTTGGCAGGAAGCAGAAGGCTGCAATTATTTTAGAAAGGGTTTAGCCCTCACATACCAAGCTCTGAGTGCTTGATGTGGATGGTATCTAGGAATAGGTTTCAAATCACCAGTAATTTGGGAACAGAAGTCTGAGGTGAGTCCATTGCTCTCATTCTTTTCTTCTTTTTTTCCCCACTCACATCTTGATCATTCTAAGCTTAGAAACCACCATTTTTCTCCCTTGAATGCTCTTCTATAATAGTGTGGGTTTTTATCTCCTCTGTGTTCCCTACTATGATTCATTTAAATGATTTATTTGTAAGGTGGGAGGTTTCACACTTTTTCTCTTAGAAAGGGAAATACAATGTTCTAACAAGTCAACCAAAAGCTTGAAAACTGAATTCTTCCTTGACATTTGATGGGCTGACATAAGTGTCTTCCCAAAGCATACTTATTTTGATTTTGAGACAGAGATATTCTGCATCACCTTCTGTTGGTTAACAAAACACCTTTATTTATCATTCTTACAGTAAACCCAATGGCTTTAGCTGCACAGTGATGGTGAAAAGAGGTGTTTAGGTCTGTCCCACAGTGTTCAGGTACTCTGAAAAGTTTGTATCCTCTAATCTAGTAAGATGACAGTAGTTTGTACCTTGATGTATGAGTCAGACTTTAACTAGCAAACTTTAAAGTGTAACTTTTGGAACCTGTGGATTCTATGTAGGTGCATAGAAAAGTTTCCTTTGCCAGGAAACTTGGGGTTTGATGCCACACTCCCTGCTCAGATAAATATCTTGTTCAGTGCTGGAGAACATGTCCTAGAGACTGGAGATAGGTCTGTAATTTTACAGGGCAGTTCATTTGCATGTTGTTAAATTTGTGGTTTACATGTGTATGAAACCTTGTATTTCATCAGACAGGCACTGTCACTAAATCCATTGCGGCACTATTAGTCAGAAATACACTAAGCCATTAATCTCCACGTTATCTCATATCGTTGCAGAATTCAAAAAATATTCTGATCATTGATGGAAGTCTAGGAAATATTATGTATGTATCAAATATTTATTGTTTGCTCGTAACAAAGGGAATGCCACAATGATAAGATAGATAACACTTTACAGTGTAACAAACAATTGTATGTAAAATTTTATAGCGCTAATCAAGAACTGGAAAGTATTGAGTTCCACAACACCTTTAAATTTTAAACAGACACACATTGCAAAAACCCTTGAGCAAAACTTAAATAATACATTATAAAGATATAAATTTCATTCTGCTTCTCCCAAAAAGGGAAGGCTGTGTGCTGAGAAGACCAACCTGTGTTGAAAACAGACTCCAACAAGGATGCTTACAGAAAACAAACCAACCAAACAAAACCCCATTTATGATTCAGCTATAGACTCGTCTTTATTGTACTTATAAAATATATATAGCCTTTTATTGAATTGCCTGCTGTTGAAATCTGCAAGAATTTTATTGCTTTTTACTGTCCTGGAGAGGAATAAAGCAGCAGCCTCTGTGTAATTTCATAAGAAGCAAGGACAGTAAATCTAATTTTGCTGGATATGGGATCGATGATAAAAAATCATGCAATGACCAAAATTCAGAAGTTTTGGAATACACAGTATCTGTATGTTTCTCCTCATTCGTATTTTAAAAACATCTTTTTATGTTTCTATCTGAGCACATTTCACATTGCAGTGCACTGCATGAGCTATTTTAAGCTTTGTATTTATATATTCCCATGATAAGTACATTAGCCTGTTCCAACATTAAATCAGGGTTGGAGTCTGTGCACTTTACAGCAGTATCTCCTTTCTTTCACTTTGAAATGGGATGTAGTTGACTCTGCAGTATGATGGGAATGAGGGGGACTTGGCCATTTAACAAAATTCTTTCCTTGCCTTTTGTTTCCTTTCCTCCGAACTGAATGAGGGATCAAAGCATGACACCCCCAAACTGTCTCCAGAGAAGCCAATATCCTGGAGTTTGAAAATTGCAGTATAATTTTAAACTAAAGTGTGTAGCTTAGGAACTTTTCAGCAAGATGTACAGTATGCTGCTGTTGGCTTTGTTTCTAACCCTGGGAACCCTCTGAGTCTTTCCCAAATTTCCTGGCTATCCAAGGGAATAGTGGGGCCAATACATGACTAGTTGCTTGTCACATCCTTTCAGGAATAAAATAAAGCTCTGAAAAAATTATTTGACCTCCTATATGCCAAATTCTGATGTTCAGCAACAAAATCAGTTTAGCAGTTCAAGGAAAGAGTGGGAAGAAAAAGTTCTTTTCCGTTGTAAGTTCTGTAGTTTTGTGTGAGGAAAGGACATTCAAGAGCTGATGTTATCAGATATGGTCTATCTGTTCTGATTCTGGAGGATCGCAAAGCACTTCACAGCTTAAAAGTCCAGTGTAGATCAGACTGATTCTTGCAAGTTTGATCAGTGGGAACTGAGGCTGTACAGAATCATACTGTGAAATTAATAACACTTCAGGACAGAGAGTCAAGGAGAAACAATAATCCCACTGAAAGTCTTGAATGCCAGGGGATATGAAAGGAGAAAATGTGAAGAAGGAATAGTGTAACGCAGAGATGGCTGAGGAAAGCAAATACAAATATCCTTAGCACAAGACGTACAAGTAGGAGACGATCTGTTGCTACCAGAAAACTACAGCACCTCTACCTCAGTCACAATAAAGTATGGAATGGTCTGGGAGCAAGATTTTCTTGCACCATAAGCTGAAAAGCCCTTCAGTCATAATAAGAGCTGACTGTGAGTCATAAACTTGTTGCTATCTGGAGTGCTGAAAATACTGACTCATCTTTTTATCCAAATTATGTTTGGAAAGGCCATCAAATGTTAAATTTTGTAGAGGAAAAATACCATGCAGATCTTAAATGGCTGAAAGATGCTACTCTGTGATAAGCAGAAGCCCTGCAAATCCAAAGGTTTACAGTCTGAAATGTGAAAAAAAGATCAGATTGATTTAACCAGGGAAACAGAATTCTAAGGTGCCAGCAAGTCAGCACTTGTTTGGCATTTTGAAATGGGATCCAGAAGAGCTCCTGTTTTCCCCTGAGGCCCACTTAGAGCCATGGGGAGTGCACAGGGCAGCTCTCACCAGCAAGGTGCTCTCCTGGTAACCAGCAGGTTCACTTTTAGCACGGAGTAGAGGAATGAGACAGGGCTAATATGCAGCTAATGGGGAGCAGCTCTCTTTCAATTCATGGCAGAGCTATCATTGTCCATGTATAGATTCCATGTTAAGAGGTTATGTGAAAAACAGCTGAAGAGTTTTTAGTGGAGCACTTGGAGTCTGGCACTCCTTCCCTTGAACCAAATCCTTGAATGATGAAAGTTTGGCTCCAGGAATATTACTGAGAAGCTGAAAATGTGTTTCGTTTTCATGATGGACTCAGTCTGCCATAGCCTTCTACCACACAGAAGCTGAGGCAGCTCAGATGCTCACACAGAATAGCCCTCTTGTAAAACATGGCTATTTTAAATGAGTTTCATTGAAACCTATCCAGAAACAGGCCAGTCTGTTGAGTGTTGCCTTTGAGGAACTGACATTACTGCTGACCTTTCTTCAAACAACTGAAGCTGAAAATCCCTACATTGTTGTTTCTAGATTTCCAAGTTTTCCTATTCTACCAGCATCAACTTTAGTCTCTTTTGGAGGAAATTTTGTGTGGTTGCATGATCACTCTGGGGCTGTGTGTTGGTTTGCCTAAGCAACTGGTGTAGTTCAGTGTGTTTTCAAATGGGTAAGAAATTTCAACTGTGTGGCAGGGATTTTAGTCTTGCCCAAGAGGTCATTCACACTCATTTCTTTGTTTACAAGAAGACAGAAATGATATTATAATGACGCTGGGGCTACACATGAAATAGATGAAATCTTCCTGGAAGAATTTGGTCTAATTAATTGTCTTGCTTTAATTTCTGTATCTCTGGCTTTTGGAGAGGAGCGTTCTGAGGGGAGCATTCTGAGGTTACATTCATTTATTCCTGTGTAAGAAAGTTGAAGTGCTTTTGGTCACTAAAAAATTTTACAAGTATATGTTCTCACATTTGCTGCAATTTGCTTCCTGTTTTTCTTGGAAAAAAAATTACTGTCATGTAAAATGGTTGCTTTGTAAAACACAAACAAACCCAGCAACTTTGGCAACTGTTTAGTAGGGTTTTATGTAAAATTAGAGAATTTTATCCTTGGGAGAAACCTGCACACAGTTCCCAAGGAAATAGTTGGTTTTCATTTGAGTAAATAGAATAAATTCTCCCTTGGGTGAATTTGAGGATCCTCACAAAATTCTGTAAAAAGAAGTTAGTGTCTGTATGGGAAAATCTATTAAAAGAATCTATAAAGTAGAAAAACATTTTAGCTCAGCTTTAATACACCAGTTAGAGGGCCATGCATCTTTGTTGTTGCGATGGTGTCTTTGGCAAATACATTGTTGCCCTGCCTGTCCCTGGTGATGGACAGGACTAATGTCTCAAGCAGGCAGCAAACCCAACTGCCCCGTGCGCCTGTGGGATTCCAAGGGGTGGCTGAGGGGCTGCAGGAGGCGCTTTCTCACCCTGCACAAGTAGCAAGTGAGAGGCATGTGCATGGAAACTGTAAATGTGTCTGGAAGCTCTTTGAAATTCACTTCTAAATCCTGGTTGTTGTTACAGAGATTTTTTGAGGGAGGAGGGGAGAAACTTCTGTGTCCTGTGTCTCAAGAAATGTGCCTTATTCTCAGACATTTCTTCTTTACACAAGGTGTTTGCTTCCTATCAAAATTTCTTTTGTTGCTCTTTTTGAGCTGCACAGGCACTGGGGAGCAGAGGCTTATCTGGAGCACAATGGACAAAAAGAATGTTAAAAAATTATTTGGCATCACATGCCATATCCTGGTATTTTCAAGAAGCAGCTTGATGCTGAATGCCTGCAAGTAAATATGTGTTTAGGAATAAACCGATATCAGGCTCCTGCAAGAATTGTTTCTTATCCGATGCTGGCTCTTTAAAGCTCTCAGATACTGGATACCTGCAAAAATTCAATTCATTCTTTCTTGTGAAACAAATCTTATTTTAAGTGTTTTGCTGTCTAAATTCTGTCATGAGGCCAGGAATGAGACATAGAGCATTGTATTAATACTGATGCTGTCTCTCTTCTTTTAGCAGTCTTGATGAAAAAGGAATTGTGAGGAACACAAATAGAACTTAAAAGTCTAGTCACTGAAGGAAAAAAAGCCATATTAACCTTTCCTTAGATACATAGCCCTGAAAGTTACTAGTGTTCAGGGGGTTGAAAGTTTCGGCATGGCACTAGCAATGAGGGTCAGAAAGGGTCTGTTCTGCAAAAATCAAATAATCACCCATATGAGTGTATCCTTTGAAACTTCGATTCTTAAAAGCACATCTCTGCAGACTTACACAGGCTGCAGAATACATGGGGAGCTGCTTATGCAGGGCTGCTCTTTACATTTCTGTTCTGCCTTCCTGGACCTTAGTGGCTGTGCAGTGGAATCAGCTAAACACCCAGGTCTGAGGGTGAGCACACCTGAGTCCTACAACACCAGTAGATGTGGTGCTGGGGAAATGCAGAAGCAGGTTGCTCACAAGGCTAAACAGCTACAGAAGCCAATGTGTCAGCCATTCAGCACCAGAACTGCATTTTTAAAATACTTATTTTTATACATATATACACATATATATTAGTTTTTCTAGAATGTGAAATACTGCCTTTAAACCCAGTCTGTTTGCATAGTGGTGATGGCATAATTTTTGCTTTTGTGAGACTTATACATGGCCTACAACTGTCCTCCAGTTGGGGAGTTTTTCTAGCCATGGCTGTGTGCTGAGCAGGGCAGCATACAGCCCCTGCTAACCGCAGTAACTTCACTGATTAACTCAATAGATCACCCTCACTGTGCTGGAATCAATGACAGTGGTTAAAGGTCTGTCCAATTGCTGTTTTTCCAGTAATGAGTTTGTAACAAAGGTGCCACCAAATAGTTTAGTGTCATGTGTTTTCTCCTTTATTGATTTCAATAAAAAAGGCTAATTTGGAGATATGCTGGATTGTCATTTCTGGGTGGAGGGTAGTTAATATAACTAATGGCTTTGCTGCAGCACAATGGAAACATCAACCCTGCCTCATTCACAGACAACAGAGTTTAGCAGACAAAGGAGGATGTTCCAGATGCTCATCCTAGGCTGGACAGGATGTGGCAGCTGCTGGGATGCGTGTTGACTGAACTGCACATGAATAGCACAGCCAAATCCAGCAGCATCTTGGTGTCCTTGGTTCTGGAAAGCCAGTGCCTTTCTCCAGACCTTCTTTCCATATCTCTGCTGTGTACATGGCAAGCCTGCAGGCCACTGTCATCCTCAAGCGCAACATCAAGGGTCTGGATCACGCAGGCTGCCTTGGTGAGGCAGTGACAGGCAGATGGATCTAGCCTTTCTGGTGTGTCAGGGTTTTGGCTGGTGTAGAGCTGAACAGTGGCTGTGCCTGGCACTCTGCTGTGGCACTGGTGCGCAGTGAGTGTGGCACGCATGCCCAGCAAGTGCTGTGTCAAGGTGCTCTGTGCGCAGGACCCTGCTGGAATATGGATCTTTCAGATCAAAACTGCTCCTCTCCCTGCTCCTAGACCAAGGCAGCAGTAGCTGGATGAAGCAGGCTCCCTGCAGAGAAAACTGCTTAATCCTCTGAGCCAGGAAATCGGAGAGAGCCCCTGAGTGCAGCTGGGGTGATTCCTTCACCTTTGCTTGCTGCTGGCATTCAAAGGGATTATTTCTTCCTGGGCTCACATTTCCTTGGGTTTAGATCCCAATCTGTTCACTGCATCCTCTCATGAATGTTAGGGTTACAGATTCTTACCCTTCTCAGACTGCCATGACCAGCGCTTAGGAAAAGGCTGCCATAGCAGGAGTTGATGCAAGAATTGCCACAATAGTATAAGAACACACAACTTGCATAGAGTAAAAACAGTTTTAACGTCAGACTTTGTGGTATGTGGCTGTGAGCCATTTGAAATTGTGCCCTTAGCTTTTTACAGAATTCTGGCTTTGGAAATATTAGCCTAAGCAGTTCTGAGTAATATTTCGGGAAAGTATTATATTGGCTTTAGCTACTATAAGTCCAGCATTAGTAACAAAACTCCAGTTAAATACCTGATGAAAATAAAGCCGTTCTCAAAAGACTGGATCTGTTTAGAACCAGCATCCACTTTGGCTGTATTGAAAGTTCCCTTATTTCAAAAGAAAAGGATTAAACAGATTTCTATTTTTTTTTTTAACCAAACCAAACTAAATATAGTTTGACAGTGAAGGAAACCTGCTTAGCTATGATCTTGTACAAATACTAAGCTTCATGCAGTGCAACATAATGGGAGCTTGCAGCCGTCTGCTAGGGGCTCTGTGGTTTGCACCCTGGGTCTTTCTGTGTGATGTTGAAAGGTGAATTAGTCTCAGTACCAGCTACCTGAGCAAGGGTTGCTCCCCAGGCTGACAGCCCTTCATAACCTCCTTTACTTGTGGGTAGAACAGAGGGCAGGTCCCTGACTGACTGTCACCTCCAGGAGAAAAGCCATCAGTGGACAAATAGCATAATAAAGGTGCTTGCTCCAGGCAGCACTGAAAATGTACCTTCCCCGCTCTGACACTGGGGCAGGGTTCGAATTTCCAGCCTTAGTACAATGTACCCTGGGCACTAGTAAGAAATGGTTTTAAGGGTTGCTTACTGGTAGTCCAGCGCTGTGATCTGTGTTTTCCAAAGATGAAATGAGAACATGGAGCTGAGACAAAAATTTGGATGGGGTTGTGGCTTTCTTGTCTTGTATCATCAGAACAGGAAGAATTTCACTGTGACTGAACATATAAAGGGGGATGGAGCTTAGGGATACATGAAGGTTCTTCATATCCAGGTTTTTACAAGAGCTGTATCTAAATCGCTGATAAAGATGCTGGTGGAAGTTGTACCTTTAAATAGTGGGGAGCATGGGATTTAATATGGATCAAGAAATATATGACGTCTTTCCTGTCTGTTATCACAGAGCTCCTGCACTTCCTCCTAAACAGGTAGTCCTGGTCCCTTGGATATATATAGACTGGATCCAGCCTCATAATGTCTGAGATTGCGTGGTACTAAAAGAGCCTCTCCTACAGCGTGCCCAGCTTTGTTTTCAAGCAAGAGTATATCCAGTTGCACTAGTCTGTAGCTTTTGCTTGTGTTTTAGTCTGTCATGACCATCAGATGCTACTACGATGTGTTTGCTGAATGTTTTGCTTTTGTATGTTCACTCAAGAACATACTAACTGCTTGGAAACCAGCACATGTGTGATACACCTTTGTGCAAATCTGCATATGTGTGGTGCTGTACTTATGTGTATATAAAGATGAGCAACACATGGAGCTTTCTCATTTCACCTCGTTTTACTGTCACGCAAGTGGCCACAAGCACACAGGTGCATATCTCCAGCTTACATGGTCTGATAGGAGAGTTCTTATGTTTTCATCTCTGCTTATAAATGAAATTGGTCACATCACTGTGGTTTAAGATAGAAAAACACAACAAAAGCTGCTTAGCTGAATGATTTTTGGCACAATATGAAGAAAAAAATAGATGCTGGCTTCTCTTTCAAATAAGTGCTGTGCTCTGCAGAGCAAAGATCAAGCCAAAGTTCACGTTATCAGCTCCCGTACCTCACCTGGGGCTCTGTTATTGATAGGTCTGTCATCCTCCCTAATATTGGAGGGGTAATAGCAGCTGATGATTAGGCCACTCTCAAGCTATTAACTACATTTCTTATCCCTTTTATAAGAGCTTCTTAGTCAGCTGGGAAACAAAGGCTGCCTTCAGCGAACAAGAGCCCAAATTGTGGGCCTGCATCCTGCAACCTGAAAGACACAACTGTTGCACTTAGAGGAGCCTCCGAAGGCAGAGAGGGGGTGGATGTCAAAGGTTACCCCGTGGTGTTATCTGAAATGAGCGGGCTCTGGCTGCCTCTCGTGCTGACAGAAGCTTGCAGAGAAATTACAGAAAATTGCCTGTTTTGTCAACATTTTCTCGGGAGGTTTAGGGAAAAAAAAAGGATTCTGGTTTCAGAGAGTTAAAGGGGCTCAGTCAGCCTAGAAGTGACTGACAAACACTCTATTATTCATTTATGTAAAAAAGTGATATTTTATATCATTTCTTTGAGTGATTGTTAAGTGACTGGATAGTGACATTGACATGCAAGATAATCCCAGTAATATTTCCAGTTCTTGTTTGAAGGCAGACTTGCACATTTGTCAGCATTGACAATAGATATTCAAAAACCACTGGTGATGAAGAGCCAGCTCCCAACATAAACCCGAAACACTGGGAGGGATCTGCACCCTCAGACCTTAGCACAGGGTGGATTGGAAGTGGACTATACTGTGGTGGAATAAAACAGACAGGCAGCCTCCTTCACCAATCATTTCACCTTGGGTGAAACTACAGACAAACAAGACTTCTGCCACTGTGACAGAGGCTTGGGACTGCCATGTTTCCTTCAGCCTTTTGCATTAAGCAGAGCAGATGTTAGAGGTGACTTTCTGAGGCCTGTAAAGGCTATTTACAGCTTAGCTACAACTCATAAGACCATCAATAGGTTGTTGGATTTGCAATGTCACTGCTGGTCAGTAGATGTCAAATTGCCAGATAAAATGTTACAGAGCAACTGAACTAAAGAAGCAATTTAGAATAAAAGCACATGAACTTCCTGAGGGACACTATTTGGGATCAAGTATGAATTTTACAATAAATGTGGCTTTAAAGTGTTCTACTGACATGATTTTTGAGAAAACAGAACTTTACTTTGGTGATAAGGTGCCTTTGGCATTGTTGCTGCTGGTACAGAAGGTTTACAGTGAAGGAAATAGGTGCAAAAGCACAACAGGGAGTTGTTGTTGAGAGCAGGATTAGCCTCTTGCAGTGCTCCCCAAATGTCGGTGGCGTTCAAGTAAGTCTGCAGAGACAGTGCAAAGTAAAATCCCTGGAAGCGTGATAGTGTGGATGCAGGGTGCCCAGGTGCCCTCAGACTTACACTGAAGTGAGAACATATTTTGGCTGCTGGCAAGAAGGAGAGCAGATGGTTTGGGAGAGCAAATTCTGCAGAGAAAGTGCACCCCTGAGTCAAAGAATAGTGGTAAATAAAAACCAGGCAAACAAACTAAAACCTTTTATAATTGTATTACTCAGATCCAAGCTCTAGGACTACTCTGTCCACTTCTCATTCGTCAAATGATACAGTACAAAGACCAGTGAGTCCAGACACAAGCAACAAAAAGGGTTCAATTTTCCTATACATAACTTGGTTTTGTTGAAAGAAGAGATGAAAAAGAGTGAATGTAATAATGATAAGTCAAAAGAGTCCACAGAAAATCATGCTCCACATTTATCCTTTCTCATAATGTAAGAACAAATGCAGCTGAGGGCTTTTCTCCCTGGTTATCCTGTGGAATTCACAGGATGCTTAGCAGGTACTTAGCAGATTTTAAACAGTGAAAGAAATAACATCCACTGATTCTTTCACATCTTAGAGATATTAAAAACTGTTGCTTCTGGTAGAACAAGCACTAAGCAGTGTGTTTAGGAAGAAGCTGGCACTGCAGAGGAAATTCAGATGAGACCCATGGAGTGTCTGACTGCCAGAATCATATGGAACAGAAGGTTTCACCTCCCCTTGCTCTGTTCTCTCCAACTTGAACTTCTCTCTTCTGTTAGTTTCATAGATATTGCTTCTCTCTTGCTGCCAGTTTTGCCAGGCAAAATGTGTAGATGTATAGAAGAATTAAACAAAAAGGTGGGAGAAATTGTGTGAATGTCTTTGTCTCAGTCAGTTAGTCATTGTCTGCACCTTGCAGAGACTCGTGATTCACTCATATTGAGCATATTGCTTTAAAAATGTTTGGCTTTCAAATCTCTTCAGAACCCGGGAATTTGTTGGAAGAATACTGTATGTTTAACCACTGCATTCAAAGGGAACTGCTATTACGACCCATTTATAACAGTGGTGATGTGTATATGACAAGATGTCAAGAATATGCTCAGAAATGTGATACTCTGTACATGAAATCTCCTGGTTCATTTTATTCGGGGACTGCGCAACTCACCTTGTGACCTCTGCAGTAACATTCTTGGCTCTTTCGGAGCACCAGATGTCAGTTCAGTAGTTAACCATTTTGCTTCTCCTTGTAGCAAGGCAGTTCTCAGCCACACAGAATGTTCTTTAGAGAGGGCAAGCAAAAGAAAGTTTCAATAATGCCTAATCATTTAATCTTTTACTTTTGTCGGTACCAGCATTTTGCTCTTAGTCCATAGGAGCTGACATCAGCTGTCAGAGATCTAGATCTTGGATGCCAGTGCTGCAGCACTGTATAACCATTGCCAACAATGTTTGGTTATAAAACTATAAACCCAGATGTTTGGCCACCTCTTATACAATAAGCATTTAGTAATCACTGTCATAAAGGTCAAATCAGATAAAGTTTCTTGCATAACAGGATTAGCATGGCAAACCTTAAATTTTCTCCCTTAGGTAACCTGTATGTTAATACTTTCTTTCACATTTGTTTGTTGCCTGACACATTTTGGGTTCTGGGATAATGAATAATAATAATAACAGCTCTAATGGCAACAATACAAGCTGTTAGTCTTTGTTCATCTTTGCAGAGGATGTTTTAGTTATTAAAATATATATCACACCAAAGTCTGCAGATTGAAAGGCTGCAGAGTAAGACTTCCCACACATCTGGGCTTTTACAACTTGTCTTCAGAGTTGTTTCCATCACACGGAGGAGTTCGTGTGTGCTTTTACAAAAGTTCTCTCTGTTAGTGTTTTACATCAGAAAGTCTGGATGACACAAGATTAAATAAAACTGGCTTCTGATGGTGACCTCTTTTGGGTGAGATCAGTTCATGTAAATAACTTCAGAACCCTGACCACAGACTGCAGCAAAAGGACCCAGGTTACATGTGATTTTTCCTCAGTTTGCTTCTGGCTTCAAAAAAAAAAAGAGACAAGATGGGCACTTGGCATTCTGGGGAAGAGGAGAAGACACACGGTCTAAGGTGCTCCTCTCACCGTCTGCCTCACCAGGCACTGAAGATCACCTGTTTCTAAACCAGCTACACCATCCTTTCTACAGTGGGAGTTTCATCTTTTTCAGAGGTCTGAGGAATCCTTTCTGCTGGATGGATGGACAAACAGCACTTGCACGCCCTCATGTGAGACAGGAGTGTTTTTATGGTGCTGCACTTTAATCTCTCCACCAAGAGTATGGGTTTCCCTGCACACTTTCAGCTCTGTTAGCTTCAGTGGCTAATGGAGGATGTGGTAACAAATCCTCGTAATCTTCAAACACAAGAATATGTGTAATGCATCCACAGCTGCCTCATGTTTCCCACAACAGTTGAGAGATGGGAAAGTAGTTAGACTATTACTCATTTTGTAATGGCCACTGATTTATTCCTGAAGTGGATTTTGCTTCCAGCACTTCTCTAAGTGCATCTCATTCCCTCCCTGGTTCCTCTGGGCATACTGAGAGACCTACTGACTGATACTTCCCAGCTTTGCTCCTGTCTCATATCCTGCTCACATTTTCTATCCTGAGAAAGGCAGCAACAGTATCTGCAGTAGGAATAGCCGTGAAGTCCAACACTGGAAGACCCATCAAGGATTATTCTATTTTCTCCTGCATGTACTGTGCAGATCAGGATTTGTGATCATTGCAGACTTTTACTACAAATGTTAGAACTTGTATTAGCATCTAAAATAATTCAGCTTGCATCAGCCGCTGCCAAACCCCAGGAAGATCCAGACATCTTAGGTTAGAATCAGCAGCAAAGAGGAAGATGATTTAGGCATTGATGGTCTGTGGGAAAATCATTGTTAATATCCTACGGCTACCACAGCCTCCCAGAGAAATGCCAGCCAAACTGGTTAGTAGTGAGACAGAAATGGTTCACCTCTGTCTCTTTCTGAAGTGCAGCAGTTGTTAGATTGCTACTCCTTAGCTAAACCTGGAGCTAGGAGCAGTTTGTGTCAGGATAAAATGGGTGGAAGTAACACTGCAGTTTTTGGGTAGCCTCTGAGAGGTACCAAGTTGCAATTACCCAATTCAATCACAATCTGAATTTAGCTCTATTTACTGATAATGAGTTTGATTTATAGGTGCTTTTGGAGGAGCTGATGTTTTCAGTGCTGTGCAGAAGGACCATCACACCAGCAAATGTTTGCCCAAGAAAGTACACAGCAGAGTAAAGGAAACACAGGCAGCAGAGTTGCTGGCCAGTGAATCATGTTTCCTGATCACCAGTTTATAGGGGTTGTAAAGGGACCAACAGCTCCAACCTCCCACAGAAAATAAGACATGGGAATTCAGAAAGTCATGACATTGGAAATGAAGAGTTCATTTTAGTAAGAACACATAATCTCCATAGAAAAAAAAGTGCTAGTAGGGAAAGTCACTACAAGTCTCAGTAAGTTACTTGGCTTTCCTCACAGTAAAAGGGAAAAAAAGTCCAAAACCCAACAATGACATATTTTTAGCCTGAATTTACACAGTTTCAGCTCATTTCTACAGCCGTGCCTACTAGGCAGTAGTCCTGTTAACAAACACATTCTGACATTATCTATGAACCATGTTCAGTCCACCTTACGTGTTGCATATTCTTTTGCTTCAAGGTGTTTTGGGTTTCTAAATTAAAATCTTGTCCTATAACAAATCAGTTATTGTAGAGAAGCCTCCTTCAGCAGCACTTGTATCAATCTTAGTAATCCATGTGGAAAATGAGGGATTTAGTCTCAGAATTATGCTCCATAAATTTAACTTTGCTGGCACTGATTCCAAGTCTACCTTTCCACCACTGTCAAAAGTAAGTGAAACTGACAACTGGTTTTACTGGCTTACAAACCCTTGCACTACTTCATATACACTTTCTCAACAAAAGTTATTTATCTTCCAGACTGCCAAATGTTCAAAGGCCTCTTGAAAGAATTAGAATTGAAAGTTCAAGTCAATCTTTACTTATTTCTTCTTGAATGCTTGGATGCAAATGATTTGGATTTGCTGATTTAAAAGTGTCTGACTTTGATTATTGTTCTTTAGTAACCTTCAGACTCACTCTGATGAAATTTGTTTCATCACCTTCCATCAATATAACCATTTTTGGTGAATATTTGTCACATTTGGGCTGGAAATATATGTTGAACGCAGACAGTTTACCATTGCCATTGGAAACAGTAAAATCTTCAGAACTCTGTAGTCTTGCTACATACAACTCCCCCATCAGTGTCCCAATTACACAGATATGTGACAAATTCTGAGCAACAGGGAAGAGCAAACCATTACCCTGTGGAACCACAGAAGTTCAGAATTCAGCATTCTGCCAATTGACAATAGTCAGTGACATGTTTTGTTTGTGTTAGACTCTTTCCTTCTCTCTCTTAGCTTATGGAATACTTGCAACCTTATATGAAGCTGAATTGTACCTTCTGCTGTGGTACCTTTAGAAATTTTCATATGTAGAAAGAATTTACATTTAGAAATGATATACACATGACTGATGTTCACTGGCACCTGTATTACTGTGTATGATTTTATCAACAGAACAAGGTTCCTTAACGCAACATGAAAGAGGCCAGTAGCATTCTCAGTAACCACAAAGTCATGTGCATAGTCAAATCCTGACACTCTCTTGAAGGCTGAGCTTCCCTTCTTTAACTTCTCAGCAAGGGTAGTTCAGATCTACCTGCTACAGAGAACTGGGGGGGGGGGGGTGCCTCTGCAAAAATATCTAATTTTTTAAAAATAGAAGCTTTAAAGTGCTCTAAACCCCCTTTCTAACTCGAGTTTTCTCTCAGTATTATTAATTTTTTTATTACAGATCTTGTTATTTTCAGGGTTCCCAAAGGACCTATTAACAGCAGACTTTTATGGAAAAGAAGCATGGTTAAACTGGTGAAAATAACTGTGCACAAGTCATAAGTAAGTAATATAAGCTGCAGCAAGGATACTGTGTGTTGTTTTAATTTCCAAAATAGCAACAGTTCAGACATTTAATTGCATTTTTTATGACTTTTTTTCATAGCTGCCTAGTGTAAAATATGTTGCCAGTATTATATAACTGCTAACAACTTTTAAGTTTCTTAAGCTGGCATTAGATTTCTTATCCTATTGGAAAGGAAGGTCACTTAATGTACTCTTCATCCTTATGAGGAAAAAAATGTGGACGCTGAATGTATATCTCTGGGTTTATGTTCTTACAAAGTCAGTTTTACCTGAAATCTTTTCTACAGCAAGAAAGATACAGGACAGTGAATTATTTATGTCTTCTTACAGTCTTAGCTGTGTAAAGGGAGCTTTTCCACCAAAGGGATATTATGAGGAGCCAGCTTAGCTTTGTTTTGTAATAACTGACTTCTAGTGCCATGGACATGCAGAATCTTTGGTCCCTGTGCCCCTGTTCCTGTGCAGTGATGGTGCACTGTGGCACTGGTGTGTCCCCTGCAAGGCTGGTGAAGCACTGCATAGACAGATGAATGTTCTGTGCCCTTGTGGTGTGATGCAAAGGTGGATGGAGGATTTTGGAGTAGTGTTAGAAGCCTGTTCTAAACAGAGGTAAGGAAATTTGCCTCTTCTCGTGCATAATTGCGGCTTGGAGTATCTTTTGTATGAATTATTTAGCCCGCTTGGCTTGCTTCAAGGATGGAATTAACTGGCTAACTAGAAAGGAGCCTAAGTATGAAGTATGGATTATGTAGACACCAGGGTCTAAAATAAATAGGGAGCAAGCAGACTGGTAGATGAGCCACACAGAGGACTAAGTCCCATACCTAGAAACAGTCTGAGCATTTAATTTAATTTCCTTCCTTCTCTGCTTCACATCTTCAGTCTTAATGCCATTAAAGACATACACAAATTCTCTAAACTGATAGCAAGGCATTTGCATCAGCTAACCATACATCTTGCCACTCTCTCTTCCTCTTTGTCTTCCATCCACCGACTCCTTTCTAAATCACTCACAGTGTGCTAGGGAGTCCTTGTATTTATTAGTATCCAGCAGCACATTACACGTTCTTGCATGTGATGCACTTCTAATTATTCCCTTGGGGATTATTCATGCAATCCTGACACTGGGAATATACATTACGACTGTTCAGGTTAATGGCCCAGTGATTCATTAGACAAGACATTCTTGGAAAGTAACTGATTGCATTAATTGTTTCACAGAGCAGTGTGAACCACAGCTGCTCCATGGCCTTCCAGCACTGGCCCAGAGCTTCTGCCTGGCAGCATCAGTGGGGCAAGCTGCTGCCGGCTGTCATGCTAGAGGTGCAGTGGGTCTTGCTTTCCTTTGCCCGAGGCTGTTCTCTGCTGCCGTTGTCACTCTGACTCTCTAATTCCTTCAGGAGATCTGTGATGTTGTCTCATAGTAGAATAGGTGTTGGGGCATGGGGAAGGACATTTTGCAGGCACTGACCAGTGTTAGGCTACTGAATAGTTTTACTCAGTGAGGCTGGAAAAAAAGACATTTTGCAAAACTTTATTGCACTCAAATGACTTGGTGAAAGTCATATTGCTCAGAGTGAAAGCAGCTATGGTTTAGATGGCTCTCACAGTTGCAATGGAGGTGAAGACTTAAATGGCCTGCAATAGTGAGAGATAAAGGAGAATGACAGGGACTGGTATGACCATCTCTTACATCAGCTACCCCATTTCTCACATGTCTGACCTAAGGAATACAAACAATATCAGTACAGGTCCTACTATACCTGGGATTTAAAGCAGCATCTTGGGCCATGCAAGCTGTTAGTTTTCTTACCCTTCCCTACATCCGCTGTGCTGTGCAGCTTGAGGTGAGACACCTGCCTTTGGGAGTTTGGCTTTAGGGCTAACACTAGTAAAGGCAACAGCAGAAACTTGAAGCCTGTGAATGCCTGGATTAGTTACTGCAGGATCTTCCCGTTTGTGGTTCTAGCTGTCTCTGATGAGAGATTTATAGCTGCCCCCTTCTTAGTCTGGCAGCACAAAAGCTGACATTTGCATGACTCTAATTCCCCTCTGGGGGTGACTCATCCAAAGAACTTCTGCAGGACCCTGTGCATCTCTGAGGGCCGAAACTAACAGTATGTGTGTGACACTGTGTGGAAAGATGGGCTTTAGCGACATGGGGAATTGCTACATCCAAGTGACAAAGAGAAGGTTTCTTTTTGGAATTAGCACACTGTAGCACACCTTGTCCCAGCTTGAAGAGCAGGAACCCTCCTACTTAGGGAGCAAAAATTGGTGCTTTGTTCTACGCAGATTGTATGGCCTGGGCCAGGAACAGCTGTGCTTACAAGCAACCTTTCTGAGATGGCATCACACAGCATGGCACAGCTCTGTGTAGTGTCCCTGATATGTAAAGGGCACATATCACACAAAAAGAGAGGATGTTACGGAGGCTCAGAAGTACTCCTGAGGACCAATGCAGCCAGCACCATTCTCTATTTGCAAGAGGAAGATGTGCAACAACAAAATAAATACTTACTGAAGTAAACACAATGCAAGCCATGGCTGCAAACCTTTATGTCATTTCTGCCTCTCTGCTTATTACACCACCTGTATGGTGGTGGTGTTTCTGATCCTTACAGCACCTGGCCTTACAAAACATAGAAGGTATAATCAGGCAACCTAATTTCTGATCATTTTAGGGGTCATACCAGAGAAATTTGGCAATTTGTAAGACAAATGTAGCCCAGGAGGCTATAAATTAAGGTTACAAATTGTCGGAGACTTGGTGATAAGGAATACACAGTTGAAAATGTCATAGATAGTAACCTTTTGTAATTATAGTTTGCTTAAATACTCCCTTAGAGACTCCATCATTATAATTTACTCTTGCTCAGAACGTTATCTTTGAGAGGAGTCATGGTGATTGATTACTTGGTGACTACCTGAGCAGTCAAATATGGAATAGTTGGGTAACTTCTAATGGAGAGGGAAGCAGAATCCCTAAATCCTGCAAATTCCTTGTCAGGACAAGGACAGTCCTCTAGATATTGTGTACCTGATCCAACCACTTTACCTGGTATATAAATAACATTGCTAAATTTATTAATGAAACCTGCACATCTTCCAGATAACATTGCCCACACTTTTTAACTCTGCTCAGCTACACACGTAAGGAAAGCACTATTGAAAAAACGGAACAAACCCAAACTGGACAACATTTTTGAATTTAAAGCTGCAGTTTCTGAAATGCCTCATTATGGACCTTTTTCTTCATGAAAATCGATATGAAACTGTTTCTTGCTAACGGAAGAAACAGTTTCATTTGTCTTTTAGGACTACTGGTTAGAGAACTGCCTGGAAGCCAGGCGTTAATGACCACTGGTGTTCCCAGCTATACTGGATTGGACCAAAAGTCTGTGGGCTTGTTTCTGATAGTGGCTGTCATGGATGGTGTGGAGAGACCGTAAAGCCAGAATGTACAAACAGCAGTTCTTCCCAAGGTGTACCATAGACTCCAGAGACAGTGGTCTGGGAACATCCCAAGCTAGGAGCAATCAGCACAGGTCCTGTTGTCCAGGGTCCCCATTAGCCACTGGGAGCTGTTCAGGGTGTGGAGGAACTGAACTCTTCTTTGATGCAGAGTGAATATATGTTTGTATGTATGTATAAAAACTCCATATATTTGTCTGTGGGACATGTAGAGTGAAGTAGTCTTTCAGAGAGATGTCATAAGACTGACTTCAGAGAGAAGTCAAATAATAACCTCAGTTAGTCTGAATTTGGAAAACAGAATATGTGTTTGTTGTATGAAAATGGAACATCACTGTCAAGAAGCAAATACCACAAAGATCATACCATTATTTTTTGGTCACTGAAGAAAGTTATTTGGTACTTTGGAATAAATAAATCTGTCTTAAATGATGCAGCCCAAGGCAATCCTAACTAATAATTGTTTAAAAAGGTATATAAAATTCAACAAAAAGCTTTAAAGAGAGATATCTTAGACACAATACCAATGACAGGGGAGAGTAAAATCGTCTTTGAACTTCTTGCCAACTGCTAGTCACTTACTGAAGTTTTATAGCATTAGCTTAGTAGTGGCAGCTTTCTGTATCTGTCACATCTTGTTTTATTTGCGTCAGAGGCTATAATTATATTCATACAAACTTTACCTCATTTTAAAAGCTGAAAGCAGCCCCTGATTTATGCTCCCTACAAGGCAATTCTTTCTTTTCTGGATGTAATATGTCACAAAAAAGTGAAGCTGCAGCATTGCTGCTATCCCCCTGCCTCCTCCATGCATGCCTTCAGGATACTGCAGATACATTAAACAGTGACAGCAAGCCCTGGCTTCTTTCCCCTCTCGTGCAATGCTGACACTCAGGGGTTGCTTGAGCCTTTGCAGTAGAATTTGTAAGTGATGACTTCTCAGAAATGCTAAAACATGTTCCTGAGAACCCATACATACTTAGTCCTCTGCGCTCACAGAAAACCCCCTAGGGGTACAGCAAGGCCTACTAGGGTAACCATTTGTTCCATCTCATTAGCAGAAAGGTGAAGAAAATGAACAAACACAAGCAGAAGCACAGAATAAAGGCCAAGTGAAATGGTGTGCTTGACTGATCTGGGGACATTTACCTCTCTGTATGTGTGGATGCAAACTAATGGTATGGTGAGGACTGATGGTATGGTGAGGACTGATGGGAGGGCTGTGAAAGAGCCCTGGTGGAGGCTGGGGACAGTGCTGTGATTACAATGAGGCTGCAAGTGTAAATTTTAAGGTATGAGGAATGGGGAGGGCTTGGGGCCACTGCAAACTCTTCTGTCCATACCCTGTCTGCTTTTGGCTAAAGCAATGACATCCTTGTTTGATCTGTAACTTCACTCATAAAACCTCTAAAATAAATTGTGGGCAATAAAGCTTTTCTCAGCGTGCAGATGCACAACACCATTGCTCCCCTTTCAGAGGTGCTGATGTGAAGAATTTTGCCTCTAAACTACTGAATCTTCCTGCAGTATCCCTTACTTCTCTTTTACAGAAATTCAGCTGAACACCCTGTCAAAATGCCATTAGCTGACTAAAAAGGTATGGCTTTTAGCTAAAAGATTAAAATGAAGATTTATGGCCCATGATGCTTCTCCCTAGGGTCATTGCCCAAACTTCCATGCACAAGTGGGGTGACACTCTCTCTTTTCCACATGTATGTTTTAACAACTTCTTCAAGCTTGCTGCTTAAAACTCCTTTAAAAACAACTTTCTGAAACCATTTAGTGATGTCAGTAAACATGAAGATGGCTTCCAGTTGCTGAGCAAGGACTTGTCTGAGGTTGGCTGGTATATAAGAAACAAATATTCAAATAGGAAAGAAAAAAGAACCTCTACAAAGAAATCTGAGCTGAATAGTCACAGAATATATTTCCTATGCATAAATATTGCATAGCTTGAAGTTTCTAAATGAATCAGGTTGTTACATTTCTGTAGAAACAACCAGAAAAAGAAAACCCAACCTTAGAAACTATCCCAGTTAGCTACAACACATGGAAACGCCAGGCTTTGTGACTTCTTTCTTCTTTTTATTTTACATTGTTAACATGGATTAATGGCCTAATCACCTCTCAGAATACACAAGTAGCAATCATAATAAACAAAGAATTCAAGGGCCCTGACCAAGAAAGGGTCCTTGGATGTTTGTGACATGGGAATAGAAGGCAGTCCCTTGTCCTGAGGCGCACAGCTGAATAGATAAGACAAGGAGTGAGAGTACAACTGGTGTTGCTTGACTGAACAGGAACCAAGGATCACAGAGTTTAAGGGCTTGAGACAAAGTTAACTGCAAGCAGGGTCAAACCCAGACAATTTCTTTCAAATGTGAATGACACCTGAAGTGATCGACCCAGCACTATGGAGAGGGGTGTTATTGGCCCCACAGCAGAACTCTTAGGTGTCTCCCCTGTTCAGCGCTTCTACCACAGAATGAGCCACGGTGTGTGCATGTGTGTGTGTATTTACTCGAAAATAGATCTTTTCCAAGTGTGGAGGTAACTGGGAGGAAATTTCCAGCTTCATTTTGAAGACAGAATCTCACATGCTGCCTTCCAAGACCTCAGTAACTGGCATCTCCAAACTGTACAGCTCATTGGCTTGATCTGTATTTAAGAAGCTTCTGCCTTCTTTCTTCCTTAGCTGATATCCCTGTTTGGCATCTAAAGGACAGCAATTTCCTTGCTTTATATATTAGAATTAGAAACATCCCAAGCACCTGTCTTGTGACACTCAATGGCATTTTGGAGTGCAGCATCACTTCTCTGCTGCTGATAACGTTCTTTCTCACAAGAGTACATCCACATAAGCAATGTCTGCAGCAGTAGCATAGAGTTGAAATTCACCGAGTGATTCAGGAAACCTTAGAAGGATTAAACAGCAGAGAGTTTGCCGAATGTTCTGAAAAACTTGGGAACAGTTGTTAAATCTGCATGATTCATCCTGTGCATCAGCTTTCCCTGCCTGTATTTCCTATTTAATGTGACAAGCCTGATAAGGGCATGATTTTATCTGTGATTTCGGTGCATGTACAGAAGTGAACATATGGTTTCTTGTGGGTACACATAGGGGTTAGTTAAACATTTACAAAGAAAAGGTGCTCACTGGGGAGAGTGCGGTGTTAGCAAACACCCCAGGCTGGGCAGCAAGCCTGTGGGGCTGGGCCTGCACACTCCTATGTTACATTTACCCGTGCTCTTTGCATGTCACTTGAATGTGCGAGAAGCATGGTCAGAACAGCAATGATTAGATCCATTTGGCAGGTTTCTTCTGAGGTCATGACAGATACCTTCAGAAAGGGAGCAGCACTGGCTGTGCATCAAACCCCTTGCATTTCTGAGCTACCACTTGACCCCTAATTCTCCAGCATCTCCCCAGGCAGAAAGGTTCCCTTCTGAAATCCCCATTCCTGCTTGCAGTATATCATTTCCCAGCAGCTTCGCAGACCCTCCGTGGTCGTGGTGAGGTTTCTGAGGAAACATAGGTCACGCAGAGCTGCAAGGGGAGCAGGCCTCCAGAGCCGATGCCCAGCGAGTGGGGCTGAGGAATTTACAGCCCTTCTAATGCTTACACTTTATTTCTCTCCGCAGTTGTTATTGTGCAGCCATGTGAGCCTTCTGTGTTGTGTCAGCCAGAGACCTCGGACACGGGAGGAGAGCACTTTCCAGTGCCTTGTTCATTGCTATTATTCTGAGTTCCCCATCTCTGAACTCGGGGAATATTTCAGCTCCCTCGCAGGGTGTATTGATGTCACGAGTTCAAGTGTTGTGGCTGCAGTGAGCGGGGGGCTTGTTCCGGGGGGGTGAAGGTGTGTGCGGCTGCCATCCATCCTGCAGGGAGGCATAAACCAGAGCCAACCACCTCTGCAGCCTGTGCTTTCCTGCTCACTGCTGACCTCGGGCCAGGGGGAGGGGGACTGACAGCCCTTTGCTGTTTGCCTCCATCGTCTTAAGACAATATGCATTTCTGCATTGCTCATAAACAAATGTATCTAAAACACCACACTTTATATCCACTTACAATTCTGAATACCTTTCCATTTATCTAAAGCTTGCTGAGGTGAGTTCCTATAAGGGAAGACTTATTTCATTTCCATGAAATGTTTTTATTTTCTGGGAAGTTTCTCTCTCACCTCTTTAAATTTTACTGCAGTTGGCATGCAGCCTGCAGCAGGGTCCTCCCAAGGAAGCTGGTGAGGCAGGGAGGTTCAAGAGGGACTATAAATTTCAAACTCTCTGGGTTAGAATAATTTAAGTGCACCAAGTTCTTAACCTTAAAGGATCAATACTGAGTTAGTTTTTTTCTTGTAGTGCTGTAAAATTTGAGCTAAGTTAAAAAAATATCAGAAAAAAAAAAAAAAAAATCTCAAACTAAACCCACCCCCCCAAAAAAACCCCCAAACCCAAAGTAAATAAAGATTGGACATGAACAGGGGATTGATCCTGAACTCTGATTCTGGAGTTTCAAATTATATTGTCAGAAGGATGTCTGTTTTGGCTGTTCCTGAGAATAACCATCTCGGGAAGGTTTTCTTTACAAAACAATATAAAGACCCGTGACCCAGTACTCATCCTTGCAAAATGGATGTAGTTCTCTTTCTGCGTCTAATTTCTTTGTTTAAAGCCCAGAAGGGACTTGGCCCTTTCAGCACTGATTTTTGGAGTGGATTAGGGCTGGCAGATATGATATGTCCCCATGGGTGATGGGGCTGTGGCTATACGACCACTTTTCCACATTTCACCCTGCTGCAATTACATTTTCTGACTAGCTTGCTGAGTATCCAACTTAGTATCAAGCACATATATGCAGGTTTTATGTCTTCTGTCCTCTCATATGGCATTTGTATTAAAGAAGGCACTGACTAACCTGTTTTCTTCTCAGAATATTAATGACTTGCCTCTGAAATCTCCAGCAATATATTCAGGCATCCATATTTATTTTGGGGAGAAAACCCAATACCTTCAAATGTGGCTTTACACAAAGCATCCCCATGCAGTATAAAATCTCAGATGTTGTTTACCCAACAGACATGTAAGGTAAAAGCATCTTAAAAGAAAGATTTAAATACCACATCCTGTTTACTATTTCAGCCAGAACCTGGGGTTAGAATTTTCCATATATTTACTGGTGAAATCAGAGGCACCTAAACCAGCTTTTAAAATCTTATTTCAGCAGAATGTGTGAGATCATCAATCTAATATGGGAAATATAGGACCCTGAGGTCAATATCTGACAAGTCAGTACGGGAGAAGCTATTTTATAAAATACAAATTCATGTTTAACCTCTAACCCTACATACAAGCTCCAATAATAATTTTCAGTCTGAAACAGTTGGGTCCCATGGCACTCCCCCAGCCTCCAAAAAATCACACCCATCTTTTATACTCGCCAAATGCAAAGATTCTTCACTGCAGATATTATTAGACACCACAACATCAGCTATGTTGCAGACTGAGTGTAGTGCTTGGTACCTGCAGCTGCCTCTGGGGAGGATGGTGCTGAGTCCTCCTTTCCCCAGGGAAACGTGGCAGGGGTGCCAATTGGCAAGTGCCAATACAGGCTACATTCACGGCAGTATTTAAACACTTCATGGTGCTGGAATTCATTCATACCTATCCTTGAAGTGTTCCTTCTTATCTGCTCCTGTCTAGCATGGCTACTCCAACCCAAATGGGTCTTTGCTTGCTTTCCTATCTGGCACCACTGGAAAGCCCTTGATCAACCAGTCTTCCCAGTGGAAAGTTGCCTGACATGAGAGATACTACTGTGAGTCTGACACAGTGGACCGAACTTGTACTGTGGTGCTAAGTGGCTTACCCTCTTGTTCCTCACAGCCTGCCCCACGATAAAAAGGGAGACCTAAATAAAAAAGAGCAGACCAGAGTCACAGGGGGTGTTTTGGGTCTCTCCAGGAGCAGCCCTGTAGAGAAAATTCCTAAATTAATCTTCTGGATGCCCTCACTTGATCTGGGATTAGAGAGATGAAGGTCATTTTGGCATTTTACCTAGAATCTCCATTTGTAGACGCCAAGAACTGCTCACAAGAAATAAAGGATACCTTGTGTGGTAGTGACAAGGCTTTCTCTATAGAATAAAGTATCATCTTTACGAAGTAGATCAGTAGCACAAAACCACCCAGTATGCACTCCACTGGGCATTTCACATAGTCTGCAGATCCACCTGCCTGGCTGCTGCTTTGTCTGGCAGCACTCAATGCTGTACCCAGGGAAGGTAGAAGGAATGCACCACCTCTCTGGCATGCTGGGCTGCAGGTGTGCAGTGATGATAGCTGCTGACCCTGCTTCCACTGCTGTCAGTCTCTGGAGGCTCTGGGCAGCCAGAAACACCATCTCAGAAAGGCACTTTATTTTCCATTACAGTCCTGGCTTTGCCAGGCTTTAAGAAGCATAACTGAATGCAATCCAATCTCTGTAAAAGGCTGGGAACAAACTGTACTGACACCTCCATCTTCTAAGCGCTTGGAATACAGGGTAGAAGTGGCAGCGTTTCTCCTGATAGAAACATTTAAATTGGAAGAATTCAGCCAGTGCTGAAAAGGGACAAAAGAAGCTAGTGTATTAGATTTAGCTATTATCTAGTAATCCTATTCTGTATATTTTCTGCCAATTTTTTCTGGCATAGTTTGTAACTCCCAGAATCATCTCTGGGCAGTGAGATAAACTTTAAATTCATACTCAGAATCCCCCCTTGACCTCTGAATGGACTTTCTGAGGAGCCAAAAAATAGCAGAGGTAGAGCAGACTCAGTCTTTGTGGTGCTTCTGGTCATGTCAGTTTCAGGTGAGATTGGTCTTACCTGTCATCGGCCAGAAACCAATACTGAAACCAACAGGGACTATTTACCAGCAGTAGGATCCTCAGCTGGCTCCCCAGTGCATGTGCAGTCACTGCTTGTATGTTTTATCCATAAAAAATACCCCAGACATGGTCTAGCTGAGCATATTCTATGATCCTGCATTCAAGCCTGCCACAGCCTTTCCAATAGCTGACTGACAGCATGGCAGGGCAAAGGTTTGCAAAACTGCAGCCTGCTGTTCTGCAGGAGCATGGCAGGAGCCAAAGCAGAGATCCATGCTAATGTAATTTGTCCTCCCATAGCTTTCAAGATAAGAAGGGAAATGTGGTATTGATTTACCTAGTAAAAGTTACACCCCCAACATGCGGAATCCATCCCTGCTTGTCACTCAGTGCTGCTCTGCCTTTTTGGACAAGACCGCTTGTATGTGTGAAGCTATTAAGCAGAAACACATTGGCCAGCCTGACTATCTGAGCCAGCTTCATCAAGGGCAGGTATCACACCAGTTCAAAGAGCATGTGAAAGTCCAAATGGCACTTGGCAGTAAGCTGCAAATCAGGCTGCAGGAATGTATACAGACACCTGAATCTAAAGAGACGTATTTCTATTCCTGGACATAAATCCCATAAGATGGTTTAATTAATGATTAATTCAAGCTGTTTCTAATCCATGGTGTTTTTTTTTTATCCAGCAAAGCTAAGGAGTGGTATGCTTATGAGCTTATACTATGGAGAAACCTTTACAGAAGAAAAAGCTTAGGATGTCTATCCACAGCTATGTCTGTGAATGTACCAGGAAGCAATGCAAGGAGGCTGCAGCTTGCTCAGGCTGAATAGCCACAGTAGGCTCTGTAGGGAAGTATCTGAAGGTAGAAGCTAGTAAGCTCTATGATAACACACTGAAAGTAATAAATATGTGGGATTAGTGAGATAATTTATAGGCCTGTGAGACTGACAATGGTCACAGGAATGATCTACATCGGCTGATATGAGATTCAAACAATAGGAAGGCAAAAGACAAAGCTGTTATTAATGCCGATCGCCTGGGTTATGAAAAATAATGTTTGTCAACTGTCTGTGATTTTTTATTTTTATTATGAGAAAACATGGAAATCCATAATTGACAGTTGATGTGAAATGGGGATTTATCCTGGGGAAGGCTGGTCCATATATTTCCCCTTAGTATTTGCTGGTGATCATGGCTGGGCAGGGGATGACAGAACAGCAAGAGTTGTAGTCTGCAGTAGTGATATAGGCAGAACAAACTCCAGTACATCATCTGCTTTGGTACCATCTGCCATTTTGTTCAGGAAAGCAGAATGTCATAAACGTGCACAACACAGCAGATATTATACGTGGAATCTGAAGTGGAAACAAGGAGTTTTTACTTTTCTTTTGTTTGGCATTGTAGCTGAGGCTGGATACCTTATTCCTGTGTCTTGGTTCAAAGAAAATACATGAAAGAGAAACAGAGAAAATCACCCAGCTATGGTAGTGTTCTGAAAAGTGTGTCTTGAGCTTTTGCACACCAGTGCAATCCTCTTGCTGCCTTCCCTGCCTACAGGGTTTGCCTCTGGCGTGGCCAGCCCTTGGGGGCTCAGCCTTTGGGCCAGGTCCTCTTGCAGAGCTCCACAGCAGCGAAGTCCCTCTGCAGGGTAAGCTCCTTTGTCAATAGGATTTACCTGATGTTCTACAATTAAGCATAGTATTGGTGAAGAGACTTAAGATGGGACTTGTTTCTCTTGCAGCTGCCATCTCCTGACATTCTTGTCATCTTAACCATGCAAAACTACAGTGAGAAAACTATTTGAAATCCTTTCTGTAAAAGAGATTTTCTAGGACAGTTAACAAAGGTGCTACTTGCAGAGGCCTTGCTTACATGAATGCCTCTAAGTGAGAAGGAAAAAAGAAAGGGACACAAAGGAAATACTACTGGGAGCACAGTTATTCCTAAGCTGAATGGTTTTCACAGTTACTGGGGGTCCAAGGATCATAGATGAGCAACAGCTTAAATTTTCTTGCACACAACTTACTCTAAATAGCAAAAATTTCCTTTGTAGTGGCAAATAATGCGAGCTCCAGAGCAAGATGCAGAGTGTTCTCTCAGCTTACCTCTGCTGTGTGATCTAGCATAGCAGAATGGGCAATGCAAACAATAAATAATGACAGAATCAAAAAGCATGGAAGCCCTTTTCCTGTAACAATATATATCTTTTAGTGAAACACTCTGATCTCACAGAAGTAATGCACCATTATGCCCCTGAGGCCACTCCTCTGATTCCACATTTTATGGACTAGCTCTTTATTCCTGAATTCAGCAGATGCATGGCTTATAGCTGGTCCCAGCATGGAATGCATCACAAGCAGCTTGTCTATTACAAGTGACCTGCAAAAGAGAAGAATTAGTGTTTTTATCCTCTGTAGCATTTTTAAGGCTGAAAAAGAAGACTTGGAAGATTTTTATTTTTTTTCTGGATCCCTCATATTGCTCAATATTAAGTATCTGGAATATAAAAAACCCTGAAGACCCATCATTCATTTATTTTTCTGTTGGAGGGGTGGAAACAGAGGATGATAGTGGAAATCCTTGGGAAGGACTCTGCTTGAACAGTAAGACAACTAGAAATTATCTACAACTGCTCTCTGGGATTTTGGCTGAATAATCCTTCTCACATGGAATTTTAAAGGCTTTACTAACAGTATGATTTTAAAAATAATCTGCTTAAATTTCTGTGGAAAGTTTTATAGGTTTTTTTTTCCCATGATTTCTGTTCAAACAATCCTCAGTCTTTGCCTTTATAATATGAGATTATTGTATTGCTTGTTATTATAGCATAATATACATTAAGTAACCACAGGAGCCTTCTTATGTCCTTGAAAGTGGTCTATTGTACAGCTGTCCTGTTTTGGAGTACATGGTCTACATAATGGTCAGAAATGCAAGCATTCCAGACCAAGGGAAACTAAAGGCTCTCACTGTCCAAGAGGCTTTTCTTGTCTTGACTGACAAGTGTCTGTCTCCCATGGAAATGAGTAAATGAACACAAGTTAGTTTTTTGTTGCTTCTGGGTTGTGTTTCTGATAGTGACTTGGCCATGAGCAGCAAAGCTAGTCTCCTGTATGCAAGGTCAAATTGCTTTTTGGCAGGTAATACTGAACTGGCCACTGCCAGAAGCATAATAAACTCCAAGAGGACCTAAGCAGCATTACTTCAGCATCTTTCCACTTCCAATGTTTTTCATGTTGTTCCAATCCCAGAATCCTGCATCTTAGCCATAACAATATAGGTTGCTTTAATGGCTTTCTCCAAATTTTCTTCATCAACCCCTTGTCCATTTCTTTCCCAGAGCTTATTTACAGCTCAGCTTTCTCAGGGCTTTTGGACAAGTATTTCAAACAAGCATTCTGGGCCTGGTCAAGCAGACACTGATGTGTGAGGGGGATGCTGAATGAAAAAGAATCCATGTATGCATATGCCCCAGTTAAACACCACCTGCATACTGTGTCATGTCTCAGCTGTGGCATTGTATGGGGACTCTGATTTCCACTGTAGACTGACTATTCTGTAACAAGACACCAAAGCATATGGCACAAAGTAGAGCTAATATTTTCTTTGTCTCTTGTTTTCCTTCTGCTGGCTCCAGCAGCCTTCTCTGGCCTACCCACAAAAGCCAGCTTTGTACATGAAGACACAGCAGTCCAGTGGTTTGCCTCTATAATTCCTGCATGGAGATAAAATAAAAGGAGAAACAGTGGGAAGCTGTGAATTAAGGAAGACATTATACTGTGGTATATTTACTGAATGAACGTGTGCACCCTAATCAGGTGTATTCAGGTTTGATAGAAGACAGGCATAATAGAGAACTGGTAGTTTTGATTCCTTCACGGGGAAGACTGAAGCTGTAGTTAAGAAGTACTGTGGCACGAATATTTAAAGAATGGACTTGTACTTTTTGAAGTAAAGTTTCTTAATTCCCATGTCCTTATGGAGAAGTCAAACCATTCTAAAAAGCTCTGTATTACCAGATTGCCCAATTTGCTCAGAGTGCTACTAATATCAAAGAGAGTCTGAAATTCTCTCTTTATGAGTGTTTGTTGCAGAGTGTGTACTGCAGTTGACAAAACAATACTGTTTAAGAAAGTTAACATGATGGGGAAGGGAGAAGGTGGTGAAAGAACTGGTTCCCAGGTTATGGAAGAGTCTGATCTTGGTTACCTGAAACCATATGGGCATCCAAACACAACAGAACTGCAGCAGGAAAAGGGAGGGGGAGCTCGTTTCTTCCCTGGAATGGAATGACATGTCTCAAACTAACACTTGGCCAAGAATCTTTATTATTGTTGGTGTGATTTCAGAGTTATAAGGAAAGAGTTCTGAGTGCTGATGGGGAGGACTTGCACTCTTGCTTCGTGGTGCTTAAAATTTGAAACTAATCCCTTGAAAGAAGAGCACAATTGGAATCACGGTTCAATGTGTTGATTCTTCTCCCTGCAAAGTCTACAGAGAGCCTTACTAAAAGGGGGAAAATCGTCTGTGTGGCCTTGAAACCTTATATAATGTTTCTGTGTTGGGCCAATAAAAAATATCCTCACCGTTATTTTGTCTGAGCTCAAGTCTTGAAGGAAACATTGGGCTGCGTAGGAAAAAAGTTCTACGGTTACAGCTCTTATAATTCTCAGAGCTTTCCCCCAAATACCCCCTACTTCCAAGCCCTGTCTCCAAACACTCAAACTGTGGAAGTGATAACCTGCAGACTTGGCAGTGTACATGACATTTTACTAAGGGAGCTTACACAAATATTATCTCAAGTGAAATGAGGGTTTAATTCTATTATCTGTGGCTTTTCTTTCCCTGGGGTCAAAAGTACAGAAAGTGGTCATGTTGTCTTTATAGCCCAAGAAACAAAAGACCTGTTTTTAAACCAAATAATTAGTCATCCAGAACTAATGTCCCACAGCACTAACCACTAAGGGGGTTTTAGAGTGATCTGAACCAGTTTGCAGTTCTCCAGACACATCATTTCAGAAGTGCTGGTAAGAATGCATTGCAGGGGATTCTCTGGAGATGGCTGACACTATAGTCAGGGAAACAAGGAGCAGGGACTCTGCAGGTACTGTGCAGAAACCCTACAATAGCCTGTTTTCTGTGACAGACAGAATGCTGTTCCTTACGTTACACTGAAAAATTCCATTCGCTCTTGCTTTGTCTTTATACTGTGCAGGTTGGTGTGCGGCTGTACGTGGCACACCAGTCCAGCTCAGATGTGAATAGTGTGTGGTCTGGCTTTCTACACGGCATCTTAAATTCTGCAACTGTGATCAGAGCTGTTTGGAAGAAGAAACCTTCCACTCTAGCACCCAGAATGGGGATTGGCATAGATCTTGCTCTTTGATTTTGACTAGTCACTTGCTTGTAGCAGTTCTTGTGCAACGCAAAAGGAGTCCAGAATCAGTTATCTGCCTTTTAAACTGCTTGTGATCCAGATTTGGAAATTCTGGAATTTGCAAAAGACTGCAAAGCACCAAGGAAGATTTTTTAGCTATGGAGTCCACACACTGATTATTATTGCTTAGAAGAATGACTCAAATATAGCCAAAGCTTTCCTAATGCATCCGTCTCAGATATACATTGCAAGGCTAAGAGCTGGATCTTCTTGTTCACTGTAGGTTCTCAAGGAAGAGGTGCTTAGTTAGTTTCAAATTGCTTACTACTTTCTCTTAGAAATCCCTATTTTATTCCTAGCATCCACTATGACTGCATACGATTGATCAACAAATTTTACAACTATGTTCTTGTACTGGGTTGGCTAGGATGGAGTTACTATTCTTATAGCTGCTGGTATGGTGCTGTGTTTTGGATTTGTGACCAAAGCAGCCTTGATAAGCTCATGTTGCAGTTATTGTTGAGCAGCTTTTACACAGCATCAAGGCCTGTTCTGTTAATCTGTCTATCTCAACCTATGAGTTTTTGCACTTTTACCCACCCCATTCTCTTCCCCATCCCACTGGGGTGGAGCTGTGAGTGGCTGTGTGCAGTTTAGCTGCCTACCAGGGATAACCAACAATACTTATATGGCAACAACTGAGACTTTCAAATCATATCACTTGTCAGGTACAAACTGCAGTCCTCTCTCGGAGCTCAAGAGATACTCTCTCCTACTCCCAAAGTCATCTCAGACCCAAAGCCATCTCAGAGCTTTCTTTCAGATTGTTTTTATCTCAACACTGCATTGGGAGCTCTGAATGAATGCAAAAAAATCTGTTTTAATGACAAAGAAACTGTAAAATATGTTTTGTTGACAGCATGTGCTAGAATAATGAGATCCAATGCTACTGCTATGGCAGTTACAAGTGAAATAGACCTTCACCCTAAAAGATATTATGCAGACTGTTTGTTCAGATGGCACACTGTCCTTTTGGTCTAAAGCTATTACTTAAATTTTCCACATAACAACTTCCCAAAGATGCCTTTGAAAATTTCTAAAGACAACATGTACTTAATACTTTAATATAAGCAGGTTTGATTCAATACAGATTGTTCAGAAGCACCAAATATCTGTGGATGTATCTTAGGTTGTATCTAAATCTGTACTTCCGTGCATAGTTTTGTGTCTGAAAGCAATCCCAAGCCACATGGTCTGTGAAACAGCACAATGAGCTTAGTAGAAATACGAACCATGTGAACTATGATGCCACTAAACCACAGATCTTCCTTTTGTCTGTTTTGATAGCCCTTGATCCTCCAAGGACGTGGAAGTATTTTTCAGTCCAGCAACTGAAAAATAAGGCCACTTTGGATTCTGGAAAGAAAAACATTCTGTTTAAATCCATCCCTCTATACTTTTGTTTTCAGACACTGTCTGTCAGTCTAGCCTTTGAAATTAGCACAAATACCCATGAGAAATATAATCCTGCTCAAGGCTCTGAATCAAATACATTGCAGCCGATAAATAGTTGCCCTTTGACTTCCAAATGATGTTTAATCTCTGAAGCAGGTACAGTAACCTTGGATAATCTGCTCATCAGTTTTCTAGGTTAAATAAATGGATATATTAGTTTCCTCTAGATTTCATTGTTCTGTAATAGCAATGGGAACATAAGATCAGCACCACAAAAAAGAACCAAGGATTGTCTGCTATGCTTTGTGGAGTCCGATAATGAGCCTCAGAAAAAAGGATCTTTATCACCCATAAAGTGACTTTGTGATGCTTAGTGAGACAGTAGGCATTTCTGGGGTGAAGAAACTGCTATAGGAGTGTTATATCTGCCTTGATCAGATTTAACTGGCTAGCAGAGTTGTTGACTGTTAGACTGAAATACCATGTGCGTAGTCTAGGGCCACAGGAGAAACTGAGGCTGACATCTTTACTCTGCTTGAGGTGGAAATGGTATCACTAATTTCTCTTTTCAGGGTTTGCCTGTTCATTGTCTCTATGCTGATATCCCTGACTTTGCACAGTAACTTGCTGGAGACTAATTTACATGAAAGAAACCACAGAAAAAGAACACTATCACTTCGGATGTTTAAAGAAACATTATAAAGAATATTCATTAAAAGACACTTTTACATAACATTGGGCATGCTCAGTAAGAACTTCTTAGTCAATCAAAATAATGTGAGCATATTTAGATGAGAATACTTTGAAGACTCAGATTCAGTTCAGAATGAACTGCGTGGTTGGCAGAACCCGTTATACAGTCTGTCGTATCCACACAGCACCTGATTTTAATGTTGGTAAGATTCTTAATTTTTATCAAAGAAAATCAAGAAACACAAATGAAGCTCATCTAGTACAAAGTGTTCTTAATGAACCTTAAGGACACAGAAGTCCCAAACTGTGAGCCTTTGTGTTCCTGAGATGGTGTCCTACTGAATTATCTATTGGTATGACACTGTAACATATTGCTTTGAATGCAAGTGACAATAACCAGCTTGGCTTCCTTGTCATGCAAGTCATCAGGACAATTGGAGCATGTGCAATTACCTGCCTGAAATCCATACTTATGTAGGACAGTCAATGGGGAAACTGTGTAAAATTCTTTGTTTAATGCAATTTACAGATCATTTGGAGAGATGATTTATGGAATTATAAAGGTCTGACATTTGCTGACCACTGAATTACCCTTTAAATTATTCAGTACTTTGGAGATTATTTGCTGACCTGCTGTGACCTAACTTGAGTTGACTATTGCAGCAATGAAGAGCATTGTGGGCTGCTGCAGTGCAGGCAGGTCGCATGCAGATTTTACACCCTGTTGGTAGTAAAAACAATTCATTAAGTCCAAACTGGTTTTGCAATATAAAGCTATAAAAAAGGCATTAAAGTCAAGGTCATATCAGGTCAAGAGTCCCCAAATCCTCTTCCAAAAAGAGAGCAAGCTGCCCAAACCTCTATTTTGTTGAAGCTGAAACCAGGTTAGTCCCTGTTTGCCAAATACAACAACAAAAAAAATCAGCCATTTTTCAAAAGGCAGTAGAGGTGCACCATGCTTCTATCAGCCTGAGCAGGCAGTAATCACCTTAACCTGACTATTAAGGAGGTTTTGTGAGAAGGAAAGCAGATGGGACATGCTTAGTGGCAGTAACAATGGCACCAGCTCTCTGCGCCAGAAGCATGTGCTTGCTACAGAAATAGGTAGCTTGGCACCTTTAAGTTCTTGGTTGACAAGTAGGTCTCTGAAGCCAAAGAAGAAAGCAACAGGAAAGTCTGAGCTGTTTTTGTCAGTGTGATACTCAGACATGAAATAGTCTTTCTATATTTATAGAAAAAGAAATTTGAAAGCTTTGTAATCGATTTCAGACTCTGTTAAAATGAAAGCACTTCCCTGATACATTGTGTTAAATAAGGAGGTTGATGGAGTTTTGCTTTTCAGAGACCCACTGAAACTGTTAGAAAATGAACAGACATTTAGAAAGATCCATGCAGGAGTGACTGGTCCTGATACAACCTGTCCACAACTCACACCAACAGGGAGAAGTTAATTGGAGAGTAATGTCTATGAAAAGATGACAAGCTAAAGCAGGTCTGGGCATATGGGTGGCAAAAGGCTATCGTGTAAGAAGCAAGTGAAGAATCCCCCACAGCTATACTAGTGACGTTTACACACATTGGAAGCTTGACCAGAGGTAGACTTGCCCAGTTAGCATATGGAGAAGAACTATTACTTTGCTGAATACTTGTGAGGAACTGTAAAATAAATTCCTTCCTAGATAAGTTAGAAGAATGTGCTTTTTAGATTGTCTATTGCTGCCTATGCCACACTCTCCCTGTGTTTGAAACGGACTCTCATTTTAAATATCTTGATGTGCATTATACTTACTCAGTTACAGCCTTGCAAGTCCTCCAAACTCATGATCTACAGGTATTTGGATTTCACAAAAGCAAAATACTCTTTCCTTCTCATCTCTTTCTGTCCTTCTGTGCACAGTCTGCAGGGGAAATCGCTAACACTGTGAACAACAGTAAGGACTACAGAGTTCTTGGTCTATGCTTGGGATGTTACAAGTAAACCCAGCCACAGCAGCAAAAGGGCTGGAAGCATTTGGGACAGCATGCTTTCTAGTCATTATTTGTAATGACAGGCAGCTATTGCAAGAGCTTCTCAAGCTGCTGTGCTAACCCAGCACTGAGAGGCAGAGCAGGCTCCTAGTTTGTGACAGAGTGATCTGTGGCACTCAGGTACCAGTTACCCAGGGACCCAAAGCAGTATATGGGATTAGACTGGCTTAGCTCCTGAGTTCCCCTTAGCTGCCTATGTGATGATACAGTGAAGGTACCAGTTGCTTAACACAAATCAGGTACAGGGAAATGAGGGACTGGTAACATTTTCTATGAAAAGCCACCCTGATCGATAGTCTTACCTTGAGAAAGGATGAGGTGTTAGAAAGCTTGTTACGACACTTTGGAGAGTATGGATGCTTATTTTCAATTTAAAGTTCCTTGGGGCAAGAACAGGATCTCACTAGGCATGCATACAGCATTTAGCAAGAGGAGCCTGCCTGATCCTGCCCGACCTGTAACAGCTTACTTAACCACATGTAGGTGGGTGGGTGTAAATGGGCTTTGACACTTGTAAGTACTGCATCTTGCTAAAAGCAAGCTTTTAAATCAGTTTATTCTGCTGTAACCTATGGATGGAGGAAAACAATGAAATGCAAATTTCTGCAGTGCCAGATCAGTTCTGATTGAAGGAACGAGAACTAGAGACCTCAGAGGTCTGCTTACAGACCCAAAGCAAGGACTTCTAAACTTCTGGCTTCTACCAACCATTAATCACTTTGGGCCAGAGTTCCACATTCTGTCCTTAGCTATTCTGTAAAGTGAATGCTCTTTCTTTACCTCACAGATTTGTACAGTTTGTATGCAGAAATGTCAATCTGTCATAATGCAATATGTATATTTTGTTCTTTCATACTCAGTGACTTCAGTTACCGCCACTCTGATACGGACTGCTAAAACCTGGGCTGAGGGCTAAAATTTCCCTCTCTTTAATGATGTCTGATGCTGTTACACAGTCTGAATTTGAAACACTTATGTTTCCTCACTGCTCCTAGCCTAAATGTATGTATCATAGACACTTGCATGCACACTCATTTCATCCATAGTTCGAAATACAGCTGCATTTACTATAGAATGTTATTATTTTTACTCCCTCTCTTCCTTCAGTTTTAGGGAAGTGTGTAAAACAGACTTCTGCTAACTTCCTTCACGTTGATTATTTGATTTAAATTGTCACAGCTGTCATACACAATTGGGATATTTTTTTTTTCAAGTATGCAGCTGTAGAAGATTCTAAAAAACCTAAGATATATATACATATCATCATTACAGTTGAATTAAATTAAAAATATTAAATAAATCTTATATTTACTGAACAATATTTTTCAAATCAAGTATTATTTGAATAATAAATCCAGTTTTTATTTGTTTAAATATTGACTTTGTCCAACTTCACAGCCTGTCTTTGGTGGTTACCACATAGTCTATGTGCCCTTTCCCTCTCTCCACTTGCATCTGATGAAGTGGGCACTGAGAAGCCAGGGTTGTACATGGAGCTGTTACAGAGAGGTTTATTTCACAAAGTATCTTAGCCAGCATCTGTAGTTGTGTTTTCTTATTTTTAAAACAACATATTGCAGTTCTGGTTTGCTTGTACAGATTCCAGACTATACTCAGGGCTTTTTATTCTCCTGCACTCGAATAACTTGGTTTCTAAGAAACTAAGTTTAATTTAACATACAGTTGGCATAAAACACTCTTTGCTTTATTTTCTTTCTTAAGATCAGTTGGGGGCAGGGGCTGAGGGGTTTGAGTGTGATATGAGGTCAATCTTGCCAATGTTTGGGATTAGGAATTGACAGCTCAAACTCAACTGAACAGTTCAATTCTGTGTCTGTCTCTGTAGTATCAGTGTTGGTATCATCACTAGCCAAGTGCAGGAAGAAAAAGCCAAGGGCTCCAAGTCACCGTTAGGTGGTGCCCCTGCCTTTTGGGAAAAAGGAAACATAAAGGCAGGACACAACAGACTCTGCTCTCCTCATTTCAATTATGCAAATAGGAGCAGCTCTAAGAAAGAACCTGTAAGGGAAGATTAAGTTCTAATGTGTGAATAAATGAAATATATATAAATATAGTTTTAATGGGAGATATTTTGGCTGCTAAATGGTTGGTAGAAAAGAGTTGCTTCTTGACTTCAGCTCGGCTATGAAGCTCTCTGCCAGACCCAGGATAAGTGTTGCCCTGTTGGCTTTGCACTCACCCTCACCAGGGCCCTTGTCCAGAGCGTTTATCTCACACCTCACCTTTCCCACTGCAGTTCATGCCAGTTGCAGAACTCCAGCATCCAGGAGGGTGTCTCTCTGACCCACAGAGAGTCATTTTACACACCAAAGTGTGTTTTCTTCTGCATCATCACCTAAGCTTATATATTAGTCTGTATTATTTTGGGGTTCACCAATTTACCTGTTATAAATCCTGTTGGAGTGACTTGCCCTATAACCTGCTGATAGGAATGCCACGCAATAAAATGACTTCTTTACATTTATCTCTTACTGATGGATTTTAATGTTGTTATTGCCTGCCCCCTTGCCTGGTGGTGACAGGATATGCCTGTTATTCAGCAGACCAAATCAAGCCAGTGATGCAATTTCTCTAGTTGTTAGCAACCCACACAGTTCAACGTGATGTCTTTTTGCATGTCATCTGCAGACAGCTGGCACTGTTTGCTTTATTCTGAGGCTCAGCTCCTGGGATGAAGTAAATGAGCCAAATACTGAACCTTTGCTAGTGACCACCAGTGGAATGAAACTCAGAGCTGATGGCCACCTGAGCACCTCTTTAATCCCAGTCCAGCCAAGGCACCTGAACAGCTGCATGAGTTGGAAGTATTTTGGCTGCAACCAGGGAAGGTTTTAAGAAAATTGTTTTTCTCTGACTTAGCAATTTTTGTTCCAGCCGCTTCCTAGATAAATTCTACTGTATAGGTGAGAAGATGGCAGGTCAGAGTAGTGGTACTGCCGAAGATATTTCACCCTGGTTTGGTTTTAGGCCTTATTTTGCCTTTCTGAACCTTTGTTTCCTGTGTATGCATCCAGGACATTCTGCCCAGCTTCGCAAGAGCAGCTGGCAAGAGCAAAGACTTGAGGAGGTGCCCGGTACTCCTGGGTTCCAGAGCAACTCCAGCAAAATCAACAGCTTCATTTGTGCACATCAGCTTTTCCATTAGCATAATTGAGAATAATGAACTGAACCAACAACCCCAAGGTTGACTAATAACTACAGCTTCTCTGGTGATGAAAAGCATTCCATATCCTATTATTAGCAGATCAATGGGAATAACTGGCAGACATACAACAAAAGCTACTGGTTGCAGAAATTTCATTATGGTTTTCAAGTAAAATTTCAGCAGCTCCAACTTTATGATTTAAATATCATCTCTCTGATTTAATCTCTTGAAACATTCAAAATTACTAGTATTTTTATAATTTGCTTTCCTACAATTACAGAAATCAGGACCTTGTACGTGTCCTATCTTCTTCTTTCTTACACTTGCATTACTCTCACTATCCCTGTGCCTGCTGCTACAGAACCTACATGCCCACACAGTCACTCTGATACCAGTATCAGCACAAGCAGCAGCTGCTGCCCCTGTGTGCTCCTTATCTGAGTGAATTACCCACCGTGCTGCTCATACTCTCTTGGAGCCTGTACTCAGATTTAACCAGTAATTTCTTTAGTAAGAGAGATTTTCTGCAGTTTTTCTGGCCTCACTGTTGGGGAAAACTATTTTCCTTCCTGCATGTCTGCTGAGCATAAAGCTGCAGTATTCAGCTGGAGTGAAGGAACAAAACAACTGTCATTTTCTTTTTGAAATAGATATTCAGTCACCTGCAAAACTCAGAGAAGCTGACATTGGAGACTGGTGCTTCCTCCACTTAGCAGGTTGTTGGAGATTGTACCTGGATGAATGGGCAGTTCCTCTGCTTCACCTCACACCTTCGCTCTCAGCAGATCCAGGGGTTTTGAACGGGCTTTGTGGGGAGAGCTGCACAGGGAGGGAGGGCAGGCTTGCTCCTTCTGGGACTGCACAAATTGCTGCTGCAGATGGTGTGTGTTGTGGTAGTCTCGGGACTGGGAAGACGATGTGAGTTTGGATGGGGCTGGTAAGGCACATGCACAGCACACTTAGCACTGTGCTGAGCAACAGGACTCATGAAGTTCTCATGCTGGAAATTAATCGTTTCAGCCCCCTCGAGCTCTGGCAAAGGTGGTACCTAAAGGCATGAGTGAGGAGGAGTGGGAAGAAGTATTCACTCTGAGACACTATCACTTTTATCCCTCTACTTGTCCCTCCAAGCTTTGCAGGATCTGAGACAGCATTTTACATGCAGTTCAAGCTGGCCATTCTCCCAGTCCTCACCCTGATTGGAGTGGGGTGAGGGCTGAGTAGGATGTGATCAGCACTATTTATTCTTCATCAGTTCCATTTATTCTTTGTAATTTATTTATCCTGTGCTTAATTTTTAAAATACAGCCTGCTCATTTTGGGGGTTATTTCTTTTTTCCCTTTCTTTAGGTTCCCAAAATTAGTGTAACTAATATGGAAAGTACCTTGCACTAGGGAATTTGCAGGTGCAGATGAAAGTATGTCTCTGGTGTAAGTCACCTGAACCTGACCCTGACCTGTGTAATGACCCTGGATCTGCCTCATTGCCATGGACTTGCCTGATGATCTGGACTCTGCTGACTCCAGCTGCCATCCTGGGCTTGTCCTGCTCTGTCCACCCTGCTCAGGTACTCCAGGACAACCCATGGCTAAAAAAACCTCTAAGCTGGCAGCCATGATGTCACGCTTGGCTCCCATCCCTTAGCAAGCATCTGGCTGTCATTGCTTCTTGACACCTGCCACATTTCTAATCTGCATCATGTCTCCAGCTGTGTGTAGCTGATTCTATCTCTGGCTTCTAAGTCTGCAGGGATATTTTTAAACAAGCTGCTCTGAACTTCCAAAACCTAGATTTGAAGTTTCTGTGGGCCTCTCGTGCCTTCTATTTGAGAATTTCCTGGGAATTCTAACTCATTTTTTGCCCCAGGAAGTTTGCTGTGCTGATGCTATGGTGAGTGGCTGCCGTGCCTTAGCAGCCTGGTAAGACTGTCCCTTTGTTCCCTGACTCTGGTGGAAACAATACTCAGGAATGTGGTTTGCACCTGTGTCCTTTCTCGCATGTCATCTTTGGAGATGAACTTCTAGGCTGTGTCAAACACAAACAAAAGCTGTAGTCATTGCTGTAGGATTTTCTTTCTTGAACCTTTTCCAAACTCACTAGCTTGCATGTTACTTCATCTGCAGGTGAACAAGAACATTCTCTGGGGCAATAGTATGCTCCAAAGACAGCAGCAGTTGCGTTGTTACTGCATGTCTTTAACATGAGGATGTGAACCCGCCCTGATGCCAAGTGAGACAAGAAAGGTGCTGTGACAGGAGGACTCTAGGAGTTTGCTGTCAGTATTAATCTCAGCAGTGCAGCTCCAGATTTAACCAGAGCTCCTCACTGTGGATGGGGAGAGATCCAACTCAGCAGATACTTCACTTCTCTGGAATACCAGGTTTCTACTAACCTGGTTTCAGGGACTGTAGTGACAGGACGAGGGGTAACGGGTTAAAACTTAAACAGGGGAGGTTTAGATTGGATATAAGGAGGAAATTCTTTCCTGCTAGGGTGGTGAGACACTGGAATGGGTTGCCCAGGGAGGTTGTGAGTGCTCCATCCCTGGCAGTGTTCAAGGCCAGGTTGGATGAAGCCTTGGGTGGGATGGTTTAGTGTGAGGTGTCCCTGCCCATGGCAGGGGGGTTGGAACTAGATGATCTTGAGGTCCTTTCCAACCCTAACTATTCTATGATTCTATGATTCTAAATGAGGGCACAGGGGTAGCTGAAAGGAAAACAAACTACTTTTCAATAAGTATGGTGCAGTTAACATCCAGCCTGTGGTCCTTTGAGCACAGTTCATTGAAGTCTGTTGTTTTCTTTTGTTGAGCCTAATTGAGAACAAGTTCTGAAATTTTTAAGTCAAAATTGCCTTCAGCTTCTGTGAAGATGGGCATTTATGTCTCCTGTTCCTTACCTTGTTTGTAACTTTTTTTCCTCATTAATAGTTTCTTTGGCCTAAGTGAAAAGCTGAGCTTGTACAGTATGACTGCCTTGCCATCTCAATTTAATCTGGTGCTGGAGGCACCTGGTCGAGCTATTCATAGAGATGCTAATCTGCACTACAGACCCCTTAGCACCTATGTGCCCTGGGCAGGGAGGAGAGAAGGCCCTGGAGAAAGCTGGTGGTGCTGCTCCTACTGTACAGCCTCCAGATAAACTCGCAAGTGTGTGTATTAAGCTCTGAGTATCTCACCTAGACTTTGTGTCTAGAGCTTTCCGCAAAACAGTGCATGGATATTTGGTTATTAAAATCTAAACTGTGGCTGTCAGGCCAAGTGTATGGAATCTGCTTCTGAAGTCACATAGGCAATCAGTTTGCACCCGTAAATCAGCCCAGCCAGGTGTTTCCTCAGTGCATTCAGTTTTTTCACAATTCATAGGGCTGGCACAAGTTACAAAGTCTTTGACTTATGAACAACCACATTCTGGTGGTGGGTTGAAGGTGGGGGAAGTGAGGAGAGTTTCTGCCAACAAGATCCTGAGGGCCTCTGGGTCCCAGGAATGACCTGCTGAGTGCTCAGGAGTGCTGATGCTGGGGGGCAGAGAGACTGAACACAAAGAACTCTCCAGTGGGGAAGGACTGCTGTGGCCAGTGGACCAGAAAGCCTCTCAAAGGCTGTCTAACACCAATAATCCTGGGCTGAAAGGCATGGGCTTGTTGAAAAGTGTCCAGAGGGATGATGGTAAGAGAGAAAGCTACATTGCCTTTCAAACAAAACTTCCCAGGGCACAAGAATACTTGAACTCTAGTCTTTGCCCAGTGGGCTGCATGTCTAGAAGGCAGCAAGGAAGCCTTTACCTGTTTAGAGTAACCTTAATGCCATCCTTGGCGTGTTGGAGAAAGGTGACATTGGAGCATGGCTTTCATTGATCTGGCTCCAGAGATACTAATGATCTTTATAGAAAACTGGTCTGAATGGGGCAGGAATGTCTCAGGTTCCCCATGTTTCCATCAAACCCCACAAAGCCTCAGGGCTGGGCTACCTTCTCTGAAATGGGTGTTCTACCCGTTCCTCCCTTGCTTGCTTACTTGTTTCTGAGGCTGTGATAATGATCCAGTGAAGTAGATGAACTTTTCTATGATTTTTAAAGTCATTCAAGACAGTTGCTATTTTCTGCTAAGTAAGACAATAACTCCTTGCAGTTGAAAAACAGAAAAATAAGGTTTCATCAGAATCACCTTTTTGACAAAAAGCCTTGTTATAACAAAATCTTTCCTAAGCAGCATCACTGAAGAGGCTCCTAGCCCTGTGTTTGCAGCTGTGTCTTCTGTTACTGAAGGCCTTGGCAGGAGAGGAGACAATTTATACCAAATCTTGGCTTACTGTAGGCTGACTGCGCTGCAGGTTGACTTGATGGAGTAGGAAAAAATCCACCTCTTGTGGAAATTTTTAACGTTCAGACATAATATATTGAAATGTAAAATGCATTCAAATTAGAGACTAGGTGTAACAGCGTTAGTGGCTTACCGCAGCTGGAATTCAGTGCTGAGCAAGGGAACCCAGCGCAAGCCTGCTCTAATTTGGATCAGATGGCATGCCAGAACATGTGTGCTAAATCTGGAAGGTTTTCTGTGGGTATGGTAGGGGGTAGTCTACACCACAATAGCAGCATAGATCTGCAGTGGCCAGCTCTGCTCTCTTCCATGAGACCGATGTATTCAATAGGTGGGTCAGCACTCAGCAGGTTGGCCTAGGTAAATGTGTGTAAATAAACAGGGGGTGTAAAATACCTTCTCACTTTGCCAAGGAAACCTGGGCTCTCCCAGCATGGGGTTGGCAGGGTGTCACTGAGGAGGTACAGGCAGGATGGCGGCTGTGTTCTTCAGCATCAAAGGCTGTTAGAGGGAGGTGTCTTTGGCAAGGGAGTGAGCCAGGTCATGCTGGTTTACACCATTATGGGCATCTGAGTGTTTCCCAAGACATGTCCCCACGATGCTTCAGTAGCTGTGGCAGCTCAGGTCTTGCACACGTTTTGCTCACTGCTCATGCTGCCCTGCTGCAGACTGAGGGAATCTTGACCAAAGCCTCACGCTACTCTCCAGCAGCTCAGGCTGCTGGGCACAGCTGTGTTTTAGAAATACCCTGTATTTCTGCAGAAGAGCAGCTGCCCATCCTGCCAGGGTGCAGCACAGGGTGCTTGCCACTCTCCCAGATGTTTTGCCCAACTCTGAATCCTGCTGAATATCCAGCACGTGATTTCCATCCAAAAAAGTCAAATAGTGCTTTGAATTGCCAGAACATAGCGGGGGAATTCTTCGGCGTCACTCACAAAATGTTGTAACAGATCTGATGTATATGAGTTCACAGCAGTTGCTGTTTCACTGGTCTCTGTGTAGAGATACAACAATTAGGCAGTGTTGGGCTGGGCAAGGCAGCAAGATTAGATTTGGGGGTCTCAGGGAAGGCAAAGCGTTCTGGGTCTTTTGTTTTGCTGCGAAGTACAAAGTGAGTCTCAGCACCTTTCCTTCTGTATGGCTCAGAGCTTTTGTTGCTGTTGTTTCTCTTTGATTTTCAGTGCTGTGTGTGACTTCCATCAAGGACCATCTGTACTGTGCTGCCGGGAATCAGAGCTGGTTTCGGTACGCTCCCAGCACAGCTCCTGACACAGACTGTGAGGCAGCACAGCAGGAGCTGTGCACTGACCTGCGATCAAAGGGAGATGCTGCTCTGCTGGCCCTAGTGCCAAGTGATCGTGTTTTAACTTAAGAATGTCAAAATAATATGGAATAAAATACGTGAGGAATGATCTCCCATTGCTCGTGGAGGGGAGGAGGGATTCCTTCTTGCCTTCCTGCAGAGGCCTGTCAGAGCGGAGTCCTGCTGTGGGAAGGTGGAGAAGGAAAAGGCAGGAGAGAAGAGGAAGGGCAGGGAGGAGTCAGATGAAGGGGCGGTGATCTGCAAAGGAAACGCTGCCAGTGGTGAAGCACAACTGCAGAGGAACCGTTTTTGGAGGGAATTGCCCTTCTCCTAGCTCCTGGAAGGCTGCAGGAGTTGAGAGTAGGTTCTCAGCAGTCAGGAGGATTATGTTTAGTTGCTACTGACAAATATCACACCTTCTTCCCTGCTGTTGTGGGGGAGGATGGCCCTTCTGACCGTGTATTTTAAAGTGCAGCCCATTCACTGACCCTGGCATGTGAGGCTGGTGGAGTGGTGCTGATTTTATCTGTGCTTATGTGTTAGTGCAATACTGATGACCAGTGGTGCAGGTTCACAGCCCAGCTCCGTTGCAGGTACACTCAGGTGCCATCAGGACTCCCTCCACCACTATCTCCCACCAGTATTTTGTGCAGGAAACAGAAGAAAGTTGGTCCACATTTTCCAATGGCCTCCAAGAAGACATAAAACTCAACCTGTAGGAACAGCTTTTTAAACACAGGCCTGCTTAACCTAGCCACAGCAGACAACTTCCTCCTTGATTCTGACAGTTCTTGAGTTCAGTCTTCAGCTCCATCTTTATGTGTTTTGGAAATGTTCTTTCACACAAAAGAAAGAAAACTGCAGTTGTTTTCTGGCTTCCTTGTCAGGCCATTTGGGCAGAGAATGAAATAATTTGTTATGGGATCACATTATCTGCTATTGCTCTCTCTGCTGAGAGGTGCTGCGGGACACATACTTCTGAAAGGTTACTAGCTCTTGCTAATTGCAGCTCATGCCCCAGCTGAAGCAAGCAACAAAATTATCATTTCTTGTTAGGTGAACTTCATTAGGCAATTCTTTACTTCTGTGCAGAAGTGTTGAGCAGTGCTAGAATTGTAATGGTGCATATATGCAGTAAAGGCGAAGAGTTTTAATGTAGAGAGTAACCAATCAGAACATCAAGTGAAAAATTATTTTTGACCCCCTGGTAGTGCTTTGACACAATTGTTGAGCTTGGTTGGACAATTGGGCTTTAGTGCTCTCTGTAGGTTTTTCTCAAGAAGCTAAGAAATGCCCTGACATGGGGGCAGTGAAGGAAACTCATCTGACTAAATTTCATCTAGTGCTCCATGAAATGGCCAAGTGCAGATCTGAAAGCTGCATGTATGTGTGAAATGGGAGAGATCTGACCACTGTCCCTACCCACAGTGCAATAAACCTCTCCCACTAGCAGAGTACAAGACTTTTATGCTTTAATAGCTAATTACAGGCAGGAGATTCATTCAACACTATTGATAACATATTACTACCTCCACTTGATACTTGTCAAGAAAATATTGCACCTGTCTTGGAAAGGAATTTTACCACATCCACTGAAGTGGGAGAATTGTAAAGTACCCCCATGGTAAATGAACACTGGTATCAGAACCTGAACTAAGCATTTTAATTTATCTTTTTTTGCATTTTGTGCCTGCTTTCTTTACCTAATATGAGGACTCCGGGGATTAATTTTCAGCAAATAATTTCTATGACAAATTTATTCTCATTTTCTGCCTGTGAAATACCATGAATGTACTGTGCTTTCTAAAAGACTAACTCAAATGCTCTTCCATCTTTTGTGCTAATGATTATGAATATTTGGAACTCAAGTTCTGCTGCTTAACAGCAAGTGATCAGGCAGCTTCTGTGGTGCTCCTAGGTTTTCGTTCTCATATAGATAGAGTTAAGAAATCTGGTGCAAAGACTTTTAACATATGGAAGTTCACTTCCATGTGAGATCCCACTTTTGAGACCCTACTTGAAGTTCTGTTTTGCAGTTCTGGTGTCCTAACATAAGAAAGACATGGAGCTGTTGGAGCAAGTCCAGAGGAGGCAATGAAGATGATAAGGGGGCTTGAGCACCTCCCAAATGAAGACAGTCTGAGAAAGCTGGACAGAACCCCAGGTAACAAGGTCTAGTGTGAGGCATCCCTTCCCATAGCAGGGAGGTTGGAACTAGATAATCTTAAGGTCCTTTCCAACCCAACCCATCATATGATTCTCTGATTTTATGCAAAGAATGTGTCTGATGGTCCAATGTGTGGTTGCATCTTGGGAGAAGAAAGAGTAAAAATCACTAAAGTTTCAGCAAATTGGTTTACTTGGAGTTTAACTCCTCCTTGCCTTGATCTAGGATCCCTGCTAGCTGTTAGTATAACCACAGCTGATGCCTGTGGTAGACTCACTGACTCTGCCTTTCTTGATCTCAAGTATCCCCTGTAACTTCACCTTTATTCTGCTAAATAATACAGCCCTTTGTCTGCAGTTCCCCTCAAGACATTTCAAGCAGTTCTTAGTGTCAGCTGTAATTCTGTCAGTAACTCAATCCAGGATGGGCTCTCACTGTTTAGCAATGCTCTTGAACTCTGTAGCTCCTTGAAAGCAGTTGCTAAATTAATGTAAACAATGCCCTTGGGATAATAGACCGTATGACTTTTTTATTTTTTATCTGTAAATAAAATAAGACTCATTTCCAATGGGAATGCAACTGGGCTGGTAACGTGATCCCAGCCTGGGCTAGCTTCAAAGTCCATGTTTCTTTATCAGAGGAGGAGTCAGTCCTCGATATGAACCTGATCAGGATTCCACGCTTGGAAAGAACAGCAGCTGGGATAAAATATGGGAATAAAAATATGGAATGAGATGTCATATTTTCTTTTCTTGAGAGGCCGAATTGTGATCAATAGATGGTTTCAAGAAAACGAAGCATGTGGAGAGCTGCCAGCGCTTCTGTGTCAGCTGCTGAGCAGTATTCCTGCTCACCCAATTCTTGATAGATTTGACAGCCTGGATCAGCAGCTACAGAAGAACCATCCTCCCAACAGCTTTCTGTGCGGAGGTGAGCGGCCCCTTCCCTGATCAGGCTGAGAAGGAATAAGGTGCACCCACACAGAAAATGTGACTACCTGGGTAACTGTGTTATGCAGCACAGCAATAATTCAGTGCCAAGATATAGGTAGCATTCCTGTAGGATATATCTGTGCTGATGAGGAAATCATGCTTGCAGGCATAGATCTGTATGAAGATCAGCAAATAATAATACCTATGGAAGAGATGTATCTTCTCTTAACCTGAGCAAACATATGTTAATCCCATCGGCTTTAGCGAATTACTCACTCCAAAGCTATCAGACTTGGCTTCCATTTGCTCTGAGAAGGTACTACTGCATCCTGGCTAAACAAAGTTTTGAGGCAGTCTAATCCCCCTCTTCCCTTTTGTCTGAAAAAGCAGACATGGAGTTTCAACTGTGACACAAATACTTGTCTGAAATGTCATCTTTGTATATGAAATTTACTCTGCAGCTCATCAGTGTGACACCTGGAACCTACCTTAGCTTAAATGGATAGGCAGTAGCAAAGGCTGTTGTAGGATCTTCAAAATAGTTCTGTTTCCAGGGTACACAAAGCTGTTCTGGGGCAGGAGGGGAGAATCTCGGGGAATATAGCTGACACTAAGAGGTCTTATCTTTGGCAAAGGTACTTGTGTTAGCATAAGTAATACCCTGACACCTCTGCCATGCATCCTGGTTCTCAAATGCTGGAAAACACAATGCCTAAGCATGCTCAGTACAGTGCGTGCACACTTACCGAAAGCGGATTAGGAAGATTCTTTATAACTTCCTGAGAAATTGCTCTCCCCTTCAGTAAGTTTTTACAAGTGTCTTGGATGGAATTTTTAGGATTTTTCAGGGTTCTTGAGACTGTTAATAATACTGCACAGGGCCTCAGGGAATGAACAAGATGATCTAACAGGTTGTTTCCATCTCTTATTTCTGTGTCTCTTTGATTTAAGGATTTTCTGCATTTATTGGCTGCTGCTTCTCTTGGCCACTTTATACACTGTGCAGTGATTTTACCAATCATAGGTAATGGCAGAGGCTACTTGAAACACCACGTTGCCATAGAAACACAATAGCATCTAGTTGGGTCTAACCTCTCGCTCGCCTATATCAGCCCCCATGGGAAGCAGAAATTCAGCCCTTAAAAATTAATCAATTTGATGTTAAGTTTTAGAAGTGATTTTCTTTTGGTTGCCTGGGTTTCCTGCTGGACCTTCTCCTGCAGATTTAATTATTTACGCTACTAATGCTATATTAAAATTACAGCAGCTAATTATTAGCACCAGTAACACCATAGTTACCAGAACCATCATAACTCTTATTACTTCTATTGTTGTTATTATTGTTTGTTTGCTCAAAAGGCTAACTGGATTCCAGTTTCAGTCATCTACTGATGCAGCCATAGAGGAAAACTTTCAGGATAATCTAGGAGATGTGAGCCCAGGGAGACCTGGACAAGTCCTTGGGGGATGAGTAAGGCTCATTCCTGTGCTGGAATGTGCCTCAGCCAGGGGCCTGATACACCAGTGCCTGCTTGGTCTGTTACCCTGAATCACATTTCTTGTGCTTGCAGATGCTGGTCATAACTGCTTCCCGGCCTCCTGCAACCTCTGCTTAGCACACAGTACTGCAGCCTCATCTTTGGAGATGTATGATTTAAGACTGGTTTTCCCCCTTTTACTGAGGATTTTCAGATTCTTGTTCCTTTTTGGGGGAAGTGCTAGCCATCGCATGGACTGCAGCCTGACACTGGCCCTGTATGAGCACCTTGTCATGATTCAGTGATCACTTTATCTTCTCCTCTTACTCCCACTTAAGAATGGGAATATTTGCAGGTCACAAGGGAGTGAAAGCACCTTTATAATAAAAGTGCTGGGGATCACTGTTCCTACAGTACTTGTATCAGACAGGCAATATGATTTCATAATTGGGTGCATAGAGAACAGTAATTTCAGGTAATATTTAATAATTTGCAGCTTCAAGGAATCCATGGGAACCAGAGCTTTTTGCTGTATTCAGTCCTTGTGAGTTGTGATGTTTGGATCAGTTTACTGACATTGCACACCCTAGTGAGCACATACTCTGGCATCAAAGAGCAGGCTAGTGCTGTGATACTTCAAACAGGGTGGGAAAAAACCATGCAGCTATTGTTTTAAATTGCCATTACTGATTACAAAGAGATACCAAAGGTCTCTGCTGGGTGAGTTCTGCATCATTAAGAGCTGAGTAGATCCAGGCCCGTGGAAGATTCTGTACTAGGAAAGGTACATTACTAGAACTCCTGCTTCTTCCAGTTGCTTTTCTACAGCAACTGCTGCTGCCAGAGGAGGCTGGAGAAGAAAACAAATTATAAAGGATTTGCAACATGAATGGCTTCTGGCAAACAAATACTGTGTCTCAGCTCACTCAGTGATGACATCAGGTCTTGCAACCCCTCTCTTGTCCTGAGCTATTGGAATAGGAAGTCTTTAGGAATTTTACCTAAGAGTAAATTCTGAGTAATAGGTAATTCTGGCTTTTACAGAATTTGTTTAAACTCTAGGCCAGTAGTTCCTCATGGTGAGAACAGTGACAAACTTATCTCTTGTTAAATAAAGGAATTCCATGAGGGATAGGCCTCTAAAGAATGGTTTATGCTGCAAAAGCTTAGTCTTGCCAGGACTGGATTAGGAAATCACAGATGTGACTGTAGGGCCCCTGTCTCCTGTGCTCATGATTAGATCAGACTGTAACCTTTCAATACAAAAAGTGGAATCAGAGTGCATCTCTGAAGCATTAGAAGACAACTTCAGAATACCAATGGAATACAATCAGCTGCCTCAAAGTATAGAGACAGCTGCCTGTGTTTGAGGAGAGTCTTAGGCAGTGATTTTGATATTGCAAGAACTCTTCATGTATTTCCAAGGAGCATTTAGCTCAAGACCAACAGCTCACAGAGGATACCTGTTCCTTTCTAGCACGGAGTATGCACAGCCAGTAGGAAGAGTGCTGATGGCTTGGACATGATCAGAAGCTAATTGATCATGCTGCCTGCTTAGTGGAAATGCTGGGAACATGCTACTGTTTCTGCAATGGCACAGAGCCCAGGGCCCTACCATGACATGTTGGTGCTGAGCTTTGCTGACAGTCTCATTTCTGTAACAGAAATTTATATGTTTTCCTTTTGTAAAAAGCAACAGCATTGATGTCCTTGGTGTTGTTAAACTGAATTTTATCTCTGTAAAATCTGTATGTAGCTCTTCTGGAGCTTGCAGTTCATCTGCCCGCTCTGTATTTGTGCGTTTCTTTGAGAGCTCCTATTACTTTACCCTTCCCTCTCCAGGCTAAAGTGTTTCTGATCTGTACCAGCCCGTATAAAAACCCAGCAAGGAGAAACACTCTCTGCTCTCTTTCCATAAACTGGTAAACCTCTTCCTGAGACTTCACAACCATTTGGAAGCACACAAAGTACATTTCATACTTTCCAGGTACGGCGCATGAAAATTCTGCTAAGTAAACACTATAAAGTAGGTTTTGAGAAAATATTAGTCACCATTATGCAATTCCAAAACCAAAAACCACAAATAAAGTGCTAGTATATTTTGTTTTATTGGTTGTGACTGCAAATACTGTGTACACAAAGGAAACCTTTGAAAACCAACCAGCTTACAATTGTATGCATTTTACTCTTACAAGGCAATTTGTCTAGTAATCTTAGTGTTAATTTTTTTCATCTGGTTGATCCACCGGACAGCGATTTCTGTAACACATCTGAAAAACCCACAGAAGAACCCACATAAGATGATTTATTGGGGATTTTTTTTGCTTAGCTCATTCTCCTTTTTTTATTATTAAATAATCTTACCTGCCCTTCTTTTTCATCTTTGCTATTAAATATAGTGAAAATGATGTTTTCATACACTGTCTTTTCAAAGCTTTCAAAGTAGATACAAGCAATGTGCGCTCCATTAGAAAAGAAAAAAAAATGCACCAAGTACCTAAATCCTAATTTTTGGGGCCTGCCAGAGCTGCATCTGTTTAAACATGTTACTTATGTGCATGTGTACAGTACAGGAAGCTGGAGTGCTTCTCAGAACTGCCTCGAGTTGTATCTTTTTTATTCTTCTCTTTCTCAAAACAATTTTAAATCTACAAGAAAGGTCAGGGGAGGTCACGATTCCTGACCCAATGCTGAACTGAGGTTGCCTGTACCGTCTTTTTGATGCTCCGACCAGGGTCACTGAACTGGGGGTTATTATTGGCTCCCTGCGTCTATGAGGCACAGCCTATCCCAAACAATTTTTAAATTACCACTGGCATGAGACTGTCAGGAAGGATAGTAGCTGGGAATGTCTAGACACTGCCGCCAAGACAAGCTCCCCTATAGTGGAGACACCGTGCACCAAGGGGGGTCAGAGAGAGGGGCCGGGAAACTGCCCTCGAGCCCCCAGGCTGAAAGACAAAACTCCCACCATGCGCCCCGCAATTTGCTCCAGGGGTTTAGCCAAAGAATTTCAGATAAGGAAATCTATAGGCCTTACAACTGGGAGAATTTTTAACTGCTTTATTGCTTTCCATAGATTCTAAAGCCAGCTGTCTGCTTTTATGAGCTCTTTAAATCACGCATCACGGTATCTCTTTGCTTCAGTCACACTAAACTGTCTCTGAATTTATACTGATTCTTCTTGACTTTATTCTTCAGAAATGAACATTGAGCTATGATTTTAAGGTTGTAGTAAAGAATTTGTGTCCTTCTGCAAAGCTACAGCACTTTCCAGCACAGGTCAGCTGTGTTTTCCGGTGTGTAAGACACAGAGAGGTCACGGGAGATTTTAAAGGGCCTTTTTCCTGTTCATCACCCTGCTTAAATAGAGCTGATAGGGAAAAGAGAGATTAAATCCACTTCCTAACCTTTCCAGCTCAGTGTCTGTGGTTTTTTACCTTGGGTTTCACTGGTTTATTTTTTGTTTTTTGGGGTCTTTTTTTAAGGAAATTTAATCTAAAATGTGCTGACAACTTATTTAATAATGTTATTTCCAAATTTATTAATAATCATAAGTCACACATTAATAAACACCATATTATTTATAACAACAGTACTGTTATTTTGAACTTTATACTGAAGGATATTTTTAACAGAAAGATGCCCTTATCAGTCAGGTTAGAGTGTATCTATTACTAAACTTTCACCCCATTTGAAACAAATCTGAAACAATATTTTTAAAAAGAAATTAATTTTAATTGAGAAATTATTGCTTATTTGTAAAAGCTCTGCCTTCTGACAGATATTTAAGAGATGTGGTGTCTGCAATACCTAATTTAGCTGCAGTGAGCAGAGGTATCTGCCATAATGCTGCAGTTAAAGAAGAGTTGATAAAAGCTCTCGGATTTGTGGCTGCATTTAGGATGCAGCTGATGTGACCCTATACACAAGCACTTTAGACTTTTCTCATACTTATCTATAACGAATAAGAAATGTTGCACAAGTGAATATACCTTAATCTGTCACTTGCAACTTAGTTTGGGTTAGAAGGGACCTTAAAGCTCATCCAGTTCCAACCCCCTGCCACAGGCAGAGACACCTTCCACTAGAGCAGGTTGCTCCAAGCCCCTGTGTCCAACCTGGCCTTTAACACTGCCAGGGATGGGGCAGCCACAGCTTCTCTGGGCACCCTGTGCCAGCGCCTCAGCACCCTCAAAGAGAAGAACTTCTGCCTAAGAGTTCACCTCAATCTCCCCTCTGCCATCTTAAAGCCACTTCCCCTGGTCCTGTCACTACAGGTCCTTGCAAAAAGTCCCCTTCCAGATTTCTTGTAATCTCCTTTCAGAATTGGAAGACAGCTCTATGGAATACTTCTCTTCTGCAAGCTGAACAACCCCAGCTCTCTCAGCCTGCCTTCATAGCAGAGCTGCTCCAGCCCTTGGAGCATCTTCATGGCCCTGCTCTGAACTCACTCCAACAGCTCCACATCCCCCTTGTGCTGGGGGCCACAGAGGTAATCTACATGCCAGTGGGTATAAGACTTTCCATTCACATTTGATTTCTTAACCACACATTTACTTATATTTATACTGTGAAAGATTCAACACAAAGCACCTAACACAGCAGAACTCCAGTTCCCTGTTACCTTAGGCACATTGTAGTTAAGCACACAGCAGACTTTAACACAGAGCAATAAGGACATCAGTTTGCTTAAAATGGAGCAGTAACTTTGTTTAGCACACCTGCTACAAAGTGCACTCTCTCAGCAACTGAGACATCAATGCTCTTTGTTGCCAAGTAGAAAACAGCCTAATACAGTCAAAGCCAAATTTGCAGCATAAATTAATTCACATTTCAGTCATTAGCTTATGTGGAATTTAATAAACAAAAAAAAAAATAACCCAAAAAGATAATACTACACATGCTAATAAACTTTTTAAAAAATCAGTGGCATTAGGAAGTGACAGTTCTTACCTTGCTCCCAGCAGTAATCTTTCAGTTAAGCAATTATCACATCCATGCCTAAGCCACAGACTAAGGACTGCATATGAATGTATGGGATGAAAGGAGAGATACTTCCACTCACCTACTGCTGCCTTTGAGCCCACCAGAGCATCACTGAGGGTGTACTGCAGGACAATGGTTTACAGTCACTAAGCTTGTCACAGTCCTCAAAGGTCACAGGTAAAACTCTGCTTTTGAGGTGGCATTTTGACAAAAAGGAGTAGCTCTGATGTGACTGTTCCATATCCTGCTGATACCCCAGGGGCTTTTCCTACTGCCAGCTGCCCAGATCTGGGATAGCACTGGTAGGAGCAGCCAGAAATACAGCCTGCTGTAGGCTCTTGATGACTGGGGAAAGAAGAGCTGTCACACAAAGTCTGAGGACAATTTTTACCTCTTCCTTTTGCTGAACTATACTGGGAAATTAATGCATAGCAAGTAATGCACTTCAAATTCCCCACATTAAGATTAGCTCATTCTATGGACACGAATATCTTTAACAAGACAGCCTTCTTCCTCTGTTACTTTAGTCCATTTTTTAAATGGTCTCTTAGCTGTTGAGGAAAAAACATGCTTTTGTGCCCTCAAAGGGAGTTAATCAAGAATAGTTGAAGCAAGTTCTTTACCCTGTCTGGCTTCAGGAGTTTGCCTTCATGTGCTGGGATTTTCAGCCCAGGTAGGACTACAGGTCAGTGTATCTTGCATCTCTTCTTCTTACATCCTATAATAATGATGTAATAAATGAACTTTTCTCTAAAGTTGCATTTGGCTGTGAACAATCCTATTTCAAACCAAGCCTCTTTATCATAAACTCAAGTACAGCTTTGTGTGACAACAGATCCCATTTCAGAGGACGCAAGAAAAATCAGACTGCTTCCCTTAAGGCAAATGTTTGCAGAGAAGTATGTTGCTTAGCTATGACCTGCCTCTTACTGCTTCAACCTGTTAAGCTCAGGATGTAAGTGCACATGGTAATAAGGAGTCTTTTGTGACTGCCTTCCCTGCTCACCCTGACAGCTCCTCTCTGGTCCATCATATTAGAGCTGGGCCAGAGGTTGTCTACTGCTTGCACTGCAGGCTAGCCACCAGGTCACCTCTGACTTCCCTGAATCCTATGGATAAACCAAGTGACAAACTGTAGTGGGTCAAATTGGCCCGACCTACAGTTTCTTTTCTAATTCCCCACCCATTATCTTCCCTATACAAAAACTTCCCTTTGACATGTATTGCCCTCAGAAGGATTGATTCTTTCCAGGACTAAACATTTTCTCCCTTCCAAAGAACACAGGAAAACATTTGAAACAAAAGCACAGGAACTGTTACTCTCTGCAGCATACAGATACTTCCAGTTTCAAAAGAAGAATAACTTTCCCCAACAGAACTGTTTCAACTTTTGAACTGATTTACTTAACAACCAGGCCCTCACCTTGCAAAAAAACCCCTCACCAGTACTGTAGCACTGTGCTCATCTGAAAGCATTTCCCTGTGAGTCACAGCTCAGGTAACAGTAGCTTCTGCCAATATTTCTAATGAGACTAGAGAGCAAATAGTTCTTCCATCCATGAGTAACAGCACTATAGTGAGCCTTTTGCACTGTAAAAGCCAGAGATAGACTCCTTGGCTAGCTCAGCCCACAATATTGTTTGCTGCCTCTGCCCTTCCTTCTGGAAGGGCCTTTGCTCTGAAGAATTTCATTTATAGCCAGCAACATAACCCCAAAATAAAAAGAAGTATCACAAACCACCATGAAGAAACTCACCAAGCAAAAGCCCAGACTATAACAAACCAATCTCTTACATCCCAGCTGTGGCAGGCATGAAGTATTTATATTGAAAAAACCTGGTGCACAAAACCTGAAAAGAGGCACCATTGGTAGGTAATTCTTACCTTAATAAGGGAATTGCTCTCAGGTGTGTGTGGGGTGGGAGGTAACATTGGGTTTTCCCCAGTGCTGTTAAGATGCTAGGAGTGATCTGCCTGTTGGGTTTTGCTCTAGTATACTGGTGGGATCTGTGGTATGGTTGCTGTGCTCTTCCTGTGGGTAAGTTCATGAAGAATTTGTAGGGTGTTAAATATTTTTCTTGGTTCTATCTCCTCTTGTTTTTTCCCCCAGATACTTGCATGAGGTGTAAGAGTAAGTTATTTGTGTAGATGCAGAGAGAAGCCTGTGTTCTGCTTTGTAGGAGCCTCATCTGAGGCAGAGATGTGATATCAGGAGCCTGGGGTGGGCAGTGGGGTTGCTCAGAGGCAAAAGAGGCAGGGATGACTGGGGTGGTCTGTGGAGAAATATCTTTATTTTCCTCATGTGTTCAGATTTGCTGAAATTAAAGGTAAGAAATCTGAGTAAAAGGGGCTTCCTTTAGAAAGCTGTATTGTTAACCTATGAACTTAGTATCCTAGAAAATCGTGGTATTGTTTCAGGAGTCAGAGGAAGTTTTGAAAGGTGTGTGGGTAACTAGAACATCCAGAACACCAGAGGAGATGTTGCACTTCTCCCCTGGGCCATGTGCTAGTCTATGCTGGGAGCTGGGAAGAGGTTTCTCTGTGGGTCAGTGTTAGGTCTTCTCTGTACTGGCTGTGATGCCCACAGTTAAAGGGAGCAACCACCACTGGCCCTGTTTTATCTGGCAATTTTTTCTACTTGTGGCAGAGACCAAACCTCAATTGTAAGGTGAAGTCTTTGTGCTGCTAAGAAAAAATTCACGTTAGTTATATTCTTCAGTTACAAAGCACCCATATCTGTAACAGAGGTTATAAAGGAGCTTGTGAAGAACCATCCCAGAGCTTTTCCCTGCCCAGGGAGCTGTGGGACTGTCTTATCGGCAGGTTCTTTCCTTCTCTTTATTTATTCTTTTCCCCTCTTTTTTCTTCCCTAGGTTTCCATATTCTTGTTTAGGCATAGGTTTACTGTGTCTCTGATTTGATGCATGAATAATACACTTGATGGGGTGGAAGTGTGTATGTTCTTTTTTCCTCAGAGGCTGTATTTTGCCCTCATTGGTGTTCTCTCCTGGGCAAATATCTTAGTGTTATGGACAGCTTAAAAAAATCACATGGAAATTGCAAAGTAATTGTAGCAAGAGAGTGAAATACAGCAAGTAAGAAAAAACGAACATTTTTCTGTAGGTTTCTCAGTCACAGAAACCCCATGCTTTTAGTGAAGAAATACACAGCAAGAAGCAGAAAGTAGCAGGGTTTTTTTGTGGTTTGGTTTGTTGGGGTTTTTTTGTGTGTTGTGTTTTGCAGGTTTAAGTGTTTTAAAGTTAAAAGAAATCCTTATAATGAATGTACGGAGTAAAATGAGAATAGTTTATGTAAGAACAGTTGTCCATTAACATTGACTTTTGGAAAGACTTTCACAATTACATCACAGTTTGTATATGAAATCGCTTGCACACCTGAATGCAGATCAAGTCTTAGAACATGTTGAGGTTTTTTTTCCTTATGTGGTCTGAAAATGTCCAGTGAAAAAAACCTTAAAAAATGACCACACTTGAATGGTGCCAAACTGTTCCAATCTAGGTCCCTTGATTTCAAGCTGCAACATTTAGTCTGTTGTTTTCGTGTTTGTTTTGTTCTGATTTCTGCTGTATTGATTACTGTTAGCTCACAGTAAGCTAAAGCTGAATGCAAGTGTGTACAACAAGTTTTGTCTCCCTTCACAGGCTGCAAAGTAAAGACATTTTTTTGCCTAATCAGATCAACCCCAAAGCATTCTTATTACGGTGATAATTCAAAACCAGTATCTTTTCGTGGAAGTATTGTACTGTATAACACTGCCATAGTGTAATTTCACCTATTTTTGTTGGACTTCTGTATTCTGATTTTTACTTTTTAAAGTACTTCAGCATATGATAATATTCATATTTTATGCAGGGGAAGAAAAGGCTTCAAATAACTAATTTTCATTCTTTAAATCACAAGAGCAATTTCTGTTATAATACAGCAGTTAGAATTGGCTATAAATCAAATCCATGCTAATTATATTGGGTGTGATTTAAGGAATGTAATTCCTATTATTATCATGCTTAATAAAAAACCCCTCTGAATTCTTCCTGTGCATGACTATCAGATCTATCTGCTCTGAAGATTTTAGTTTCAAGTCTAACACACATTTCAAAATAATTAGTATTTTATTGATCTTCATAGTAAGCTGTATTCAGTTTGAAGCTTAACTTGGGTGATAAATTTTAAAACGAGGTGACAAGAGTCTTATTAGATCAAATGCAGACTAAATGCTCCTAAATGGGACAATTCCCCTAAATCATTAGGGATAGTGAATGTCAGTCTCTTGCCCTCTCACCTCCCTTCAAACTTGGAGGATGGCTGATTCCAGCATGTACTAGGAAAAATTAATTCAAAAAGCCTATGGAACTGGATATGCAGTTTGACACTAGTCATTCAAAAGCAAGAATTCCTAATGTAAAATTAGGGCAGTAAAGTGGCTTTGTCACAGTTTCTTGTCATGCTGATACTCCAAACAAACACACTGCATAGTACAGAGAAAAGGCTTTTAAAAAACCCTTCTTTCCCTTAACTTCTTGTCACTGATCGGCTATGACTGTGTGCTTCTACCTATATGACTCAAATTATACTTCTTTTACTCAGATTTTAAACTCTAACAAGGTGAATTTTATCAAACATGTTTTTGAAAATGATACAAACAAAATGATACTCTAAGAATGTTAATATTTGAGAATGGTTTCTTCCCTTTAAATATTTTTTCTTTTCACACATCTTTTTCAGATACATTCAAATGTAATTTGAATTAAAGCAGATTCTGTGATGAATTGCTTTCATTAGATAATACAGAGTAAACTTCAGCAGGCTATTTTAGCATTTTTATCTCTATCAGTGCTGTAGTTCAGGACATAAATTAGCATCAGATCAGACAATTCTCAAAGCATTCAGTTTCTAAAATCAGCATTCTAAACCAGCTACATTATTTTTATTTTTAGACATTAAATGTTAATCTTGTACATTAATTTATTGGGGGAAGCAATAATATAAACATTGTTTCAGCCGCACAGATTTTTACATTATACTTTAGGATTTCACACAAGGTATATAAAGTGTCTATTTTGTCTCTCTGTGTTCAGTCTGAATTTAATATTAATTCCTATTGAATCAAATTCTTCAAAGTCTGTAATAAGCTGATTCTTTGTTGTTAATTTTAATGTGGGTGAACTTAATTTTTCAGTGGACAAAGAAGCTTATGATAAGTAGTTGTGAAGTTAAATAGAAAACCCAGGGAGCAATATTTATGAAGAAGGGTGGCCAAATGCATTTAAAATGCAGACTATTTAAGACATTGCGAACCAGTAAATCCTTTCTATTCTCTGGTTAGCTACAGCAGCAGCTGGTGATTTTTCAGTTTACAGGTACAGTATCAGTAGCATAGCATTTATTTTGTGACAAAGGAATATAAGTTGCCTTGGAGATTTTTAATTAACTCTTCTCCTGTAGCTCTGCCTGCTTATCATTTCAGTAGTTATTTAAGCTTCACATCAGATTTTGGATGTTGTTCTTCAGAAATGTCTTCTTAATCTCCCCAAATTAGCATTTCAGCAAAACAATGTTTCCATAATGCACCATTCATTCCACCTTTTTTTTAAAGGTACAGTTAGCATTTACAATCATTAATTCAGCCTTGAAAAGTAGAGGAATCCTAAACAGGGGAACCTGTATGAATTCTGCAGCTCAAACAAATGACTATTCTTATTCTGAAGAAGAGAAATCATGGTGATTACTTTCCTACCATTAATCAGACTAAGATACTTCTTAATCAGTCTTTCTGATTTGTTCTTGTCAATAAATTCAGGTGGTTAAATAATTTTTTGAGGAATTAGGATTGCTCAGACTATTTAATGCTGTATTATCAAAGAAATTTACCTTGCAGAATCTTCACTTGCTTATTGCCATTTTGGAAAGGCTAATTCTCTCAACCAAGTGGGTAAAAAGATGCATCTTTTTATATACATAAAAATAAACAAGAATAAAGCTGGAAGAGACAGAAAGCACTGCTTATGACAGTCACATACCCAGATGTAGAAATTTTTTCCCTATACTGTTCTTTCTAAAAGTATGAAATTTACTATCATCAGACCTGTTAATGTCATTCAACTAGCAGCTGGGCTTTAGGGGCTTCTGGTTTTTTTTCAGCTGAATTATAAATGTCATAAATGCTTCCAAGAATATAGAATCGGAAGCCTTTTCTACCCTGAAAATGGAGGGATGAGTTTAAGCAAATATGATTTACAGATACAGGGTTAATGCCATAAGCTAGAGGGAGCTCCACCACAACGAAATACAAAGATTCAGCTTCATTTATCAATGTGCTCTCCTGGCTTTGTCTGCTTCTGAACATAAAAGACCCAGTTTTATTGCAGATATTATCTACACCATTCTGTGATATGAATGTTATTGTTTAAACTGTTGCTGAGACATAAAACAGCTGAAACCCTCTACCAGCACCATATTTATGCCAAGCCTTTTGATAAATACACAGTTCTTTTTGTTCACCATCACTGTCTTTGTCTTCATCTTAATATTCAGCCATCTTTAATGAAAATGCATCCTCTATAAATCCAGGGCACAGATATGCTTCAGGAACTGATCTTGTACCTTTAATTGTGTGAGTTAATGTCCATCAGTGGTGCAAAAATTCTGGGCAAGCCCCAAGCTCAGTGTCTGCAGATCCTAATACCCTCCTGTTTCCATTATTTCACAGTGCTCTTTCCAAAGTAATTTACACCACAAATTCACACTACTGACAATCTCTTTTATTCCAAAAGCCTGGACTTTTAAGGAATGATCAGCAAAATGAGGTTAGAGTGGCCTCCTTTTAAATGAACTGTGGCTATAACAATAATAACCTGTTTTCTTCTATTGAGCATCTTGGAGACAAAGTAATCCATTAATAGTCCCACTAATTTTCTAGTAAGCTTGTTACCTGTTCCATAGTATTGGCTGAAGGACAGTATTTGTTCATTATTAATTTTAGACACAATTTCAGTGGAAGAATTATTTGTATTTTATTTGCATCTCTGCCTCACCTCTGCACTGAAATTTCCTAGCCTACATTTGAGGTCCTTCCTTCTCACTTCCTGGTCCTTGATCTAAGCAGATGGTATTGCTCTAGTCATAGAGATAATAAGAAAGCACCTAATATCTTCTCATTGATTTTTGTTAATGAAATACCACTTCACAGAGAAAGCAACAGCTGAAACCATCAAGGCTGGGTTGTGGCTGTGTGAATGAACTTCATTTTTGTCTATATTGGGTGTGTAACTCATAGTGAATCATTTATTAAATGAATTTGGCGTCTTTCCTGTTTGTGGAATACCCACAAGCAAATTATGACCTTATTTCACTTTTTTGGAACCCATATTATTGTTTTCTTCTGTGAATTTTAAAAACTTTCAGCTGTAATTGACCGACTCTGTCCTCCTTCTCCATAAGCACAATGAAATGTGTTTGTTGGGCACAGTGTTGTTCTATTGGAAAATAGGAATAAGCTCTCCAAACAACATTGCTGCAAATGTTTTCTTGGTATAAATTTAAAATTGCCTAATGAAAACCCTTGTGTTTATCTAGCTGCTAGTTAGCTCCTTGTACCTGTAAACCAAGTAACTGCAATCTTAATATGTAGGCGTTAATCTTAAATGTGATTTGTTTTCTATGTTTAATGTTTCTTTTTCAACTTCTGAAGAATGCCTGAATGTTAAAGGCAGGATACCTTTGTCTCCTATATCTTACGGGAGACATGGACTTATTTCTGCTCTTTTTAGAAGTTGTGGCAAATTTACTGAGTTGTCCCTTACCCATAGCTATATAATCGTGCAGTATTTTTTATGTCTGTGTGTTTTCAAAAATCAGTGTAAGAAGAAAATGTGGCAAAAGCCTAAAGTGAGCATATGAAGCCTGAGTTATGAAAGTTCTTTGAGAAACTGACAAAAAATGGAAACTTCTCCAAAACGCTTAAAAAAAGAACATTAAATGATAATTCACTTTTGGATTGAGGCTTTCATGGTGGAGGTACCACCTCTACACCAGCTGTTTGTAGAGTGGAAATTCAAGTGTTGTGTTGCACTGATGCATTTTCCAGCTTCCTGCAGTGGCTGTGGTTGCGAGATCAGCACAGTCGTTTATGACTACAGAAAGAAAAGTAACCTCCATTCAGCATGGGAAGGGTGCTCCCCATTACTGAGGATGTGTGTTTTCTGAGGATCCTCAGTAAGACTAGTTGTCTCACATGAATGGATCAAAATCTTTTAGAAAGCCTATAATTTAGGAAGTTTATGCGGAGAACTCTAATAACACAATTGTCATCACCATCAGATGCTGTCCCTCTGCAATTACTTAGGATTACACTGCATAATGAAATAACAGTTCTGCTTTGCAGTGTTTTCAGGAAAGAGGCATTTGAGGCCAGATCAGTAAGTTACATATAGCAGATCCATTTTGTGTAACAGGTTTACAGTATTTGTAGAGAAAAGAAATAAAAGACCTACCATGGCTTGTCAGGAATATCAGCTCAGGAACTGAGGCACAAGTACAATACAGCATTAGAATTAGAGGCTTTTCTGTCTCTTTATAGGTTTTTAAACTTTATTTATCAATAGAAGTCTCTTTTTTTCCCAGGGGAATTTCCTTCTGCATTGCCACCAAGTCAATCACCTGGAAGCAAAAAGGCACACTCGTGTTCTGCCTTGTTACCACCCTGGCCATACACCTGAATATCTGCAGTACAGCACCAGTTTTGCTGAGGAGATGGCAGTGGTGAGTAAACTCCTAGAAATTTCTGTATGTCCTACTTCTTACATGACACTTAAAGGAGAGCTGCATGCTTCATTTGCAGTTCTTGGGTAACCTGTTGTCTTATATTCACTGCCACACCCGGTTACTTTGATAAGCAAAGTAATACCCTTTACCATGTTAGGGAAGCTTAGATGAACCATCATTTCAGATGGGCTCCTGTATGTGAAAGTAACTGAGATTCTAAGAGTTACAGATTTGATATACTGATACGAAGACCCTTTCATTTCTAATTGAAAACACAAACTGAATAAAATGTTGTTTTAGTTGGGCATCTTGTTCTAATCTGAACTGATAAGAGTATTCAGACTTAAGTAGCTTAGGCTGCTATCAAAACTGATCAAATGGATTTGCCAATCTAACCAACATCTATTCATTCTGAAACTCCCTGAATTCACCTGATGCTTCCTTCAGAAAACATTGTTGCCTGCAATTAGCACTGTAGATTTTGTGATGCTGAATTTCCCCTTGCTTCTTTGTATCTTTTGAGCTTTAAGTATTTGCTAAATACTAGGAAAAAAGCCTGATCAGAGCACTGCAGGTGGAGGGAAATTGCTTTACAGAAAGCAGTTATTTTGGTACCTGGCATGGATAACATTGCTGTCCTTGCCCATTTCTCATTAATAACCTGTAAAGGGCAGAGACTAAGCCAGGTCCTGATCTATTGGAGAGTCGGTCTTTTTCTTAACTTTAAATTCATTAACAAAAGCCACAGTTCAGCAGGGTGTAATCTAAACCTTAAAACAATAGGAGAAGAACAATAATGCCTTTCCTTGTCTTTGGATCCCCATTGGTAGTCTCAGCAGAGAAAACATTATGTTTGACCTCACTTGCAGCACTGTCAGATCAGAATAGCAGGGCTGAGCTTGATTCAGACCTCTGCTGACACTGTTGATTATGCTGTGGTATGACAATGATTCTAAATTAGATCTGACTTGGATGCCAAGGAACAAACAGACAAAAGGCTAAACCAGTTTCTGTAGCTGTCAGAATATAAGGAGAGCTTAGACTGCCCTTTTCCGGTCTCTTACTCTCCCTACCAGCTCAGGGGAAATAAGTAACCCATAGTCTGGCAAAGCCCTCACAAACCCTTAGCGTTTCACCTTGGAGGTAACAAGAACCTCACGAGGCATCTCAGAGCGATGCTTCAGCCCAGGACAGTGACTGCTTTGCTAAAAGAGGGTGGTAATTTTGGCTGCTGAAGAGCTTTAGGATAACCCCTTACTCGGGTGAAGCCCAGAAGGTTTCTTGACCAGAGTTCAAGCCAATGAAAAACATTAAATGCCTGCTTAGTGCGCTATGTGTTAGGAGGAGGTGAAAAGGATATAAGGCTCATGGCATTAGTTCCTGAATTGTTTGGTGATCCTGAGTACAAATACTAGGGAGTAACATGTAATTCTTCTGGATTTATATTATATTTGCTATCCAATTGCAAAGTAGATATGATGCTAAATGGATATGTAGATATGATGCATAATAAAATGATATCCTGTTTTGGAAGCCTTGCACAGTGGAACCTGAACAGTTAGAAAAAAAACCATATGCAAGTCAATTCTTTTGTTGTTGAGTGAGAAGGAATAAAAACCTACAATATGCTTTCATTTGGGAGCAGCCCTGCTTTCTTTTACTTGTCAGTACCATGGAAGGTGTAAAGCTTCTGTTGCGATACCCTCACTGCATGCTATTTTTCTGTGATGTGATACGACAGCTCCTGTCCCAGGAAAGAATAGAAATATCCATGTATGGTTGATGTTGAACCAAAGACAGGGAACACTCCCTGCCTCCATAACCGTAGTGCAGTTGTGTGCTGGTTTGGATTTCTACCTTTGTTTTCAGCCACCTGGGAAAGAAGTGGTGTGTCCATGTTCCAAGTATGTGAAAAGTTTGCTACTCGGTGGGGAAGTAAAGGTCAGCATATTCCCAAACATCAGCTGTTCTGGAAAAGATAGACTTTTTTACAGGGAAGGTCAGATCTTGCCTACCTTATTCATTACTGATTCTGAGTGGGAGTCTTGGCTTAGTAAATAGCACAGGGTCAGGGTCTGCTCACAGATGGGACCTTCTGAATGCTGAGCAGTACAGTTCTGATAATGGGGGAAGGTGCTGAAAGTTTTAGCAGTGATGTTAGTGACTGCAGGGCCAGTCTTTATAGTTGCCTGCATATGGGTCAGATCTTCACCTTGGGGGGGGGGGGGGGGGGCGTTAATGGAAAGACTATTATCTGCTTCAGTGGGCTCTGGAGCAGGCTCTGGATGAGTGGCAGATCCTTCTCAATAAGTATGCAAGAAATGTTTATCCTTCTGAGAACTCTGACTACAGAAGTGGTGTTAACTTGCAGGTCAGGACATTTGTTTCCAGCAAAATGCCTGAACTTGTTTCTTAAAGGACTCTAATTTCTGTAACACAAAGGCAAAATACTTAATTTGTAAGCATCCTCAAGGATCTCACAAGAAAACAGGCTTCTTAAAGTATTTTTTCTTCTCTCAATTTGAAATAAACTTTCCAGGGTAAGTGTTCTAAGAAAAATATTTTTGGGGTAACAAGTAGCAAAATAAAATTGATGTTTTCCCAACAAGTCAGGGCTACCCACAGAAATGTTTACTAACATCTGACTTGAGACTTTGTAATTGTTCTTCTGTATAGCCTTAAACGTGTAGTAGAAAGGAGAATTTCTCAGTTCTGTGCCTTTGATAATCACTAAAGTCTTTTATCTGAAGAATTCTCTCTTGAAAATGTTTTGTCATTTTATTTGCTATTTAATATTAAATATTTCAATATTAAGTTATTACTGGTTTTATAAACAAATGTGCAAGAAGCAAATCTTAGAATATGTTACCAAAGCCCAGGAGCTAGCTGTCATTTTGGTGTCACAGTAAAGAATGGCTGGAGGAAGCAATGCGGCCTGAAAGGCTTTCTAAAAGGTAATTTAGAGGTACCTGTTTGACAACCTTCAGTTTGTTTTCTGAGTTTGCTGAATAGTCCTGCTCAAAGCCTTTGTGAGCTGCCTTAAAACAGTATTAGAAGCTTTTAAACTGTGTTTGTTTCTTTGGCATATATGATACTGCCTTTGCCTTCTGATACAACCACTTGGGATGCAGCCTCATAATGCAGGTTTCCTGTCATACTGGCACCTAGCAGGTTGCCATAGTGACAGACATAAGAAACATTACTTCAGAAATGTTGCTTTATTACAGTTAAAGTGCATTTTGAAGAGGGATCAGATTTCAAGTTACTCCCTGTGTTTTATATAGGAATAAGCAGAATTACTGGCTTCTACTAATTAGAATTAGTTTGAACCTGCACATCTCCCAACATACATTCAAAAGTACGTTGCAACGTTCTGTATGTGCTTTCCACCACTTTTAAGTAAAATAGGCCAGTATTCCTCTCTTTCTCTGTCTTAGCACACGCACAAATGCACTTTGCTGCTTTGCTACATTCAAAACTGCCTCCTTTTTCCAACAGTCTGAGAAGTGTTAAGTCATTGCTGCCTTTGACATGCTCTGTCTTTTATTTATAAATAGCATCTTCAGACTCCATCGATTTTGTTCACATTAATGTAGAAAAGACACAGAGGGGGACATCTGGGGAGATTTCTGAAGTATTCCTGGCTATGTTGTGTTCCAGCAAATTAATCAAATAACAAGCATTTTGTAAGCAGCAGAGCTGCCTAGCAGCCCTGTGCTGAGCAATCTCTCAGATCTAAGATGGGCTTCCCCATGTGAACACGAAGCCCATGGAGATTCAAGCTGAAAAGCTCATCAGCCGTCCTCTCCCCCCGCAGTGCTGCTCCATCACACAGCTGGGGCAGCCCTGGGGCTATCAGCATCCCACCTCTCCACTGATTAAACCTATCCCCACCATTTTGCCTAATAAATAAGATGAAAGGGTGCTCTGGTGAGGGGGAGGAGCTGGGGCACAGCTTAGAAACAGGTGAATTGAAGGTTTGCAGCAGGAATGTTCAGCCCCCCGAGAGCTCTCTGCCATGGGCTCCCCTTCCCCACAAGGCAGATGACTGAGATGTTCCAGCAACATTACCTGCCAGCTAGTGAACAGCACTCTGCTCTGAAGCACCACTGAGAGGCCTGAAGTACTTCCTTTTAGGTATTTGGAAGCGTTCATTTAAGTGGATGTACAGTGCTGTACAGGATGGGGCTCTGCTCATCCCTCTGAGAAGCAGTTGCATTGCAGTGCACCTTGTGCAAGTAAGCATGAGTGCAGAGAAACGTTAAATCTACACCTTCTTGAAAGTTGCACCTTTCCATTCCCTCTTAATCAGTGCATTTCTGTACACAAGTGGTTAAGCAGTCAAACCAGTTTGAAAGTAACACTCATACCTCATGACCATTGCTGACTATGCATTTAAAAACTTACACCACAAAAACCGCCCATGTTACTCCCATGTCTGATAGTTGTCCTGTCCAGAAATTCCTTCATAGAAGAGTTGGCAATTGTTAGTACCATTGCGATTAGCTGATTGACTTCCTAACATAAGAGGGATACAGGGCAGAAAGATCCTACTACTTTTTGAAAGAAAGCTTTGTTCTTTTGACATCTTTTACTTTCTGTTTCAAAAATTCATAGGCAGAAGTTACTTCTTTTGTAGTAGATAGCAAAGGCTAGAGGCCATATTCAAATCCTATGCCCTTGTGCATCTAGTTATAATTATGCTGATAGTTCATACTAACAGTATAGTCAAAAAGTAAAATGTTGATTTCGAGCCTATCCAGCACACTCCTTCCAAAACATACTGTCCAAGTCAGATTCCTTCATAAGAGAATAGCCTTACTGTTCTAACAGCTCCTTCCTTCCCGACTGCTGTGACCCCTTGTTCCCTGGGTTGGGAACTCTAATGAGTTACTCTAAAACTCCCCCAGTGCACCCCATGCCGTGAATGTTAATGGTGTTCCTATTACAGAGATTAGACTTCTTATTTTACTTCTTGCTCATTCCTCATCTTTCTACTTAAGCAGACATGACCCTATTTCCATTTATTTAACACGGGTCTTCAATTACTGAGACAAGCAACAAGCATTAGCATTGGATGAATTCTTGTCTTGCATAATTTTGTTTTCCTGCCCATCAGTTAGTAACCGGGCAAAGAGGTAGATTAAAGTGTAATGTTCCAGGTGTGCTATGACACTAGAAAACAGTAAAAATTAACACAGAGGAAGGCATCTCTATTTTCTCATCTCAAAAATATTGAACCTCTCTTCTATTGAAACTTTAATAGTAAAAATAAGAGCAGAAACCTGGCATGGAGAGCTGGAGACCACAGCTTCAGTTTCCACAGGCATAGTGGTCATAGTGGGATGTGTCCACAGCTGTGATTGTAGGCAACCATCAGTGGTTCCTCTGAAGGGTGGTCCATGATTTGAACCTTTTTGTGAATAAGGTGGACCCAGAGGCAAAGGGAATAATTTACTGCAGCTCGTAACAAAGCCTGCAGAAAACCTGTATCAGAAGGAGTTACAGCATCAGCTTGCCACAAAGAGCAAAGGGTTTGGCATTAGGAGGGATGAGGCGGTGCCCTGGCTTTTCTCAGGTGTAGGAAGTGGGCTGAAAGGAAGCAAAATGTGACAGACTTTATCTGATGGTATTCTCTATACCCTCATGCAAACATTGTCTTTTCTTCCCTTATATCCCTGTATGAAACCACACACTTGTGGTTTGCTGTGTAATTAGTTTTGGTGCCGAGAGAAGACAAGAGAACTTCTTGTTAGATGGATTAAAGGGATCTGTGCTCTCCACGGTTTGAGTGACAAGAACCATGTCAGACCAGTCTGCTGTCAAGTGAAAAAAAAGTGACAGCGCAGTCTGGGCAAGACAAGTTCTCCCACTCTGTGAGTGGCAAGAGGCAGGCATAAACTAGCCCTGTCAAAGAGCAGCCACAGGTGACTGGGTCAAAACAACTGGGGCAGAGCAGATAGAAGTCAGTTCTGAAAACAAACAGCATGATTCCTGCTTGGCTTAGTTAGAGCTCTCCTGCTGAGACTTGTGTCTTCCTATGAGGAAAATCAGAAAATGCTTTCAGGTCAAAAAGGAAGAAGGGGAGGAGGTTGGCACCAGCTTTGGACAAATATTTTCTAGGCTGCAGCCACCAGTTTAGAACAGTGTTTACATGTAATAATAGTAATTCTTGTGTAGTAAAAGAGCATGGAAGGTAAAACATTTTGAGAAACACAGAGTTCCCTTTGATTGTGGTGCAGCACCAATGTGTCTGAAATCCACTGTACTGGGTTCAGCAGTAGCAGTCATTTTTTCCCTTTCTTAGTAGCTGGTGCAGCGCTGTGTTTGTTGACTTTCGGCCTGGGAACAGGGCTGATAACACCGATGTTTTTAGTTGCTGCTCAAATGTTTGGTCTGACCAAGGACTTTCTGAGCCTCATGCTCTGCCAGGGAGGAGGGGAAACTGGGAAGAAGCAGAGACAGGACACCTGACTCAAACTAGCCAAAGAGGTATTCCATACCACAGCACGTCATGCCCGGGATGTAACTGGGAGTTACCCAGGAGGGCACTCTCTGCTTGGTTGGGCTCGGTCAGCGGGTGGTATTGTACTCTCTTCCCTTGTTATTTCCCCTATCATTATTACTATTGGTGGTAGCAGTAGTGATTTGTGTTATACCTTAGTTACTAAACTGTTCTTATCTCAGCCTGTGAGAGTTACATTCTTTTGATTCTCCCCTCCACCTCTCTGGGAGCCAAGGAGGAGGGAAGAAAGTGTGTGTGTGGGGGGAGAGTAAACTGCGTGGCTGACTTGCCAGCAGGGTTTAAACCACGACATCCACCCTCCAAGTCCATGAACAGCTGAAGCCAGAATAAAAGAGGGGAATAAGTGAGAGATTCCCTTTTATTTTTCAGTTCCTGAGAGTTCTGCTAAAAACAAATGTTGGTTTCTTAATCAAGCTTATTGAAAGGGTATTGTCCAGGATAGTTAGTTCCCAGCTTCACAGACCAACAGCATGCCAGGAGTGTCACAGTTATTCAATATCTATATCCTTCAGGTGCTGCAGAAGTAAGCTGATGAGGAATGAATGCTCCAGATTTGGATTAATAGAATTAATTCTGTGCTGAAAAAAACCTTCCTCTTCTATGGAATTCTACCTTAGTTCTGAAACTAACAAACAAATCTTCCTTTTCCATCTCTAACCTGTATAAACATATATACAGTTCAATGCAAATTTTACCACGCATGAAAATCAGTTCATTGCAATTACAGGGTAAAGAACAGCTATGAAACAACTGGTGTTTGTTTAACAGTTTCATTCCAAAGGATTGGAAAAGGGACATAGAAGCTCTTGCTAGTGCAAAGCATGTGCCCACCTGAGAGCCTTTCCATTTACTTTACAAAGCACTAACACAGCAGCTTTCCCACAGCCCGAGGAGTGTGCCCAGCTCTCTGCAGGGCAGCTCCTTGTGTTCTTCCCATACACATGTGCAACTACAGGCACAGACAACTATATCAAATATGCATCTGTAGCTATAAAAGCATCAATAGTGCTTGGGCTGCAGATGTGCTGTGACTATATCTGACCATGTGGACCAGCATATTCTCATTGTTACCTTACGTTCTGCAGATCTTTGTGATCTTTACCTGTTGTGAATCATATTATACCCAGACTGTCAGCTCTTCAGGGCAGCTAATAATGATGGCAACATCAGTTTAGATGGGCTCATATGTAGCTGAAAGATGTGTGCCAAAGCAACTGTTGTGAAATGTATAAGGAGTAATAGGGCAAGAAGGGCAAAGAAAGAGATTTAAATGCTTTACAGAAGAATGAACAGCTGTGTAATACTAACGCAGGAGATGAGGAAATAAATCATTTGGTGATGATCAGCAAAATAATGGCATGAAAATAACCAGCGGAGTGACCACAAAACCAGACATGTGCTGAGGGTGAGGCTCAACATAGCAGCATCACAGCCATTTGATCAATGGTAAAAGTGTTGAAGTTGAGAATTGCATGCAGAGCTGTCAGGGCACATATAAGCCATAAAATCTACAGTCTCTGGTTAAAAAGTGACAATTGTCTTTTTTCTTTCTTTCTTTTTTTGCACCTTAATCTGACTCTAAAATGTGGACAAGTTCATACAAGAACATCAGAGGACCTAGAAATCATTAATCAACAATACCTCCAAGCTATTATGCTTAAAAGTGTCAAGACAAAAATCATGAGTAATGATTTTCTGCAATATATTTTCACAAATTGTTATAAAAAAAATACTTAGATCATCTCTTCTGGACTGCAGTTCTTTCCTGCCTGAAAGAAAGTAATATATTAAATAACAGTGATATCTTAATGCACAGATAAAAAATGCAAAAAAGGGATGGAAGATCTAGGAATAAGAGCTTGTCTGTAGTGACTCGGAGCTCAACAGCAGCAAGGAGCCAGTCTGGCACGTTGACAATGACTTTCACATGTTAGTTACAAACCAGAGGAGGGCTTTTGCATTCATTTGCCATGTTGTGAAGTAGCCTAAATATCAAGAATCAGGCTTTTAAACTGTCTTGCAACTCACAGAAGCCTTTGAAAAACTGAGATTCGTGATGGACAAGTGCCACTAGAAGATCTTCATGAACTCTTAGTGTGTTGGGTTGTCTACAATTTAAGAACATCTTTCAGCTTTTCTGGCCAGGAACTTTAACTGAAAACATGCAGGTATCTGGTATTTTCCTGTCGCCTAGGGTATTTGCAATATGGTGATGAACATTCAATGCTTTGCATAAATCCTGCTTCTGTTGCCTCCTTTTTATCATCAGAAAATAGAAGTTCTTATTAAAATTTTCCTCACTAGGAATTCCTTCATTGCATTTGAGATAAACAACTCGGGAGAAATAGTATCATTGGGAAAGGTCAGAGTGGTTGCTCTGGAAAACATCTTAAAAATATCTTAAAAAATATATTGGGATAGGTCAGACAAACTTTTCAGAACTCAAATAACTAGGCAGTTGTCAGCCTGTGTCAATTAAATGATTTTACATTTATGTTATCACCTGAAATAACACTCAGTTATTAGTATTCTGTGTGTTTTAAAGCCTGCAGTTTCTACTCTTAAAACATAGCGCTAGGAAGGAAATGGGGCAGCTAAGAAGCTGTATCTGGATGTAGCCTTTCATGAAGACCTGACTGCATGAGGACAGTGGGTTTGGAGATGGGGTAGTAACTGTCTGCTGCTGGTCCCATCCTGGCCAATGCTGCCATCCCCAGTGGTGCGGGCACTGCCGTGACAGTGGCCCAGGCACAGACTGGCAGCCACAGCCTGATGTGCTGCACCCCTGGGGAAGCAGATGTGTGTGCACAGTGCACACAGCCATGCCTGTGGGAAGCAGCCAGGTCCCCCCTATGGGATAAGCCCTTCACCGGTGAGCACCCTGAGGGCTCCTCCTGAACGTTCCTCTCTGTGAAATGTCACTCCTTCACACCATACTGCAGTCAAGGAACCCACGTCCTTATCTTGACATTAAAGAAATAGATTTAATTGTCAGTCCTCTTAAACAAGCGTTTAATTCCATTCTGGGGGAATAAAGACACTCTTAAATAATTGAGCGGCTGAGAGATTGGTTATTTCTGTTTTCATTGCCCGTATTGATTTAAGTGTAGTTAATCCTTTCAAATACCCATGTCACACGGGGCCTGATGGCTCTCTTTAGGGCAATATTGTTCCTCTGGCTAGATTATTTGACATCAAGCATTGTAATGTCACAATAAATCCTTCATGTGGGCTGTTCTTTTCAAAGAGAAGTACCAGATGGGGACTTTGCCTCTTACATTAAGCTCTTGGTTTTACTAGTCAGAAGTTGGGCTTGTGAATAATTTTCATTAAATTTTCTTTTGTGCCTCATAAAAGCTACCTCTGCAGCACTGACATTAAATAATCAGAAGCCCAATTAAACAGGCATGTGGACATAAAACAAACCAAGGTGTTCCCCTCACTGCAAATTAAATATAGTTGTGTGTAAAATAATCTCATTTGGGATATAACCCAATATAGAGCTTGTGGAATGGATTTTACAGACAGAAGTGGGGATGGCTGAAGCCAAGATCCAACAGACATGTTTTACAAGTCTTTGTGACTTTTCATACTTCTAGTTAAGTCCTACATCTGTCTGTCTACCTTAAGCTCCATTCAATCAGTTGACTGATACTCCACTTGTTACTTACAAATGGATCCAAATGGACCCAATAAATATCTGTTCTCTGAAACTTCCCTTGGTTGGTGCAATCATCTAAAGCACACCTTTACTGTGCTTTTCATCACCATGGAGCCTTTAGAATAACTGTGGCATTAGCTGACTGAGGAAAAGGAAAAAGCAGAGTAATGTATGAATTACCCTTGAAGCAGATCTCATCTTTGCTCACGTTGCTCACAGGGGTAACTGCTGTATGAAAGAGTTTTTAACTTTTTTGCTTTGCTTGTCTGATCCTCCCTTGGGTATCAATTGTATTCTCTGCATTCCTTCTTTGGTTTAGACTTCTTTTGAGAATATTTAATGATCAACTGGTAAAAAGCCTACATGGTGTTTCTTTGGCTCTGTCTCCAAAGAGTTTACTCTCTAACTACTGAAAATAACAGCAGGAATCATAGAATCACACAACACTGAGGTTAGAAGCACCTCCAGAGATCATCTAGGCACCTCACGGCTCAAGCAAGACCAGCTAGAGCAGGTTGTTTGGGACTGTGTCTAACTGGGTTTTGATTATCTCCAAGGATGGAGACTCTGCCACCTCTCTGGGCAGCCTCTGCCAGTGCTTAACCAGTCTTACCATAAAAAAGTATTTTGTTATGTTTAAATGGAATTTCCTATATTTCCTGGGTGTATTCCTCCAGGGGCACAATTGCAGAGAGATCATTCTCCAGGGTCTCCATTTACATTCACCAGTCTGTAGCACTTGTTTCTATTGCATAATAGTCACTTAGAACATTAAAAATCCTTTTTTATTTACCTGAGTACTAATGTACTCCATGAGCTCCAGCAGGAGCTCTGAAAGTTCATTGACAGCCTTTCTGCTTCGAGCGTAATTTGCATCCATGTTAGCTAGTTCTGAGCCACCCTTGTTCTCTGGCTACGGCCCATATCTTAAGCTTTTCCACCCACGAACAGGCTGGGCTGTTGAGATGCAAGAATAGCTGCAAGTAGGTGAGCTCAACAGCAGGCAAGAAGATTTATGGTATTTTCCTTCCTGTGGTAATTTCGTGTGAGCTGCATTGTGCAGGTAAGAAGCAACAGCATGAGAACTCGGAGAGGTGCAGCCATTATGTACCTTTTCCATGCCACAAACAGACGGCATTCAGTTATCAGTGTAGAGTATATCCTAGTATCAAGGATCTTAATGCTACCTGCACCAGCAACCTTTATATCAACCAAGGAAAAGTGGTTATTTATTATACGAACTTCTGCTTTTATTATGGCTTTTTAGTGATCAGGTGTGTATTTGAATTCCCTGAATTTTATGCATCACCTGGATGCACCTCATTGTATAACCTTTACTGACAAAAAATAGTTTGGAAGGAAAGGAAACAGGGAATCACTGGTAGCATTCAGAACACTCTAGAGCCTGTTGGATTGTCCTGAAAGACTGCCCTAAGCAAATCCAAAGCAGAGGGGAGCTAGTAGCCATGCATGACGCTGGAGTTCCTTCCTGACCCCAGTTCAGGCAGAATGCTGTTTTTCTACATCTCTGAGCAGTGAATTTTCACTTGGATTCAGGAGGTAGAAATGTTTCTACATCTGGAATTAGAAGCCACTGGTAAAACCTGAAGGAACAATGAGCTCACATTTCTATGGACACCTACCAAAACATAACTTGGTTTTCCACTTGAAGATGAAAGGAAATTTTCACAGTTAAAATGCAGCTACTATGTATTTGTAGCTGCAGATGGACATCCTTTTCCTTTATCCTCACAACAGCGAGTGTTGAGCAGTAGGAAAACTCTTGCCTGGTGTTTTTGATGGTTTTGATGTATCCGAGCCTGTCATTGGTGCACAACCTCCATGTAAAAGGTCCCCTCCCTTTTCTGCCCTTTGAATGATGTTTCCCTTCAGGGGTATTCTCTAAAAAGTCAAAATATGTGTTCCGTGTGGTGCAGCGTACAATAAATGCTGTGAACTCCTCCCCTTGAGCAAGCTGAACAATCCCTGCAGACCTGTGCAGGCATCACCAGCCCATTCTTAATATTCCAGAAGTGACTTTTACAATTGGTCTGGTTACATGGTATGCTGTGTGATGGCATTCTTCATCTGAGGCAAGAATGTACTGCTGAGCAGTCAGACAGCATGTGCATAGGAAAAATCACTATCACTGGCAAAGCACAGCATGTTGGTTTGATTGCACTGAATTCACTAACGTCAGAACAGGCATGGGAAAAAGCTGCTGGGTTTGTTCAGTGCCCTAAATTAACATGCTGAATGGGACAGTGAGCAGAGACGTACCTTGAAGATGATGCAGTGTTGAGATAGTCAGGAGCTTCACCTTGTCTGGAAATCTTCTCAGGATGGATAAAGTTACCACACGCATATCACACCAGATTCCTGCTTTTCTTCCACAGTATTGCTAAGGCATACAATTTTACAGAATCTAGAACATTACAGGGATGATCCTTTTGCCATAGCACTGCATTTTCATTCCCAGCTGCACAGGACAGACAACATCTTTCGTTCCCAGTTTTACTCTGTTACTTTGAGGGCTGAGGATGACTTTCAGGATTATCTTCAGATGCAGGATTAAGACAGACTTCAGATTTCAAAGGTATAAAATGGTCTCCAGAAATACACTGAGGTCTTCAGGGAAGAGAGATTCAGGAAAGGGAGGATGTTTCATATAGTATTAAGCAATATCTTTTCACTGACTACTTTGACAGTGGATCTAGTTCCTAAGAGTTCCACAGCAAATACAGTTTTCCTTATATTGACTCTTTCTGCATGGAAAGTGGACACTTGGGCCTGAACGCACAAAGTATTACAACCCCAACTTTTCACACCTAACTCGGTGGTGAACGTACAGAACACTGCCAGCAACAGAAATGTGTAAATTCCTGGCATGTGTGAGTGTACAAGCTGGACTGTGAAGCTCAGCACAGCCCACTGCTTTGTCCTTGTCATCCTTCTCTTAGCATCTCTGCATTAGCTTTCCCTTCCCTCTTGTCACACAGGCTGCTGGTCTACTTGGAAAGTTGTCCTCACGCTACCAATCTAACAATAAAAATATGTTCTCCTTCTTCAGCAGGAGCAGCTTCCATTGTCCATACATTAAATGAGGTTAAAATCTGTTCCTTCTAGATTGATAGATGTCTCTCATGGCTGCCCTTCTTACTAAGTAGGAAAATAATGTCCAAGAGCAAAAATGTGTTAGAACAGACAGACAAGGAAGCTCTGCAAACCCAAATAAGTTTGTGGTTTAGGCTTTGGTTTTGTGTGCGAGGTTACAGGTACTCATTACACTTGTGGGTTATGCCAAATCAGTTCACTTCTGTTCACTGAACAGATTACATAAAGAATTGACATCTGTTGCTTGGGGTATTTACAGCAGAGTGATATGCACAAAACCTTTTTTTCTTTACCTATTGATTGCTATCCTTCCATTATCTTGCCACATTGCTGCCCTAAGCTCTTTCTGGGTGGTCATAACAGATCTGGGATCTGCAGCGTGGCACGGATAAATGTACAGTTCAGCTCTGTCTTTCTAACGTACATTTGATCACTGGTTTTCCCACTTAATTTTAAGAAATACATGTTACTGTCAAATCCTGTCCTTATTAAGTAAGAGTTTACATATTTGATGCATTTTAAAATGACATTTTTAAGAAGTTTTCTTAAGATTATAATGGAGACAGTCTGTCAAGAATGCAGTGAGCAGCAGCAGAGGGGAGCATTCCAATGGCATTACCAAGGCCCTGTGCAGCCGCACACCCAGCACGCAGGCTTGGCTTCGTTATGCCTAGAGGTGTAAGAATAGCTGTGAACAGCTAATAAGAATCAATGCTATTGGAGACATCTGTTTCAGTTTTCATTTTTCAGTGTTATTAGTGCTTATTGGTACAAGGCTCAGGAATGCAGCCAATCCCTTTGAAGTGAAGTGTATTGTAAGGCTAGAGGCATTGTGAGCCTTGTTGATGACCCTGTGCGTAACCTTTCAATTAAACATCCGTAATGCACGGAATGAAAAAAGACCTCCTTAAAAGAGAAGAGTGGGATACTGAAAATCAGATTGCTGGCATTTTAGTATTCATTTTGGGGTTTAGAAAGTAATCTCCAAACAAATAACAGGTTCTTTAATTTTTCAGGATTCTTTAGTTTAAAAAAGAAAATCTGTGTCTCCATTTCTGTTAATATGGCACTGTTTTTTTAGTTATTAATGTGTAATAAAAGTCCTTAATCTGTGCCCAGTACAAGCAACCAGAGAAACCAGAGAAAAGGTCTGTTTGCCCTAAACCTAGAAAATAAGATAGAGACCAACCAGAGCTGGAGTCAGCTGCCAGTTATATCCTGTTTCCGTCAAAAACCAGCCTTCCTCACATGATGTTCAAGCAGCATGATGCAGCTCTGGTACCTGGCGTGTTTTAGTTAATGAGACCTAGTGCTGACTGAATGCAATATTGACAAGTAAACGCAGGTGAACAGAAGCAGAAACAGCCTTAGGGCATGAGGAAAAGCAGAACGGTAGGTGAACAGTGGCAGTGGTACCTTCGTCACTGTTCTCTGCTTCCCATTAGCAGTGGGAAGAATCAGCTAGGAGTTTTCAACAATTGGTGTGAAGTCTGAACTCATTAACTTGTGTTTTTTTCATAGAGTGATTAATACAATTACTTAATTGTACTTACATGGAAAGAGTTACAAATACTACCAAAAATCAAAATGTAATAAAAATGGGCCAAGAGGGAGATGAGAAAAGTGGCAGAGGTTAGTTGGCCTCAGAGATGAGACGTTACAGCCTACACGTAAGTGGGAGAGGAATTACTTAGGATCGTAAAAGCAAGAATGATGGAAGGAATGAATAATTGCAAACCTTGGGCTGGCAGTGAGCTCTGCTGTGCTGTGAGAAAGTCTCATAAGCAGAGGGTGGAGTACGTCACTAAGGACATTTAAATCAACTAGAACAAGGTAGAGTAGAAAATGTCTCCTGAACAAAATACATATCTTACTCCTTTGGGATGAGATACAAGATGTTACAGTGCCAGTAAGTTCACTGTGTGTTTTACAATAGGCCACCAACATTGCTGCTGGGATGTAGTTTGGCCTCAGCTGTAAAGAGGACAAGAAGAGTGGCTTCAGGGCTGCCAAGCAAGAGTCCTGACAAAGCCTGCTCCTGAAACCTCCTGTGAGACTCTGATGGTCTCCCGTGGTGCAGCAGCATATGTATGTGTGTAGAGAAGCATCATCTGGGTGTAAAGTCTTTTTGGCTGTCTAAATAGGGCCTTCAGGGAAAAATTTACAAGGGGAAGTACATGACTAGAGTGGAGGCTCAGCAGTGGTACCCCTGGCTCTGCTGTGGTGCCCTGGAGGCTAGCATCCTCTGGGCTCGTGCCTGTGCTGTCATAGCTCATATTTTCTGCAACGTTTACTGACTCTGAGAACATGTGAGCAGTGATGGATCAGTTCTCTGCCCACAGCTCTACCCAAGAAACGTCTTTTCTGATGCCTGAAGTTTCCCTGGGACATGACACCGTGCAGCATCCACCTGCATCGTGTTTTATTCGTGCTATTCAAGATGGACATAGGCACTTTCATTGTGTAAAACACCATTTTCTGCCCCCGTTATGTGCGCAGCCTCCTTCTGAGGCCAGGCTCTTCATCCCAGCCCATAAAACCCCCTGGTAGATGCCTGCACAATGCTATGCAGGGACAGCTTTGGTGAGCATCAGTAGTGTAAACTTAAATGCATCCTCTGGTTTCTGTCAGAAAAGTGACAGACACTATGGGAAACTAATACGCGTTTTAAAGACCTTGTTTTCACAAGGGCATTACTTCACTGAATAAAATCATGTATTTGCACAGTATTGTTAGACCCTCGCCCACCCTTGTTTAAAATCAGAGAATCAAGGTCAATGCTTACATAAATCCATTAACTTCATCAAATTCATGGAAGTGGAAATGGAAAAAGTTAAAAATTGCTTTTAGCAACTCCTTATGGGTTTTAGATGGGAAGATTTTCAGCACCATTTAAGGCTATGCTTGCAAAACTCAATGTGTTTGCTTCCCGTATGTATGTGTGTGTTCTAGAAAATGCCAGCTGTTACCTGCTGGTTAGAGATACGCAACAACACAGAATGCATTTCTATTATGCTGCAGATAGAGATTTAGTTAAAAGCTGTCCCTGTTCAATGTGTGTTTGCAAGCACCCTTGAATAGCAACAAATCAAGTAAAGCTACCAGAGAAATTTTTCTTCATATGGAAGGAGGAATCTATGATATTTTTAATGTTTTAGACACTGCTGAATTGCAATTTCCGAGTACAGATAGTGAGGACATGTTTTAAGCCAGGGATGCTTTCTCTCTGATAATCCATATAGGAATGCACTTACATTTTCATCACCTGATGACTTGTTGCAAAGCAACACAGTGGCACATTGGGAGAGTGGATAGAAATGTGGAACAAAGAAAACTAGCCCACCATGAAAGTGGAAATAAGAAAACTGCACATTCCTATGCCTGGGGCTTCTTCGCACCTCAGTATCCTTAATTATGTTCCAGGGTATTTTGGCGTTCCTTCTATTTGCGTTTAGATCTTTCATCAGGAAGTTAATGTTCTCAGAGCAAGTAAGATCTCAAACCCCATAAATCCTAATGTTTAATACGTTAACGATATAGAGATAAGTATTTAATTTTGCTTTATGCATGACAGAGAAGCCAATGACAAATAGCACTGAGTAATATTTATGAGTTCCATGCCTGGAGGAATAATAAGCACCTTAAATTATTGTAAATTCTGACAAGGCACATACATTGAAGACTTTATAAAACTTTCTGCATGTAAGTACAACACTGCTGTTTTCTCTGCCACAGTTCAGCTCCTGCTACTTCCAGCTGCTGTGATCACAAAGCAGTATCTTCCCAAGCCAGAGAAATTTGTGGGAATGTCTCTGACTGTCCTGCTTGACGTTGTTCTGCCCTGCAGAGCCCAGCTATATTCTGAAACGTGCCATTAAAAGGGCAATAAGGAAATCTGTTTGAGTGCTAAGGAAATCACTTAAGGTTACGTATATCCGTCATGGCTAGAAACAAAATAGTGTTCTTCTTTCCTTCTTTTCTTTCAGTATTTGTGTATTAATATTACATGTGCAACATCTCCCCCTCTGGAATACAGGTTGCAGTGCCTTCCCACTTATAACACTGAGGCAGGCTTCTTTACCAGTGAGCCAGTGGTATCTTCTAGAAGCATCAGGAAGCATCTAGCACCTAGTTTCAGGAAAATCCAAATTCCTATACATTTCAAACAAAGAACTGGTAAAGCTTTTGTATGCATTGCTAACTGTTCAACTTCACAAGTTTCTCAACGTTTAGCTGCAGTCAGCAGCAATTCTTGAGAAAATGGGACAACTGTGCCAGCCAACAAATATTTCATAGGCATAGAATGTTTGCTTGCTGAATGACAGCTGGAGGAAGAAACCTTACACATCCATGAGCACAGCTGTAATTTCTGTAAGCATTTTAGAACAGTTCAGCAATGAAAAATCAAGAGCTATAGGAACAGAAGATTAACTAGCAAAGGAAATCTCTAGGAAGCCACCTAATTTCTTTTGGATTTACAACTGGATCTTACAATTGGATTCAAAAGAAATCACAAATGTACGTGAAGGTATCAATCTGTCTGGCTGTATGTGTTTCCTAATGGAGGCAAACTGAATCTGCCTTGGTAAACAGAGAAATGTGTATAGATACTAACAAAAGAGGATGACAACCTTGTGTAAAATGACACAGTTGTCAGTTACTATCATTAATGCTAACTGTACACTGCAACAACTGAAAGAAGTTTTCCAATGTACAATTTTAAGAGCATTGTAGTCAGGAATAGCTGCCAGAATGAATGGCAAGTAACCTGTGCAGGAATAAAAATTGGGTTTTCTTCTCTTCTAAAGAACAAAAAGGAAAAAGAGAAAGGGAACAACAGAGAACTGGCTACTTTAACTCAAATAGTTTTTCTTTGAAATACATATGTAGAGCAGAGGCAGTGATTGGCATGTAAATGGGCATAATTGTGTGACTGGGTTTCATGACATCATTTAACCAAGCATGATGAAATGACGCAGGGTAGGAGGTGGGAATTTTCCTGTCTGGAATCATGTTTAGACTAGTAGAGAGGTAGTTCCCCCATTTCTAAATACCGTGTCATACCACTGACCTACTGCACTACATCAGTGTGAACCCCATGCAGCCCATAGACTCTGCACAGGAGATGAACAAGACGTATACACCAGGATATTCAAATCCACTTGCAGAAGTGTTGTGCTGGCAGAAAATGTAGTAGTAGAACCAGTGTCCCAGTCCTGCTTGGCAGGACTCCCTCTTCTCCTCCCTCATAGTAAAATCAAACTGTTTGTTCAAAAAAACAGTAATAAAACAAACCTTAACAAAACCCCACAACAATTCCCCAGAGCAAGCATCCCTTTTCCTCTTTTCCTTAAGGGCAATTTATGCAACCTATACCTTGGATGGGACCTCTTCCAACAGAAGCTGAGTTTTGTTTTTACTCCGTTAATCAGGCGTGGCAGGAAACTGTTACCAGTTGTGCACAATGCATCTAGTTTCTTCCCTTCTCTGTTCCAAATGTGCTTGGACTTATTAAGGTACAGAAGACTTTGAGAAATGTGATGTTGTGGGCTTGCCAAAATAAACCACAAGCAATGATGAAGCAATAATGTATTTAACAAAGTGTCATAGAAAAGACAAGCTGCAGAATGTATTTGCTGGGCTGCTATCTGCACTTTACTGTCTGCAGCTGCATAAAATAGGATCCTTGTATTTACTGAGTATGTTATACACACAGGACTGGCCCATGAATTTACCCAAGTTCAGGTGCTTCACCCAGACCCTGATTTGGTTATAGTTCTTTAAATTCTGATACTAGCTGTTGAAAATATGTTGGATAGAGAAATATTTGCTCACGTCCATCCTTTGATAACAGCAACAGATTATTCTTGCCAGTATTATTAGAAGAGGATGTGAGCTAGATGTGGCCATGGAAAGAAGAAAACCCCCTCAGTTCAAGTGCCATTTCACTTATGCCAGGACTCAAGGCCGTAAACTGCCACTTGCAATAGAATCCTAGGATAAGGCATTTAATTCTCCTTTTGATTTCCTGTATGGTTTTTGTGGCTATTTGTTCCAAAGGAAGATACTGACCTTTGCCAAGGGGCAACCTCATTGCTCTCTAGAGCTTCCTGAGGAGGGGACATGGAGAGGGAGGTGCTGAGCTCTTCTCCCTGGGATGCAGGGACAGGACATATGGGAATGGTTCAAAGCTGCATGTCAGGGAAGGTTCAGACTAGATATTAGAAAACATTTCTTTACCTAAAAGGGTGGTCAAACCCTGGAACAGGCTTCCCATAGAGGTGGTTGATGCCCATACATATCAGTGCTCAAGATGCATTTGGACAATGCTGTTAATAACAAGATTTAACTTATTCATGCTGAAGAGGTCAGATGGTGGGACTAGATAATTGTTGTAGGTCCATTCCAACTGAACTATAATACTGTCTTCCATTCTGTTCTGTTCTATCCATCTGCCCACACTGCAGTGGACCATCCTGCTGTGTGTAAAGCTGTGTTGAGGGGACACAGGGGAGAGGTGATTTCACAACTAGCCATAAGGCTGCAGGTGGTACCAGGGCTCCAGACCATATTGCACACAATGTTGTTGGTGATGTCTAGAAATTATGACCGCGTCTAATCAGTGAAAGGCAATTGTGCCTGCTATCTGATTCCTGGGGCAAATCCTTCACCTCCTGCTGTCATGTCACTGCATCCACATGTGTGAGTGCCCTGCTGCTAGTGCTGGTAATGCCATACCAGTGCTGGAACCCAGGAACCAGGTTTCTAGAGGGAGATGTTGATGTCCAGGTCATGGTGCACAGGTCCTTGTAGTGCTGATGCACAGAGGCACAGTGAGACACGATTCACCACTTGCTTTTGATATTGCAGTGAGATGAATGGTGCAGCAGGGGTTTGAGGGAATGGGCTGAGGAAAGCAAGAAGGACATGCTACTGAGAGTATTTAATGTTTCAGTGTGCTGGCTGCTCAGCTGACACAGCAGCATACACAGCCTCCCCTCTCTGTTTGTTGATTTGTTTCCACATTTGGTGTCTTCCCATTCAAGACCGGTTTCCTAAAAATCAGATAGAAATAAATGTATCTAATTCTAAGAATGTATTTTTTAGTACAGTGGAGACTGGCTGTCTCTTGCCAGCTCTTGCTATGTTTTGCATTTTGGGTGAGAGATGTACATAAAGGGTCTTGAACAAATAGTAGCATTCTGTTGCATTCAGTGCCCATCTGTAACTCATTTTCAGCTCATTCGAAGGCTTGAACTAATGAGTGTGCTGAGGACACTCAGAGCAAAAATAAAACAAAATACAGAAAGTTGGTGAAATGCTGTTTTTCTTGGCAACAGGAGGGAGCAGTGACTACCACAGGGAGATGCCTGGTGAGCAAGGGAATCATCCTTCCATCACTGGTGGATGAGCACCAGTGTGGGAGTGGGACTGAGAAGTGGGTGAACCCCATCTCAGCCCTGTGCTGGAGGAATATGCTGCCAGCTACGTGTCATGTGTTGTGTGGGGACATGCTGCCCCTGGGTGCCCTCTCCCACTCTATTCAGCCCATAAGTAACATGTATTCTAATGCTTTCCTTCCATTAACATATAATCAATACAGACAGTAACACTGCTTTCCTGAATCTAATGATGCTGCAATATTCTGCTGGGTTATTGTTTACAATACTAGGCCTTATAACTCTTGCCCTCTTCTTGTTTAGCAAAATCAGTTCACAGTAGCGTGCTGCTTCTGAGTTATTGGCATCACTGAACAGTCCATGAGCAGTGGAAATCACAGGGTATATTTTTTCCTGTATTTTTGTTTTTTTGTGATGAGTTTTTCTTCAGTGTAGTATTTTCCAACTGTGAGCAACTAAGTGGAGGGTTTGGGATCAAAGAGCTATTGAAAAAGGAAAGATTTTCATGGAAAAATTCAAAGCAGAATTGTGAGGAAATGGATGATGGAACAAACAATGATATTTTCGAGGATAAGCAATGGTGATTGCACTTCTCAGCAGTGGTTCAATCAAACTGATAATGATCAGACATGTGTCTGATAAGACGCAGGTTGTTGGAGAAGATTGCAACGAGTAGGAGCCACTCAGATTCTCTATCCCTGCACAGCACCAGCCCACATTGCTGGAACATCTCCTTCCCCTTGAGATAGCTGTGGGTGGGAGCTGCTGGGGTGTGCTGGTCAAGGTCAAGCACCTCAGAAACAGCCAACTTCTCTGTGGTTGTCTGAGGCTGAACATGGGGACTCATTGGGTGGTGGTAGTCATAGGGTTGGTATCGAGCAACAAATCCACTTTTGGGTCAGGTCCAGGCCATGGCTCAGAATGTTTTTGCTAGAATCCATTTAATTTAAGAAAAATTAATAACAAAACATAAAACATTTGGTTTGTCAGAAGTGTTGCAAAAACATTTTTAAAAGCATATTTCAAAGCTTTGCTAAAGGAGGATGTGTGGTGCTCTTGCCTTTCCTCAGTGGTTTGACAGGATGCATTGAGGATGCTGTCCCTCTCCAGCCTCTGCTAGAATGCTAGAGTTACCTGAATGGGTAGTAGGAGTTTTAAAGCCTTCAAATTAGGGGCAGGCTGGTGACCAAGCAAGGTTTACTAGGCTGTATTTTTCTACTCTCCAAACTAATGAAAGTATTTCTTTGCAAAGAGAATTTCCCTGCACTCCCAAACAAGTGTTGCAAGAGAATATTTAAAATATTGCTGTTGCTGCCTTCTAGCACTAAACCTAATTAACTTTCTTTCATGTCTTGGAGGACTGCACATGCTTGTTTTCAGGAGGGTGGCAACACACTGGCACTGCCAGGAGATCTGTGTCAATGTGTGAGGTACCTCTGCAGTAAAAAGTAAATGACGGTCAGAAGTTGGTAGCTGGTGCTTATAATATAGACCCAAGAAGCTAAGATTGACATTTGCTGGCAGCAGGTTTGTTGTGGTTAAATATCTTTTTTCTTTAGCCAAGGAAAAATACTCGCACAAAAATTACTTGATCCACAGCAGAAGAATAGGATTAGCATCAGGAAGGGGTGTCTGGTGGCAGGCCCCCATGGCACAAGCCTCCGTCCCTGAATGGGATTCATTCTTCCCCAGCTGAGCCGGTGGGAAGGTCTTGCTCTTACAGGAAAGTGCACAGACTGCTGCAGTGGTGTTGTTTTTGCTCTCATGTTATGCCCTTTTGCAGGGGTCAAGAGTTCTTCCATAAAACTCACTCCAGGCTATAGGTCCTAACATAAGTAGCCTATGTTGCCTGTCCTCCCAGAAGGGATTTTATAGACGGGGTGCTGGAGCCCTCATGAAATGCTTGTCAACCCAGCACTGTTTGCTTATTCCAGGTTCACTGGAAGGAGACCTCACTTCACTCTTCAGCCTGTCGTGGCGCAGGTCTTTTTTCACACATTCTCTCTGTCCTTTTTTTTTCCATAGCCATCTCTCAGTGAGATCTCTCCAGCATCCAGCACTGCCAACCAGCTCTTCCAGGCTGTGCAGTCTGGCACAGAGAGAGACAAAGCCAGACTGAGTCATTTACAAAAACAGGGCGCCGCCCATTATTTGAGCAGGCTGGAGTGGACTGCTGCTGGGAGATCTCGAGTGCCAAACAATAAATGAATCCTCTCCGGTTAATCGTCACCCTGCCAATGAGACGGAGGTTGGTCGCTCTTGCAATGAAGGACAAAAGTCTTTTCTTCTGCTCTTTGTTGTCTGTAACAAAGCTGGTTGGATGCAGCTGGGATCAGGCCCACAGCTGATCCTCCTCTCCCCCGCCCCTGGGCCATTCCTTTCAGCTCAGCTGGGGTAGCCTGGACAATAGGGAAGCTGTGTTTGCTGCATCTCAGGATGTTAGGTCTATAGTTTGGACAGCCCAAGAATATGTGTGTATTCTCCCCATTGATGTTCAGGGGCTTGATACCTCTTTGTTTAGTTTGCTTTATTGAAAGGTAAAACAGAAGAAGGGATAATGCCCCTGCTTAGAAATATAGATGCATGGTGACATAAAAGGGATGAGAAGGGAACATTTCAGAGATGAGACCTGAATCCACACTCCTTGGAGTGGGGAGCAGTACAGGAGGGAAGCAGTTCTACCAGCTGTGCTGCCCCACTGCAAGGTTTCCTCAGGCAGGATCCTGGTCCATGTTCAGATAACAGGCTGTGCTGGTGTAAGATGTCGAGATAATCTGCCAGTTCCTCCTGGCCCCTGGCAGGTAGCTCTCCATGCAAGAGTGAACAGGCCAGTCTGACTCAGCTGCAAACGCACAAGCCATCAGAAAATGATGATCAGAAAATAGTGCTCTCCATTTTCCGGTGTTGGAAGCTTGCTGCCCTGTTGTGTTTGATGTAGGTGCATTCAAAGTACAGGATAATTTTTTCCAGTCTCTGTTTCTGTATTTTTGTGGTTACCTTTCTCCCAGCTTGGGAGCCAGCAGGCAGATCCTAGCATGTCCATTTTCTACCCGCTAGTGCCTCAGCAAGAGATAGAGGTAGCTGGGCAAGCTATGCCTGTCTCGTTAGGACCTAGCCTTGTTACCTGCTTCCCTACATTTCAACATGCTGGGCCTTACAGGAAATCACCACACAGTAATTTATTTCCATAAAGCATACTACTACAAAAAGCATCCCAGCATCTAGCTACCTTTCCCACAGTTTGTCATACATGGTGGCTAAACTTCATTTATTCTGCATACCAATCAAAGAAACTGTGTTCACATGAACACTTAGGGTAGAATGCCCAGTGCTGTGGGTTTTAAATAAAATATGCCATTTTCCAGATCATACCCAGGTAGCTGAAGAAGGGTCAGACCTGCAGTGCTCTCCTTCACCCTTCTCTCTGTTGCTGAATAACTGTTTTCATGCCTTCTGTGCAAAGCATAGCAGAGACTGATAAGCATCTCTAAAAACATCATTTAAGTTGTATTTACCTATGCACACAAATAAAACTTGAGACTACACAGGCAACATCACATTCTCTGGCATCTAATGTTAAGCATATGAATGGCTCTTAGTCCATTTACTATTTTGGAAGAATGTATTTCCTGGTTTTCCAGGTGTCATTGGAGTATTGATAGTTATTGTGTTCTATCTGCATATCAATGCTTGTACTCCCTCGCCAGAAGATGCTCACCTAGAAGCCTGTGGAAATCGAATACATATTCAGGACTCAAAACAGTTCTTGCCTGATGTATTCAAACACAGCAGCAGAATTTCATCACCTACCTCACCACCAAATTCTTTTCAGATCTTATCTTTTCCAGTCATAAGCTAAAAAAGATGCATGATACAATATCCTACCAGTGCTGCAGGGGATGTGACTCCATAGGTAATTTGTGAGATAGATGTTGGGAGTGTCCCTAACTAAAATTGTTTGAGGATAAAATTACTGAGCACAGTGCTGAAATGGTGGATCACCCACTGGCCTGGTCTAGGATTTCTAGAGGGCTTCTAGGATCTATGTGCCAAACTACTACTGAATATCAATTAAAGCCATGTTTCTAATTCAGTTCTCTGAAACTCAACTAATCCTTCCCATAACATTTCTTTAAGGTTTTGGATGGTTGATTGCATTAAAAATCCTATAGACTCTGATCATAACAGATGACTTTGCTTTAGCAACCGAAGTACCAAACACTGGTAACTGGGCTGACCTGTTTGCCACCAACAGTGGCAAACCTGCTGTGCAGAGGGTAACTAGGTCCAGAGGAAAGTCTTGTGCCTCTGTGCCTAGTCAGCTCACACTATGTGGATGCTCAGTAGAAAGCAGAAAAGGGAACATGTCAGGCCACAGGCCATTTTATTTCCCATATGGTGTTCTTCTGTGGTTCTGCTCTGAGGATTGATTGGCAAGAGAGGAGGGGAGGTTTGGAGATAGAGCTTGTGGCTGTAATCTCAGTTTTCACTGGAGCACTGAACAGGCGGTTGTTTTAAGAACCAATCTGTTCTTAGGGTGTGCTTTTTCACTGTCTGAATAATGCTAGTTCTCCCCTAGCTTTGCACTGAATTCACAGATAACTAGGACTGAAAACCATTCAAAGTTTCGCCAGAATCCAGGGAAGAAAGAGTCCATGGAAGTATCACAAGAAAGGAAATATTTTCTGTATGGGAGAAAAAGGTTGTGCTGGGTTTCGCAGCAAGCTCGATTAAGTGCCACATTTGAAAGGTCCATTTATTTTCAGGTTCAATGGAACATTATATTTTTTCAGATTCAAGGTGTTCCCATGGCTCAGCTCCTTACCTGTATGTTGTCCCCTGTTTGTTTGCCAGCCACGTAGCAAATGTTTTTTGAGCTCTTTATCCTCTTTATCTTCCAAGTGAGATCACACACAAAAGCAGGATATAGTTAGTACAATGGCAGTGTGCTTTATTAGGATTCCGTATGTGCATAAAAAATTCACTGTGGTTGATTATAACATAGTGCTTTATAGTTCTTTATTGCAACTTAAAACTTTATTCAAAAGACACTTTTGAAAGGGAGAGAGATTATAGCTACTGTCTATGGCATCATCTAGTAACACTTTATTACTAGTGGATTATATACAATTCTTCATAGAAAGTTATTAAAGAATAAATTGCTCTTTAATAGGGAGTTATTAAACCACACAAACCAGAACCTTAATGGGATATTTTTGCAAATTAATATTTCAAATAAATATTTGAACTATATACTATATACATGCTACTGCACCTTTTTTAATGGAGGCAACATTTCTGAAGTTTAGACTCCTTTAAACCATTGAATTACTTTTTTGCTATCTCAGTGCCATGTAAAATAACATGTTGCAGGATCGAGACCATTTCTCTGACTTCCTTAGGGATACTCCACTGTCCCTACGATTTCCCTTCAGCTTTGTGAGGTGTTGGAGAATCCACGTGGCTCAGCTTCATGGGCTCAGGTGCTGCTGGCAGCAGAGCCACTCCTGAGTGGAACAGGGCACAGTCCAACTATGCATTTAATAACCAGCTTTGTAAAGGGCATTGCAGTCCACACAGAGCCACAGGCACTGCTTGCACGTGTATCCAGGCTAACAACTAATAACAAGTCAAGAGACAGAATACAAAAGTGCCGTATTTGCAGATGTAAGTGATGGCGGAGAATACTGACATGGCAGTTTAGGTGGCAGCCCAATACTTCCTGAAAAATTAGGTACTTCACATGTACTTCACTTTTAATGCAGATTGTTCATCTAGGAGCAGTCATCATAGATTAGATCACTAATGATATAATGTGAGTCTTTCTATTCCATCCTCAGAGTGCCAAGAAACTCCTACATGCTATTACAGTGAACACCAACAAAAGTAGTGATGTCACAGTTCGACACTGCTGTAACACAGGACTTGAAGTCAGAGCTCCCAGATGGCAGCAGAGATATTATGTAGGGGTCTGGTATATCCCTGGAAAGGGCAATAGGTTAAAGTGAGATGTCACCTCAGTCACCTCCTTGGAACAACTTGTCCTTGTGTGTGACATGCCGCATCTCCTTCTGGCCTGGAGGATGCAAGTCCTGAGTGCTTTCCAAAGCATGTGGGATGCCTGGACATCTGCATAGCATGGTGAGCCAGCCTGTGGGCATGGCTGCAGGCACCCCACAGGCATCATCCAGGAGCAAAAATGATGCCATCAGCAGGTATAGCAGTTTGCTTGCTGCTACACATACTGTAATCCTTTGGGAAGAAACGCAGTAAAAGTTATGATAGTGAGGGACTGGAGGTTAGCTTATCTGTTTACAAAAAAGTTTCCCTTCACTAATTGCAGCTGAGAGTATTCTGGACAGCCACACAAATACCCAGTCTCTTCTCAGATTTTGAGATGTTTTGGCCTCAACTGCATCACATTTTAATGATCCAAAGTTTGAAAGAAGCAAAAAACTAACCTACTTTGATAACAGAGAGCATTATCTTCTTAGCACATGTGAAGAGGATGGGCAGGTAGTATGTGTTTAGTCTCTATGCCAGTTTAGAATGAATAAATCTAAAATTTCTTGACAACAAGCACTGCAGTGCAACAGAAAATACAAATATTTATGTGGGAACTTTGTGGAGAGAGTATGGACACTTAGACATGGACATTCCCTGTTTTCCCCTGTCTTACTCATGGAGACTGAGTATATGGAAACAGAAATCTTATTCATGGCTCTGACTGACACAAGGTGTTTGAAGCGTGTATGATGTGTTTGATATGGTTGAACAACAACTTTGTTCATCAGAATTGCATTTCTAGAGACATCACAGGCAGCAGCTTCTGAGGCAGGATGCATATTGTCTGATTGATGAGTGATTACAACAGATCCTGGAACAGCAACAATCAATCAGCCGTGTTACATGGTACATGCACTTGCATTTCTGACCTCAGATCAAAAACTAATGCAATAGTGGATAAGTTGTGTGAAGAACATAGATAGGGTCTGATCAGGGGTGGGATTTTGGGAGCCACCCTTTGTCAGAGGTACTCCATCCAGCAGAGAAGCCAAAGGCCGCTTTCTTACCAACAACATTGCAATACTAACACGAACAACTTCATCAGATGTTGTTAAGTATGTGGAGAGCTTAATGACCATACATACAGCAAGTCAGAACATCTATTTTGAGGCATGATTCTGATGCCCCCAAGATGAATTATCCTGGAGACATGCTGTTTTCTGATGTTTGAACAAGAGCCAGGCTTACCTGTATTTGCTTTGATGCGTTAGAGCTTTGATACCCACATCAACATGAACTCAAATTACAAGAAAAATTTGGAGATTCTTATCAGCTTATTATGGCAGCTATTCATAAAAATCTCTGATAGAAAGAAGTGCATATGTGATGTTTATAGACATTCACAGAAGCACAGGCGAGGGGATGACAAAGGTCTGATGCAAAATCGAGTTGTTGATGACAAAAACCCGAGCACTACCATACCTGCATGTAGGAATGATAGAAATCATGACACTTGTGAATCCCTGCTCCAGATCTGACTGCTGCTCTGGGAATTGCCATCTCTCTCTTGCCACCACAGATGACAATGTGAGTCTTTTTAACACAGAGGCAGGAAATGCAGGTTGGTTTCCTGCCAGAGCATCACCAACATTGATTGTGAGCTTGGGACCTGTTCAGTTATGGTTGCTTACAGAAGGACAAGATCTCTGGTGAAGATTTACTTTCTGAGTGTAGGTATGCTGAGGGAACACCCAAGCCCAAACCCTCTGGTTTCTTTGTGATACTGATAAGAGGCAAAAGTTACCATCTGAAATTACCTGCAGAAAACATTTGCCTGAATTTGAGTTTTCCAGCATCAGTAAGGACAACAGAGCTGTTAGGCCAAGAAATGCTGAAGAACAGATCAGTAATACCCCTTCTCCAAAAAGACACATGAAAGGAAAGCTAAAGAACAGTGTGAGAGGGAAAAGAGCCACTGAATAAAGGGAAAGGATGTTCGCAGGCTGAAGAGTGATACCGGAAGTGACCATAAAGTGAGCTAGTTGAGTCCAGCAGTGGTGTCCCTACTACCAGCTTGGCTCTCCAAATTTTGTTTTCTACGTTAAACAAAACCCTCCTTACAAATTCTCCCATCGTTGCTCTTCCTGTGGTTACTTCAGTGAGCAGGTCTGGACTGAAGGGACCATGCTTGCTAGAGAAGGAGCCTGCTTGCTGCCATAAATATGCTTCTCATTGCTGCATCAGGAGGGAAAGGACTTGCCCTGAATTCTTCCAAGCTAATTATCTGGAGAATGAACTCACACAAAAGCCAAGCTGTGCAAGAACAGGAATGTGCCAATGATCCTTACTTTGTAGGACTGAAGCGCTGGAGAGAAGACTGTGGAACACAGTCTTGCCCTCCATCAGCATCCACAGAATCGACCATAGGGTCTTTGAAGGCATTTTGCATAACTGGAGGGCAAGGTTTTCCTTCTGCTGGCCACAGTGTTTGTACAAGAAAGACCTGCATGTCTGATTGAGAAGAAGAGAATATTTGTACCTCATATATTGGAGAGATTGTTCAAGCACAGTTAATCCTTGTGAAAATCTTGCTCTGAAATGCTGCCAAGAGCAGTGGCTGTGTTGTTATCTGCCATGTCAATGCCAGTCTGTGAGCAACAGCTTCTGGCCGCATAGCATGTAACTTGGGCATCTGGCAAAAATAGCGGGAGGTTTTTATTCCAGAGGGACACAGCGGATCCTGCCGTTAGTGCTGCCTGTTCCCCGTTCATCTCCACCACAGGCATTCTCTGATACATGGTGTGTAGCTGTGGACATGCTGGTTTCGCGGTGTCCTACAGGTGGAGCACATGGGGCACTGTTTTCAAGTTTGCCTTACCTGGAAAACCCTTTCACACTGGATCAGCATATGCATACCCTGTGCATCTATTTTATCTCACTCATCATTTTGTTGATTCCAGTGTGCATCCTATATTCATAATCCACTGTATTCTACATAGTTCCAAACCAGGTCCTCCTCAGCCTGCTGCTACCAGATGGGATGCGCTGGTAAACTCTGCACACCGCAGTGACTATGCTCATCACTTAACCTTTATGATTCATTTGTCATGCTTTTAAAAGCCATAACAGGTCTGAAATGTAAATGATGTGCAGGCTTAAGTATAGGTGGGAAGATGTTTGATTCTCCTGCAAAATTGGAATAGAAATGCCACAAACACCTTTTCATTTTCACATATATAAGGCATCGTTCACATTACAGCCATGCCAGGCTCAGAAAGATAAAACATGCTGTTTTCTTTTTAAACTGGTGCTTCCATCCCCCCCTCCACTAGCCACCCATACAGTCCTTACATATAAACTTAATTTCAACAAATGAATATTTTTAATTCATTAAACATTTCCCTGCCCTTTCTATCTGATTGGAATAACCACCTATGCTCTTTGGCAGCCTTTCTGAAAATAAATGCTATTCCCTGAATCATGGTGCCTGTAAATGCCTCCTCTGATGGGAGCCCATCACACATTGGGCAGACAAGACTTCTCTGGCAGTTGCTGCAGGACTTAACTCCTTACAGAGGCTCAAGGGGAATATATTAAGGATTTTTTCTCTAATTCTTTCTATATCTAATTTACAGCAGAAGTCTAAATACTTGTGTGTTTAGATTCAAGTTCTTGTACAGTGTATTAGATGGGTTGTTCATAGTTCCTATTTTTAGGGCCCATTTTAGGGTGCTGTCCTGTTTGCCTGGGGCTTCGTGACTCAGCTCTGCTCTTTCTCCTGGTCCTGAGCTGATTTCGTCTTCTAGGAGGAAAAGCCTGGCCAGGGCACAGGGAGAGTGGCCTGGAACCACCTGGAACCATGTGCCTGGTACCAAGGGAAAGCTCGGGTACCAGTGCCATGAGGGCATCCTGTTAAAGGCCATCACTGTGGCACCAGTGTGTCACTGAATAGCCAAATGAGTAAGGGAAAGCTGACTCTTACTGTTTCCTGGGAAGCTCTATACTAGCTCCAGCCTCCATGCTGCCCCAGATAATGATCTAGGTCAGACTTTGATTTGGCAGAATAAGAGATGGATATCTTTTCTTTTGGAGGAAATGAAGTATAAGAAATCCTCAGGTTGTCAGAGTGAAGCGAGGAGAGAGCTTTTTATATGGCTGCAAGGCAGAAAAGAGACAGGAAAATCAGGACAGGTATCTGGAACATACCACGGTTTGGCAAGAGTGGTTTTTGGGGAAAACAGGGCTTATTCACATATTCTTAATCTTATTTCAGAAATAATAAAATGATTACATAAAAATGTCATGTCAGGGAAAAATTAGATTTAATTTTAAATTATGCTAAAATATTAATGTTACCATTATATTTTTATTAGTAAAAGCTTTAATCACTCATATATGCATTGGGTTCAAAACTAGCCATTTAAGACTTTTTTCCCAACCTGTGCAAAGTTAGCTTTGCATTCCAGTCTCTCAGGTTTTTCACTAGAATAAGAAACCCATTTTCCTCCAGTGTTATAAGATAAAGTTGGCAAATCAAAATAATGCTGATAGATAAAATATTATTCCATTGCTTTGAGTAAACCTGTTTGGTCTTTATCTACTTAGTCTGTGGAGGTTTGTTTTTCTTCCTGTGGTGTAACTGTTGCCTTTGGTACAGAAACACAAATATTCCAGACTTGCACATACCAGCTCCAGCTTTCAGAAACTCCTGTCTGACAGCTAATTGAGGCATTGCCTTGTTAGTAGTACTAGCAGGAGTAGCACAGTCTTCCTCACCTCTGCGGAATGGTTCCTTTTGGAGCAGGTAAATTAATGTAGGGAAAAGCAGTACTCAATGAAAACAAGGACTGAATTTAGATGGGCTTGTCACAAGGCATAGCAGTTCTGAACTGTTAAGTCCTGGCTGGCTGGAGGTGGGTTTGGATGTCCTGGCTCTTCAGTGGTGCCCCTTCAAACATCTGAATGCTTCTGCATGTTTTGAGCAGATTAGGAAAGAAAAACGTACAGCATTCTTTAATGGAAGCTGAAAATTGCTGAAAGCAGTAATAAGTTTGGTGTGCAAGTTTGAATAATAGTTTGAGCATGTGAATTAAGGTCCAGAAATTTACTGTGATGCCCTCAGGGGCATGTCTTTGCAGTAGCTCTATGTAGAGATAAGCAAGGTACCATGAGAATGAATTCGTGCTTTTTTGTAGGTATGGTAATTTGGGCTAATTAGGGCAGGCTGAGCACCACCCTGGTGCAGAACAGAAAGCTGTGCAGAAATTCAAAGGAACTAAGCTGTCAACTTCAGTGAGTTCTTCATCCAAAAGACCTCACTCACAGTCAACCATGGAAAAAAGCGACTTGCACAGGCAGGCCATCCTGAAAGCATCCAGATCCACGAGAAACTATTTCAGTTCTGAAGAAGGTGAGATGTTTAGAGCTTCCTGCCAGAACTCCCCGTTGATGCTTGCAGGGTATGCTGGCTGCTGACAAGCCCCACAGTAGAAGAACTGCTGCCCAGTGGACACCCCAGAGCCTTGCAGTCCCCAGAATGGCTGTCTTGTCCCAATGGAGACAGAGAGAAATGGAGTTCACTTCTCATCTGTTCTGTCCAGCAGTGCTTGGCCGTGCTTCCAGCAGTACCTGAAAGATGAAAGGCGAAGATCTGCCCTTGGTTGCGACACTTTCCTCCACCCCAGCCCAGCACAGACATCAGTAATGCCCCCTGGGGCTGCCTGAATCATCGCTGCAGCACCAGTATCTGACACTTTGCTTTGCAAAGCATTTGCTGTTTAATGCCTGTCTCTGCTCCAGTTCCCACTTTGTTGAAATGATGAAACCCTGCACAACATCAGCCTGACACGGCTCCTTTCTCCTGGAGAGGATTCATTTACTGTATTGACAAAGTTGCCAGGTATGTGGAAGGGGAAGGGCTAGGGCTGTGCTCACATGCTCCAAAAGCAGTTGAGAAACCTGAAAACACAGCACAATCTGATGTAAACAAACAAGTTCTGCATATTCTCCTTTCCCAAATATTCAGAAGTCTTAAAAGAATTGGGCGTGTAATTGAAAGTAGCCAAAGGCAGCTTTATCCTGTGCTACCAGCACTTACGCAGCCGATCACCCAAAGTTTCACTTGGCAGGTTGACAGGGTTATGCATTTTCACATGGGTGAACAGGTCTCTAACAAAGCATTGCAGTGTGAACACCACAAAAAACCACATGGTCTTGTTCCACTGATCCTTATTTCAACAGGCTGGGAGAGAGAATTTCATTCTTTCTTTGCCTTCACTTACCATCAGGCCCCTGATAAAACATCCTTCCAGCACCAGAAACCTATTTTCATTTACCTCTTGCATCTCACATTTTCCTTGAGAGACAATAGGAATGGTCTTTCCTGTGTAAAGTCCCTTGTGCTATTTTCTGTGTTCCTGATGTCATGGGATCCCACTGCCAGGAAAGGATCCAGAACCAGCAGCATTGTGGAATTTGGAAGATAATTTATCCAAAAATTTGGCACTTGAAGGGGATGCAATGGTTCTGAGAAACGAGGAGCATTTCCCTGCAAACCAAAGCACTCTCGGAGCTACTGCTCCAGGGAATGGTGCTGGCACTGGTGCCAGAATACCAGGTCGGCTTCCCTGCATGCTAAGACCTGCACTTTTTTCTCTTATGGGACAGAGAAGAAAATCATCGCGTGAAAGGAAAACTCAGTAGGCAACACATTACTGAACAAACCAGTGAAGAAGAGGGTATGATGAACCTCTTCTAGTTCTGCATTGAGAAAAAGGAGAAACTGGAACCCTTCTACCGTGAGAATTCAATACCTTTCAAAAATCAGTGCATTTCCCATCTTTTGAGAAAAATTCTCACTTCTGATTACTTTGTTCCGTGCTAAAAGTATTTTTTTTAACTGAAATGTGGCAAGATAAACAGAAAAGTCCGTATTATGGCCACATACTACATGATACTAAAATCTGACACATTTTTCCACCAGTGTCACCATTTTAATTCAATTGTCTGCTGTTTCCTTTGTACTCTGCGTAACTTAGAAATACCTGAAAGCAGAAGAGTGGGTGAATGTCCTGAGAGCTACATCCTAGAGAAACCATGGTTTCTAGAGGTGCTGAGCTCAGGCAGGAAGAGTAATTCACCTGATTAAATTCCTATTAAACCATCATTTAAAAAAGAAAAAAAAAAACAGGAAAAAAGAAAGAAAACAGAAATCACCTGTGGGAAAAGCCTTTTTATTTGGAGGGGGAAAAAAGTGCTTTCTCTCAGTCATTGCTTTTGTGAGAGACAGAAAAGTCCACCTACAATACAAATCATATCTCTTACCAACACTAGGAATGAGTGCATTTCTGGTTCCTTCTGCGGCAAGCTTTGACGTCGAGTGGCATTCCCAGCATGGAGACAAATTTATTTATTCATTAATTTAATATATTCAATAAACCAACCAGCACACAGACTTATTCTTTACAAGTAATTAGAATGTATTACAAGCATACAAATGTGCCTAAGATTGAGAACTTGGGTTATAATCTAATGAAAATATTGTCGCTGAATTAATTTCCTATGTGGTGCCAGAGCCATGGAATAAAAAGTATATTGAAAGTCTTCAGAGACCTACTGTCAACAGCCTAGCGCTACCTCTATTTTAAGCTGGAGAAGATTAGATTTCAAAAGCCTGTTCTTTTTCATGCATGTTCTAGTTGTCTTACAGGAATCTTCTGTGCTTGAAAGGTTTCACCAGAGTTTCAGAGACTGAGAAAGTGAAGAAACAGGCAATTTCTGCTACCAATGTCATTCAAATGCATTCGTCTCATAAAAATGCAGCTCAAATGCAAACTTACCAGGAACTTGAAGCAGTTAGTCCTCTATGTGCCAAGCTGTAGTCTTGTGAGCTGCAGATTGCATCATTGCAGCAATGGAGAGCTGTACTACTTCTGGCTGCAGACCCGTGCTCCTTCTATCACCTCTGCAGCAGCAGAGTGCACCAGCAGCATACAAGAAGTCACTGCTGCTTCAGTTCTGCTAAAGATAATCAGATTTCTTACTTTCCTACCATTTTCATTTCCTAAGCGTTTTTCAAACTCAGTGAGAAAAGGAATATTTTAAAGAATGGGACAAAACACTTGGAGAGAACTGGGACACAGACATGGGCTACATTTGCTGGTGTTCTCAGGAGAATCGCTCCAAGCAGAAGGAAGAAGCATTCATGGAATACAGCTGTTGAGACTCATTCTTTGACTTGCTGTTGGAAGTTAGGCAGATGAACCACAACTAGGATATTGGTTCCATCATTCTCTTTCAGTCAGCTCACACAGAGAGTAAGAAACCAGGCAGAAATGCCCTGGCTGGGGCATGGTTTCAGACACAAGCTGCATCACTGCATGTGCAGCCACATCTTTGGTGCATCCCTGGAGCTGCCAGCCTATTAGCAACCTTCCTTCCCACATACTTCTTTCTTTCCACCTAGTGTACAGATCTTGGGACTTCTCCCTCTCTATAGTAATGCAAAAAAAAAAGAGAGATTAGGTTATCCAGGTCTTTTGGATTATTATTTTTAGTCACCTATATTTTGCCTGCTTCACTAAGCAGCAGGTTTCCATTGCTTTATCCTGCATGAAAGACTACTGCCACCGGGAGTCTAATTACTTGGTTCCTCCTCTCAGTCCTAAAGCAAAAGGTTTTCACATAGCACAAAGGTGTAAAGAAAGATCAAGGGAATGCACTCGGCTCACTGGGAGCACTTCTGTGAAACGCTTATCAGTAGCTCCTTATCGATGTTAATCTGACAACACAGGTGTGAGGGAATGCCCCAGCTGGGACAGATCACTGGTAATCTGATCAGAAGTAACCCATTGTGTTCTGCTGGACACCAGTTTACTTGTTACCAGTTGAACAAAGGAACAAATTAAGCAAGCCTGATTAAGTCGTGTTGGTAACGAGGGAGGTGTGGTGGAGGGAGCTGCATGTCTTGGCTGTCTGTGGGTGTGCAGCTAATAACCATTACACAACACCCACAGACACGCTCCCTCGGGGTGGGGGGGGGGTGAGGGCATAGTAATTATAGAAAGGGTGTTTAGAAGGAAAAGGCATTTCATATTCCATGTTCCTCATTTTAATAACACATATGGCTGCATTGGGAAACACCTTCCTTAGAAAAGCATTAAATGCTGTGACCCACGTCCTCACTGCAGCAGCCACCACAGCACTTGAGCCAGCGCTGCAGTGAGCACCTTCACAACATCCCTTGGGGACAGCCCAACCTGCCTGGTGAGCAGGGCTCATCTCCAGTATCTGGCTGGAGCCAGGGTAGAAAAGCAGAAGGGTGTTCTTCCTGAAACACCTTGTACAGAGGTGGACACTTATGCACTGTAGATATGCTTCTCTGCAAGCCTCTGTCAGCCTCCTCATCCTCATTTCAGCTCCTACGGGGGTCCTGCATGTGCCCCCCAGGCCCCACCACCTGAGGGAAAAGAGGATGTACACTGGGCATGTAAGAGATGCAAGCTCCATCCTCCTCCTGCTGTGGTTCTGCCTTCTGCAGGCAGCTGCCTGGGGTCTCCTTCCCCCTTTGCTTTTGGTCAGAGCAGTTGCTGCCCACCAGTATGGGCTGCTGGGCACCTGAAGGAATGCTGCTGCTCCACAGAGGCCTCGCTGGATGTAGGAAGGGGTGAACAGGCTACATGCACCGTCTCTTTAGCAATTACACAAAACTGAAGTGCATTTCTGACTGTGGGAAGGAGGGAACACAAAGCCCCTGGAGCCACTGTCAGTCCTGTCTCAGAGGACCAGAAGGCATCTTCACTGTGTGAAGAAAATAGCTTTAAAACTCCATCATCCTGATCACTGTCATCTTCCCTGTGACTCTGTGTCTTTTGGCCACTACCATTACCTAACTGCTCAACTTCGTTTTGTCACCTCTGTCTCTTCACAGTTCCCAAAACAATGTCCTGAACGCTGAACTAAAGCAGCAGAAGAGCTAAAAGTATTTTAGCTAAAGTATTTTTGGGTAGAGCTGTGTTGAGGTTGTCATAGTCCTGATGCTGCAAAAGGAAGTTAATTGTTTATGCAGGAAATAATATTTCAGGTAGAAAGCTGTAAGAAATCCTTCAGTGCCTTACCCTTTTCTACAGTAATTTGTATGGAAAAATGGCTCAGCTCTGACAAAAGCACTAGAATTCTGAATAAGCCTTTTTAGAAGTAAAATATTGCAGAATATAGAAAGACTTTTTGGGAAGGGGAGGGACAATGAGAAAAACCTGTGTGTCACTGACAAGACAACATGAGTGGTTTGAGCAATGGATCCAGGCTTCTGGGCTCTGCTCACAGCACCAGCCTGTCATTCTTGGTGTCAACTATTAAATACTTGTCATAAGAGCAGTGCTTTTAGCTGCCAAAATCCTTTTTGCTTCGGACATCATCTATGCTAGGGCCTAATCAAACCTGCTGCTGCTAGGGAAGGATCATACCAGCTGATCAATGGGTAGGCTGGCACAAGTGGTGGGCAGGAAGGTTTCTGAGTGAGCATATGTAGTGTAAGTCCCCTGCATAGTTCCTTGTGAAAACAGCAGCCCAAAAGCCCCCAAAATATCACTCTGTTTCCTAAAAAAGAATGCAGTGCCCTCTTATTAACTAAAGGTCAAAAGATTATCAGTTAATGTAAATCCAGATGGTAGAGAAGAGCAAAAGGGTAAATCTGGAGGGTAGAGAAGAGCAAATACTCTATCAAGACTCAGTAAAATGTGCATTGCTCATTGCTCTAATTCATGTTGTGTTTTACATAATTCTCCACTCAGTATTGTTTTCTTTCCTCTGTATTTTGGGGGCAGCTTTGGTCATGTATAATATCATGTCTTGCTCAGAGTGTGATACTAAAGAGCCAGTGGTGTGCAGAAGCTGCTCTCAGCCCTGAGCAGTGAGTCCCACCCCAGCCACCATCCCACAGAGTGGGAACAGTCAGACCCAAGTGAGGAACTGTGGGGCCAAGGAGATGAACATATACAGATCACTTCTGAATTTAAGGTCTTCCACACACACGACTGACCCTGTGCTTTCATTTTAGAGTAATTCATATTTAGTTCTCAAAGAAAGAGAAAAAACAGTTTGAGAATGCAAATGGTGGCTGTTGCTTTGATAAATACTACAAGCCAAATTCATTAGTGGGCTTTCAAAGAGAATTGTTTTGTTTTCCCATCATAAGTAAGCAAAGAAATAGCATTCTCTATCATTGCTCTCATTTCAGAATGTAGCTGCTGGTTCTAGTGCTAATTACCACGTTCCTTCTGTGATGGAAAATAGCCCCACAGCATCTTAACTGCAGAATTTGGTTTTCAGGAAAAGAACAGTTTTCTGAGAACGTAAAAATGTGTCTTACAGAGTAATCAGTTTATATTTGAATATAAATGAGAGGTAAGGTTGCAATTTATTTATTTAATAGCATTTAATATACAATCATTTATACAGTGGGGCCATACTTATAGTGGTTTTTTATGTTATTAAAAATATTGATAAAACACTAGACATTCATTAGTTACACCATTTCCAAGTGCACAGAAGGATGAACAAATGTGTTTTCATTATAAGAGGTAATAATAATTAAGAGTGACAGCACCTTATCCTCGGGATCTGCCTCCCAGCAGCAGTTTGGCTGATAAAAAAACAGAAGTTAAGATAAGGCAGCAATTATTAAGACAAATCTTTTGAAGGGCTGTTTGAACTCCTGTGTCCAGCAGATAATCTGATTTTACAAGGTGCTCCAAGGGGGGGTAGACTGCATGGGAAGCAGTACCCAGGTGCAGGCCTTTAGCCCTTTGCACCGGCATTTTTACCTCTAGCCATTTCCCTGGTCGCTTCTTCTTTTGTTTGCTACAGCTGTGGCATATAAATCAGTCTTCATTCTGTCTCACTGACACCAAAGAGAAACACAGCACAAACAATGCAGAACACCAAGCCCCAAATGTATTAATCATCTTTTTTTCTTTTCTTTTTTTTTTTTTTTTCTGATCCCTTTCACCTATCTTTTTGGGGAGATTCAGAAATGGCTATGGGCAACTCAGTAATTCTTCCTTCATAAATATTAGATGCACAGAGAGCATGAATATTTGAGTAGCTAACTCTGACTTAGGTGAAGCCAATTGCTAATGGCAATTCATTTTTCCTCTGTGACACTCCACCAATAACAAGCATGAGGGGGGACAGGATGATGCAGTTTGGAGCTGGACATCAAAAGGGAAAGAAGGTGCTGACTGGGAACAAAGATGTTTTATTGATCAGGCCTTCAGATGTATCCCCCCTTACCTTGGAGAGAGTTTTAGTAGAGAGGTCCCTGCTCAGCAGTTATGTGTTTTAGGAACTAAATATTGGGAAAAAGTTCTAAACATAACTGATTTTGGTTATGTCACTGAGCTGCCATGTTGTGACGTGCTCTGCTGGGTGTGATGTTGCACACATGATGCGCAAACTGCAGTGGAAAAGAGCAGCCATTTCTTTAACATCCTCCACCGGGGTGCCCCACATTCCCACTGCTAAAACCGGGGCTTGCCATGGGAAAGGGCAGTTGGGATTCCTACAGCCCAGCCTCAGCTCCCCAGTGCATGGCCTTTCTCTCATTGACTCTTGCAGTCCTGTGCTTAGAGCACAAGTCAGATTAAGCAGCTCTTCCAGGGGAAAAATGCTCTCATTTTGGTCCTTAATGGAGTGTTTTTCAAGCCAGATGAACTCACCCTGCTGCAGAAGGGCTTCAAAGGATCTGCTGAAATGGTGTGACTGGAAGAAACAGGGCTTTCCCTTTTGGTGCTACCAGCTTAGCCGTAAAACTGTATGGTTTGATTTTTAATGAAAAATAGAAATTGTGAATTTATGCCTGAGGCACAGAAATGTAGTGTGTCTGGACCTGGGGAATGGCAATGAGTGAGTAATCAGATGTGACCAGATCAAACCTCAGCTGAAGTTCATGTTCATGTTTACATGGCCCAAGAGACACCAGCATGCATCTATCATTTTATATTGGTCTCAAATTTGCCATTACTAGATGAGTCCTTTATAATCTATTGGTAATACTTACACACATTTGTCTGTTTTAGCACACAGCTCCCTTTGCATGTGTTTTGCCTCAGGAAAGACCCTGTTAGGTCACTGAAATCACTTGAGCCTTTTTGCCAGGGCTTCTGCCAGTTCAGGGCAGCACTGGTGGTAGTTTGAACAGAATAGATGCTCTGGGCTTGCAGCAAGGCCTGTGGCTGCCTGTGCTGCTCTGTGCTCCTGCTCTCCATCATGGTGAGCCCCCAACCACATGATCCTGCCGACCATGCAGGACAACCTGGGGACTCAGAGGGATGTGCTGCTTGGACAGGGCTGTAAGGCAGGACAGCTTGGTCCCTGTGTGCTGCCTGTACATACCATAACAACTGCCAGCAGAGAGGACTTTCTGAGCCCAAGCACAGGGGATACTAGTACTCTGTTTTCCAGTATGAACCCTCTGTGGCAGGGACCAGCAGAGCAGCGCAGTTCCTCTGCCAAGGCAGGCTGTTTGGGTTGGCTCCCTGTCCCCAGGCACAGCTGCCTGAGGAGCCAGCCCAGCTCAGCAGCAGGATGGACCATTGGGCTTTCTCATTCCCCTGCAGCTCTGCATGTCTCTTCTTGTGCTGCTGCTTCAAGTCAGCAATACCACTGGCTTTTCACTTAAGGATGAATAGCATTGGTTAAGGTAATAAAAGAATAGCCATGACCACTTCTCTGTCACTTCAGCAGAGAAAAAGTGGTCAAACCCCTTGGCCCAGCTTATCTGGCTGCCTAGTCCTGGAGCTGGTTCACTTTCCACACCTGCATTTGCTTTGCTTTGCTTTGCTTTGCTTTGCTTTGCTTTGCTTTGCTTTGCTTCCCTTTAAAGAAAATCTTGCAGAATGCATTCTTTTCTCACTGTGTCTGTTGAAAACCTAGCAGGTTTTGGTCAGAAATTTTCCATTTGAGATATTTTACTTCTTTAAAAGAAATCAGAATTTTTGCTGGAAAACTAAGCATATGTTTTCTGTAGCTGAAAAGCAGCTTTTAGCTGAAAATCAGAATTCTCAGCTTAAAATAGTTTAAATGGCAAATTTTCAAGGGAGCCTAATAACAGTGTCCTACTTGCCTTACCATGAAACTGGATCAATAGGACCAGTCCATGTCTCACACGGTGAGGAGAGGCTCAAGGCAGCCTTTCCTTGCCGGACCACTGAGTGCTGGCAAACAACAGGAATGTTGAAGGCTGCACCAGAGCACCGCTGTTAACAGCAGCAAACAGCCTTTAACTCTGCAAGCTCATCTGGCTCTTGGACATCACCACTGCAGGTGGTGGCAGTGAGCACTGTTGTCTTGCCCTAAAGCAGTTCACACAAAAACACTGCTCATTCTCCAGACCTCTGCTACAGTGAGTTGCTGTTCATGGTATACGCTGTTTTCTGTAATGAACAGGTATTTCCTTGGTTTCTTCTATAGCTGTGCCTGTGCCCAGTGGCAGAGGAGTGGTGCACTCAGACTTGTCATGGCCCCAGGTATGCCCAAAATGCCACTGGGCTTATTGCAGTTGACTAGTCACATCCACGTGCTTCAGAATGAGCCTTCCTGGCACTGCCAGGAACAAGAAGTGCCTGCTCCACACCTATCTTGCTCCTGACAGAGCTCTGAGTGCCTGGGCTGGTTGCACCACCTCTAATTTCTACAGACTTTTCCTGTCCTAAACTAGGCCATGCAAAAATGGCAGAGGATTGTGATAGCATGGTTTGGGTTGGAAGGGACCTTAAAGCTCATCCAGGTCCAACCCCCTGCCACAGGCAGGGGGGTATAAGAGAACGCGCTTTCAGTCTGCAAAAGCAAAGGAAGAACTGCACACTGAAAGAAAATCCTGCTTTGTTTACAGGTTGCTTTTATTTACAAATATACTGAAGTGTCATCTCTCTCTTTTTTTTTTTCTTTTTCTGGTTTTGTTTAGAGAGTGTGTGTGTGTGTGCGCACGCACGTGCACGTGGGAAGGAGCATAATGTATGAGAAACTCGTGTATCTTAGCTGCCAGGCAATGGTGGCAGGAAAAAAAAATGCAGTGAATTGAAATTTAAAAACGCTAATAAATAATTTAACAATGACAAGTAATTAAATTAAAAAAAAAAAAAACATAATAAGAATCCGATCTACATACATTATGGTGGTTTGTTACCAGCACAGAGGGAAAAGAGCAGAGAGTCTATGGTGGAAGGCGGCTGGTTAAGTATGAGAGAGCATAGTCATATTTTTTTACAAGTTAAACAAATTGTAACAGACAGCTACAAAATACTACATTTCGATAACATAAATACAGAATATATAAATATACAAGTAATACAGCCATACACAGCTAAAAAATAGGGTGTTCACTTAAAAACAGAGTTCCCAATGCAAAGGAGCTGGCAGTCCCTTCACAGTCACTGCTGAGCAGAAACAGGGTGTGCAGAACCAAGGGGACCTGGCTGCATCCTTGTGGAGGGCAAATAGCTGTCAGTTTATTCAGATAGGCCTCAAATGAGCAAGACTGTGCTTAAATCCCATCAAAGCCGAAAGACTTCAGGTACCTGCCAAGAGGTAACAAGTCCCAGGTTCCCCCCTAACCAAGAGGAGAGATGCCTGAAGCCCTGGCCACGCTGCTGTGGCTGCAGCACCCATTGTCCCATGCCACTGGGCTGGTGATGGACCCACACACAGAGGGAGCATCTGCTGTTCAGAAACACATGACATGGTTTGGGCATGGGGCTGGGTAAAGCACTATCCTGAGCACTTGAGACCGCGTACTGTGGCTCCAGCTCCCATGGCTTTGATGTGCCTCAGTAGCCTCTCTGTCCTTTCATTGTTGTGACCAAGCTCCAGGCTTGTGAGAACCCTTCCCTTCCTCCTGGGTTCTGCTGTTAATTTCTAGTGGCTTTTAGGGACAACCAGAGTTATTATGACATGGTTCAAAGAGGAGCTCTCGCAAACCCCGGCTTGCAGCATCCCTAGCAGCTCACACAGCTGGGTTCCCTGGGGCACCTGTGGCAGTGGCTTGCGATATACTTCTGATCCTTAAGGAAACTGGAAGGGAGTCCTGAGCACAGTAGGAAGAGGTAAGTGGGTTCACATCATCCCTGGAAGGTTTGCCAGCATGGAGGACCTTCCCCATGCAGTGACAGCACAATGAGGTGGCTGAGTTGCTGCTGACAATGACCCCCTCAAAAGACCTGGTAACACTCATCTGATTTGTGCAGGGTGGCTTTCAAAGATCCACTCAGCAGCCATCATAAGGACTAACTTGAGTCACATCTCAGGCATGGTTAGCAGCAACTGAGCCAAGTGATTAGGATGTTATTCATGACAGAGTTTAAAGAAGAAAAGGAGATAAAAATGCCTAGAATAGTGTTTGAGCCATAGTGATTGCAACCACCAGTCCTTACTTGCAGTAATTTAACTGTCTTCCATGTTGTGACTGTGATACAGGTTTACCACCAGCCCCTAACTGCTTATGATACAGGGTTTAATCTGCAGTGCTGTGGTAAACAGGGGCTGAGAACAGCAGTGCACGGTAGGAATTGTCCTCTCAACAGTCAGCTGTGCAATGGAAAGGTGCTGCTGGTCAGGCAAGAGCCCAGTGGTGGGATCAAGGACCACACTGCTCAGCAACCATTCCTGAATGCCAGCAAATCTCTCATGTGCCACTGTTACCACCTGGTAACTGCACACTAAGGACCTTTGAGGAAGCTGGTGCTTGGTATATTCATTCTGATCTCACAACCATGTTTTTTAAACGTTACTGAGCAAACACTGAAACCTAATCAATCATCTTTTACTTAATTGCATCTTGTCACCACTTAAGCTTAACATGTATTCCTTGCTTAGCCAAAACAACATGATTGAAACACCGTCAAGAGCTCACTTGATGCATTTATATTAGAGAGGGGTTAATTTCCTAGGGAAAATGATCACTGTAAGGTGCATGTAATAAACTGCTGTCATGACCTCTAGCCTTCAAGCTCCCTTATGTGCAATCATTGTTTGTGGTTTCCGTGGAAGTGCCAGATGCTAAGAATTTTTGGCAAGACTTTATCAATTTGACTCAGTGTAAGATATTACTGTGATATGGCCCATTAAACATTTTACTTTCACCTGATCAGTGAAATTCCCTTGACAATGGAAGAGTAAAGCAGAAATCAAAAAGGTCAGAGGTTGCTCTATAATCTTTTACTGCAGGTCCCAGGTTAAAACCACAATGATCACACTCCAGTAGGGTAATTCATTCCACAAAAAAAAAGTGACATTTATTTTGCTTTAATGAACTTTGGCCTTTGCCAGATATAACGGGTCCATTGGAAATCGTTGGCTATGCATTCCTTCCCTTGACCAGCAGCAACCCACAGTGGCATGGGAAATGTTACGCATGCCAGAGGGCTCGACTGAATATGGGGGAACAAACAGCTAAGGCATCATCATCCAACACAAGAAGAGAAGCAGGGATGGTATGTACAAGCAATGAAAAGAAAGAGAAAAGGAAAAAAAGGGTAGCAGTCATCCAAAAAAAAAAAATCACCAAAAGATTATGGTTACTTCAGCTATAAAATGGAGTATCTGATTCTTTCCTTGGAAATGGATTGTTATTTCAACATCCAGCCCACAAGCAGAGGTAGAGTTGGGACAAGGCAGTTCTCCAAACTGTAGGTCACATTATAGTTCTCATATAAGTCCCTGTAAACACCAAAAATGCCATTTTGATCCTGCCAGTAATGAGGGATGAAGTAAGGTTGTGCCTATGTGTAGAGGCTATAAACCCAGTATGTTTGAGATGGTGAAGATGCTTTTCTATGATTCTAAAGTAGCACAGCAGAAGGGTGGGGAGGAAAACTTAATGAATCCATTGAGATTGGTGGTGATAAATGCTTAAAATGTGACGTATGAAATCTGCTTGCCTTCTACCCTGCAAGCAGTGAGGATCACCTGAGTTCTTTATAGATGTTTGCGGTCATGCAGAGAGAAAGGAAATTGTTATTTATTTTGATACACAGGGAAAGGGAGAAATAATTGAAGGGGATGGGTAAGAAAAGAAAATTCTTCCAATTTCAAAACATATCCAGGGGCTCACAACCTTCAACTGAAAATCCACATCCCTGTCAGAAAGCGAGCAGTGGTCGCTAGCAAAAGCACAGGGGCGCAATGGCCCCTTTTCCCTGGGCATGGCAGCCTGCAGATAGGGCTGCCACCACAGAGGGTGGAGATGGGAACCAACAGGGAGGGGAGTGTCACCCCAAATCCTCACTGAGACATTGGCTTCTTCGCTTAGGAAGAGCTGTGTGTGTGGCAGACAGCAGAGGGAGGGTTTGCCTGGGGTCTGCACTTGGCTGTCCTGCAGTGCACACACAGTTTCCTCCCTGGTGCTTTCCTCACCTCCACAGAGTGAAAACACATGCACGTTTTGCTTTTGCAACCTCTAACATGCTTGGTCCATGTTTCCATGCTTAGGTAGGGAATGTGATCTTATTTACTCCATTAGACTTATCATCTGATCCTTGCTATCCACCCCTCTGGGACACAAGGAGAACCTTCTTCCATCAGTGAAGGGGGGAGCAACTCTCTGAGAGGCTCCCCAGCAGGACCCCCCTCTGCCAAGGCCATAGGTTCTCCGTGCTCAGTGGATTTGCTTTCTTCCCAGTGGCACCCCCCACCCCAATGGGAGTCCCTGAGAATCCACACAGAAGGCGCTGAGTCCCATGGGAGACTCTGCAGCGCTGGCCTGGTACCAGTCCTCAGCGTGGAGAAATCGGATTAGCCAATGCTTTGGACTTGTTTTCAGCTATTATGGTCAATATATTAAAGGTATTTATTTAAGAAAGTGCCTATCCTGCCAATCTTTCCCCATGAGCTCTATTTTGAACACACCCTATAATTACTGATATTACCCTGGCAAATTTTCCCCATGAAGTTTTCTCCACTAAGAGCCATGACCGTACTTGTCTGCCTCTCCACATTATAATTATCACCAGGCAATATTTATAACTATACTATTATTATTTATGTTATTTTATGCCCTACGAAAACCTATATGACATATGCTCAAACTTCAGCATCTGAGACATTCAGACTTCAGCTGGGACATTACCTTCAATTTGTGTACTTGTTCATCTTACATTTGCACTAACAGGTTACTTGAGTATTTATTGTAAATACAGGAGTCCTGTCAGCATGAAACCTGCAGGACTCGGCTTAGACTTCAGCTCAACATACCTAAACCTCCCATTGTGATCTCTTTCATACTGTTTTTTCTCCAGTTAGAGCACATTTCAGGACTTCTGATGGTTCAGGCTAGAACTGTGTATCATAGATTCTTGCTGAGGCGAGATAATTAACTAAAGGAGTGCTTAATTATTCCAGATGGACAATGGAGCACATTTATGCCTCATGCAAAACATAAATAAACAGAACAGAATGAACAACACATGTTTGCCAGTCATGGTCTAGACTTGAATTTGGCACTGCAGTACTTCCAAACAAATGTAAATGGTTTATTCTTACACTTCAAAAAAAGAGAATTAAATAAAACTCTGTCTTGTAAGCACCTTTAGTTTTAATTATTTAAGATCAATACTAACCTAAATGCCTCTGTCCCTAACATGCATCTCCTCTCCAGGGTCATAGACCTTTCTTATTATGAAATCACTGGCTTTCTCCACAAATATTACTGTTAACCAGTTTCCTCAGTATCATATGCATAAGGGCTATAAACTAATGAGCAGATCTAGGTTATGTAGAAAAAGTGTAGAAAGGAAACAAATGTTGAACGTCACATTTACATTAACTTCTCACAGTTCAAATGGCAATTTATCCACAACATAGTATGAATCATGCAGTAAGAAAAGGGAGGAATCTCCAGTTTCCTTGATTTATTTGTCATATGGTCGACTGATGTCAGTATCAGTGGCTTTAAAAAAAACCAAACAAAACAAACAAAGCTTAAACATCCAAAAGAAAGGAAGAGAGAAAGGAGGAAAAGGTCTAGCTTTCCGCAAAATCCGTTTCCTGTACAACGATGAGCTCAAACCAAACCAAAGGCTTCTGACGAGCAGGGTCTTCTGTTCCTTCCGTGCTTGTCTCGTGGTCTGGTGCAAGCTGGGAATCAAGGGGATGGGACTGGTGGATGCGTTTTGCTTATATATATATATGTATGTATGTAGGTAGGTATTAATATATATGTACATACATACACATATATGCACACAGATACAGTCTTCCTAAAAATGCTCTTTGCAGTCCAGAGGCAGCAGGAGTCACTGTGAAGGAAGAGCTGGGCAACATATGGCTGTAGAGTCTGCACTGGAAAAAGTCACTGGCTAAATATACGCCGGCGGTTTGTTTTCTTTTATTTTCATGAGGCGAAATAGGAGCTCTGCATAGAGTACAGCCTGTCAATGGGATTTCCTACCCTAGCCTGCATGGAGTTAACTTCGGAAGAGGCAAGAAAACAGTCGCTCAAGCTAGTTAAAGAGGTATCACTGTCGATATCATGAAAAATGGAGTCGTTTCCTGCAAATGAAACGTATATGTTAAGCTGGATTCTGTGCAGGCAGAGGAGGACACAGTACACACGATGCTCACATGTTGCACGCTGCACCAAAAGGGAACGCTCCTGGTTTTGTTTTTACACGTTACCCTAATTTTGCATTAAGGGTCTGACCTACAAAGAGGAAGGCCAGCAACCAATCTGCAGAGTTCAGCTGGCAGCAGTGCCACTCGGAACTGCCAGGATTTAATTTATACTGCAGTCAGCAGCACAAAAGAGAGTCTTGGCTGACGATGGGAGCAAACAGTGCTGGGGAGGAGGAGCAAGTCCCTGGCTCCCTCTGAGTTGGGATCTGGCATTTGCAGGGGCACCAAGGCCCCAAGGAAGGTGGGACCAGACACTGAGTGCCCGTGATGGGAAAAGTGGTCTGAGAACCATAACCAGTAATGATCTTCATTTACACACAAGGTAAAAGACAGAACTACAAATGCAATGGGACTCAGGAGGAGACACCCAGCTTCCCTGGCCTCAAGTTAGCTACAGTTGTAAACATGCTTTCATTTAAGAAAATTCCACAATTCTGGGGCTGGTTTGGAACAGCACCTTTTATTTCCCTTAGCAAATAAGATTTCAACTTACTTCAACTCTGAAGGTACCAGAAAGAGCTGTAGCTCAAATCCTGTGAGCATTAAGAAAGTGTTAGTCTGGCTCTTTTTCCTCATGCGCCCATTTGAAATGGCTTTGTGCTCTCCCCTCTACAGTAAAGCGAAGTGCTCCTGGTCAGCAGAAACAAGTCTGACATAGCAGACCCTTGTGGCTTACAGCAAGGCCAATAACCACAGTCCAAGAAATCCTCTTAAATTTTATTTAAATGCCACACTGCAGTTGTCCAGAATCAATTATTAGGCATTTAACGCTTGTGATGCATTTACGGTACCTATCCACTTGAAAGTGTGTGGTCAGGAAATCACGAAAGCAAACCATCATCTTGATTTTGGGCAGCAAATAAAATTACACAGGAAAAAATGTGCTGTGGTGACACATCTCTTAGCAGCTTAAAAACCTGTTTTTAACAAATCCACACATCCAATCTGAGGGATCCTACAGGGGTGTTTATTCATTTTGGAATGAATAGATTGCTTCTTTTTATTGAAGGCACTTTTCCCCCAAAGCTTCTATGAAAAAGGAAAAACTTGTGAGGGAGCTAGAATTTGGTACTGTTTATTTTTCAGTGTCTTGGATATTCGTTTAAAAGAGTGGAGCTGGAGAGGTGATGTTGCTTGGTTTATCATTTCTCAGAATTACACTGTGAAATAGTTCTGAAGGGTGTCCAGAGCCTTGGATGAGCTCTCTTCTACCCCTTTATGTGTACATGAAAATATACACATATACAAAACTGACTGATAAAAATTCCCTGGTACAAATCCAGAAAACAATACTATAAAAGCAAGTAACTCTACTGAACGTGTGGGGTGTGAACCGGCATACGAACCCTGCTATTTCTGATGCGGCAGAATGATGCATGCCTTACCATAAGGGTTCATGTGGTCGCCTGGCATTTGTGGAGGGGTAAGACCCTGCTGAAATGGGTCTGTGCCATAACTGCTTTGATCCATTGCTACAATCTGCTGCTGTGGTGGTGCAAGTGGCGTGTAAGATGTCATCATCCCTTCCATTCGGTTGGACATTACTTCTGCAAAGCAAACAGGAGGGCACAGTCACTACTGAGGCAGCAGACAGTAGCATCAGCAGCAATACAGAACCCGAGCACAGAGGGGATGTAGATCAGTGTGTTCTGTCATTCAGGACACATTCACTTCCACATTTTGTCTGAGAGTACAACCCTGAGCAGTAAGTTGAAAGACTTGTAATTTCTGACTAAATAATTTCTGGAATTATTATTTAACTCTAGGTGTGGAGTTAAATAATACTGCAGGACCATATCTTCCCAAAGGCTGTCCCATGTGTGACACAGCCCTATTATTCTCTAACTTCTGTTGGTACCAGTTTTTCTGGCTCTTTGCAAAGGAGGATTTGAGGCTGCAAGACCTTGGGAGGTGGAGATGCTCAAGAGCATCCATGGAGCAGCAGGGTAAGCCCTGGTGCCTCTGTGGAGCTCCCTCTGCCTCGGCTGTGGCAGTGATGCTGATGATACCTTTGCAAGCAGCCTGCAGGACTCCTTTCTCAGTATCTACCTGGAGTGAGCCTCCTGGAGGTTTCCACCAATGAAAGCATCTCTGTACTGCAGATTTATTCTAGAAAAAAGGTAACAGCTTCTGTGTAAGCACCTCCAGGGCCCGGCCGCATGGAAGAACTCTGGGATAACCTGGGGTGGGCACTCGGACAGAGCACTGATGGTGGCACACATTATCCACAGCCTCATGCGTGCTCTGTGGGATTGTACTTAAGGCATTATGTGGGAATGGCACTTCAGGAAACGTGGTGGATTCTTTATCCATTTCTTTGCCTTCATCACAGATGCCCTACCTTGCCCTAGTCGCTGCGAGTTTTGTTGCTCCTGCTGCTGCTGATGCCTTCGTGCTAGTTTTTTCATCTGATAAAAGAGAAAGAACAGAACAATCTCATGGCTCCAAATGCAACAATTTTGTTTCCTTACAAAACTCTCTACAAATATAAAATCTATTAAAGCAGACCACTTATATTCATGCTCACACCACTGTGGGTTCAGTTTCATTTCTAAGCTTAAACATTTTAGTTTCTACTTCATATTTGCATGCAAAATTTACCCCCAGCTTCATGTTGCTTTGAACACATGAACTTAATATCTGTGTTTGAAAGTTGCCTTTCCTGTAGGATGCAGACAGCAGTGCATGCAAAATATGTACAGTTCAGTCCCTGGGATCCCTGTGGTATGTACTACATCTAGGTGGAGGGGGAAACTTGTGTTGGAGGACAATTTGTGCTTTACTTTTGAGAACTTGACAACCAACCTACCTTTGCTCTTTGGTTTTGAAACCAGACCTGGACAACTCGCACGCTGAGTCCTGTTTCAGCTGCTAGTGTTTCTCTGACCTACAGGAGGAAAAGTTTAACAATGTCAATTTTAATATATTTAGAAAAGCTAATCAGTTATGTACAGAGGATTATGCCTGTACTTACACTAAAAACTGCATGTACAGAATTACTTCTAAAAGTTCCTCATGTTTTTGCATAGTTCGCTCAAGTTCTGCCCTTCACGTCACCACCAGTTTCATAAGTACTGAACAAATAGTCTGAGCTGTGTAAAATGACACAGTCAAACTCAGGAGGAAACAGTGAGCTGGGTTGCTTTTTGCCACCTTCATCAGTGAAAAAATACATTCTGACTTTCCCTAGCTGCTATAAACAAGATCAACAGAAGGGTTAAGTTTCATAGAAAAGCAAGACTGGAACGAAAATAGTTGGTCCAAAGCTGAGCACCCTCTCACTAGGTAGTGATTCCCTCTGTAGTGGGAAAAAGAAGGGCAAAACCCACTTGTTTACCTGGGCTCTGATAGTCAAGGTCTATTTCATGTTCTATAACAGTCAAGTATTGTTGTTCAGCAGAAATCAGTCATGGAGCTGTTCTGCATGCTGTGAATACCAGGGGACAGCAATGAGCTGGTTGGTCCTGAGCTGCTAGTTGCTCCAGGTGGAGATGGCATTTGGGTGAGTATTACCGTATGCTGGCATGGTCCCTGGAGTCACCCCAAGGTACCTGCTGCTGTCCCAAGAAAGGGCAGGGAGCTGTGGCCTGACCCTGTCATCCCTGCGGCCTGGTGTTAGAGCTGACTTCTGGTCCCTGATGAAGCACTTACCTTCCTACAGGGCTTGGAAGACACTTCAAAGGATGCTTTGAATGCTCGTCTCTGCTGCGTAGTAAGTATTGTCCTTGGTCGTTTAGGTCTTCTTGGGTCCTTCCCATCATCACTTCCTTTTCCTTGTGTTACTTGTCCTTTGGTGGGCTTAACATCTCCATCTTCATCATCACTTTTAACTGGTGAAAAATAAACAGGATATGAAATCATACTTGTTCCACCAAGATTTAGTTGGGTTAGTGTGGGGTGTCCCTGCCCATGGCGGGGGGGGGTGGAATGATCTTAAGGTCCTTTCCAACTCTAACTATTCTATGAGTCTATGATTCTAAGATAACAGGGTGTTTGAGAACTGCTCTTCAGCTGCCCAGGTTCAACATTATCCCATGTTTCTCTGAATACTTGAAGCAACTGCAGGAAGGAAGAGACTGTCTTACATTTGTGTGCACTGCCTAAATCAAATGCCGTAAAAACATAAAAATGTGTCTGATTTTTAATTCAGGGCTTCGAAGTTTAGAACACGCTTCAATATTTCCAGGAATCAGGCACATAGAGACTTTGTCCCCTTCTGACATCGCTTGGTGCCCCATGTGCTCACCTCCTGCAACCACACCAACTGATGCACACCCTTTTCTTCACAGCAGAGCCACATCTGCTCCAGAAGCATTAGCTGCAGACAGGTACTACTGCCTGCACCACTATGGCAGCAAAACTGTGTAAGTGCAAATACCACAAAAATATCTCAAGCTAGTGTAGATTCCAGCTGTGGATTTGAACATTTTTAAGCTCTGGAGATAATATTCAATATAATCTTTGCCATCTCTTTCATGTTTCCCACAGAAAACATCAGAGTTCTTTCTCTATGTGCTATAGTGTGTCTATATGTGCATGCAGAAATCTCTCTTTCTTGGTAAATACATACAAATAAGTATGTGCTTGTGTAGACCAAATGGATTATTTGTTAAACTTTGAATATTCATACAGTCTGATGATACAATGTTTGTTAGCGTGTTGTAATAGAAAATACCAATTGCAATGGCAAAGTGTGAAGAGTTAAGTACAAATTTTGTTCTGAAAAACAACTTTTCAACTCAGCGTATTTTATTTCACCAGATTACTGATTTTTCTTCCAGAAAATGTTAGTATACTCTTATAGGGACTTCAGCATGAAGAAACACTCTGCAATTTTTATATACTCAAAGATCATGTTTGGGGAATTAACAAATTAGACTTTAATTCATTTTAGGGCCTGATTATTATGCACCTAGCAATCTAATCACCTTTTACTTTAATAAGCATCTTTGGCCTAATGATTAAAGAGAACTTCAGTCATTTTAATAACCATGACATTATTAACTTTCCAGCATGCCATTTCTGAGGAAAGGTTTGTGAGGATTAACACTGCTCATTGGAGAGTTACTTTTGTGTCCAGTGGATAAATATTTGATTGGAGAAGGACACATTCTCAGCCAGGGCTATGTGAAATCATTTGCTCTCACACAGGCATCTGGGAGATCTGCGTTTTCTATGTATTAGACAACGGGAGACAACACATCCCATTTAATTTGTCAACTTGTTTTTCAGGTTTGGGTTTGGCTAACAGAGAATAATGAGGGGGGGAAAAGAAGCATCTCCAGGAGTAAGAAACTACCCCTTGTGCCAAGGGGAAATGGAATTGAAACCAAGGTTGTTTTGTCCCACTGTGGTAACTTGCTGATCAACACAAAATAGAAAATGTGTCCTGAAGGAGAGCCCAAAGCACATCTCCAATGCAGCTACCAGTGCAGCATGATGAGGGAGGAAGGCAAGGGAGAAGGATCCCCATCCCATTGCTGCAGCACGGGGACAACCCAGTACGTGCAGCTTCTCAAAGGGGCTTTGTCTGAACACAGATAGGCTGACAGTGGGATGCTGAGGCTGGTGATGAGAACGACACGCTGAAGGACAAGTAGGAAACTCACAGGCCTGGGGCAAATTCACAGACCTTGTGACGTGAGATTTACAGAGCAGAGCACTCAAGGCCCTGCAAATGCAGTATGGCAATAAATAACATGCTCCTCCAAGAAAGACCCCAGTCCCGTGTGTCCTGCCGAGTTAGCAGTGACCTTTGTCTTGCAGCATTCCTGACATCAAAATACAAATTTCAGTAATGTGGAGAATATGGCTCTCAGATTAGAGATTAAGATAATTACTGCTCTTACCTAAATTAGAATAATGCATTTTCCCATCAACCAGAGGCAAACATTCATGTCATTTGTTCACTTAATGGAATGGTAATTGTTGATTTTCTTAGACATTTTCTTGGGAAACAAGTGCACAGTTATGATGGCTGGCAGCAATTTGTGTACACACTGTCTCCAGGTTGGGGATCAGCCAGGGCACACTGGCAGCAGTTTTCCAATCTCTTTGATCATATACGGCACGGAAAGGAGGCATCCCACGTCTCCTCGAACGGGCTGTGATCTGAAAGCCAGTCCTCACTGTAACCCCTGCTAAGTCCCTGGGATTTGGACTGGAGAACCTGAGCCCAGTGTGTGAACTATCTGTCCTGTGCACTACTGTGTTCTTAACCCTGGATAGACAGCAAATGGATTTTGCTCACACTCTCTTAAAACTTTCCCTAGGAAACAGGTGGAGGAAAGGAAGCATCTGTCTCTCCATCACTGTGAAGAACTTGGGGAAGACACCCATCATCTGCTATCAGGTATGAGGGCTCCGCTGTCTTTTTTAGGAGGAGGTAAAAGCTCTGGTCACAGTATGGTGACACTTGCCTTAGCCAAGCGTGCAGACTCTTGCAATCACACCATTCAAAGCCCAGGTTCCTCTGAAGAGAGGGATCACTCTGGAGATTCATAGTAGATCATTTTACTAAGATATCAAGCCTGACGTCCCTTGATCCTAAACAGTTTGCATTCATCAGGAGCAGTGCAGGACCGCCAGGAAACTCTGGAGATCTATAGCAGGCAAACTTTGTTTTATTACTGCTTTTATTTCTCTTCTAGGTGAGCCCACTTACCTGCCTTAACAGAAGCACATTTGCAGGCAGCCTCACCAAGCCTGCAGCTGCCCTGGCTTCCTGCACTACACATACTATTGCTGCAGCACAAACCCACTTCTCAGTTTCATTCAGATTCTCCCAGTACTTCTGTGTTGTACCTGAAGTTACTGTCTGTGCTTAGCAGAAAGAATACACTTGAAAATTCTGTTACTACTTTGTCCACTTTCCTAGCTCAGTGCCAACAGTGGATGTGCAGAAGATCCCCTGAAAAATATGTTAAGTGGATAGAAGAATGCCTGTGGAAAGCAGTACATTTGAATGAGGCCTTGGGTAACTGAAGTCAGGCTGATTCACATTTTGGGATCTTACAGAATACTACATTGACAAAACCTAAACGTTTTTGTCCTTTACTAAGCAGCAAGTTCAGGGAGGGAATCAAGCTAGGGAGAGCAGAGTGCAAGTAGGGATTTCTTTTAGCTGTGCTGCTAATTTGCATGTGTATATAAATAAAGTAGATGTGCAAATGGATATACGTTCCTATAAGAAAGCTCTACAAACCCTTGCGGCTTTTCCAGTCGGAGCAGGTGTGGGAAAAGCTCACCTGAGTCTGAGTCGTCTGGGCTGACCGAGCTCAACAAGTCTTTCTCTTTTTCATAGTCACTTTTGCAGAGCAATTGCCCTTCCTTGAGAACAAACTCGTCCCCTTTCCTCAGCTGTCTTTCGCAGACACAGCAGCAGAAGCAGCTTAAGTGGTAAACACACTCCAGGGCTCTCATCACGAATTCTGTTGGGGCGATCTTTTCCATGCAGCCACTGCACTTGGCAGCAAACAGCCTGTAATAAAGAGAGGCAGCAAAGTCAAAGGGAACGTCAGAGCATACACTGCATGAATTCAAACACAGCAAATTCTCTAATTTAACTGCAGATCTGTTTGGCTCATGCTTTTTCACACTGCAAGACTTGCATCCATAGACTTGGAAACATCACATGCACACACTTTATTCAAATCCCAATCCCTCTGGTCTCAAGATTCCCAAATCACCTTTGCTGGGAAAAAAAAAAAAATACTAAGATTTGCTGTTATCTCACTGTTTTGTTCCTCTTCAAAATGAGAAACAAAAAGGAGCTCTCAGAGTATAGATACCTTGTTCAAAACCAAATTTACTTTAATGCACCTTATAGAAGAAGGACCAATTCACACTTTGCTTTACACAGGCTCCCTGGTTTCAGCACTTAAACCCTATTCTGAGCAGATTTCATGACTTTCCATTTTTGGTATTGTCTGTCTCTGAGGAGGCTGACAAATGAACACAGAAACAGGCACAAAACCTCAGCGCAATTGCTGAGAAGACGATGCGCACACATGTGCGATCGCACACATGCAATTGATAAAGTCAGGAGTGAAATAACATGGCTTTTCCTTGGATGTTGAGTTATTCCAGAACAACCTGTCTCTGAAGGGAGTACTGTGCATTTTAAATGGTGTGAAACATCCTTTGGCAGAGATAGGCAGTGATACAATCTGCTAAATTACCACTATAATCACAGGCTCTAGAATATACACTACTCAAGACTAGTTCTTATTAAACCTTTAAAAATCCCCTTTCCTCCATCATTAATTTTCTAAGATAAAGTTAGGATGATTCAGATTAATTTTATTTTGCTTTTCTAATGGCAACTGGGAATCTCCCTGAGTGAGCTTTTAGGAAGAGAGCTGCTTCAAAGAAAGATGAATAGCCAAGTTACGTCCCTGTATCACGCAGTGGGCTTGATGATTTGAAATTCAGTGTCTTTTATAGCAATATATCAAAGTGCAAGGTGCATTAACATTTACATTTTGGCAATGAAATTAACACAACTGCACCCATGTGCTCATAGGGGGGAAAAAAGGAGATTCTGCCTTTTGGGATGGGGTATGCTGATGGTTGTTTCGGCCTCAAAATTATCACCTTTTATAAAAAAGGGCAATTATCTTCAATTTTAGAAGGCACAAGCTGTGGTAGTTCCTGATTCCTCCAAAGCCTCCATTTTGTCTGAGCTCAGTAGTACAGCAAAATGGCAGTCACTAGCTCCTCAGCAAGCGATGGAGTCACAGAACGGGTAGGAGGGAAAGGAAAATGTAAATCCATTTACACATGGCATCTAAAGGAAGGCTCAGAGCCCAGTAACTTGTGGCATTTCCCCATCTGTATCTTCTGATCTAATAAAAGAGATCTACACTATTAACCTTGCAGGCTCGGTGCGTACCTCTGCATGGCCACAGCCACGAGGTAACAGCTGAGCACTGTATGAGCCACGCAAGGTGGACTGAGCAGCTCTTATTTGGCTACGTAATGAATTAAATCTATTAAAGGGACACTGATGCTACACAGGACCCACGGGCACTGCTAGTAAATAGGCCATCTTATTTCATACGGGCTTGTCTGCAAGGTTTTCTTACAATGCTTTAGCTAGCAAATTCCCAAGCAGGAAATATTTTTATCTAGACACAGTAACATATCTGAAAGGATTAAAGGACAAAGGAGAAAGGGAAAAAAAAAAAGAGCAAACAGATTTTAAGCACTTTAAAAAGTTGTTTCTATTTAACTGCTTAAACCGATTTGACTCAGTTTAATTAAGCTTGTATCTTTTGTCTGAAGCCTGTTGTTATGATGGAGCGCGCTTAAGCACTCCGCAGATTAGCAGATGTGGTGTGAAGGCAGCGGCTCATCCACACCGCTGCGCCGGGTGACACCCGCTCGCTGCCGGCACGGACGGGACGGACCCGACGTGCGGGTTCCGGTTCGGGGGCCGCGGCCGGGGGAAGCTGCGGCGCTTCAGATCGGTGCTGCTCGTCTGAGCCATCGGGAAAAGGAAACTGCGGATTCTGTCGCGACAGCGCTGCGATGGGACCAAACCGCTGCGCGCCGGGGTCTGCCTCCAGAGGGGTACCGCGGGCGCGCAGGGCACCGAGGGCGCACCGGAGACCCGCTCCCCCAGCCTGGCAGCAGCAGGTTCCCACCTCCCCTCCGCAGAGAGGAGAGAACGGGGGGGCTTTCCCTGGGATGAGGCTGGCGCCTGAGGGGCCGGTGCGCGGCCCGAAGCGAGCGGGAGCGGCGCTGCGGTGATGGGCGCATCCCCCCGACCAGGGCTGCGGCGGCCGCCGGGCTTCTTCCACGCAAACCGCAAAATACATGCAGTGAAAGTGAAAACACGAACGTCACACGGGTTACACTTAATTCCAAATAGGAAAGCATATCCACCCTTCACAGTCCTCCTAACTGGGACGCAAAACCAGCCTCCTCTCTTCTCAGCCTTGTGCATGTTCCTCACCTGAGGAGCCCCCTCACTGTCACACTGCTTTACTGAGTGGTTTTTTCTCACCCTTTTTCTTCAAAATAAGATGTCTAAAGCATAAATAGAAATATTTTATGTTACTTATTTGCGACTGACTATTGTCACGGAGATGGGGCTTTCAGCACCGTTTCCAAAGGCAGTCTTTTAGTTACAACGAAATACATTGTTGCCAATGTAGTATTAACTCGTTCAAATTACCATTAAATTGGCCTGACAATACTGCACGAACTTTCTATCTTTAACTTGTCTGTTGTCAACGTAAGAAAATTCCTTGCTCTGTATTCAGATGATACTCCCCGCATTATAACACACACACAAATACACTGCACCGCATTGGATTGGATTCTAAGATTATAAAATCTTCATTAACTTTATCTTATAAAGTGTTTATGGGCATTTTTTCAGCTCCCAGAGAGTAACCCAAGGTTATGCACTTTTTTTTTGCACGAGGCAATCTCACAACAGGAAACTAATCTTGACAAATGACCAGACTTTGATATCTGTGATCTAAAACACTGCTCATTAGACTGTTCATTTTATAAACGAAAGGTAATAAACCTGTTGAGAAGTGTAGGATAGCAGGAATACTTTACAGATCACCCCTTTGCAAGGTTTCAATCGCAGCCATAAATTTGAAGGGGAGCATGCAGATATTCTGTGCTGAGACAAAGCCTCTGTCCCACACCAACCACATTTAAAGCACGAGTTCTTTTGCTTTCTATACATTTTACAAATAATTTGCATAACTCTGGCTTTTTACCCCCATGGCTGATTATCTCCAGCTCTCTTAAGTTAATGTCAAACCTCAAAATCCTTGGACTTGTTAAAGTATGTGGAGAGTGGAAATCAAATGCCTTTATTAGAAGCCCCAGGAAATCTCCGACTCCTAAGCACAACGAAAACATTCCAAAGAAAATTGTTCAAAGAGGACAAAGGAGAAAAGCAGAACAAGAAAACCTTGTTTTGAATCAACGATTGCAAGAGTTTTATAAATAAATTCTGTTGCCTGGACAATTCTGAAAGACAACTCAATAGGTTTAGGAGTTTTTAAGTATGTTTGCCTCTATGCCTGGAACACTTGGGGATTCAGCTGAGCTAAAGCTTGGAACAATGGCCTGCCTGTCCATCTGAGTATTGGTAATAAATGCTGTAAAGCAACTTTACAGTACTAGAGAGTCAAAAACTCTTCACCAGCTAAAACTGGGTGAACTCAACAAATTAATTTTGCATAGATATCAGGGGCAATGAAAACGCTAGGACATGTGGTCCCGTCTTTAAACAGTAGATGAAAATGTTCACCAGCGGAAGAGGCCATAAAGATTTTATTTGTTAGGATATCCCTGTGAAGTCAGGCTGAATCAGTAATCCTTAGAAACAACCACAGTTACATGATCCACCGTGCCTTCCTGCATGGGCACAACCATCTGGTGTTTAATACGTACTACTGATTTATTATCTCTCGCGTAGTTATCTTGCAGTAAGTTTGACCCTGCTCTGCTCCAGAGAATCACGGCTCTGCTGTTGACTCTTCTGATGTCCTGACAACCCACCCTTACCTTCCTATTGCTCACCCAGGTCCTTCATTTCCTCCTGTCTGTGGGCAAATAGATTTTAATTGTTTTATTATAACTAATTTAATCTGTGCTGAGAGATCTCCATGTGCAGCACGAAATTTGCTGTTCATATTAAGTGTGGTTCAAGAGGTTTGTTATACAGGACTGAGGTATAAAAATAGACTAATTCAGTCAGGTTGTTTATTTACTGGACCTCTGCCGTGAAGCAGTAAATAGGAAGTTATTAAGCTGTGTTTGATATATGCAAGAGGACAGATGCTGCTGTCTACCTATCAGAGACATTAAATCATTTTCCCTTCTGTGTTATCCTGACGTTACGTGTTGCAAGAAACCGCAGCAGATACCTGGCTCTTCTTTATTTAATAAATATGCAAAGATGGTGGTCACAAGCTTTTGTAAATATTGTAGGTATAGTCTGTAGCTCTGCTGCTTTTCTTCCTGATAATACCCTGCATATAACATCCCTATCATCATATAGCCAGCTGGGAATTCACTTTGTACTTCTATAGTACAAAATATGCCGGAGCTGAAGTAAAATGTATTATGCTTTTCAAACAACTGAGTGTTATTAAAAGAAGAAATTAAATTATTAATGAATGACTCTTTCTTAGGGAAAATTTTCTATCCTTCTCTCTCTTTAGCTGACATAGAAGGGGAAAAACACTGCACGGGGTTTAGCCAGCACAGGACTTGGACGTTTTTGTAGTGTCATACAGCTCATGGGCGCTTATAAAAAAGAAAAACTGTTGCTTGGTTACACTGAATTCTGAGCATTCAAAACATCTCGAGTGCACTAAAGCAAAACAGAAATATTATAATTGTATGATCTGAAAAAAAAAAGAACCCTAAAAAAAGAAACAATCCATTTCAAACATTTTCCCTGCAGAAAAAAAAATAATTACATAGTTTATTAAAGCTGATTTCACAGCTGAAACTTCAGTAAAAGGAAGCTAATTCCCTTTCACTGAGTGCTAATAAAGCATGTGCAAAAATTAAAAGTTTCTGAAAGAAAAAATTTAATATTTGGAGAGAAACTAAAACAAAGAAACCTTTTTCTTCTTCAGGGAGAACTGAAGAAAGTATTTATTAACCCTCTATCCACAGGTGCTGTAGTAAGCACACCAACTACTGGTGAAAGCTTGTGTTTAAAGCTGTGCTTCACAATGTGGATCTGGATTCACAGGTTAAAACATAGCTGATCTGGGTACTGAGATACTTTTTCTGCCTGCGCACATTTCACAGGTATTCTCACAAGTGCCACACAAAGGCAACCTAAAGGATAAAATGATGATAGAGACCACATGTTATCCCATGCTAAGCGAAGTCTTGCTCTGAGGCTGGTGGGAATTTGACCAGAGACGTAGTCAGAGCCACAAGCTCACATAACTGCTCTGCACACCAAAAACGGACCCACCACACATGGGGCCCAGGCAGTATCACAGGGTGGTCATACCTGGATGATGGCTTGAGTCACAACCACATCCATAAGAATACTACCCTTCATTTGAATTCCTTCCCAATGGAGTAAGAGGGAAAAGTCCCATTTGCCTCAATAGGAGCAGGATTTGGTTCATTCATTTTAGACCCTGCAGCAGGGACAGCGGTGCTGTGTGTACCTCTGTGCCACCATCACCAGCCTCTACCGCAACAGCCAAATGATAGCTGACAAAAGCCTCCTGCCCTGTGTTCATCTTCTCTCTTTAACAAAGGAAAGAAGCAGTCCGTGGTCAGCGAGCTGGTGTCCCTTCATTGAGCAGAGCTCAGGGCCTCGCAAGGGCTGCTCCAGAAGGAACCTCGTGCAGACCAGCCATTCCCAGCTCCCTCCCAGCACACCAGGACACTCTCAGATGCCGCCTGCTCTGACGGGAGATCTTTGGCAGGGGAATGCACTGGCACAGCTGCCCCTCACGTGGTCATGAAATGTCACCTTCTGGAGAGGTCCTCAGGCCATCAGGCACACGACTCCCACTGCCCAGTCCCCAGTCCCAGCTCCTGCAGCTGAGGCATCCCAAAATCCCATCCAAGGGTGGGCCAAGCATTCGCTGGCTGCACCAAAGCTCTGCACAATGGCAGTTCTGGGGTCAGGACAGTGATGCCGAGACAAATGGAAAAGACCCACAAACGGATTCACCAACATGCATTAAGACACACAGTTCAAAGCTGCCATCCTAACCTAACTTGCTCAAGTAGGGCCAGAATGACCTGAAAAGTTACATCTTCCTTAACTATAAAGTAAAACATAAAATGTAAAGTGCAGAGGAGTTTCTCGCTTCGAGCAAAATGTGACAGAACGGATTCTTCTCTTTGCTTAATTTTCACCCCCTAATTGACCCCTTTGTTCAACTGTCTTCCATCACTGCCATGCAATTCTATTTTATAGCATTTTTCCTTACAACACTTTGATGGAAAAATTTATGAAGAATCGAATTATTGCTGTTAGAAGGGAATTAAAACAATTTTTCATTTACAAAGTCACTGATATTGCTCTACTGTGCTCCACCTTTGGGAATCCAATTGCTCTTCTCAGCTACTCCCATTCCTCTTTATAGCACGGCAATTGCACTGTACAGATTATGGCTGCAATTTTCTCCTAATCTGTTCTGTAGAATAGAAACTGTTATAAAAGTTAAGGGCGCCAATTGAATTGATGAAGCCAGGGCTGCAATTAAGAAGCCTAATGGATTAACAAAATATGAAGATTTCGTTAGAATTATATTTTTAGGCAGTGCAGACATTTGGGAAACAATGTTATTTTTGTCTAAGAGTTTAAAAAAGGCTGGAGAGGCTTTTGCTGTTGTGCTTTTTGTACTGCTTCAAAGGATACTGAAGCGCTACAAAAGCACAGTACGTGTTGGGGAGTTTGTACTTCTGCTGCAGCTCTGCTGAGCGAGGTCATTACCAAAAACCAGGGTTTTCTTCATTTTTCTTCCTGGAGTTTTATTCAGTTATTTACACATATTAAACCAAATCCATCTTTATTTCCTACCTGTACAACCTGACTGACTTCCACTGGGTGAAATGGCTTGTGCCCAGCGCGGAGCTGGGCCTTATTTCATCACCCAGCTCAGTGCAAGGACCTCCTGTCTCCAGCGTGCTGGATATGCACTGGACTGGTCAGATGTCTTATCCTTCTTGTTCACTAAGTGGCACACTGAATTTACAGTTGCCTTTGAATTTACATCACCAACAACACAGGGAAATTCTTCTAATATAATTTTTATATGAAAATTCACCCTAAAGGCCCTCTAAAGCAGGGAAATTGCACTGTCGGTGATTCACTGCCCCGGCCTTCACTTCTACAGGAAAAAATAATCGTGTGTCAAAGCCATTCAAATGTAATTTCTAAGTTATTTCTCGGCTGGCAAGAATGTCTTAGGGAAAGAATTTACACAGGGCCTTTCCTCTCAACTAAGAACATTAAGAGGAAGAAACGTTATTTGCCAGCATAAAACAAAATAACTTCCTGTGCCTGCTGCACTGATGCTGTACAAGAGCTTGTGCCCAAACCCATCAGCACAGCCAATTTAGCAACTGATTTGCAAGGGAAAGATACCTTAGTCCTGTGGTGTTAATGTCTTTACAGTGGGGGGTCTATTGCCAGCTTCTCCAAACTCATCAACACAATCTATTATTAATACCCAGAAAGGCTTTATAGTATCTTTATAGCACAAGGCAATGAAAGCTCTGTGGTGTAATCTGTTATCTATATTGCAAAAACATGTGAAATAAAACAAAACACAGACACTTCATAAACAAAATGTTTCATCTGTTACATCTCTCTGCCTCTCCTATATATAAAGCAGTAGGGTGCAGGAAAGGCATTCAGAGAGATTTGCTGTTAGATGTGGGACCGGCTTCTTTTTAGATCTTATTTGTAATGTGACAAACTTTAAACAATGAAAATTTCTGCTTCTTTCAGAGATGAAAATGCTCAAGGTCTTTGCAAAATCAGGCTGCATTTGAACAGCAGAGCAAAGGGCTCTCAAAGCAAAATACAGCACCTAAACATCCTAAAGGTACACGATGAGCTGGTCAACACAGCGCAGGGACACAGCCCCTGCTCCCACAGCACCCAGGCAGAGGCAGGTACTTACGGTAGGGGCATTGCCATGGTAAGAGCTCAAGAATTTGCCTCCAGTAAGCAGCAGCAAAAGCAAGAGCCCACTGGCATCGTCCTGGAAGCAGTTATTTGTTTGGAAAACATTCAAGAACAGAGTTTGAGCAGCTGGATTTTTTCTTCTGTTATTGATCTACATGTCAATATTTTGTATGAAAAGCCCAGAATTGCCCCAGACTTCGTCCCTAGGAACAGACACAATCAGAAATATCATTTATCAGCAAATAAGTACACACACAGTTTAAAACCCAGGAAGATTTTGTTTGGAATAAACAGACTGTGGTAAAGGTGGAGGTGAGAAGGGGGTATGGAGGAAGTTTTGTATACTCCATGCATATATGTTTGCAATACAGTAAAGAACCAAAAAAGCCCTCAACACAGGCCTGTGTCTTATTTCCCAGATGCCCTTTTATGTTCTTTGCCTGCTGAAAATAAATTGTTCTTTTGTAGTGTTTCTCTTTTCAGTCCGACTGTCAGCTATTATTTTTCTATTTCCTCTTTTTGTCACTTTGCATTATTTTTGGTGCTGTAATTCCCATTTGTTCCCACTCCTATCTTCCTGTCTCCCATTGTTCCATTTTTTAATCCCCAGTTTTACTCTTCTTCGGCTCTTTTTTGGCCCATTCTCAGTAGGGTTTGAGAGAATACCCAGGCGTGACTCCCTGCTATAGCAACCACACCTCCCCAGGAAAGCCACAACAATCTCTTCGGGAGGAGGAAAGTCTTTCACAAGCTGGCAGCAAAAGTAAATCCTTCTTCAAGGAACAAGGAGGATTAGCAGAGAGCAGTGGGCTGCAGACTTAACCCTACCCCTCATTTCTTTAGAGCACCAGTCACTCAGAACCCTGCTGGGATGTACAATTAAATAGAACCCAAAAAAATCCTGAATGACACAAGAGCCGGATTGTGTAAAGGTTTAATTCCACTTTAATACCTTTCCAAGTTCAGAACTCAAAGATAGCAATTTAACCCAAGAATCCCCATCTGAGCATGAAAAGTTGCTGCTTGTCTTACAAAAGTCCTGCTATATTCTGCTCTAAATCGTGCTCTATTAGCCTGACCTTTAATGGATGATTTTTCCCCCCCCATCATCTAACATGGTTTCTCTTTACTGTCCTTCTTTCACCATCTTTGTTCTTGTGACAAGACACTGAGGGAAACTGTAAAAAGGACCACTGGAAAAGGAAAAGGAGCACTACAGAAAGGACAAAGTCCCAAAACTCAGGCAACTAAAGGTGTGTCCTGCAACGTCTAAGGATAATTTATTCTTGTCATGTCAAGTCACTCTTATTAACATCATGTCAATTGCTTATTATTATTAATACTATGATGGAAAATAAATAGCTCTCTTAATATAGGCTTTTTTAAAAACTCCAAACACCTGATTCATCTTTTACATTAGTGAACAGACCAGCCGGGTTACTCTAGTATGGGCAGTTACTGCAGTTGCTCCATGAACTGAATTTTTAGATTAACAGAAAACTACCAAAATTCCCTAGCTTCTCTAAGGCCAAATATGGTTGTTAGAGTCTTAAAGACTTAGCTATCAGCATCTGTGTTTGTATTCAGGCTTTGGTAAACTAGACCCTCTAAACCCATACAAAAAGATTTAGCAAGGCCCTGTAGCATGTCCAGACCCTCCTTTTCCTGGAACGTTAGCACAGGTTTTAAGTTATTCCAGCAGTTAAACATATATCATGCAGGACACTTCCACATGTGTGAAAATGAAATCCCATTAGACACCAACAACATTATTAGGCATGCAAAGAGGATTATTTCCTTAAGCTCACAGGACTGAAAGGTTTGTCTAAACATTTTATTAACTTTTTCAGGACTTTTTTCTTTTTAATTAAATGAAAACTTGTAAGTCAGTCAAAGCTGGAAAATACTTCACTTTTGTGGATGTATATTACGCACACACATGCATACAGGGAGGAAAAAACAGAGATGCCTGTTAGAAAGTGTACAAAATCCCCACTACATCATATCAGCATAGCATTCCTTTCTTCTGGTGAGAAAATTTGTATGGCTTAGAATTGTTCTCTAAAAGCACAGAAATATCCCATGGTATTCCTGAGGGTTCCATAAATCTTTCCAAAAATTAGGTGCTTTGCTGAATATCGGGCTGGGAAATAATCCTGCTCTGACTGTACTGTCCTTTGTACAAAGTTGACAAAGCACGTTTCAACCGCAATATGTGCTGAAATGGGATGCTGTTTCCTCACCCGTAATTCTGAGGTTCTTAACATCATCTGCTAAAGATAAACAGGAGGAGAAGCTGCGCCATTTTTTGCTTCAAGTAAGTGATATGAAGAACTTCAGTGACACCATCAGGTCCTCATTTACAGGCAAGAGACTTTAAAACACTCAGCTCCATTGAGAGTTTGGTCCTAAATCTATCTTCTACTACTCCCTTACAGAGCCCCCAGCTTTGGCATTAAAGTTGTTAGCAGTGTCTCAATTTGCTGTTGGAAGGAAAATGATTCCTTTTTCTGGATCTCACACCAGCACATCACACTTCACCAAAGAGCTTGCGCTGGAAATCCTGGGAATGCCATCGGCGACACTGCCGCACAGGCTCGTATATGCTACCTGCCAGTCGCGAGGGACACGTCAGATGGCCGCAGCCGACCTGCTCATTCCTCTTGTTCTCATTTCACTGACAATAGGCATTAAAATATTTAAGATTTGCTTCTAGCGCTGCACGAAGCAGGCAGGAAATGTAGAAGCTTGGGTGTACAAGTTAATGAAATATGGTTGGGTGAACATAAGCTCTTCATTTAGACAATAACAGTTACCGCTGCAGTTTCTTTGTACCCGCTTTATGAAAGTCATAAACTCTCCAAAGAAAAGCATGAGCTATTTTACCCTGATGGTCTTTGACTCCCTCTCACTACCTGCTGGCGCAGTTAGAAAGTATGAACTGCCTTTGAACAGATTAGGACCAAGTTAAAGTGTGACAACATCTTAAGCTTTCTCCACATGTTGCCAATGATTTCCAACTAAAGATGTTACCCTCATCACTTCTGCCACAATGATAAGAATCTATAGCCCACTCACTTGAGGAGATAAAAGCAGTTTAGCTGGAAGTATAAAGTACTCTGACTTGCTAAGCCGAGTGGCTGGCTGTCCCAACCTAGCTGATTTTTTTCCCTCTACAAAGCACAAAATCCTTATCATTAGGGACTTAAGCTGCTTTTTATTTTGAGACAAAAAGAATACTGTTTATTGGCATCCAACTCAAACCAGCTGTAAACAGTTGCTTTGATGAAGAAGCAGCTACAACTTCACTATGCCTGAAGGCACATAGCCACTGAGTGTCAATCATTAAAGGAAGAATGTAAGGTGTATGCAGGGTCAAAAGAAGGCCAAGGGACATTTAAGACCTCGGGGATCCTGGATAGCCCAGCTTCCATTTAGAACCAAAAGAGGATTTTAAGCTATTCTGCTGCATGACCTTTATCTCCAGAGGCAGCTCTGTGGCCGGGCTCAGCCCTGAGAAGACTTGTAAAGTCAGGCTTCTCTTCCCAATGTGCTGTGGAAGCAACAAGGTGAATTTTGATTTGACAGAGCCTAAATGGCTCCAGAATGCACATCATGACAAGCTCAGAAGACTTGGACAGCAGAATCCTGCTGGTGTCTATAGATGTTTGGAGTCACAGATGTGCAAGGTACTCTAGGTAATTTTAATTCCTGTACTGACCCTTTTGTAACTTATTTCTTTCATCAAAAATCACTTTATTGACTGCAAAATTTAAGTTAGAGATGCCCATCAACCATTTTGGTGTGAGAAGTATCAAGCTGTTACAGAATTCAAGATGAAATGGAAGGAAGATCAGAAATTTGAGTTTGAGAACCAACAGCAATAGCTCTGTCATGAAACGTGTCTCTACACTTATGAATCCTCTTGTAATCAGATACATACCAGCAAAAACCTAAACCTCAGGACAAAAGTCTCAAAGAGTGCCCAGGCAATTCACAGATTCTGCTTGGAAAACAGTTGTTCTTGGATGTGGGATTGGAAAGAGTTCATAGCCATCAGAAGAAAGCAAACTAGTCCCATTGTTGTCATACAGTTCACTCTGAAAGTGCCAGCTCTTCTATGTGTGCTGGAGGGAATCAGCCCAGTTACTACTGTCATCAGACTTAGATTAGGTCTCAAGCAAAGAAACACACAAATGGTGTGGGTTTCTTACACCTGCTTGTTCACACTACACTTGAACACCTTTCTGTGGGTGGCAGTACCTACGAAACACTTTTAAACACAGAAAAATGCAAATACTGGCCCAATAAATGTAAAATTAAGAGAGAGATCATGGTTGGAGAGGTGAAACGGCTCCGTTGTTGCCAGGCCCCTGATTTCTCAGTTGCGAAGTTCAACACTAGCTGGAAAAAAATCCCACTTCTTGCAGATCCCCTGTACTGAAGTTCATGCTGTCTCCATTCACACCATTCCCTGATACAGACAATTAGAAGAGGGTAATTGAAGGGGCAGATCCATCCCCTGGCATCCCCCAGGTCAACCTCAGCAAGGCACCATGCACGAGAAGCACATCCCATTCCAGTAGGGAATAAAGGACTGAAGAAATGTGCAGGTGATGCTGGCGAACGGCATACCATAGCATCACTGAGTGGTGACTCCTGGGGAGGGTCTGCAGAGTCCTGGGGACTGATCTCTTGCAAGACTCCAAACCAGGCGGATCTTGAGCACAGACAAACCCAGCACACCCAGTGCAGGGCTGCTGCTCAGCTCTGTGCCCTTGGCACCGTGGCAGGGCATAGGTGGGACAGACTGCACTTCAGGCAGTTGGTGCCTCATTCCTGCATCCCTGCATCACCCAAGTCCCCTGATGTGGCTCCATTTGCAACACTGCTCATCTTGTGCTGCTGCCTGCAGCCTCCAGTGCTCATCAGCTCCTCCCTGCAGGAGCTGCATAAACGTCTGCAGCCTGCACAGTTGGAAGAGACCCAGCCCATGGCCCACATCTGCACGCACCAGTCTCATGGCCAAGACTTGCCTCCCATAGCTAAGAAATAGAGACCCCAAGGCCAGTCCTAAGCTCCACCATCAGTCTTCTGCCAGTGGGAGGAAAGCGGAGTGCCTGTCCTATGGTGTGCTGGAGAGAACAGCCCTTGGAAACACCAGGGGCATGGACGTAGATGCTCCCTTGTCAGGGGAGCAAAGACATTCTGGGGAAGCTACAGCTTTGTGCTGCACCCAGACTGACAGAGACCCTTGAGGGAGGCCCCTCCGGTCACCTTTCCTCCTCATCACACCTTCTGCCTGATGGATGCTGATGTCTGAGAGTTGGCCCAGGCTTCCTCAGCTCCCCATCTCCAGCACAGCAAAATAAGCAGCAATACGAAGGGCTTCAGCACCGAACTGCAGTGCTTGGTCATGGGGTTGCAGAGTTTATGCTCTCTTAAAAGACCAGAGCAACTGTTTCAGTGTGAATTAACGTAGCTATCAGGTGGGCCAGGCTAACCAGATCTTATTCATGCCACATGAGCTGGAACAACTACGTATTTTATAGGAAAGTGTTATTTCTATATAGAAGGTCCTGGTGCCACCAGAGACGTGGCTCCTCCACGCGCAGACTCAGCACCTCCTCCTCCCACAGCTGGGAAGATACACACCAGTTTCACCAGTTCCTGTGGCAGACACCGGGTGCATCTCTCTGCCCACATCCTCACAGACACCACACACAGATACCCTTGTTTTGGGGCTTCAGTTCAAATTCGCTTCCTCAGGCTCAGAGCCCTCTCCTGGGCTCTTGCCAACCTCACAGCCTCTCCCTGACCAAACCAGTACCCACAGCAGCATCCTCCCACTGCCAACACCAAACTGGGAGCCAGGCTTCCCACTGCTGCTCACCACCACCCCTTCACAGACCACATCCAGAGAAACATCCCCAGCCCCTGCTATGCTGGTACCTGCCTTCCATTCAGCTTCTGCCATCACTCCACACAGCCATTCCCTCCCAGGTACACCTCACATGGCTGGAATTGCACTCATTATTTTGGGCTCGCATGACAGGCAAAAGACAGGAGGAAGTTTGTGGCACTGTTAGATTGTACAGCATCACTTACAGGGTATAAAGAAAAAGAAGTCTTTGCAATTTATTCTGATAAGAAATTTTCCTGCAGAAAACCTCATAAAATCTGTTTTAAAAGGGACAGTAGCTCATCTTTATCGTCACGTTGATATCTTTATAAACTTACTCCAGTGATCTATAGGAAAAGCAAACCAGACAGCTCGGTATTTATGGGCATATTTTAAAAGGCTCTTATATTTAACAACTGCATTTAGCTGCGTTAACTGCAAGTTGCAGTAATAAAGGCTCTGTGCACTTTGATGCTAAATTAAAAAAAGTTCTGCTCTTCAATAATACATAGATGCTGCTTTTTTCATTACTCTTTAATATCATTTCCATTTAGTTTATAAATAATTGTAGCTAGCTAATGAAACGAAATAAAACCTGCCTCCAACCCATTCCCTAGAGCAAAGTAAACTCCTCTTTTTAAAGCTTCTTAATCACCGCCCAGTTCTTACAAAATTAGCATAGTAATGGGCTTTAAATTGAGCCTCTTTGTTTTTTAATTAAGCTCCCAGCAGGTAAAAATAAAACAGATTATTGAAGAATATGCCAACTCTAATAGCCTGAAACTCTTTTGACAATTAAAAAGATCCCATGTTAACCCTTTTGAGGAATCCTGCATGCTAATTAGTCACTCTGAGGCCCAAATCCATCAATATTCCATCTAGACACCTTGTAAAGTTGAGATGGTGAAACCTGTGTCAATACCGGATAACATTTCCAAAAGGAAGGTGAGGCCCAAGCTCCCTGTGGCAGCAGAACTGTGCAGTTATGGATCCACATGCCACTGCCACAGTGGCTGGTGCTGGACACATGCGGGGCAGTGGCCACAGGGGCTGGGACTGGGAAGCCATGGGATGATGCATGTTTTGATGGCATCCACTGGATGCCCATGGCTGGCTGGGCTTGCCAATGGGCAGCAGCAGAACAGAACAAGGGGGGACACACAGTGGCCACAGATGAGGGGAGGATGGCACAGGTACCGCTGGAGCTGCTCCTCTCCAGACCAGGCTCCAGGTCCACTCTGTATCCCAGCTCCACACCAGCAGCATCCCAGCCCCGGGGCCTCTGCTTCCAGCTCCTGGCTGCCTCAACAGCTCACTCTGGTGCCCTGAGAGCCCCTCTCCACTCTTCACTCACTGTTTGGCGATGCCTCCTTGGAGCCTCTGCTGCATTTTGTACAAAAACATTAACTGGATGCCAGAGGTAGCAGCAGCCCTGGTCGGCATTTCAGCCCCGGAGGCTTATTTGAAGTGTCTGCCTAGCAGCAAGTGCCCCAAACATGCCGGAGACACAACCACTCTTCTTTTGCTTAGCAACATCAAGCTGCCCTCGAGGCAAAGGTAAATCTTGAGCAGAACAACGGGGGGTTAAGAAAGAGCAATGTTGAAGCCATGTCGCGGACAGCAGTGATTCTCTGGGAAAATTTAGTAGATATTGCTGGCAGCCAAGAGAAAGGAGCAGCACAAAGTTCCTCTGGTAGCTCTCTGTCAAATATTTGGAAAGCTCTTTCTGAGTCCCACGCTTTATTTTCAGGGTCTGATTCAAGCGTCAGAGTGTGAAGTGCTGGCTGCACTCTGCTCGCATCCAGCCAGGACTATTAATCCCTCGCTTTCAGGAGTGCTTGTGTCCATCCCCAGAAATGAAATCAACCACATGAAAAGCCCATTCATTCCCAAGAACGCTGATCACTCTGCATCCTTCAGAGACTCGCAATAAATGGTACCGAATGCTCTTGTGTACTCAGTAAAACCCTGTCAGGTCTTAGGCAGCTGCAGTAACTACTGTCAGTAGCTGCTTTATATTATACCTTATACCGCAAGGGTCACCGTGATGGAATTAGGGGCCGACAGAGAATGTGATCAGATTTAAGGGCAGACTCCAGCTATGAATATACGCTGCCTTCTTTCACTGAAGCATTTGGGAGCTGCTGACACATGTCCTAACATTTCATTTTCAAAGACAAATGACATTTCTTGTGTCTCTTAACTGATACCAGATAATTTGGAGAAAGAAGGATGCATTTGGCTTATAATGGAATATAAATTCATTAGGTTAAGACCTTCATTTACCTTCTGCGCAGGGACAAGCACTACAAACTTCACTGGACATCTCTGGACCATGCCCTGTCACAAATAAATATCACCAGCAGAATCATTTAAAACAACGTAAATCCATCACAACTGAATTAACTTCCCCTGAACTACCCTGGAGTAGATCACATAACTCATATAAGAGCCAGAGAGGCTGGACTGATGACTTAGAGTTTCTTAGATAGGATCCTCAGTCCCACAACCGCAGCTCCTCACTGCCTCTGCTGGACCTGATGAAGAGACAGCTTGAGCATACAGAAATGCTAATTCCTCCTGGGAGCATTTCAATTATGGGGACCTTTCCAGGAATATATTTTCTTTAAAGCAAAAAGCTGCAATGTTGAGAATAAGCTTGCAATGTTTTCAGCACATCTGGTTGAGAACAGCTGGAGAGGCAATATGCTGTACTAATGTCTGTATCCTTGTGCTTGGGGTTTGTCAGCTATTGGTGGGGCTCCAGGGTGGATGGAAAAGAGAGCAGCAACTTGTAAGTGAGGTATATCTCATATTCCCACAGAACCCACTGCAGCAAACAACTGAACTCCAACCATTTCACACTGAAAACAGCCCAGCAAACTGAGGGTAACAATTCCCTGCGCCTACAACGGTCATGCTGTAGGTGCCAAGCTGGAAAGCGTGCATACGTACATTTTACATTACGTACCTTGTGCCATGTCACATTAAACAAGCTCTTGTATGAAACTGTGCTGGCATAACCATTTTGAAGCCACACATTTGTCCCTGTGCATTTCAAGAACATGGAAATACAAGAGGAGCTCAGCACAATGGTGCATTAAAAACCACTTCTGCCTTCTTTTGACAGTTTTACCAGGCCCAGAGACATTCCTGACTGTATGAATAATCCCTCTCCCACCACAGAATCAGCCAAAATGGAAGAAACTTTCTTTCCACGTCTAATCCCGATTGGTTTTCAGCTGCGGCTGCAGATGGGACTACCAAGAACCTACCAGCTTCTGCTCTGTGTGCGCAGGCTGTTATCTCCACCAGCGTCTGACCTTTTGCAAACGTGATCCAAGGTGACCTTTTACTATTATTGCAGCAGTAAATGCAGTTTTTCAGGGAATTCTCACTGGAGCATGTTTTACATTAGTAGTTGGTATGCATCAGAAAATCCAACTTCTCTGCTATGCCGGGTTTATTAACACAGCTATCTCTGTAGAGGGGTACAATTTTATATGAACCTCATATGAAACCAGCATTACTATCACCAAGCCACTATCAAGCAGCACCTTTCAATGGGCACTGCAGCTGTCCAAACAGTGCCTGTTGTACCTGGCAGCATATAGGTACTTGTTTACTCTCCTCCAGCAGAATACACAGAGGTAATTCTTCTGGATTTCATCACTGTCCCTTGTTTTATGCTTTATATTCAACCTCTCAGGAAATCAGAGAAAGGTATTATTTCCCAACAAATATATCTGTCATCTGATCGTGGCTGGCAGCTTCAGCCTCCCCCCAGCCCCCCAAATGAGTGCTTTTGTTTAATGTCTCCTTGGCGGGAGTGTGTTTTATACTGCAAAGTGTAATACGGTTTCTTTTGGATAAAGAATATCCAGCCATTGCTTGGTGAAAGCTCACACCATCCTTTGTCTCAGAACGAAGCCGGACTTACGGGCTGCTCAATAGGGAAAAGAGGCTATGCAGGATTTTTTGGTTGAATTTAAGACTCACAACAGATCTAAATGTCAGCCCAGAACCAATTCTGCTGATCAAGCAAAAGGCTCTCATAACTCAGAAGCACATTCAGAAGTTACCAAACCCAAATAACGACAATAAAATGCTAAGAACGGTGTTTGGTTCCTAATGGTCTAAGAGCTCAGGTATGGGGTAAAGCATACCTGCAAGAGACCAGGTTCAGAAATGGACAGCAGCGCCACAGACTTCAACTGTTCACTCACCCTCCTTTCTGCACCCATCTGGTTCACTAAAACAATCGCACAGCCCCGTCCATGCTAATCGGAAATGGGCAGAGTTTATTCCTGCATGGCACACGTTTTAATCACTTCCAAACAGCGCCTGCGAAGCCTGTGGGACCCCAGAAGTCCTCACACAGCTTTGCTCCACTCCTGCTCCACCAATGTACAGAGCTCCCGGGTCCTCAGCACCCTGCAAAACCTCAGTGGTTCTGCAGAGGTGCCCGTGGGCTCACCGGGGCTCTGCAGATCTGCTGTCGGTGAGCAGGGATGATCCCAGTCCTGTGCCTCTGTCATTAATTGTTCACAGAACGCATTTAAGGATCATCTGGCACACCCGCAAAGGTGGGACTTCCATTTCCTGCTGTTTATTCAGAAGAAATCTTTAACTCCTTTATCACCACATCACACTGTCTCACCCCACCATTGCATTCCCTCCACCTGTGCCCACCCCACAATGGGACTCCAATGCAGTATTCACCTCCCTTTCACTGCACGCTCTTTGCCTGGCTTTTCCATGTATACTCTGAAGTTCTCTCTGACAGCAGCGTTCCTGTGCTGTACGGTGCTGAGCACAGCCAGCAAGGATCGCTTCTGTAATAACCGTGACTGACAGCTCTGATGTAACCCAGCAGTGAGTATGGGAATGCCAGGGCTGGGGAAGGGCTGGAGGAGCCTGTTTCGGGGCACAGGGCCAGCTCCCTCCTCCCACTGATCCACACTGTGTCCTGGTGGCAGAGGGTTATGGCTCCTGTATTCCTCTTGCTTATAATATAAGCTGACTTTGGTCATCAGCTGCCAAATGGCAGAAAAGGAACAGGATAAATGTACCTGGAGCTGAGCACCAAGCCCACAAGTGCCATTTAGCCCCATGGTTGCTTTTGCTCCCACACACACTTCAGTATTTGACATTTCACAGAATGTATCAATCAAAGCTATCACCTAATTGCAGTAATGATCTCTTGGTTAAGAGCGAACTCTTGGCAAAGCTTCAAGCCCTGATCATTTCAACTGAATCCAACTGCAAGAAAACAACTACCTTTAAAGCTGTCATGTCTTATAGCACGACCGTTCCTGCCACCCCATGAAGCGTACATGCCACATCCTCTAAGTCCATCCTCTAGCTGACCCACGTCAGCCCACAGAATTCCAGTGGGTTTGTGATTCCCATTAAAAAGACCAAACTCTGGACAGTTTCATGCATAAGGCAGACTTCTACCTGGCAGTAACTCAGCAAACAATTTTGTAAATCTGAAAAAACTGAATTAAAGAAAAAGCAGCAAACTCTGTCTCTGCACTCAAAACACCGTCTTCAAGTTTTCTCTCCTATTTTTGAAGCAATATTTTCCAATGTATTTTTGTCTATCTTAAATTACCTGAAAGCGAGATGAACAATCCATGAATATTTTATCAGACTTGACATTATGCAAATTAAAGAAGTTTGGACTTCACCATAAATTAGCTCTCAGCCCCCCCAGTGATTTCCCACCTACCAAACACTGACCCTCAGCATTCTTCTGCTCTGGAGGAGCTGAATGCAATTCCTGATTGACCCTGCAGAGACAGAGAGACTGAGATAGGTTGGGGCTTTAAAAGGCAGCCTGGAAAGCAGACCTCCTCTGGCTGTCGATGGAAGTGTAATTATTTTTATAAACCTTTCAATGTGAGTGACATACAGAACAGAGGCATGAGCACTCCATGATTTCCACACTGAAACAGTGATTTTGATAGGGCTCATAGCACTGCAGTGGTTTCCTTCAGCAATTCTGCCCACTCATCTCGCAAAATAACAGGGAAATACATAATTAAAGGCAGATTCCAATGCTGAACTCCAAGCCTTCTGACTTGGCTGTTCCTCCCCTGCAATGTACGAGCAGGAATTAGAGCACCTAAGCGCAAATACAGCCCTGCAGGAACCATCTACGTACGGCTCCTGATCCAAAAGGGAAAGAAACAAAAAGGCATTTCTTAGGAAACTATTAAAATGACTGCTACTTACAGCACACAGTTTATTTGCAACCCCCAAACTCCACAGGCTGGATGAATCTCCAAGCTCTTCTTTTCGTTACCCACCAGAATTAGAAGTATGATATGCTTAATTTAAACCATGTTTCTCAAACCTCTAAGTGGTTTAGCAGAGCTGAAAACTTGTCACCCTGTAGAAACGATTTTATGTCATTTTTCGATCAAATATTCACAAAAGCTACTATCACACTGAGAACATAAATTACAAATGCGTTCTTCCCAACACACGTATTCTCCCTTTAACACACGTTTTCTTGAGCTCATGGCAGACTTTCTATACAAGCACATTACGGCATAGCGAGATGCATTTGCTACAGGTATGTAACTTAAAACTGTTTGTAAGAAACATCCTAAACATGTCCCTTGCTATAAATGTGACATCTTTACAGCATATGCTTAGTAAATGAAAGCCCTGGGAAAAGGAGGAAAGTCAGGATACCTCCCATATAACTGATTGTAAATTCTTGGGCACCAGGTTTATATTCTTAATAACCTACTAGTTAGACTTAGTGTGTCTGTTCCATCTAAGTCAATTTAAATGAGGTGTACCAGATACAGTACATAAAGTGTTTCATACTTGTGGAGATATGTTTAACTATTGTTTCTTTAGGAAAATCTAATAGCTAGCTCCATTTAATCACTGTCAGATGTTCTACATGTTGCAAGTGGTAACTTCCTTGACACAAACTGCTTTTAATCAGGAATCTCCAACATATCTTGCATACATCTCAAGACTGACTTTTGTGATACATTAAAAAGTTTTTATAGTATGTATTTTTTGGTTTACTTTTTGCTTTACTGGGTACTTGGGAAAAACCCCACAAGGTAACTTCTTCTTTCTCTGGAAAAGGCCATGAATTCCATGGGGTTTCATAAAAATTAAACCACAACTGCAACACCCCCCACCTCCCTCTCTTCGCAAGCTCTCATTGCACTTACATGGAGCCTGGGTTAATACAATCAGTTCTGTCAAACCCAGCCTGGGCCCAGTGCAGCGTTACTGTTCTCCCTGATCTCCGCTGCTGTTTGTAAACACATCCTGGGCTGAGAGCACGCGGATGGAGCGCCGATAATAAGAGCCTTCAAACTGCGTTCTTTAACTTCTCTGCCTCCAAAAAGGCAATCAAAGCCACCCCCCAATGTGTGATTAAATATACGCAGGGGATAATCTCGCCTCCGAAAAGCTGCAGAAAAGGTGGTGTCGAGACGGGTTTGAAGTGGCCTCCTTAAGAGAAAAGGACGGTCCCTTTCTGTGTACATCATGATTTGCTTTGGGATTTCTGTTGTGCCCCGTAAGCCTACAGGATATTACAGCAGCTTTTGTGTCGCTGGTGACCCAGCTGTTCATTATTGAAAAATTCCACTGCTTGATGCTGAGGGCAGGAAGGCTGACCCCTCATCTTATGGACGTTACTATCTTTCAAAAGATACAGGATTAAAGGGCCGAGCAAAATCTGGAGGAAAGCTATGTCTGGTTTTCTGTGTTTTCATTGTCTTTCGCTATATTGGCCCAGAGAGGGATGTTTGTACAGGATTTAATTAGTTGGAATCGGGCTGAGATTATTGTTGAGACTATTTACTCAGCAAATCTCCAGTCTGAGCCGGAGCTCGAAATGAGTCTGAATAAGAAAATGCAGGAGTGTTCAGTCTTACCGCTCATATTCTGTAACAAGCAGCAAGACACGGATGTGAAGAGTCTGATCATGTGAGGTGCTGAGTGCCCTTCGTTCCCACTGGGATCAATATAGCATGAGGGGAACTATCATTATACCACATGATTAAGCCTTAATCAGCTATAAATAGCAAGTGAGAAGATCACAAAAGCCCCTGAGGTTCAAGGAGAGCTTTTAGTGCATTCTCTCAGGGAGCATGGCTATAATACCAGCGTGTGATACAGCACAAGAAGCAATAAAAGGCATGTTGTTATCACTCCTACAGTTGTGGGGATCCAGTCATTCCACAGAGTTCAACTTCCTATAACAAAAAATGTTAGTAATATATATTTAACATATTTTTTTCTAAATTAAAGTATCAAGGTTTGGATATGAGATCCTGGACATGTCAGCTTCAATGGGAAAGAATACACAGCATCTCCTAGATACAAGGTAGGCAGCTGGAAGCAGAAGCTGGAGGGGAAACCAACATGGGAGAAAGCAAGGGATGTTGTTCTGCAGTCGGAGACGAGCATCTCTGAGAACACAGCACATTCACTGTCGGGCCTCCCCTGGTTCAGGGAGGGAGGAGATTCTGGCAGGAGATTCCCTGGGAGTCACCTATTAAACTCCTCAGTAATTCAAGGCTCTGAGCTCTCTGCATTTCAAGGGGAGAGTAGTCACTGTTAGGAAAGGTTTGTAGAGATCAATAAGCTGCTGTTCATACTTTGTACAATAACACGGGTGATTCAGTCACCATGTGCAAACACAGAGATACTGGAGGGGGCAGAAGCAGTCCCTCCACCCACCCTTCCAACAGGGCTCCACGGTGCAAGCACTCAGGTGGAAAGCCACTGCAATACACAGTTATTGGACTACATTTCCTTGTAGAATGACCTCTACCAAATTGAATAGCTGGCTTGGAGATGCAAGTGGTCATTATCCAGTGTATTAGATGAGGTATTAAGATTGCCAGAGGTGAGAAAAACATGTGGACTCAGCTCCCTTTAGCCAGGCATAAACCTCATCAAGAAATCACTCCCTGAGATTTATTAGGCTTTAATGATGACCCACACCTAGCTGCCAGGACCTCATGTCTTGAGCACTAAGCAAGCCCAACAGTATTACTGCAGCAGCATCCCATCCTGAGATGAGAGTACACAGAAACCAAGAAACTTCTACCATGTAGAAGGATGTTTAAGGTAAGGAGGCTGTTGCTTTGGTTGCGCTGGTTACTGTGGCATAAACCTGGTCCTGCTTGTGAGGGACAGGGAGCTCTGCAGGCACATTGGTCCGTGGATGTTCCCATTCATGGAGCTGCTCTCCACAGAAGGGAAAAACCCTTCCCGGAGGCACAAGGCCCCTTGTTGCTTGGCTGCGTTAGTTCAGTCCAAATAATATTGTTCTAAAGTCACACTTGCCAGACTGAAGAGTAACAGACACCAAGAAAGCAAACACAGGAACTCCAGCAGATCCTCACCCAGTCAGACACCAGTGACCGCCCGCTTCAAAAGACAAAGGCAGGCTCTGACCCACGCCTTAAAGCAGAAGGCATACTGAGCATCTCCTCAACTACTGGAACACTGAAATAAAGCAAGGAAGTAGAGGAAAACTCAGCACTGCTCTCAGATCCCAGCTCTGACTTCTTACCAGTTTTGAGTGAATTTTTGGCACTGGCTCAAAAGGCTTTTTGTGAGCAAGCATGTTGTCAGCATTTTTCCTTTAAAGACATATAACCTAAAGTAAAAGAATAAAGCCAGACTGAGATTTATGTTGCAGCTTTCTTTCACTACTCCCCTCTACCCCCTTTTGGTAAAGTACTGATGTTGATGTATTAGTGAGCTCTGCAAGCTGTGGGCATGTGACTTCAAAGGCAGAGGTTTAGCCTGCCAGGAAAGACGACAGGATGGACCTCTCCAGTGCTGGGGGTGTGGATCCTGCAGCTGAGCAAGGCAGAAAGGCATCTTATCTGTAGCTGCTGTGTAGCACCGGGAACTTCCCGACCTTTGCCAACTGTTCTCAACATGCCTGACGGATCACAGGGCCTAAGGAAATCATTGCCATGTTTATATTACATGGCTATATTATCTGCTTGCAGAAACCATAGCCCCCCCTTGTGCACTCAGACTCTTCTCCCTAAAGAAAGGGAGAGAATCTGAATAGAACAGAGTCTGAGCAGAAGCGAGATGCAACAGACAATGAACAGAAAAACCGCTTTCAAATATTATTGCCAGTGGTGCTGTATGCAATGGCAGGTATGCCTTGCTCCCTGAAATGCGCTGCGAGCTCCCAGAAACAAAGATTCTTCTGAAAGTTAAGATTTTCTATAGATCAGAGTATGGAGGAATTGCTGCATGGCTCAGCTCAGCTCGCAGACACGAACCCCAGGGCACCACGCAGAGCTCTGTGGTTGGAGCGGGTCATGCTGCTGCTCAGGCTTCAGGGGAGGGATGGCTTGGCTGAATGGCTTCCCATTCTCAGCCATTCCTGGACATGCTCTATGTGTCTTGTAAAACTGGGTAAACGGTTTATCTCCTCCCAGGAAAATGGTATCTATTTGCTGAATTATTAGTTAAGAAATTAAACATGAATGTTTCTTTTTATAAGTAGTCAGGAAAAAATAATGATTTTAAACAAGGTAAAGGACTGGCTCATTTAAAATAGCCACGCCACAGAGGTTTAGCTGTGTCCAAGCTGAAGTGAGACTCAAAGCCTTCTGTTTTAAAACACTGAAGCACAAAGGAACACCTCAGTAACACAGCATGGACTGTGAGCATGTCAGTTCCACTGTGAATGAACTGAGAGCAGGTTTTGGGATGGAATAGATGTGGGACATGGGGTTTTGGGTATGCTGTGGCAGATACAGGTAGATGGTGGACACACAGCAGCACCCCAAGGGCAAACCATTTGAATACTTTATTACTGATGCAAACAAAGACACCACTGTGTATCCATGATGTTGAAAGATGTGGAGATGAGCTACATCTCCAGCTACAGGCCAACAGGGCATCAGACCTTCACAACCTTTCTGACAGGTGAATCACTGCACGGCACTGGCAGCATCAGGACCCTTGGTAGTTTCAGGACCTCCTGCCCTGACAAGGTGGGTTCCCTGTGCACACCAGCACCAAATAAAGGGGCTCTGTGAAGGGGAGGAAGGGCTGTGAGGGCAGCCATGTCTCACGCACCAGCACGGGCAGGAGGGACCCTACACAGTGCCAGCACCCACATTTGGTGCAGCATCCACCCAGGATGCTGCAGCAGTGTGGATGCAGTGGTGGAAAGCACAGGCTGCAAATTCAGCGCTGTGGCTGCATGGTTATTCATCAGATGACCGAAAAGCACTGCAGCAAACGCTCATTTGTCTGGCTGTGAAGCCACACTTGCTCCTTTGTTGAGCTGACACACACAGGAACAGGGCATAAAATGACAGCGCTCAGGCTGCCAGTGCCACGCACTGTGTGCTGCGGTCACCAGCAGAAAACCCTTCCCCATCTTTTTTCCTCCCTCTCTCCCCTTTCTCCCCCTTTTCACAAAGAGCAAATGGATGTTTAAAAACCCCTGATCTGATCGCTCCGTCCAAGCTGCGTTGCACCTTGAGAGAATCGACATCCAAGCTGTTGACAGCGTGATTTCCCTTATCAGCTCATCCTCCCATGGAGAGCGACCAGGGCCAACGCTCCTGGTGATTTATAAAGAAAACTGTTTTCACAGACAGAACATGAAAGACACAAGCTCTAGATTACCACCGAGATTAGCATGCAAAAATGTATTTGAATTTCTGATCAGCAGGAGGCTTCAAAGGGGACCAAGTGCAGATTAGCAGGTGTTACGTGAAAAAAGGAGAGAGGGCTTTTGTGCTACAAAGTTGCACGAGCAAAACAAATATGTCTTTCACTTTGAAGAGCTGGGGAGGAATTTGTTGGCCATTGCCATGGAAACTCAACAGGCCTTAACGCTGCAAAGCCAGATTTTGGAGACAGAACTGCTGTTATGGCTCTATGCTGCTGAATACAGCGTGTCTTTATCAGAAGACCGGTGGGGAAAAGTTAAATGACAACGTGACACCATTATGACACCTTTGTTTGCATCAGCTGAGTTTCCATTATCTGAAAAGAGAAAGGGCACAGCAGGCACTTGCTTTCGATAACGGACACCCGGAAATTACACTGATTTGGAGAAAAATATAAAGGGCCTTGATTATCATAGAATCATAGAATGGCTTGGGTTGGAAAGGACCTTAAGATCATCCAGTTCCAACCCCCCTGCCATAGGCAGGGATGCCTCACCCTAAACCATGTCCCTTATCATTAACACCTAGCTAAGTTTTGTGGCCAGTATGGTCTTACCCAAACATTGTGTAGGGTTGGTCTTTGGCTATATGTTTTTTAATTCTTTTTCCTCTTTTCTTTGCAGTCATCCCATCTCTGCATTGTAACTGACCGACACTCATGTGAATCACTGAGTCCTGATTAGCTTGCAATGGTCTTCAAACAAACCAGTTGTCTGGAGACCACCATGATGCTGTTTTCAATCAGTGACCATGCTTGAGCTGTTACAAGTCCACATCCTTGGGCCCTGCAAATGGTGCTTTGCTCTGGTGCGGGCTGCTGCAGCAGCCTATTGATGGTGTCTGCAATCACCCACTGAGGGTGCAGCAACAGCAGGACAGCAGGCTCAAGCTGCAGAGCTTCTGCCTACGTGCCTCTGCCTTTGGCTGCCCAGCGTACCCAGCCCTGGTTACGGGTATTGTTTTATAAACAGAACACATCCACAATTAACCAGTTAGTCCACCACCAACTCATCACCATCAGCATTCTTGAAACACACAATTAATTAACTGATGCCAAGATATTAAGCTTAAAGGTCACCGTATCTCACAGCTTCCTCTACACCGTTCAGTCTGTGCTTATCAAGCAGCCCAGCAGGACTGATCACAGGTCTTGTGTGACTTGGGAGCTTGCAAATCCCTGCTGCTGGGGCAAGACCAGTTCTGAGGCCGTACCTCCATCAATATGACCCCTCCATGCAAAGAGCCACTGCAGACACTAGACACCACTATGCAAGGTCTCCTGCTTGCTCCCACCAAGGTCTGGCTGGATACTGCTTCCCAGAGGGAGCAACATCAATGCACTGGATGCAGGGCATTGGGGCACCTCCCCAGAGAGGCTGGGGGCAGCTGGGGGCCAAGCAGGCAGCAGGAAGGAGGCATGGGCAAGGGACAATAGCTGGCATTGGCTAGTGCCCTTGAGAAAGGTGCTGTGCCTCCTGCCAGCCACCCCCAGCCCTGGCAAGGGGCACTGTGTCAGAGAAGCCAGTGCTCTGCTGTGGATCCTATATACATAAAAAAGGACTATTTTCTTAGTGAAAACATGCCCCTCAGTGTGGCTGAGGTCCACAGTGGATGGCAGCAGAGCCATCGGCACTGGGGCCACAGGGCATCCTTCCCCAGAGGGCACACAGCTATAAAGCCCTGCAACCACAGAGCAGGTCACTTCATGCTCACTGGAAAATAAGGAGGCAGTAAAGGCAGAAGCTGTTGATTTTCCACTGGTTTGGATCCCTCCACGGGGAGGCTGCTGATGCTGCTGCCTGTAACTACCCTTACCAGTGAGGAACGAGTGCTCAGGGCACCCGGGAGCTCCTCACATGGGGTACAAAACAGAAAGGAAACAAAAATCATGGAAGACCTGAAAAGGCAGGATTCAGAAACCCCTCCGGGGCCGGGGTCAGCGGGGGACCACGCAGCGCTCTGCTGTGCTTGTGTTTCCACAGGCAGGATCCTGCCTCCAGGCACCTCTCTGAAGTGTGTTCAAGATTCTGTGCAATCCCTTCAGAGGATGTTGCACTTCACAAGCTCCCTGGGGAACCTCTGGCTCTTGGGGGCTTGAGGAGAAGTGGGTTAAAAGCAATAATTAGTTTTGCTCCACTTACAACTGGCCTTGCTAGAAAACCATGGGAAGAGGGAGCCGGCACCACGTCAGACACGAGGCCAGTTTGGAATGCCCTGGTAACAGAGGGAATCTGCTTTCTTAGCTCTCAGCAGCATCAGAGGACACTTCTTAGGCACACTGGGGTTTAGTTTGTTCCTGTTTAAGATCAGAATTGTTATTTAAAACAACATGATCTACTGGTGCTTGAGTGAGAGCGAGCCTCACAAAACACCTTAAGATGCCCTGTAACGTAATGCACTACACTACATTAAGCACATATTCTGTATGAGGCAGAAGCAGCAGCACTGTCCAGACATTAGATATCAACTACCCGTGAAAAGAAATGAGTGCAACAATAGTCAGTGGGAGTGCTTGAAACCCAGTATACTTGCTTGAACATGTATCCCCTGCCTTAGATCTCATTTTTAACTTCCACAGCTACTTGCATAAGAATACTGACTTCCTTTCCAGCTTGACTTACCTTAGCCTACTTCATTCATATTTGCAAGTATGCATTTTGCCCCCGAGAAATCTGGCAGAAAACGAAAGTGCTGTCCTCTTCTACTTGTTGGCTACTTATGAAAAGACTCACAGTATTAAAAGCTAAAGAACTGGTTCCACAGAATTCCACAGAGATAAAGCACACAATTTGTTGCAGATACTGACTGAATTTCAGTAGCATTTACATTCAAGCTAAGAGGGAGCAAAAACTTTTGTTTTTAATCACTGACGAGTCACACGCCTGTTTAGACAAAGTAAAGGGCAAATAACACTCGCATGTGGAAAAAAAGAAGCATGCTTTAAAATAATAATCCTTGAAGCATATTTCATATGGGACAGGCACTTTTAAACTAATTAGGTACATCCAGATATTTTTTGAAAGCTTGGAAGGGAATATTTAGATCTTTCTCCATGCCATGGGTTTCTGAAAAACTACTGCTTCAAGTGTAAGCACACAAGAAATATGGAAACGCATCATTTATCTAAGAAATAAAAAATGCAGTCCTTACGTTTATAGCCCGTTTACCTTTCTAGTAAAAGAATACTCAAATTCATACGTAATTCTAAGATAGATGTGACACGACAATCGATTCAAACCCAACGAATGTCGTTGCAAAGTGCGGGTTGGAAATACCCAAAGATTATTCTGAAAAAATGAAGCGAGAAAGAGATTTTATGATATGGATCTAAGAAGTTGCGAGAATAACTTACAGTCAAATGCCAAGGTTTTACACTGTCAGTTATGTAAAACAGCATAAGACAAGGCAGCTGAATTTGTACCTCACAAAGCCCTGACAAGTGTGGTCAACCTCCTGAAAGCAATAATTTATTATCAGAAATGTCACGCCTACACAATAGCCTTATTGTTGATTCATTAGGTAATTTCCCTTGAAGACCAGCTGTTTCTAGTGTGGTAGGATGAATAATGAGGAAGATATTCAATGTTCAGGGTACAAATGACAGACATAAGGAGGTTCTAACACCACCAGCGTCCCACCGCCTACGGCACCGGCTCTGTTCCAGGGGGTAAAGGTCCTACACCTCCCACTTGCACAGAAAACCTCCCAGGTGTCAGATTTGCTCAGAGGGCAGGTTGCTGTGCAATACCTTCAATAGAATCAGGAGACCCATGTGATATGGCCAAGCAGGCCTTGGGCTCATTGTCACCTTCTATTTCCATTGACGTGCCCCGAGGGTAGATACTTTCTCCTCCCAGCAGACTCAATTTATTCCCAGGTGCTCCAGTGAATGTCTCGCCACCAGTATAGCTTGCAAAAGACAGTACCGATGGCTGCGCTCCAGGCAAGCCTTTATCCTATTTTCCAGAAGTGCCTCTTTTTTAACCTTAAGCCAAATGCTATCTAGATAATAATTATTAAACTATAATTTACTACAGCTAGTAGTACTATCCGCTACTTGTTCGTTTTGTGGTTGGTTGTTTCTGTGTATTTTTTTCTCTTAATTTTACACAAATACATTATTCGCCCCTCAAATGATCCCTCTGAGGGCTACATCTCCATCACGTTAAGTAACACTGCAATTAAAGTGAGTTAAATTCACCAATAAGCAGACAAGCACCATGTGCTGTATGGTTGGTGTTCATTATGCTCAGTACATTAATGCTAACAGTTTGTCAAGTCTTTTCATGCTACAGCCACCTAAACTACATTAACCAGAAAAGAAAAAAGGGAAGAAGAAAAACTTGTCTAAAGGCCTTTAAAGTGAACCTGGAATACAAAACTCAGGTGGACCCATTCCTTTGCCTTTCAGAATGTATTTATTTGGAAACATAAATGTATGCTGAGCAGCATGTGAAAACACAAATGCATGCTACAGGCAGAAGCACGAACACAAGCTGCACAGAGCAAGATCTGATTAGAATCGCCCCTGCTTTTGTTGTGCTCCTGAAGGCTGCAGCAGGATGGAAGTCTGGATGTTGACAGCCACCTCTATAGGAGATTCAATGAATATAACCGGTGTGTTGACAGAATGCACACAATTTTAGGTGAAATTTTAAAAGAAAAAGAAAATAAAGCCTCTCTCTACCTTGCCTAGTGACAGCTTAAGCTTTGAGACGATGGAAGAATAATTCAATTTCTAAAGGCCTGTCATTTGCAAGTGTCCCTATTCCTGCTACATTGTCCTTTGAGTTGCAGTTATATTAACACTTTCAATTATACATGGCTTTACTAAAGCCAAAAGGAACCCCAGCCAGTAAGCGTTTCTGCTTTAAGTTGCACCTACATGGTACTGTACTAATGGTACATAAAACACAATTGTTTTTTCAGTGAAAGTGCTGTGTAAGATAAATAATTTAGTAAATATCTTTGTCTGAAATCTTACTTGTGCTGCAGCCAAGATCAAAATCAAGCCATTGTCCTTACCTACCGGGGAAAGGGGTGTAATAAACCCCTGGATTTACTGTTAATCAGATCTGCTGACTTCGTGACTTCCGTGTGTGTTTTAGTACTGCACCATAGGTGCATAACTGCATCCTTAGTCACCAGAATAGGTCCTCTCTTTCACCACAACTACACTGCAGTAATTTTGTTGCTTTTAAAACCGTACCTTTTTATGCTTCGACTGAATACAAAACAGTATTTTTAATATCAGAAGAAAATGTGTGAGAAAATACATGTGAAGACTTTGTTGGTGTCCCCCCCGTCCCCCCCCCCAGCAAGGGGGAACACTAGTCCCTGTTGCAAGCTCCCCACTCCCCAGCTCTCCATCCCATCCCATGGAAAGGCAGCCCATCGCTTTGGGTGTTCTGGCCTCACTTGGCAAGCTTTAAGAAACCTCCCTACACGTTTGAAACCTCCAGATTTTAAGAGTTTCCAATGGTCAGTAAAACATTTGAGTAATTCATGGCCTGATCCTATTCTCCATAGCAGGAGTCGCTCCTGGTCTACATTTCTTTGGGATTTACATTTAAAACACAAATTCAAATCCTGTTTTGCTGAAGTCATAGGGAAAAATCACAGCTACTAGGGTGGCACTGCAGCTCCTGTGTGCCCCTCAGGCTTGTATCCTCCACCACCTTACCCTGGGGAAGGTGGGAACATGGTCCTCCAGAAACATCCTGTAGCAAGAGCTGCTGACATCAGTCACTAGCTGAAGCTGCAGTCAAAGTAAAACCTCACTGCAATTGGGATTTAACCATATCCTCCTTGCTATCAGCAAAAGCACAGCACTGACAATTGTGACTATCAAAAATCCAGCCTTAGGGACTGTTTGCACTTCTCAAAAGCTTCCCACAGTAGGAGCATCTCTCTATCTTGCTACAAGACTCCTTTCCATGCATTAGAGAGTATATTGCGTTAATATTAGTAGACTTTAAGTACAACCAAGACTTGGAGAACTCCTCCCTGGTCACCCAACTCAGCAGTCTACTGAGACAGCAGCAGTGCCACTGACTCCTGTGAGACTTCACAGTGTTTCAGAAGGAGGGGATCTCTTTTCCTACTGTTTTTACCTATTCAAGTCAAAACATGGAGATGTGCTCAGGACAATTTCTCCATGCAGATATTCATACACTGTGACCCACTACAAAGAGTTCGGTCAGCAGAAGTGGGTTTGCAATTAACAAAATCTTGTCCATGGCTCTGTTTTAGAACCTGATTATTGTTCTACATTTATCTTAAGCAAAGTGGCTGACAAATAACTGCAAAATAATGTGATAAAAACCATTTATAATGCCAGCTTATTCCAGGTCTTTCTCCCTAACTAGTTATGACAAGGTAATAATGCTGGTTATGCATTTGTCTGACTTTAAATTGGTTACTTATAGCCATGATGGATGAGGGGAAAGATCGCCTTATTCTGAAAAGCAGCTCTTGATTTCTGATCTCATTTCTGCAGGTAATGAATTATATCTAATTAGCAGGTTCCAAATCTAATCAAGAGGTTGAGATGTTGACCCAAAGACAGCAAAACAGGGTGAGGAGGCCTCCTTTTATGTTTTTTTTTTTTTTGCTTATCTTAAATAAAGAATGCTCCATATATAGTCTTCAGGAGAGCACTGACTACACTGGCTAAAGATGGAATCAATTTTAAAAGTCACTGTTTCAGTTAACAGTTTAATGAAACTCATCTCCACAGATGTACTCTTTCCATTGGGAATGTAAACTCCTTATTCACCATAACAGTCTATTTAGTTTATTATCTAGGAAACGTACAAGAAATTGTGGTTGTTGTTGTAACCAAATCGGGCTCCAAATGAAAGAAATTCCTTTTGATGAAAGAATTTTGTGAGTTAAGAAAAAATTCCATCAGAAATAAGCAACTGAAAAAAATATCAAGGACCTGAAGTGCAAAAAATAGCACAACGATGGGTAGATGGAGAGATAGATAGATAGATAGTAAAATGTCCACAGTTTTACATCATAGTAGCCATAAAACAAAAAAGCTACATTTCTAATAACATTTTGCTCTTATAACTGCAATTTTTCCCACCACAGCCAGCAAAGTAAACTGAATCTATTAGTACAAAACCTACCCCAAAAGACAATCAGTTGTCTACTCCTGTGTTATTCTTTGGTTTTCACACTAGACCCAAACCCACTGTTTTACACCTTAAAAGTTTCAAATGTATCTTTGCAATGTTAATACGTGTGCATCAGTGAATCATCTCCCTCGAAGACTGCCCTGCACCTCCCACAATTAGACTGCTGGAGCTTTGACAACCGCTGTATTAAGCCCTGAAACACCAGTGTACAGCATGTAGAGCTTTCTTCACACCTTCCCTCTCACCTTCCCTTTACGATTATTTGTAAGTCTATGCTAAGATCTTTTAAGAAGAATTAGCTATTAAAATAAAAAGGGCATTTAAAAGACGAATATCTTATGAATTAATAATGAGGACCTATGCTGCAAAGTTTATGTTCATAAAAAAAGACTATATTATACAAGTTCTTCAGATACTGTCGCTAAAGCTAGAATAAATCCCTTTAACAAAGTCCTACATAGACCTATATTTCTCCTAAATATTCCTAAAATATTGATCATCTGTCTACCTAAAACTTGCACAGCTCCTAAGTCCAGCAAAATAGCTTAGTTTATAAAGGACAAAATCCTAACCCCTTATTTACAACTTGTGGATCTATCCTTGCCAGAAAGCTCTATCTGAACATAGTTACAGAGCACCAAGTTCTGCAAACAAGAGTTCTGCCCCTCGCAGCCCATAGGGCACAGAGGCAAAGGTGCTTGGCAATGAAGTCTGCAAGGGGGAAAGTGAACAAAGCTGGTGGGAGGAAGTAAATCCCAGAAAGTGCAATGGCATCAGGAAAATTGGGAAAATCAGGAAAAACCCCACTGAGTGTTCAGCTCAGCCTGATGCTTTAACACAATCTGTTCTGTAGGGAAGATGCAATCTCTGTGCTCAGGCTGGGCATCCCTTGCCCCTGCTCCCAGGACATGCTGGTACCAGCATCCCAGAGAAAGCCTGACTTCAGCTTGGTCAAGACTTTCTTGCTTCTCCAAGTGCCTTTTGCTGGATAAAACTCTTCCCCAGAGGTGGATTTTGAGTGCAGCAGCTACAGTTCCCCAAGTCTGAGGCAAGGTGAGAGAGATAAAAAGGGCTAAACACAAATTGCAACTCAAACACACAGGTTTTGCTGTACCTGCAGTGAATGCTTTGGGGTAATAAGCCATCAGCTTTCAGAGCTTGCAGGGATCAGAGGATGCAAGACTAGAAAGCTGAGGCAATATACTTCTGATTCATTACAGCTAAACTTTTCCACAGCAGAACACAGATGTACTCGGAGGCCTTAAAGCATACCGGGGTGATCTAAATTCCTGCTTTTGTGTGGTGACACTGTGGGCATGTGGAAGCTCAGAGGACACAGACTCCCTGTGTGACCTGTGCAGGCTGCATGCACCAGCCTGAAAACTGCTGAGCCATCTCTGCTTTCCCAGGAGCAAGCAGAGTTTTATGTGATCTATTAAAAGTCAAGTAATCATCAGTCTTCTGGTATTTTTTACCTGCCAAAGTCTCTACATAACCCTTATTTCTTGTTTTGATCATAATTTGAGATTCTTTTCAGTGCTTGGCACACAGCGTCCAGATCACCACCCCTTCCAAGATTGTTCTGACAAGCCACAATCCAGCTTCATGCAGTCAAACTCAACACAACAAGACACTCAAAACCCCTAACGACTGCAGAGGGAGTGTTGGACTGAATAAACCGGAGCCATCCGGTGTTCCGCTTATGCTTAACATTGCTAAGATGATGCTGCCTCTTGATTAGTATATTACTGAAAGGAACAGTACTTTGCTTTTTATATTGGAGCACCCTGAAAACTCCTGGTACTTTGCTTGGATTTGCCAAGTGTAAAAAGAGAGAAAATGCTGTTCTAAAATACATTGGTAAGACATCTGGATCAGGAGGTCCAGGGGCCACATAATTACTGAAAGGGAGACATTATTCCATGTTGTACTCACTTGTACTCACTTCATTACATGCCTGTCCTGCTCTTAAGCTCTTCCTGATCCTGCTGTCAAGCACTTTAGATCCTACAGTAGAAAAATGTAATGAAGGAACACTGTTATAATTTATAAGCACATATTGTACAGCAATAGCAGCCAAGGTGTTGCTCAGTGTAATTCCTTAACTAAAGGAATGGCTTAACAGACCATTGCAGTGTTACAGATAAAGCAACAGCAGCTCTCCTGTTACGAACCTTAATTTTACATGATTTATAACTGGGCTGCAAAGCTATTATTGATTTAAATCCACCTATGCAAAGTCTCAGCATGGAAACTTTATCAAACATCTGAGGAATATGGAAAGATAGCCATAACAAGCTCTGTTAGGTTAAACTGGACATTTAAAACGAGGATTCAGCCATCCTTTCAGTTCTGTTTCTGACACCAGGTTTATTCTGTTTCAAAAGAAACACCTTTTTCTAGGAAAGCCTACTTCCTTCTCCTGCCTTAATGTGTTAAACCGTGCTTAAGAGCCCTGTGCAAGAATGGCAGTTTTGGTCTCAAAGCTTCTGCAGGTAGGCAGATTTCATCTCTATGTGCTCCAGGCAGCTTGCTACCCCAGTGCCCAGAGGTGTCCTGCACAGGCTGTGATGTGCACACTCATCTGCCCGACAAAAGTCTCCTAATCCTTAGCTTTTGTAGCCTGAAGTCAGTTCTAAGAGAAGTATTTGATCCGCTGAAGCAAGTGAATAAGAGAAGGATAATCTTAGGGGATGCACCGCTGCTTCCTGACTCACTGCCCCGAGCCTACGGGGCTGCTTTGGTATGAGCCAAGGCATGGCTCTTCCCTGGACCCCCTGACCAGCAATGCTCCTGGCCATCAATCCAAATACTGCTGCTTCAAAGAAACCTGCTCGTCTCTGAGCACGTCCACTTAGAGTGAAACTCTGCACTACCTCCTGCTGTTTTGTGATCACCAAAAACAGGCTTGTAAACTGTGTGGGTAACAGCAGTGGACTCTTTCGGCAACAAGCAGGAAGATTCTGAACTCCCTGACTTCACATGGGTAAATGAATGTGTGTAAAAGGCATTCAGCACTGTCACTGCGAAGGATTTTAAAACAACTAAAACAAAGAAGCATCAAGACAAAGGAATTCCCATTATACTGTAGGGAACACTGAGGTTTTTATTTTAAAGGAAAAGAGGTATGCGTTAAAAATCTGTCAAGCTATTCATGCTTATTTTCCAGAAATACTCAGAAGAGTTCCCAATATTTAACTCTTGGAACCCAACCACCATGGAAGGGCTGGCCCTGTGCTCCCAGGTATTAAGTTTGCGCAGCTCACCTTGTTACGGGGCACTGCAAACATGTACCGTGCAATACCTGTTTAGGACGAGTACCATTTGCTTGCCAGGCAGACTAGTAAAACGATGGATTCATAGAACTGTGTCTTTCATCTGAAGAGGTTAAGTGACCAATTCCAACTATGCCTGTTTCTCAGGCAATACCAGTTTTAAGAGCTCATTTTTAAAGCCAGACAACTCTATTTTGTGTATTTATCTATTTATTTATGCATTTCCAAAGATCACCACAATATTTACTCTGTTATTAAACTCCATGTGTCAGGCACTAATGGCCTGTAATTATCTTTGAAACTGGATTTGATGTTGCAAAGTTACATAGTGTAGACAAGTGTCTTAATGATGAATGTCAGTGTCAGGGCTGCTTGTTAGGGTTTCATCATGAAAAACACTGTTCTGCTTCTGCAATTTACTTAGAAAACACACCTGCCATGCAGAGCATATGAAAACAGATCAACAAGAAGCCTTGCTTAAAAACTAAAACCAAATCTCAAACACCCTAAACCTGGATGTCAATCAATTTCATTATAGCGTGGAAAAGAAAACCTACAGTTACCAATGCTCATAGCCTGCAGCTCATACCCAACTGCACAGACTAACATAATACTACTTGTCTTATTCAACGGAATAGTTCACAACATAATTCCACAAAATTAGCATAAAATCAAATGTTTGTGAGCAGTATTTCCTTTGTTCCCCCTCGAGTCTGGCCAAACCAGCATGTTCTGTGTCATTCTTTTTGTGAACAAATGGCTGAGAGCTATCCCTGCCAATTCCCCATTATGTCCCTTTGCCCTCACTCATTCTGTCTTCATAGAGAACAGAAACCCCCCAGCAGCAGGAACACACTGCCATTAATTCAGTTACCCAGGGAATTTCACACCTTTGCCAGGCCCTTTACGGTTCTCATTTTAGTGCAACCTAATCTCAAATGGATGCAGAAAGCTGTGAAGAAGGGCAGCTCAAGCTGAAGGCAGCAATTAAATGATAATTAGGGCTTTACTTCATCTTGTGATTGATAGAGGCTTACTGGGCCCAAACTGCATCTTGTCATCTACTAATAGGCTAGGCAAGATACTCCACTAGAGTCTGAAGGATTTTGTCTTATCTCAAGAGAGATAATCTACTCAACAAGTAATCTCCTGCCTGTGGTAAAGTGCCACTGTATATTTACCAGGCCAGTACTCTTCATGGTTCAGCTCTAAACAAGCCTTAGGACTTCTTTAGGAGCAAGAAAGCTGGGGCTTTTCTTCCCCATATTCAGGCTTTTGTGTGCCTCTCAGCTCAACTGGGAAATGGGAACTGGCTGCTCCACCTCCCCTCCAGCCCAGACCCCTGCAAGAGCCACCACCCTGGAATCTCAGCAATGGAAAGCTTTCAGACTGGTTTTAATCTTCACTATTCCTGAGAAAGTGAATTGCAGTGCAAAGATCAGCCCCAGCATCAGCTCCAAGCCAAACACAAGCTGGGCAGTTGGGAAGCAGGAGCCAAAGCACATGAGCTGGGGCATTTGAAGTTCCTGTGCCTCTACGCTTGTGTACTCATCTGTGTCATTTGGGCCTTAGTAGACCCAATTACTTATTATAAACAATTCAGTTTATCTTTATCAGAATCATTATCTAAATTGGCTACATGACACATACTGTTTTCCTAACTGCACTCCTGGGAAAATCTGCTATAAAATCTGTGATTTTGTACTTTGTAATTATCCCTCTATGGGCTATAAAACATTACACTTGTGTTTAAAATAGGTATAAGCTAGCATTTTCCACTGCTCAAAATGGAACATTCATTCTACCTCAGAAAATAAAATGCAGCAACATATTTGGTGCAATCGACACACACAGAGTTTCTGCAGCAGCCATGTTGTGGCTGCTGATCTGATTCCAAAGGCACAGGAGTTTCTTATGATGCACTCCATTTTTATTATAGAGTTTCGATCTACTGCTTGATGTTTCTTTTTCTTTGGGCAAGGTAAAGATGGCCTAAGTTAGTGTCAAGTGAAACATGGCCTTAGCTGGCATTTTAGATGGGAAATGATGAGGTGTCAACAATAACAGCTAACAGGATCATACTCCCAGTGTCATTAATTTTTCTCTTTTCAGTATCCTCCACATTTCCTGTTGTAAAAATGCTGGCCAATTCTTCCCTGTTGCTGACTTTTGTTTTCCTTACTGTTTTGAGAAATTCCTCCTTCCTCAGGATTTAGAAATCCATTTCACACAGTGCCAAGCCAGCAGCTCTCCCCATGATTAAAACAAAACACTTTAGTTCTAAAGAGCAAAGACCTAACCTCCCATCTCGCACAACATGAGGTGTCCCCAGCCTCCCTTTTTAGCTGATTCTGCTTGCTTGACGTACTTTCAGAAGTTCAGTAACTAGCAGTGGAGGGGTCATGTTTGCCCTCAAGTTGCTGCTTTTCATGCTTGACATGTTTTTCTACTGTCCGGTCCCTTAGCTGCAGCAGGGTCATGAGGATGGAGAAAAGGGTGGGGGTTACAGAAAGGGTATTGTATTACACAAACCCCAAAAGGTTTCGGTTACAGAATGTATATTGTCCATGCCTATTGGGCTTGTGGAGAAGTATCAAGTTCACCACATTCTCATTTGAGGACTTTGATCCTTTCAGTTAAAAAGAAGCTGCTTAGAATTACTCTGCAGAGCAAAGAAATGAATCAGTTGTACTCACTCACCCAGCACTGAGGAATGCCAATATTTCTGTTAGCCAGCCCAATCCTAGGGAGATTTACCCAGCTGCAGAGAGGCTGGAAGGGGCTTAAGTCTATCAACACAACCACAGGCTCCCCCCTCCTTTCAGAAAGGCCCAAGCACCTTTTATGTTGCCTGACTTTCAAGGATGTGGAGCCTCTTTACACTTCTAGAGAAGTGTGTGTAGTGTCACACTGGGTTTGGGTATTTTCATGTTCCTTTCAAACTGGAGTATTTTTATGCTCCTTCTGTAACCAAAGCAGCAATGTGAACTACAGCCAGGCATCTTACCTCCTCTCCTCTTTCTCTAGGTTATCCATGATCTACCACATATTCCTGCTTAGGTAGTTTATCAGATAAAAATACACATGGTTAATGTGATAGCGCAGTCAGCTCCCAATCCAAAGGACACCGATTTTGCCAACCCAACATAAACCTACGTCATCTACCATGAAGTGTATTTCTGCTTCAGCTGCAGATTCTTCTCTTACTGCTGTAGCTCAGGTGGTTCCCTTAGCACCAACTAAATGGCCAAATAACACCCACAGGGAGAACATGCTGATGAACTGCTCTCAGCCCCCATGCATTCCTCCTTCAGTAGCAGCAGGCAAGGGGAACAAAAGCAACACCAAAGATCCCTCAGTCCTCTGGCTTCCCCCTGACCAGGACACTAGACTGAGCTTTGCTGGAAAGTTGCAATCCCCAATGTGATGCTTTGTTGAGTGATCGGAAGAGGAAGAAAGCACATAACACTAGGGAGGCAGCAGCAGACACCCAAGCAGCTCCTCTGATCTGCAACTGTTCTGTGGGAAGCAATGCTCTTGTGAATGGGGTCAAAAGGGACCCAGAAAGGCATAATGAAGCGTTAGCTGATTTTTCAAGGGGCTCTGTTTTGTTGCGTTAGCAATTTTCTACAGCATTAAGCAGTTTCATGGTACATTGTACTGTGTTGCGTGAAATGGCACACAGACTATTTTCAGCCCAGAAGCTGGAGGATATGAGACTTGAACATGGTACTAACATCACAAGGAGACTAAGAACAGCCACGACACACCAAAGCTTTCTACTGCAACAAAACTGATCCTCCTTCCAGCAGCCCCATCAGGAGTCCTCCTCCAGCCTTCCAATGAACCGCATCAGTGCCTGAAGAACCTGCATCTTTATTAATCACTACCTATGTGTAATCTGTACTCTCTCTTTGTTCCAACCCTCCATCCTTTCCCTCTTTCTTCCTTTCTCACCTTTTCTCCTTAAACAGACTTCCTTCTTATTCTTTTCTCAGTGAAATTGTCCAGAGATAATAGTAAAAGAACAGTTTTACTATGGGGCCAACTCTTCATATAACAGATGCAATATATATACTTCAATCACTATTTTCAGTTAAATTCAGATCTATACCTGTCCATTCTAGTTACACAAGGAAAACAGCAAGTTATTGGCATGTCCACAGTGAGCAAGGCTGTCACACAAGTGTCTTGGGATGATCTCATGCTGATATTCAGAAAGAAGTCTGGACTCAGAGCAAAAAGCAAGGTTTCAAAAGGGCTAGAAGATGTATCACCTATAGGCTGTAAGCAGCATGCTTGACTAAGAAACAACCTAGACCACATCAGTCATGGCATTTTAAAAACACCACACTCAAGACTAGAAAGTGATATCAAATGATGTGGTACAATATGCACAACATGTCTGTACTCCACTAAATGGTCTATTGCAAAGGGTCATGTCAGCGCACAGGAGCTGCACTGCTCCTGGCTGAGCCTCTTCATATAGGACATGGAGAAGAATTTGGGAGTATCTGCAGCTTGAAGGGAGATGAGGAATCCATGTGGCTGTTGGGGTCTTTATTCTTTAAGATCTTGCCTTTCAGACCCATGCAACACTTCTAATAACAGTAATATTTTTTTATTGCTGCTTGATTTGCAGTATTTGAATCAGGCTGGAATCAATGTCTTTGGCAAGGAAGAATTCCGTACAGTCTTATCCAATCTCTTCTTTTTATTTACAACTATAATCCTAAAATCATAGTTGCCTCACACTGAAAGAGTAAAGGAGCAAAATGTTCTAGACACAGCCTGGTGAAAGGAGAGCTCTCATCTGTTACAGGGAGCTCTTAAAATTTCATGAACACTATTAGAAATTATGATGTTACATTTGTCACTAGAATATTTCTCAACTATTAAACTTCATAGATCAAACTACAAAACAAACCCCCAAAATAGAGCCCCACCAAGATGCTCAGCACCCTTTGCACATGCTGCTGAGGGATCTGCCCCGTGTCCTCCCTTGTCAGCCAAACTCAGACTGGCTTCAGCTCAGGGAGACCTTCCTGGTAATCACAGGATAGGTCCCTTTGGATTACAGCAAGAGAGAGAGGGATCTCTTTGTGGAGCACTCAACGGTCACAGCCAGCGTGGCTGCTCTGTGTGCAGTCACTTCATGAGCCTCAAATCACACAGACACCACCACAGGGTCTCCAGGACCCCATCCTGCCTGACATCCATGCTGAGATGCTCCTTCACACAAAAGTACCTCTATAATCTTGTGGATAACAAGCATTCTGACGCTACCCTGCCACAAATTGGGAACCATGAAACAAAAATGGCCTGGAGGTCTGGATCTGTTTCCAAGACTTCTCACTAACCTTGTGCCTCCCCCCCAGAGCCGTGACTCCCGGCTCCCAGTGCTCAGGTGGAGCAATGCTTGTGGAGAGAAGGTCACTGCCTGGCTCCAACAGCACAGAACACAGATGGAGGGGAGGCTGGGAGGAGAGCAGAGCAGGACCCGGGTGACTCCTGCCTGTCCTCCTCAGACATGCACTCAAAAAAGGCATTATCTATTTGAAGAATGAGACTGTGCATGCCAGAGAACCAGAGGAACATCTGTGCTCCAGTGCAGTGCAGGAGAGGGAGGAACCATGTCACAGTGTCAGTGAACTGCTGATCCATGTAAAATGCCAGGCATGGTATCAAGCACTGTGTAGAAAGCACCGCCCTTGAAAGCTGTGCCTACATGGTGGGATGGCAAGCTCCACTGGGCCTCTGTGGAACTGCGCCTTGACTGTCTCCTAGCTGTTTACTGGGATGAGACCTGGAAATAACACATCCTTCTCTGCACCCTGATCCCCTTTGGAAAAGCGCCCAGACATAGCGAGTGGCAGCCTGGTTGCTCCAGGTGGGGCATCACCAATCCCAGCCACGCGGGGAGGGTGCAGCAGCACTGCATACAAGAGGTTTCCCATCAAGCCTGCATGGGAGTAACCAAGCACAGAAGCTGGCCTGGCACCATCAAGTCATTAAGGGTATGTTCTGGTCAGGACTGAGCTGTACAAACATTTCTGCTTCGGAGTGTTGTTTTCTGCTGAAGCCTTGACTTAATCCTCTAGGTGCACTTTCTCCAGCCTCAACATCCATCCTGCAAACCTCTATTATAATGCTGAGGAAGTCAAGGTGCTTACACAGCTGATTGCCTTCTCACAGCAAACTGCTGTGCATTCAATTGCATCTGCTAATATCCTCTGTAATCTAAACTATGCGGGTGAAGGCAATCACCAAGGCTCAGATTAAAAGGCAACAAAGCTTGGTGCTGTTGTTGGGCTGTACCGTCCTAAGTATTTACTCCAAACGGCACTTCACTTAACATTCATTGTGCTTTTCTCCCAAGAAGTAGAATCTTTCTGTACTGAAAGACAGCAAGTTCTGGTTTTTGTCACCTTCTAGACAGCAACTTGACTAAATGGAATTAACCAAAACCAAACTCTCATTGCAGAGAACCAGAAGGCTGCCTTTTTTTTGCTAATCTACATCAATTCTTACTGAAGGGACATTTTTTAACAGGCAACCTATGCTTCTCAGCAATAAAGATCGAATAAAGGAACACATTAAAAGGAATATGAAAGTGTGTATGAAGAGCTGCTCACTGGAAACAGCCACAGATAAAAATCCCTGGAAATGTCATCTTGCACCGTTTGTAGATACAGCTGTACCCGTATCTCTAAATTACAAATGATAATGAGGTGTAAAGATTTTATCAGATACCTAGCCTGCTTGAAAGGCCTTTGTGTGTTGGCTGGTGTAGTCTCATATTAGGTGGTAGGAATTTTGTTTTCTTTTCTAAGTGGAACATCAGATTACACAGGTCTTATTTCACTGCTGATTGCAGTCGTCCACTTAACATCTTGACAGATATTCAAGAACGGAGCAAGGCTGGTGGCGCTGCCGAGTGAGGTGCACATTCATCCATCATCTGCTAACAGATCACTTGGAGGGCCAGGCCTTATGTCATTAGCCTGCTGCACTCCACAACTCGGTGGCTTTTTTTCCTTTTTAATTCCTGCTAACTAGGTTTCTGAACAATTCTGTGACAGCCTGTTAGCTTTCGTTCCTACAAACAAAAACGCCAACTGAAAACATCTTAAGCCAGAGCTTGAATAATACAGTATGGGGCTTGATGGATTTGCTGCAGATAACAGAGCTGTGTGATGCTTTGGCCTATTTCCAGTGAGGATTGCCACTGTACAGCCTCTGTATGGTCAGGGATTCTTCAAACACTTTGTTTTTCCCAGCAGCAGGACTGTGATTGCCTGCTGTGCCATCTCCTGCACTCCCATCCCAGCCCCTTCTACAGAGAAGACTGGCTCCCAGTTGAGCCTGTGATTCTGCCATCTAAGGGTCAGTCAGAAAGCAAGAAGGGTCACTGCTGTCCAAACAGATGATGGACACTGGCTCAAATATAGGAATAACTAACCAGGATCCAAATGCATCACCAAGCCCCAGGCACTGCACCATGGGGGGCTGGCAGCAGAGCAAGCCCTAGGAAGGACAGCATGCTCAGCACTGCCAACACCCTGCCAAAGCCCTGTGCTGCTCTTGCCTGTGCTTCAACTCAGCCAAAGGTAAAGATGCCCCAAGGACATTCTCTGCCCACGATCCCCAACTGGTCTTCCTGAAAAGCAGTTTTCCAGAGGGTCTGGCAGAGCATTTCCCTGATTCCAGATGACCTCTATACTACCTCTGCTGTCACAACCACACCAAGTGCCCAACCTCCCTGGACCCATCAGCACTGTGCAACAGTATGGGAATCTGTTGATTGGTATGAACCTCATCCTGAAAGCAAACCGGTCCATCAGTCCAACATGAAATGTTTAGTGAAACACAAAGCTGATTGTTCTATACCCATTTATTAGCGCTTTTGGCGCCTCATTCAGCTTCCTTTGTGACTTCTTATTTTTGTCGGCTTTTCTACCTGGTTACATTAAAAGAGGAACTCTCTTGAACCTCTTTAATGTTCTTAAGCTCTTAAACCACAAAGCATGTACTATTTGTGGCAGCCTGTAAGATTTATTACACAGACTGGCCTTGTGTTCACACCTCTGTTGAAAGACAGAAACAAACTCTTCAGCATTCAACAAAGAGAATTGTTGCTTGTCAACGTGCCGCTGCACAGTTTGGCTTCACTGGACATATGAGGAGAGTAAGGTTTCTCTCTAACGCTGTTGTCTGTGAAATAGCCCTGAACATGAAGCAATGAATACAGAAAGTTGAAGCTACCTATGTGTGCGACATAGTTATCATCCTGCTTTTGTCTAGCACTCAGCGGGAAAATACATTTGCTCCTATTTGGGAAACACTCAGTAAAATCATTAAAAGCCATGGATGAAACCCTATAAAATAGATTTGTGTTTCCTTGTCCCAGCACACTCGACATAACAAAGGGCATATACTCCTTCATGTAAATAGATCACACTTGCACAACACTATTCTAAATAAATCTGGGGCTAATGTAGTTTATGAGATACACTGAGGAGGTTAAATTGTTTCTGACTAGGTGGTTAATTAAAGGATTTATTTTGCAATTGCAGAGGACCCATAACTCATGAGTTACTGCACAATAAAAGTGTTGTAGATGTGTAAAGTAACACCACGATTAACTCCCCCAAGCCACCTAGCCCCATGCGGCTTTGTGTGCCCCTTTTCCTTGTGCCAATGGCCCCAGACCAAAACTCAAGACCTTCTACCAAACTGTGGCTTGGGGTTGGGTTTTTGTTGTTGTTGTTGAGTTTGGGGGTTTGGTTTGGTTTTTCCCTAGTGAAATAGATGCATCTGATGTAGTGGTGCTCAAGGCTTCTGCCAGCTACATCAGAGGAAGGAAAAACACATACAGAGGATTAATTATCAAGCAAAAGTGGTCTGGAACAGAAGAGAGAAACAGCCCAGTAAGACGTTTTAATAGACAGTTCTTATTCTGTTTCTCTCTCAAAAGACTCCTGAGGAGCTTTGAGCCGTAGCAGTGAAGCCACCATCAGAAGACACACTGCATTTGTATTTCGTTTGGCAAGGTCTAGCGTTTGTTTTACCATTTCCTCAAAGTAATCTTAATGTTTAATGAAAAGTGACAAAGAGGAAGTGTGAAAAAAATAGAGCATGGTTTTCCTTTTAGTTAAAACTCTGATTGTTTTGGTCCATATTAAAAAAAAAAATGATTTTCCTATATATTTAAGCCCTCTAAAATCCATGCCATTCGGCTACCAGCATTAATGACGTTAGGGTGAATTATAAAGAGAAATCAAATTTTCCATAGCATTTGAACGCCATTAAAATGCCAAACAATAAACTACCAGACTGCAAATTAGATCAGTGGAAATATCAAACACATTGCGGTATAAAATCCATAATTGCATTTAGCGCTTCGCCTCCCAGGGGACAGGCTGCTAAAGATCATCACCGTGCCACATATGAGAAGCTATTGACAGAACGATAAAAATCGACAGGCTAACCAAATAAACACTGCAGGCTTCATTAAATATTCAGCAACTGAAATTTGACTATCATGTGCCTTTTTTCTCCCCCCACTAGATGTGTCCTGCTGCAGCGCTCAGGGTTTTCCCTGTGACAGCAATATGGGCCGCTGTGCCCTGCAGGCCTGCGCAGCGCCGAGCGGCGGCAGGACACGGGCAGCACCGTCAGGTACCGGCGCCATCAATAAACACGCTGCAGCTCAGACAGGGTTATTATTCTTCTGAATACATTATTAGCCTTGGCCCCAGGAATATCTGGCTCCAAAGGCTTTAATTAGAGGAAGCGCAATATTTACCAAAGTTTAACACTTCTCCTGTGAGGATAGGGACATCTTGTCCCTAACAAGGTGCTCTTTTAAGGAGCTGAGCACTAAATTACCTCCTTTCTCGCCCTCCTTCTGCATGGTGGGGTGATGCTGTGACTGGATGGTCCTGCACACCCTAAGAAGAGAGGATCAGGATGTTACAGGCTAGCCAATGCCAAATGGCCACCTCCATTTAAGGGGCTTGTGGTTGCCTCAAACAGCTCTCCACTAAGCCCAGAGAGTGCCTGCTGGCTTGGGTGCTGGGGTGCTCATCACTGTATGGCTCCGATCTACGGAAGGGTAGTTTGCTTTTCATAGCTGTAAAAGGGACACAAAGGGAATGTGCATCCCTGGCAGAAGATGGGATGGTGCTAATTTTAAGTTTTATCAACCACTTATTTCTTGTTTCTCTCTACCTGCTTCCAGGAAAAGCCATGCCTGTGGCTTACACAGCCAGTCTTCCTGCTCACAGAGAGATAAATAGAGCTACAGGAGAGCCTGGTACAGGCAGAGGGCAAGGAGCATTGCTACATGCTTGTGGAAGAAAAAGGCACCTAAGAAAAGCCAGTTCTGCAAGCAGAACAACACTTGCTGCTTATGGACCTGGCCCAATCAAAAGGGTGAGAAATTGAGACCTGGGACACAGCTTGAGTACCAATGTGCATAAAATGCTTAAAATATACTGGCATATTACTTAAAATTACACTGAACATTTCAAGCCCCACTATCCTGTCAAGATCCATTTTAGCCTGCTTGCACGATCGTGTGTGCCGAGGGACACGCTCACTGCTGCAATAGAAAAACCACGAAAAGCCTGCATGTTTCCTCTCTGTTCCTACAGGCCTTGGAGTCTGAAATTAGAACAAATAAAATGTATAATGCATGCTCTGGAAGCACCCAATAGGGTTATAAGCAGCCATTCCCTCTTCATGGAGAAAAAGTTTATGTAAATGACTGATGACAGTGTTATTGTGTGAGGAATATCAATGGAGTAATTACAGTTACATAGCTTGCTGCTGCACTGCTGCTCTAAGCCTGTGTTAATTTTTCACACCACTCCCTTGGGAAAGATCGCAGTGTGCTCCTAAGAGCAGAGCTAATAATCGGAGCTCTGAGCCACTGCCGCTGAAACTAGCCCCAAGGTCTTTCTGAGCAGACTGCTAAACACTGACTGTCTCCCCAGAGAGAAGAGAACAGAGATAAAATGATTAAAAACTGCCAAATTGGACTGGCAATCACTTGGCTGTACTGTCAGCCCAAGACAAGACAAATCTCAGTTATTTTTTCTTTTGTGAGCTGGAGAACTAGGAGAGCACAAAGCAGCGTGGCTGCAAACAGAGCAGCGGACTTGCCACATTTCAGCTCTTCGCAAGTACTGTGTCAACATCTGCAGACACAAATGATGTGTCAGTGATTGTATTTAACACCAACACAAATCAAGAATCTGAGAAAACCAATTTCTATTTAGGCCTACTGGGACCCTTATTATTATGAGTCAATTCCACTTGTTTGATCCCAGGAATAATTTCAGGATGGAGCAGATCACAGACTCAATAACTACATCTTACTCTGTATGAGCAGTTCCCTAGGTTAGATACTGCTGATACTATTTGTCCTAAGATTTTAAACAAATGACATGCGCTGGTCAGTTCTGCATAGTGAAAGGCAGTGAAAGGATTAAGTGACAGAACACATCTTAAACTTTGTACCTCTGCACCTCAGAAGGGCAAGCACTGTGAGAGGATCACGAGCCACATCTGATGACCAGTAAAACAAGGTTGGAAGAAATACTGGGTTGGAAGAAATAACCCATATCAAGAGAGGTAAGTGTACCACAATTAACCTAGCAGCTAGAAAACAACCGCCCACAGCAAAACAAGCACGCAGTACTGCCATAAACCACTTCAGAAAGGGATGTCAGCCTTTCCTGGTGATGGGATGCAGAAGAACAGCCTGAAACAGCTGTGGGTAATCCCACTGACCTAACACGTTGGTGGTCAGCAGCCCATGTGAGCTGCATGCCCTGTGTGTATCATGCCAAAATCAGTTGACGTAGCCCCATCACTGTAAAGAGGCAAAAGCGTGACAGCTGTGGACCTCTCCTACCTTCCAGTCACAACTCTTGGAGCTTGAATTAACTGCATGAATTCGTAAGTGCAAGTGTAAGCATTCATGCAACCACCTACCCAGGCCCTTTACTGGAGTCAAACTGTCAAGTGGCTCGTGTATAATAAGGGAAAAGTTACCCCAGTCTGGAACCGGGGCCCACTGGCTCCCTCCTTTCTACACACAGAAAAAGAGATGATACAGGGATTTTCCTCCCCTGCCCTGCAAATTTCTCAAGCATTTGTTTGTGATTAAAAATACTTCTAGCCTGTTCCCTTCTGAAGCAAGGGGAAGAAATCTGGCAACACTGAACACCGGCAGCTGGCTGGGGTAACGTTGGGCTACAGGAGGCAACTTCCGTTGATAAATTCTCAAACATTTCCAGTTTACCCCAAACCACCCGTTGCCATGTCTGTTCCTCAAATACCTAATTTACAGGACAATTACCGGAAGCTTCTGATAGAGTTTCACAGGGATGATGATGATGCCTCAGCTCTGGTTTTTTTCTTTCCAGGGCTGTGCCAACACCAATGCCCTTTACAGGGCTGCCTGGGGACTGCAGGCCCCTGCTACCTACATAGGACTCACATCTGCTGCAGTAATGGAGGGTAGCCTGCATGTGGACCTCCACCAGCCCCTAAAACCTTGCCCAGAACCCTGCCTGACATCAGCTTCTTGTATGAGCAATGGGCAAGAGAAGAGGTTTGGTCCATCTGATCCTAACAGAGAACTGCATTTTGGAAACAGGGTACATTTGAAAGCCTGCACATGAAGGAGGGAAGGAAGCAAAGCAATTCTAACACAGAAATTATTTTGTTTCCATCTCCGAACAGCCCTGTTTAATGTTTTTGCTCTAGCTCAGCATCACATGAAATGAATAGAAGGGGGATTCACGACAAGCCAAGGGATTTGCAAGGTCTGCAGGACATCCTCCTCTCTTCCTCCCAGAGAGGGAAGTGCAACAACATGAGGTGAGAGTTGTGCCCCGAGGACTGCCCCGAGGTGAGGGGCACACAGGGACACTTTGGGGCCTGGGGCTGAAACACATCCCCATGGGACATCAGCAGGCGCTGCTGAACTCCCAAGAGCAGCCTTTTTCACAGGAAAGCTGCGTGCCAGGGCTGGGCTCACGATTGCTGAACTAAAACCACATCTAAGGCTGAGTATACTGCAGCTATTAAATAAGTTTTAGTTTATTTCATTGACAGCTCATTTTTACCTGATTCTTTTTGATCTGTCTCAGTGCCTTGTCTGACGCGTCCTGCAGGTCCACCCCGACTCGCTCTGGCTGCGTTGAAAAGAACTATCCCCTCCCTTTAAACCCTATGTCTTTTCCTTTACATGACAGTAAGACAAGCAGAGCCCTTTCCACCTATTCTAAAACTGGTCTTGCGCAGAGAAACAGCAGAACTATGACACAGAGCTCTGCAAAGTTCCTTTTATTACCTCCATGTTATCAAACAGTTAAAGCCAATGTTTCCTGCCTGTAAAAGCAGCTGTTAGGGTGAGCCTCTAAAATAAATCCAGGAATTATATGGCCACATCTACAACCCCTTCCCACTCAGCTACACACACTGACGGATTCACGCACAAACTACTCAATTAAAAGAGTCTAAATGGGCATATACCTGCAGCCTGGGAATGGTTAAGCTACTGGAGCCCTCTCTGTAGGGCATCTGTGGAGTGGAAATGCTTTAGGCTGCTGCAGATTCAGTCTGGTCTGTGTGGATGTGACACAGGCCTGCTGGACAGCCCTCCCCTCCTGTCTTCAACATAACACAGTCATCTTGCCAGCTGACAGACCTTCTGCAGTGGAAACAACATGGGTTTCCTTACTGTGCTTGTTTTCTCATTCACAGTCTTCAAAAACAAACCACTACAAATCTTAACCTTCATACACAAAAATATACCTTTTCACAAACTAAATATATAGGCTACAACATGCAAGATGCGCACTTACCATGCACTTAAAGAACGCTATTATGAGCAGAAGGTCATATTGTAAACAGAAAAACAACTTTCTACCTCAGCTGCTAGAGATCCAGATGCTTTCTCTGCTCTGCAACACTCCAGACACATATGATTAAAAAGAACATACCAGGTATTACAACTATTAAACTGTTAGATACAATTTACAATGGCAATAACCCCCTTGTCGTTGGTCTTTGCTAAAGTTAACCAGAAGTTTGTCAGATATTTAACAGCCCATGGAGTGAGTCCAGTTTGTGACTCGTTTCACAGAAGTTTGTTCAGTTGCATCTTACAACCACCAGCTTTTGTTTTAACTCTGTTTGCTCAAGTTCAGAAAAATGTGAGGCTGACTGGTGCAGGGTTTCTTATTTTGGGTCCATTTATACACAGTGTTCCATTTCATTTGTACCCAGAGAAGCTGAGAGCTGATTTCCTCCTGTGTACTTGCCAAGAGCTGGGCACTAACAGTGCAGGCTGGCAAACCACACTGGCGCAGCATGAGCCAGGCAAACACCTGGAGGACTTGGCTCTGTGCAAAATGACCACTGAGCCTTAAGGGCAGAGGCTGCTGACATGCATCTGGGCACCAGCCTGGCCCCTCTGGACCATGCAGCCCCATGTGCCACCACAGCTGGGGAAGGTCATCTTGGTGGCCCTCCTGGGAATGCTTGATAGCATCCCAAGGGATCAGTTCTGAGGCAGAGGGATGGCAGGGTAAGACACCAGGCTGGCCTGTCTGATGCACCTCCCTGGCCCTCCAACAGCACTGGCAGATGCAGTGCATCGATGCCGGCACAGACTTACATGGACAAGGGTGGTAGGACTGGCCAGAAAACAAGAGGGGATTGAGCATCCAGCAGAGTCCTCCCTTCATGGGGAATTTTATTACCTTTGGTAGGGATGCATGAACCAGGAAAGCTGCCGGCGCTCATTCACTGAGAGTAATGAGGTTTGACAAGATTTTTCTCTGGGCTTACGGGATACAGGCTCCCCGCGTCCTCAGAAGCAAGATGTTGCCTGGGTGACATCCATCTTCCCCACAAAATCTGAGCAATTTAAACATGTGAGAGAATGTACAAATCACAACAAACTTACTCTGTGTCCCCACCGGGACGAGCACCACAAACTCAAACCAGCCTCAGAGTGCCCACCAGCAAGATGCAGCACTGCAAAGGAGCAGTAAGAGCTGAAGATGAAACAATGCCCAAATGAACATTATCTCACTCCAAGTCTTTCAGCTCACTGCCTGCCACCTCTGGCTAAATCCACACAGAATTTAGCCCCAAACTTCCCTGGATTTTTTGCTTAACAAAGCATCCCTGGGCTTAGCAGTTCTACCAGATGATAAGACCTCCAGTTTACAGAAATGTCTTAACTTTCCATATTTATTTCTGGAGAGCTGGTAATTTAGGGCCTGACACCACGTGCAAGTCTTGCCTGAGCAGGAACCCTGCATGGTGTAATCGTTTCCTGCTGCGAGGGCACGGTGTCTGGATCAAGGCTCGCAGCCGACACGCTGCTGCCTGACATCAGGCTGGATCAGCTGCTTCTCCGTGCCATCAGCACCATCCTGCAACCATTCCTCACCCGCCAACTTTCTCTTTCAGTGGCACAAGTGTTGTCAGTGTATGAGCTGCCTTCCACCCCCCCGCTTTTGCTTCAGTTCTCAGAGGCATGAACTGGGAGGTGCAGATTTTATTACGCTAACGAAATAAGAACACAACAGCCCTCTGAAGCATGCAAGCCAGAGTCTAGGGGCAGCGCTCAAAACTTCTCCCACAGGAAAAACAGATACAAGGCTGGCTTTGAAAAGTGGGCGTCTTCTACACTAACCACCGCATTGTCAGCAAACCACAGCTGTCCACCACATGAGCAAGCTCCAAGTGGAATTGCGCCGGGGCGTGCTGACAGTATAGTGCCCACAGTGCAGTGCACCCCCAGGGTGCACCCCCACAAGCAGGGGCAGCTCCTCCAGCTTCACTGCTCCATGCTGATGGCCCCACAGGCCGGAATGTGAAAGAAGTAACAGGGCACAGCCCACAGCAGGCACCAAGTCAAACTGTGCCAGACCGAGCTTTCCTGTTTGTCTTTGCAAAGGTGAGGTGCAGGAGAGGATCCTCTGGGTGTTTCTAACATAGGAAGTCCTCACACACACACTTCTTTTCGACTCTTGTACGCGAGACAATGCTTATCGGTGTCTATCTTGCAATGCAACACCAATATCAGAAATCTTCAGCTAAGAACCTGCATGGTTGCTGCTGGATGTCTGATCTTATCACATGCTGTGCATTACACCCCTCTGCACCAGCTGTTTGCCCTGTCGTGCTTTTACAGTACACACAGAACAGCTCAGATCTTCCAGAAGAAAGGCAAAAAACCCCCAACAGGCCATTATTAAAATGAGTTTAGTAAACAATAATCATAGGAATATAGTTAATAAGCACAGCCTTTCTGTGTTAAGCAGGAAATTAGATCCGCTGCCCCATTACTATTTTGAGTGAGAAAGCAATGATGCCTTTAATTATGCATAGTCTGCTTTATTTGAACTGTGTTGGCTGTTGTGAGGGAAATAATCAATGTAAACGCCTCCTGAGGTCGCTCCTGAGGCAGACGTGAAATGAACTAAGTGAGCAGAGCAGTGTGTATAATCATATCAAGCAAATCCCCAGGTACTAGCCTGAGAATCACACATACATATGATTTATACACTCTCAACAACTCAACACTGACACCCCGAGCCATTTTAACAGCAGAGCTCGCATATTGCTTTGAATTCTCATCTACACATGACAAGTTGAATTTCTGAAGTTGGAATTAATTCTGTGCCTTTTAAAATGAATACAGCCTACATCGAGTTCAGTGCAAAGCCTGCCTGATTACAGGTCAGGGAACAAAACTCCTTTGTAAAGCAGCATTTATGCTTTTCGAAGTTTGTATTCTAGGGGGTTTTTAAGCAGGGCCACCCAAAGAATTTCTTCAGAGTAAAGATAATCTTCAGTAGAAGCTCGACATGAGAACAGTTTTGAACCAAACTGCTCTAGTAAGAGATGCAAGAATCAATCTGGAGGTAATACCTTTTAATCTCTATATTGCTATAGTATTTATCCAATAACAAACTTTGATCTGATTTTGTTTCAAGGCCACTCAGGTTTTTTTGTTATTTTTCAAGTTTTTGAGTTCAAGCAAGTAGTTTAAATAGGAATACCTCTTTTTAGTGGGGATTGGCAGCATGTGTGTAAAAACAGTGAAGGAGAGAATACAACACTAGAACAAGACTTTAACAAGACAAGGGTCAGATTCTGTTACCAGTCATCTCTTAATAACCCAGACATCATGGCAGTGCCACAGCTCACACCTTTGCAGGCACAATTTACTGCTGTAAGAAGCCTTCACCTAGAAGCAGAGTTAAAAACACAGGAATTGTGCTGTGATTCAAAGAATCTATTTGGCTGCTACAACTGGTAGGAAAAACTGCACTGTACAAAACATAGTCCTGGAACAGCCACTAAAGCTTCTTCCAGCTCTGCTGGGAAGGAATTCGCTCCAGAATTCCTCAGAGCCTGACATTCCCTCCCCAGCAGCACAATCACTGCCACTGCTCCCGGCTGTGGGGCTTCCCTCTCTCATACCCACTGCACTGCTGAAGAACAGCACTGATGGCTCAGAGAAGGATGAATCCTGACTGATTTACACCCATGTGAACCTAATGGCTTCAGTTTGCACCCTGTAAATCACACCCGACAGTGAAATGATCCTGCCACTCCCTCGCACACCGCCCAAGCCTGTGATGGATTTGGCAACAGGACTCAGGTATCACAAGTCCCAGGTCAACACATCCATCATTTATTGGAGATGTCACAGAAGTCCTACGCTAAAACCATTTTTCACAGCTGCTTGCTGTAAGAACTCTTCTTGGTTAACCCTGATGAGCTTGTTTTCTCCAGCCCATCTGCTGCAGCTAAGAAAACATGATGCTGCACCTGTGACATCACCTCCATTGCCATGGCAACAGGCATGTCCTCAGCATCCCAGGCCCGCCTTACAATGCAGATTTCTGTAGAGCAGGAGCACACACCACTCCTCTGCACACAGCTAATGGGAACAGAACCAGGTCCTGTGGCCCCAGACACATTATCCTCACCAGGAAAATGCCATTTCAGAGAGCTAGGCCAGCCCAGCCTACCATAAGCAGCAGGCAGCTCGGAGAGGGTGATGCTCAACTGACTAGCAGGTCTGCAGAGCAGGAAGCTTTCTGCCTTGTTAGATGTTTTCCTTCTGTGGCAACTGCATCCTCACACAGCTCAGAAACTGTGCTGAACTGTGAAATTTGTGTCATTTTTTCCCCCCAAGAATAAAGTTTCTGTCTCATGCAAAACCTTCTACTCTGAAGAACACACCCAAAAGATCTTCTGCTCACTGCTGAACTGCCATAGCATTTACTCAATACAGCTTTCTACCATGTCCTCACTGCCAGTGAAGGAACCATATCACAGTTACAAAGAAATGTCTTGGCACACATTTGGATGTTTGTGCATAGACATCTGCTCTCCACTCCGAATGCAAGATTTCTGCAGGTCCCTTATCCATGTGTTAACGGGAGTTTGATCTTTCACAGAGACATGCACTGGCGTGAACTTCACCCTAAGGAGTTAAATCAGCTTTTGCTATGGAAACTCTCATGATAAAAATAGATCCTCCTGCTCTAAGGGATTTGTACTGTGCATGATTTAAGGGGGCTTATTGAACTATCCTGTGCAGTTGGGTTTGTGGCACAGAATCATCTTTGTCAAAAATGTCTTTCTTTCACCAAGATTGTTTGACTAGGTTCCACTGTACTGGCCATATTGTGGGAAAATACTGGCATGTCCTTTTCAAATGGAAAAGGCAAGCTTATGCTTCCTAGTATTTTGGCTAGAAATAGAAGTTTTACAGAGTAAGAGCATGTGGTGGTCTATTATTATTATACATAATCCTCCAACCTATCCCTTAGCATGTTACCATAAATCTTTAACAGTAAGTCTGAATAGATGTATCCAGGATCACTAAGAAGTAGTATTTTGTGTGACTGAAGACTTTTCAAGTCTACAAGCAAAACAGCTATTTCCAAAATATGCTAAAAAACATCCAGCAAGAGACTACAAGCTATTATTTGTGTTCTTTGCTGGATTTGACTATCTAACGCTCTAAAATTGAAACACTACAATGGTGATTCTCGAAAATTACATTCAGACCAGTTTTTCATGAGAGTTGCACAGACACAGAGTTGGGTATCAGGAGGTTAAGATTATTTGAATGCAGAAATTACTGCTTGATTTTAGTTTTATTTTTTATGACTGCTGTTCTGGGCACCCAGAAATAAACCACGTAGGCAAAGGCACATCCAGTCACCAGGCAGGCCTGAAACAAAGTGACTGGCATGAGCTTCAAGTAAGGCACAAGGCAACTGCCCAAAGAACTATCACCTTACTACCTGCCTAGGTAGCGCAACGCACTGAGAATGTGATCATTTGAGTAAGTGGTATAGTATTGCTAATCCCAGCTTCTCACTTTACCCCTATATAGCATGTACAAGACACGAAAGTATTTTCTCAACAGTTTATGGACTGCGAGCATCAGTGAGACAATGCATGTCGGCACTGCGATGCTTTAGCATGGCTGCCAGAAGAACTGTAACAATGGGCTTTGTCAGTGCACGCAACCACAGAACGTGGAGATGCTCCAGGAGCGTTGAATAGGCTCCTATGCCACACACACAGCTGGAATGACCTGAAATTCCTGTCCCCTCTCTTGAAATACTATGGGCAGAAGCAAACAAGGTTTCCAGAATGGAGAGGCCAGCCTGTCTGTGGGACGGTGTGTCACAGACAGCAGCAGCCCTCCTCCACCTGCAGGTCTGCGCTGCCCAACGCAGAGCAACGATTCCCAAGGGGTTATCCTTCAGGCAGAGCTTGGGGGATCACACAGCCGTACACACATGTGCACACAAACACATCTGCACACACTCACATTTTCCAGCCCCTTAAAGAAAATAAATTGCATGAACGTCATGCATATTTTAAACTGATACCCTGGGGGATTTTCAGACCAAAAATGCCTTAACCAGAAAACTTTGTATTTTCCTTGCTCTGAAAAACTCAGAAGAATTCATATACAAACGATGACAAATACTTCATTCAAAGAGACAGTTACTCCCAGAGCAGAGGGAATAGGGCCAGCTCAAGTAGTTAGAATGGCTGCATGCAGCTAGCCCCTTCGCTTCAAGACCACAGGAATTGTTTATCACTGAGACTCTCCCAGGCTAATTGAAACCAGCCCTGACTTTTGAACCTGCCAGCACTAAAGAAACTTTAAGTGTTTTCTCCTACTGAGATTTGGCCTATGGGGACTGCTCATTGCTCACCCCTCAGTCATTTTCAGTTCACTTTATTTCCACCTTGAATGAATCCTTACTCTAAAAGATGCTTTAGTAATTCTGTGGGAAAAAAACTTCACTTACAGGACAACAAAGTTTTGAGACTGTGTTGCTCATGTTGCATCCTTCTAAGAACACTAAGTAAGCTTGAGCCTGTACATTAAGGACCCCCATTATAAGACAGTTTCAACAGTATCTTTGCGATTTACATTTTACAACTGTAACTTACATCTGCAGTGTGCATCATGCTCTCACTTATGATTTCCACAAGCTCACTGTAGCAGGAATTTGCACAGGGATTGGAAAGAGAGCCCAGTCAACCTGGAGCTGGTTTAACATTTGCTAAAACCAGCCTGAAAGACATGACCAGCTAAAGGTGAACTTCCCCAGTGGTACATGCTACAGTAGTCAGGTATGCTGCCTGACCTACACACCGATGGGGAATGAAGTTTTTTCCAGTCCATACATTCATTCGGATGCAGTGATAACAGAACATGGATGTAAAATGCCTTCCTACACAAAAAACATGTTGGAAAGCTTTGCCACCATGACGCTCTACTGCTAACATGCAATTCACAGCCTTATCATTGATAGAGAAACCGATACAGGTCACAGCACCAGGTCCTGGCAGCTTGACATCCCAAGCTCTCTTCCAGCTCTCCTAATCCCCCCAGGACACTGCTCAGCGCATCACAGATTAAGTCAGGACAAGCAGGCAGGCAGCAGCACATTTATCTTCTCTGCAAACATCAGTTCCAAGAGAGATTCCACAGATAAGACAAGTTCATTCAAATTCATTCATCTGAGAATAGAAACCTGAGCCAAAACTAACATGCGTTTTATGCTTATTTACAGACCACCAGAGACTAAAGGATTCACCAAGAAATTCACAGGTACCTTCTCTGCAACTGCAGTGAAATGCCACAGACTTGTCCTCCTGGGAGGTTTCACTGCACTCCAGCCTGAGGTTCAGCTCCTTCCCAGGGCTCTTCTTCTTCGGTCCTGCTCCCATCCTCAGTCATGCTGTGGAATTGACCTTTGCCCATTCAGCAGCAAGGAGGACACTCTATGCCTGTTGCTGTCTGGACAGACAATCCATCTCATTACCACAAGAGCTACAGAAACCCACAGGCCCCAAGAAACCCTTGCAACTAGATCACAAAAATAACTTCTCTGCACTCTTAGTTAAGCACATGCATCTGTTCAGAACCTTGGAGCACCCTGAAGAGCAGCCCTACCCTTGTGCTGCAGCCACTCTAGTCCTACAGCCCAGCACATCAATTAGGAAACAGACCTGTGGTCAAGTCAGCATTTTCAAGCTCCTGAAGAGCTTGGCAGCATGTGAAGGTAATGAAGGGGAGCTACAGGCCTCACCTGTGCCTCTTGGGAGAAAAGGAGCAAAGTCTCAGGGAAGAGTAATAAAATGGTTTAGATCTTTGTCTCCAGGATGATTCCAATACACAGTGACCACACTCTGCTAGATCCTTTGTTTAAAGTCCCTGCAAAAATCAGCTCTTCCTCTGACATCTTCTCTATATGGTGCATGCAGCTATTAGTTGCCTCTGGATACGGAATACAATTAATAGCTTAGAAACAAAGAGGCCAGTTAAGTTGAAACGTTCATGCATGTTGTGTCCAGAGGAACCCATGTTATCAGTTCATAAACAGTAGCCAGGTCATGTCATACATGAATAAGACAGCAGGGATGTCAATGAACAAGAGAGAGGGAAGAAAACTTTCTCAGTGAACCTATGTCACGATCTCCTGCATAATAAAGGACAAACCCAACCTTCTTTTTCTCATTATACACCTTTTACCAGCTTTGCCTCTTTTGAGTGTGTAGCCAGCAGTCTGAGAACCTGATCAAGAGAGGGCACAGCCATATGTCTCCTTGTGGGAATGACATGGGAGAGCAAACAGCATGTGACAGAGGTTAGTCACATAGCTAGATGACGCCTGGGTCTGGAGACTCTAGCTGCTGAAACATCTCACTGTGAAAATCAGGAGGGTGAGAGGACTATGTGCCTTGGAGCTCTATATGCCCTGAGCCTCAGTCACTGCAGCAGTGAGTACTAGAGCAAGGGCTGGGGAAATAAAACCGGGGCTCCAGTGGAAAGGGGCACACAGATCCAGCTGAACTGTGCCCACATCCAGGGTCCTGCTCACTGCTCTCACTGACACCAGTAACCATGAGGCTGATGGCTGTCCCCTGGTCACCTCACTAAGCAGCTGCTGGCTATGCTGATGTGCATCATGAGGAGTAACAACTTCCAGGAACTCTGCAGGCCACAGCACCAGTATTTTCCACACATGCCAATACTTTTGAACTGTGGGTACTCCCCCTTGACAGGAATGCTTGGGGGCTTTGGATTAGCTCCTGGATCTGGAACAGCCATGTCAGCACGGCACTGTGCCCAGGCTGAGAAAACTGGGGGCGTAAGAGTGAAGTTCACCTGGAAGTGGGACAGGGGGTAAAACAGCTTGGGAAATGCTGACAGAGGCTGGTTGACACTCAGCCTGTCCTGAGGAAGCCTCAGGAATGCCTTCGTGCTCGGTATCGAGCGGGGATCAGCCTGGCAGGCTTACACGTGCACACCGCTTGTTTCCCCTGGGACTGGAGCAGCAGCAGCAACATCCCGTCACCCCACACATGGGAGCAATCCCAGTGCAAGTGTTGAGGCAAGCGGAGAGTCACCCGCAGCTTGATCACCTCTTCATGTCCTCAGCCCCCACGAAGGGAAGAGCTTTATACCATGCTGCTGTTCCTTCTCCACAGTGGGTATTTGTGCCCAAGCCTGTGAACATGTGCATATACCATCTCACAACACAGCAAATCAACACCTCCTCTACCAAGATGATGTCGCCTTTGACAACAGTGCAAATGGACTCTGCTCGTGTGCTCTGTGCGCTCCCAGTTGCCATATACAGCCCAGATGCCCAGAACAAACCATGCAGAGCAACTTTGCTGGTGGAGCATGAAGATGTCCTTGCAGGTGCTGAGGCTTCCTTTGTGGGACACATTAACATGTGTCAGCCTACAACAGTGCAAAAAGTAACTAGGACTTAACTGTATGGTACTATGGAGAAGCCTTCACCTTTAGGCTGCAAAAATGAGATTGTGGGCTGCAAGTTTGTGTGTTAAGGAAGTGGGAGATGTCAGTTCAATCCTCCCCACCCCTTGAGGGGGTCCACACCTTTCACCACCCTAGAGAACACCCTCACCTGCAAGCTACAAGGTATCTGGGCCAGGTCCCATCTCCACCCTCCTGCAGATCGCTCGACCATGCACAGAAGGGTGAGCATCCTGGGTGCAATGTGTGCACACGAGTGGTGAGGGCACTCACCCAGGGGTGCCGATCCCCACCTAGGGCTGCCCACCGCTCTTTCCAGGGCGCAGGCTCCCGTGAGCACTCCAGGCTGTTGCAGGAAGGAAGGGAGCGGGAGAAGCAGCACCACCGGCTCCTCCTCTGGCAGCGCTTTCAGAGGAGGTTTTGGCTGCCGCTGCATTCTGTACGAAACCTGATCTTGGCAGCGTGCGGTGCGCTCTCGGCATGCCTCCCACAGCGAGCCCCGCAGGGCCGGGCGCTGGGTGCAAGCAGCTGGGTGCGAGCCAAAGCCTCTGGAGGGAACGGGGCACCCCAGCACCAGCACTCAGCACCCGCGCCACGACAACTGCAGGCAGCGGGTATGGGATCGAGGACAGGCAGCCGCCCACCTCACATGTGTCCGCCCCACAGCACGCTGCTTCTGAGACCTCCGCATTGGTATGAATTGGGACAAACCGTCACCCCCACCAGAGCCGGGGCTGCAGTGGCTCTGCTGGGTTCTTCCCTCCACAAGCAGCGCACGGGATGACAAGGTTTATTTAGCCATCGCCCCACCACCACCAGCATAAACTGCGTTTGAGGCGTCTGCAGGAATAGGACCAGGTTCACTGGACTGCCCCAGTAAGTGCAGTGCCTTGCAACACAGCTCACACTGCCCCATGGCATCACCACTGCCAAAACCATCCCAGCCCCTCAGTCCTGTGCTAAAGCAACAGAGTAACACCCAGGGACATCATTTATAACAACTGTAGACATACCCTGACTGTTGCCTGCATGCACATCCTTCACGAGAGTGAGATGAAAACAAAGATTTGAACCCAACCTTTAGAATAAATACTTAAATATTAAAGCTGTACAGTCCAAAGCTTCTAAAGAGTCAATCCCTCACCTTGGAAGTCTCCAAGTCACAAATCTGCTAAGGCTGAGAGAGGTTGTGGGGCAGCATCCCCCCTCAACCATCCTGTCACTGACCCCCACAACCACTCACACTTCTTATGTTCTTCAAGTAAATTCCCTGCCTACAAAATGGAAACACAAAACCAGTTTCTATTCATTTAAAACAACCACACACGTTAATTACAGCTATTAGAAGCTACTCTGTATTTATACTTAATAACAGCAACTTTATTGGGGGCTTCAGAGTTCACACTCCTCTGACAGCCCTTTTCTGGAAGGGCTGAGCTAGATAAAGTTGCATAAACTTCACACTCGCTTTGCCGTGCTTCGGTGAAAGGGTTGTAGATTTACACTGCTGTGAGACAAAAATCTGGCTCCAAACCCGTGAAATCACAAATCCAGCCTCTACAGCACAACACAAACTGAATTCAAATGCAGGCACAAAATATTTTCTTTTAAAAATTCTTGTGTTTTTAAGCAGGAATTCGTTCCAGCCCATGTGACTGTAGCTGGCAGCCAGCTTAGCACTGCTCCCTACTGTCAGTACTAAAACAAACAGAAATTTACTGCCTCTCCTCCATTCAACACTGTCACAGAGCAAGTCACTAAAAGCAAGCAGCGTACCTGTTGATTACACCCCTTCTGCAGGTCAGAGGGTTCTCTATTCATTAAAAATGGGTAAGCAGAGTAAACATCCCCCTTTGTAAGCTCTCTTCCTTATCAGAATTACTCTTGATCTTTTTTTGCCCATTTTCCATATTCTAACCCCAGCATTTGTACTCTATTATCCACCATAAGTCACAGCATACTGCATCCACACATTGCCTTGGACAGCTTCTGTTCCCCACCAGCATGGCCTTACTAAATGCACATTATGAGATTCATTTTGAAGATTAAGCAAGACTCTATTTGTTTTGTTTTTCACAAACACATGTACAAACGGAGCTTAATTGCCAGAGCAATGTGTTTCAGAAAGGGTATGGAAAAGCATATTGAAAACAACAGCTTTAAAATAAAAAGCTAAAGGATGTGTGGGATGGGTCTTTGAGCAACCTGGTTTAGTGGAAGGTATCCCTGCTTGAGGGCTGGAACTGGATGAGCTTTAACGTCCCTTCCAACCCAAACCACTCTGATTCTATGATTCCATGTTTCTCACCCTTCCCTGCTCACATGACACAGCAAGTGCTGTCCTAACATCAGTCGGGGGGGGAATCAGGGTAACATCCCTGCCTCTGGTCACTTGCTTTCTTAAGCTGCAAGTCTTTGACTTGTCTCAAGAGTGGAGACTGAGAAAAAGAGAGAAAACTGCAGCAAAGGGGATGCAGAATGGGCAGAAAAGTATGCTCACATCTGCCTGCTGAGCCTCAGTAATAGAGAAGATGCACAGAGATTCACTCCAAGAGGAAGATTCAACTATTTCCCACTTCTTAGTACAGCAACTGGCTAAATGTGGCACTGCCCTGTGCCTACTTCTGCATATCAGCTAACAGAAATGATGCACCTTTAGATGGGAAATGTAGGATCAAGATTTGTTTATCTTCTCCTTTTCCTCCACAGCACCCCAATTCGGGTGTTTCAACAGCGCCTCAGGCCCATTCTCCTGTCCAGTGTAGCAGGAGTGCATAGCTACAACACAAGACAGCACTGATCCTGAGCCTGACTGACCCATGCTTGATAGCCCCATTTTTTTCATGGGGTATTAGTTCATTAAAGATTCTGCAGATCCACCTAAAGCTCCTTCCTCTCCGAATTTCTTCATGATGCAATCCATTGAAGTTTCAGGATGGATGGCCTTTATTACAGCATATGCTGAGGCTTCAAATGTAAAGCAACATTTTGTAAAGGCAGCATCTGTCTCTGCAGGCAGGAAAACCCTTTTGTTACCATATTGAGCTGCTACACATAGCAAGGGATGCAGTTCAAGCAGTAAACTCTTGATCTTCACTCGAAAGTCTCTACTTTCACTTATCAGCCTGACATCTCACAGTGGGGCCACCTGACCAGACTGTGGGGTTGGCTCCAGGGCTTGCAGACTGGAACCAGACCTCCGAGGGAACCGGGGCGGACGGAGGTGGCCAGCTCCCTGGGACCCTCCAACACAGTTCAAAGTGACATGTTTCAAACAGTCCTTCCCTCCGTACCCCATCGCCTTCAAAGCACAAACAGCTTTATAGCCTGGAGCATGTAAAGGATTCACTCGGGGATGCACGGCAGTTGCTTTTAGGAGGAAGGAGTGCGGCTCTGCAGAGACATCCTTGTCCTGTGCGCTCCCAGGACTTTTTCTAAAGGAGTTTAAAGCTGAATCCGTTCTTTTGATTTCTGCCACCCCATTTCTGCCAAATCCTTGCAGTTCTCTGTCAGAGCTCACACACAAAGAATCTGAAGCAGAAAGACAGCAACCTCCAAAAAAAGAAATCATTTTTAGAAAAAGAAATAAAAGCTCCCCAGCAATTGGGCTCCGAAGCTCAAGACAAAACTTCTCTGAAGTCGAAAACGAGTTAACACATAATTAGGGGTTTTCCCAAAGAGACTGAATAATTTATGGAAAGTTACTGACATGTTCCTGACATGTTTAGTCCAGTTACGCCTTTGTACAATATTGGGCTGTGACATCACAGCGCCAAAAGACAATGTTTTCAAAAGAAAAATCAGTTCTTGTGAAGCCAAGAGAGCAGAAGCTCCAGAAAGTGCTAAACTTAGAGCATTCTCCTAAATTGCTATTTTATAAAAGGAAAAGGAAAACATTCCTGGCTGCGTGCAATGTGTGCTGAAGTCACAGGATCCCACTTGTAACAACTTTCCTTCCCCTTGTCACAGCTTAAATTAACTGCGCTCAGGAGGCAAATGAACAGAACCAGAGCGCTCTGCCCAAGTCGTTCAGCAATTTGTTACCAGAATCGTTCCTGGAGCAAAGACCTACCCACCACTGGTCAGGGAGAGTCACTCTAAATCTGAATGGGCAACTTTTCCACTTTGATAAATGGACTAATGGAGCACATATTTTGCAGAGAGCTGCAGGAGAGCAACTGTCCTTAGACAAAGAGAGGGTGCTTCTTTCTGTGTGAAGATACAGACACTGTTTATCTAATGGTTGGAAAGTTTACAAGAAAACAGCAAACTTCGTGCTGTGGTTGTTGAACTGAAGTAGTACTTTACTAGAACCAGGTTTTTTCGGTAATTTTGCGGTTGTAACAACTATTTTCTTTACATACTGCTATAGAAAAGGGACTCTTTTTAACTTAATTGAAGACACTATCAAGAGTAAATATACTGGGGCTTTTAATAAAAACAGTATGAGCAGAACATTCAAAGCTAAATAATCAGAAGCAATTTGTGTTCATGAGCAGAATGATGTGTCATTTTTTTCCCTTGCAACGCTCTGTACTGGATCAGTTTTGAGACTGTGGCAAACTTTAAACCTATCTTAAAATAATGAACAGCAGTGAGGGTTGAAGATAGTTTGAAAAATACGCTGGAAAGAGAAAACATATGCCACAGAGTGTGGTGCAAAAGTCATATTTCATGCATGACTTTAGAGAATGTTAATAAGGATTAGAACCATACTTCAGCAGAATAACAATCAGTCAAAGAAGTGTAATTAATTTTTCTTTAGATCTCTGTTAGACAAAAATACAGGAGAGATAGCATTGTTGCCTATAGATTTTGCTCCAGCTAAGAAATATAGCCCTTAAATACATGTTGTAATTGTACACTATAACTGGAGTGTAGTACATGACTCATTTGCTTTATAGTTGCTGGTTTTATAATATTATGAATCCAAAAATATTTTAAACTTCAATTTTTTTGCTTTGGCCAATAAATATGATTAAGATAATACATCCAAAAACATATGTAAGCTGTGTATGTGGGACATATGGAAAGCAGATGTGTTCTTAATTTACATATGACCTAAAAAAATCAGCTGATTACCAGAGATGGTACTTTGTGAAGCTGTTTTGGACTCAGAAGCATTGTTGCTAGCTCAGCACCATTTAGGCACTTTGCTTCTCTTGCGCCTGAAACCCCAAACGCAGTGCTGCAGAAAGACTCCATCCCTGGAACAGCGAACACTTGGCTCCACGAAGAACAGCCCAGAAATGGAAAACCAAGATCATTTGTTTCTAAACACAATTGTTATTGAAAACCTCTCTGTAATATTTTAAGTGTATGTTCCAGCATATGCTTACAAAACTTCAGTTGTGCCCTTAATAAATGCTCTTTCAACCAGAATGATAATAAAGAGTGTGCTCGGTTTCCATTATAAGCCTGACTATGAATGCCGAAAGGCAAAGCCGTGTCCATCCCGCTGGTGAGAAATCACAGCGAGTCACCTTCATCCACATCACAAACTCACTTTGTTCACAATCACAACAGATCAGGGAAGCAGTTTCTTAATTATAACCCCTCGTGATAGAGGCGCTCTGGGGACCATGTTCTGGTTTTTGGTTTTTAGCCATACCCAAGAAGAAAACAGTAACTTACCACCAGACACAAAAGGCAGGGAAAAGCTTCACTTATGAGGCTCTCGGCAGCACATACAGCCAGGAAGGAACATCCCCATGGCAGATCACATCGGAAGGAGTCAAAGCTGCAAACTGGGGCACCAGAAATACAGGGTTCCTAAACCTTTTTAAAGCAAAACATTTTTGAGCCTTTTTCTGAGAAGAGGTGGTTCAAATCGCGGGGGACGAGACAGCTTTTCCAAAACACAGCCTAATTGAACGCACCACTGGTAAATAAAGACACATTTTTTCAAGCAGGCATTTGTCACAGTTAGGAAATTCTCGCTCTTCTGCCAGGCTCCAGCTTGGCAGCATCCACGGGAATGGCTCCAGCCAGAGTCCCCCTTGCAGAGGTGCCAAGATGCAAACCCGCCTCTCCCTGATGCTCCACAGCCGTGCCCAGAGCCCCAGCGAGGGGCTGGGCAGGCTGAGGGGCTCAAGCCTCGCACCAAGGGCGATAGCTCCATCCCCTTCCTCACCCTGTCTTGCAGCAGCATAGGGAGGTAGCCTCCTCCCAGCGAGGCAGACGCCGGGAAGGCCTCGCATGGCCTCTGCACTCCCTTAAGCCAACAGACAATATTATTCTCTCTTTTTTTTTAAGCAAACAATATTTCAAAATCTGTCTCCTCTCTCCTCCCTGCCGACGTGTAATCCGGGATGTGCCAGGGCAGCAGTGGCTGCAGCAGACCCGGGGAAGCAAGTCCATGCCCAGCTCCATTGCTATGAATGCAGCACAGAACAGGGGTTTTCTGCACAGCTTTGGGGAGTCCACCCCCCCACACCCCCCCCAGGAAACAGTACCCACTGCTGCTTCCACAGTGGGGACTGCCTGCGAGGGCAAGAGAGGTTTGCAGGATGCACCAGCCTTGGTGCCGCAACACAGTCCACAGGGCATCTTCCCACTGCCCTTCCCACCTGGAGCAGAGGCCGCAGCCCCATGCCAGGACACATCCTTATGCCTCACATGACCCCAAGGACCAGAGCCCAGCACTGGGGCTTTGCTATGGGCAGGGCTTTGTCTAGCAGAGATCCCATCATGAACCCATCCACAGCAGGACTGCTGTTTGCTGCTTCTCATGCATTAAGCTTTAAACCAGATACAACGGGGAGTTGTTTCCCCAGCTTGGGTTCAGCCTATGCTGTTCTCCTGTTGTTCAAGTATACATTATGTATATAACACCAGTATACTCTCTCACAGCAGAGCCGAAGTCTAAAATTTGTATGACACTCTAGCCCAGCAGCCATGATGCTGAGAGATGCTTTGCCCTGGCTGCAGGACGAGTTCACATCCACATGCCAAGGGCTGGGTCTCAGAGCTCCCAGCCACAGGGTTCATTGCTGCCCCACATCTTCACTCCTCCAAGTGCAGGGACACTGAGATCAACAAGCAGGGACCAGGCAGTGTGAGCTGGTGTGGTGAGCAGACAATGTCACAGGCACCCGACAGACCTGCTGCTGATTTAGGATCCTGAATGATTTCTCCTCCTTCTCCCCTCTGCCAGTATTTTTCTTCCCTTGTCCCAGAATCTGTCCTCCTTCCAGGAAGTCTCTGTTTATATCAGACAAGGCAATGGGACATGTAGTTATTGTTGGACTCTTGTCCAAAAAACTATTGCTCCTCTGGCTCTGCTCCTCTGCAGACAACCCCGCTCCAAAGGCTGCTGCCAGGACTGGCAGCACGCACAGCCCAGCCCCATCACCACCACTCTCAGTGCCCCTGACACCTATGAGACAGCACTGGAAACAGACTCTCCCAAGAGAAATTAAAACCCCACCCTGCTTGTCAAGGGTACTTAACACAACAAGCACAGAGATTCCCCCATGATAAACCCTAAAAACTTAATCCTGAGAGACACGGCATCACTATGGCAAGGAAAAGAAAAAAAGGGCTGTAGAGAAGAACCCAGGCTGCTGGGGGCATTTTCTCATCATCATCAGAGACCTCCTGATCTGAAACATCTGCACTGTCTTACACTGGTCATCAAGACCCACTGTCCCTCTGAACTCCAAATGTTTCCCTTCTTCGCTGTTCGATGCCTCCCTGGGTCACGGGCCCTCGCACACAAATCATTTCAGCCCTCAGAGGGGGCTGAGAGGAAGGCAGGGAGGCTCTGAAATTCAATCCCCAAAGGTTTTTTTCTTTCCTTTTTTTTTCCTTTTTGGTCCAAACAAAAGTTATTTTTCTTTCAATGAGAATGCTTTAGCATCAAGTGCTGCTAACACAGAACCACCGCCCGGGACTCGCGGTGGGTGGATGGCTATTTCTCCTGTCTACTGATTGTCTTGCTCAGAGAAAGGCAGGACACGTCCAGAGAAGCTGCTGTGTAAAGCTTCAGGGCACACAGTGAGGGTTTGGTTCCCTCTGGAAGATGCAGAACATTGCTAGTTCCTGCAGGATACCCTATGCAGGCAACACGATGACAAGAGTTGCTGCCTTATACCAACCAGCCATATCAGTGAAGATCCCTACAGTTTAAACCCATGAAATTAATGGGATTCTAGTTTGCTTTCTGAAGTCACCTCTTCTGAAACACGCACAGCCTCATTCTACACTGCTTTGGTTTGCGTTCAACATTTCCAACGTGTTAGAATATTCCTGTTCTTGCATTTCGGTGAGGCTTTCTCTGGATGTTTTGACGCTCGTTTAGTTTTACTGAGCCTTCTCCCCGAGCACACCCTGACATTACGCTGTCTGCTGCAATTCACCTCTTAGTTAACTGACCTTAAAAGTTTACAGACATTTTATGGACTCCTTTGCCAGCCTCACCGATTAGCTGGGTATTTAACATGGTTTTTAGCACACCACCTCCAGCCCTGTCCTTGCTGCAGAGACTGCTGCCAAAGTGATACCTGGTAACTGATACTGAGATCTGAGCAATGCTGTGCGTTTAAAGCAAATATGTTCTGCTAAAGGAAAAGCTTCTACCCTGTACGTTCCTGTTTAGTTTTAAAATCAAGCAGTGGGTCTGTTGCCTTCTTTGTAGGGTATGGCTGCAGCCAGCAACCGCTTAAGGTGGAAAAACAAATCCAGACGAAGCAGCAGCAAACTGCTCCACACAGCCCAGACATGAGAACTTTCCCATCCCGACTGCCGGTGCAGCCCAGTCCTCAGAAGACATGGGAAGAAACAGTGTGTCCCAGGGATGAGCGCGCCCAGGACAGGCCCCAGCCTGCAGGAACCCTGGGCAGGTCGCTTTGCAAAGGACTTTGATATCTGCTGGAGGAAAGCGCCATGAGAGATGCAAGCATCTCTGGAGAGGAGATGTGTGCTTAAACTGGGGAGCATGAGGTCGCCAGGAGACGGGGCGGGGGGGGGGACAGAGGGAGAAAGGGGAATTCCTGAAAGATAATTTCTGGAAAGGTTTAATTAACATTGACTTTTAACATCTAAAATTACTTTAGAAATGTGCATAGAGATGAAAAATACAGAGGAGCTGGACACGCCTTCTAAAACAAGGACTGGTGAGTAGTGCCGACGGAACCAGCTTGGAGTAGATTAGCTGAAGGAAGTTTCAGGCAGTATCTCCCTACTAGTGGTGCCAGCCTGGATGAAAGGGAATAAAACCTTAAGACTTTCCCATTCGCTTGCTTTTGATTACAGCTTGAAAAAGCACTTAACACAAGGAAAAAACCCAATTAATCTATGCCCCAGAATGCAGCATTCTGTTAAAATTTCCCAGACTTCTGTTTCAAAAATTACAGCAACCGGTACAAACCTCACAAATCCACTGAGGAGGCAACTCTTCAAATACCTGTGGTTTCCCACATTTTCCAAGGAAAACAAAAAGATTTATAGTTTCTCATGTTAAATCTGAGAGGCTAAACTTTGGGAGACATACTTGCCCACCTGCTGCATGTGTATTAGTTCTAGCTGAAGAGAAGTCAATAAAAATAGAGAAGGAAGAATTTGCAGAGCTGGTTAAAGTAATAAGATTTGTTTCAGAGCATCTGATCTTTAGACTAACAGACTTCCAAACAGTTGGACAAGTAAATAAAGCACCACAGGGAACCGCTAGTTGAAATGGGTTACCGCAGGGATACGCACAAAGGAATTCCTACAACTAAGAAAGGGCCGGAGCTATGAAACTTATAATACCAGTGATTGGGATGAATTGCTGACTTCTACGACACTTAGGAGTGAATTCTGAAGGTACCCAGGGTTTGAGGAGGACATGAAACTCTGTTCTGATCTTCGGGAAATATTACGCTCAGTAACAATAACCAGTGAGCAAAAACAGTATTTTGCACTTTGTGTTGCTTCTGAAAAGGCAGGGTTTTAGTTCCACTTACTCTTTTTTTCTGGATGAAAGGTTTAAAGAAGCTTAGTGAGACATTTCACTACATGGTCGTACACACACGACGCAAAAGGAAATATTTCCTTTCAAGGCCTAACTTTCTTTAGAGACATAAAAAGAAAATCCCAACAAAAGAAGTTACCCTGCGGATCCTCCTACCATCTCCCTGGGATTTTTCTGCAGCACATACACGGCTTCCCCTGGACGGAAGCAGGACAGCAGACACAGGGCAGAACAAGACGGGACACGTGAAAGCCATGCAGCATCCCCAGCTCCCAGGAACTGGGGCTGTGCAGTACAGCAGGCAGCAGCCCCGCTCTGACAGCGAACAAAGCAGGAGATGTCCCGTGTCCGTCCAGCGACGAGGGGGTGGAGGTGACACTGTTGTAAGGTGCCATCTGATCAGGACTTCTTTTCTGTGCTTGACATGAATAAGGGGATTAGGATGGCAAGTTTCCGTGAGCTCACTCTATCGGACAAAAGGCCCTGAGGTTTAGTGTCACACTGCCTGATAAAAGTACAGGAGGCTGTCAATCAAGGGCTCCTAGGTACTTGTGTCGGTGACATAATCTTGTTAGAAGATAAACCAGTGAAATCCTTTTCATGATGAAAAGTTACATTTAATTGCTGCTTTGCTTTTCTCCTCTTTCCCTTGTTCATTTAACTTTGTTAATGTTAGCTATTACAAGAACATAACGGCCCAAAGATGCAAGCCATCTACACTACAGCCATGCTCATAATAAATGAACAGCTAAGGATCCTGAAGAATGGCAGTGTCTGTGCTGAAACAGCATCACTTGTGATCTTTTAAACAGAAGGTCAAAAGAGCTACTGAATTAATTAGCATGAGTGCTCATGCACAAGCATAAAGTTAAATGTTATGTCAGTTGCTTTAATACCAAAGTAAGCTGACAAAAAGACTTCAAAATGGTAAAGCTCAGCTTCCGTGAAACAAACTAAAGGAGACTTTTAATATCCTCTCATGGGAGCAAATCCACGTTAGCCTCAGTAAGGTGAGTGTTTCACTTTCGGCCAATTTCAGGTTCTTTTTGGTTTCACAAACAGGCAGCTGATGCTGATAGCATGAATCACCGCACACTGCTGGGAATGAATCAGGAGAAACTTCACCAGAGCCCGGAGGGGCAAGTCGGGAGCGTCAGCGTCTGCATCCCCTGTGTGCCTGCCAGGAGCTCACCTGGGATCAGGTCAGGATCCAGCCTGTGTTGCAGGCCAGGGTGACCAGAGGAGCCCTGGCAGTACGTAAGTTCTGTTGTGCCCAAGAGGAAGGCTGGAGAGGGCACACATGAGGTGTGCGTGGGTCTCTTTTCTGTGAATAAGGGAAGGGCACGATGCTCTGCCTGATCAGAAGACCCTGAACCCTGGTGCAGAAGAGATGGATTTGATACCCTGACCATTGTGCTCGCAGCTGGGAGACAGCCTATGTGCATGTCTGCAGCCTGGTACTCTGGCAAGGAAAGGAAAGAGGATGAGCTGCCCTTGCTGCCATCACTGCTGAGCAGTCCCTGTTCTCTGCCCACAGCCACGAACTTGGGGCCATCAGCCACCACTGAGCAGCAGCGGAACTATTTGGTCTGACCTGAACTCCCCAGCAGTGCCAGAAGCAGCAGAGTAGCAGGAAGCCATGCAAAGTTTTAAAGCTACTTTCCAAATATTTTCAGTTTGGGAAAGAGAGCTTGGACGTGATCTTGGTTTAAACAGGACTAATCCAGCAAAGGCTAAACTGGAAGGTCAAGAAGTCTGTCCTGTAAAAATCAGAATGGACACAAAGATTAGCCAAGCCTTTGCTGCTGCAGAAGAGGAAAGAGTTGCTCAGGTTACTGTGGCCCAGATTACCCCAGAAAATGCCCCTGGGAAGTCAGTGAGCATTTACCATGCAGTTTAGTCACCCTACGGTCCCTGGTCCTTCAACTAGTTTGCACTGAACTTTACCTTGTAAATAGCTACTGAGTAAAATTAACCTCCTTAATAATGCAGGAATACAGCTCAAGCTAGAAGCTATGCTTCTCAAAATATATATATTTTTAAAGCATCATATAATTGTCACAATTAATAAACCACAAATATATTCTTATAATGTCACGAGCCATTTAGTGCCACAGGGTCCTACTAAAGTGAATTTTACACAAAGCACCTGAGTGTGCATATTATCCCAATAATGTAGCTCCACAAATGTGAAATGTTTAAAGAAAAAATGAATTCCATTCATTTCACACATACTGTTCCTTATTTTATGCATGTGCCTGTCTAACTGAGAACAAACTAGCACTTCCAGCTGAAATGCTTTGAGAAATTAAATGTGTAATTCCCTCCCATAACTCAGTTGATCTTAAAAAAACTAAGTCCTCCAGAGTTCTTCAAGAAAACCACATTTTCGTTTAACGACTAACAAAAAAACTCTGACAAATGTCTTAATACTTTGCTTTCTTAGTAAAAGTACACATGAAACATCGTAAGAGAGGAGGATCAGAGTGGTTGATGGCAGAACAAAAGCAGCTGAAAAATGTGATTTAACTTTGGTTAAATCAGTGGTAGTTGGTGATTTAGTGAAAAGACAATTGTTACAATTACTGGGCTGCTGATCACATGTCACTGGCATTCCACAAACGCTTTGCCAGTGGAAATCTAACTCTAGCTTTTGGGAAGGCAATTTCGAAACAGCACAATGTCTTATTAATTAATTACCTGAGTTACAAGTTTCTCTCAAGCCAACAGTTTCTATATTATGCATATTGACAAAATCCTTTATTGCTCTTTCAAATATTTAATCCCACGTATTTCCTACCTACCAGTTCCGTGTTAGACTCTAGCGACTCCAATTACTAAATTGATAAAGCCTATCAAAAACAATTGCATACAAGTTAATTGCTATGCACCCAGATTCCTCTCACGTTTTGTTCTGAAATCAACCCAAGATGTGGAAGGAGACCAGCCCCTGCTCAGGTCCAGCAGGTAGTTGTCCTGGTCATCCCCATTTGAAATGGTGCAGGGCATGGGCTAATCAATGAAACCAAACTCCTACAAATGAATGTTGAAATGCTTCCAGAGCAGCAAAGAGGAAAGAACAATGGGTGAGCTAAGAGGAGAAATTTATTTTTACTGATAAAACTTAAGCAAATCCAAGGAACCATTAGGAAGTGCTGTCAACTAAAGCTTGAAATCTAAGAAAGTAGCCATTCAAAGCACAGTAGGCCCTTATAAACAGTTAATCCACGCAGCTGCAGTAGTTAAAGCAAACACACTACCCTTCACTGCGCCATCAATTACACCTTCCCAGAAAAAATTACACAAACTTTGTAGGATTTTTCAGAGAGAAGATGGATTCTTTTGGAGACTTGAGGTCAAGACTGGGCTGTTTAAAGTATATTATTAACAAATAAACATTTATTGCAAAAAAACCCTATAGGCCTTTGGGGAGGAAAATTGTGTTATTTTTGGCATCAAATGACACAAGCCATTTATGACATGAATGGCTATCACCAACAGACTGATGAAATGGCAAATGTCTCCCACTTAACTTCCCCTGGCTTCCTGAATAAACTTTTTCAAACACTTTTTTCCTTCTGAAATGGCAATAAACTCCATGTAATTTTGGTTTTCTCTCTGTTCTAGCTGTTTCAAGATCCGTAGCTGGAAAGGGTTGAAGGTACTTCCAGATGGAAGCTGAAGACTCCCCAAAGACTGGTAAGGCGATGAAAATCACATTGTTAGGATCCGGGGCTATGTACTGCCCTTGTTTATATGTATTCTTGCTTGAGTGACAACTTGCAATTGGCTTTCAGATGGCTGGGTGAAAAAGCTGAGGTTTAATTGTGGCATCCAACAAATTGAATGTTATAGCTCTTGTCATTGAATGTATCCGCTACGCGCTCAGACAAACCCCTGCCAAAATATGAACTGAATTTTTAAGTAAGAAAAAAAAGCCACAAATGGAACAGGCTTCAATTATGCTAGACAACCAATATTCATAGGACATGTATGAAATGAAGACAGCTTGCTTGCCTTGGGCTTGTTTTCCAACCTTTCTGTAAGACATGGATCAACACAGTGAGTTCTACTTCTGCCTGGAGCTCAGTCCCACCACCCTGGGCCCAGTATGGACCACGGACCACCCTGCTCCGGCCTCTGCCATGAGGGATGATGCAGGGAGTGGGCACGGCTGGAGTGCTGGTGCTGCCTCATGGAGCCCTTCCGTCTCCTCCACGGAAGCAGCGGCTGGATGGGGAGGACGCCACGCTGGGCAAAGCTGCTTTCCCTGTAATTGCCCTGGAATCTCTGGGGATTCTCCCACATAAAATTAATGCAGGCGCCATCAAGGCTAATTTATTCCACACCCACAAAACCATGCTGGGGAACTGGCCCGGGCATGGGTAGCAAGGCCAAGGCAGCATGACTTCAAGGACCACACTAGCAGGAGCTGTGTACCCCAGAGACACAGGGTACCCTGGAGCTCAGGGGCCCCACGAAGGCCACGTGTCCCTCCAGCCCCCAGTACAGGACATGATGGAAAACTGCTCCTGAAGCACACACTGCCTCCTCCGTGCAGCTCCTGTCAGGGCATCCACAGCCCTGAGCAACCGGGGGCACAGCGGCTGCAGTGGGGGATCCCCCCAGCAGTGGGATTCCGCTGGTTCCTCCATTAACAAAGTAGCTGTCGGCTGTAACGCTTTCTGCTTCCATCAGCTGAATCACTTGTTTGTTGCAGCTCCAACCACCAAGCCTGGCAGGTTCAAACCAATGATACCAAGTAGAGATAGTATCACTGCAGCATTTCACATGCCATTTATTCCCTCAAATAGTTTTACTCCAGTTGTACTTCTGCAACGTTTCGTAAACTGCTCTTAACAATAACCTGTCTTTCATACTACAGGTACTTCCATCACTGCGTCTCATCTGTAAAAACCCCAGTGATGGCTTTACACAACACACACACAAACCAAAAGGTGCAGGACACTGTAGTATCTGCTGTGAGCATCAGCACTCATACAAACGTCACAATGAACACCAACAGCACGCGGCTACAACACTGTTACTGTCACCCATTCACAACTCTCCCTGGAATACGTGTGCACAGCTTCCCTGCAGCTTGGGAACGTGTTGGTAAGTGAAGTAATGACGTAAATAATTTCTCGTATGTGTGCGTAAATAAATAGAAGTGAGAAAGTACCCAGATATCGCAAAGCTTCAGCATGTTTGGCTGACAAGAAAGGGAATCCTTACAAGAGCAGCATTGCCCCTGGCACAAAGCGATGCCCAGAACACGGGAATTCTTCCTCCCTAGACCTCAAACAGGTTATGAAAATCCAGGTGGCTGAGGCTGCAGTACTGCCTGCCCCAGCCCCGGGCGGGCAGAGGCACCAGCACAGCAGCAAGGCTTCCCAACCAGCTCCCAGCACCGGTGGGTGATGGCACCAGAGCCCGTGCTTGTTGGCTGTGTACCTCCAACCACAGGGCAGACCCTCGCCAAGCCGGAGCCTGCGGATGCAGGGCAGGATCCGCCCGACGCCAGGCAGCACAATGTGAGCCTCTGGCTCCTTTCCTCCTTTTGGCAAAGGGAGGGCTGGAAAGGGGCACAATGGCAGTGGCAGGGCTCAGATCTGCTTCGTGTCACCCAGACAGACTGCACAGGACATCAAAACACAGCACTCCACTCCTTTCATGGCAGCCTGTGCTGGGGACATCCACCTACAGCCACCACCAAGCTCCAGCAGTGCAGGAGGGTACCAGGTTCCCTGCTGCCCACCATAGCAGGGTCTGCACCTTGAGCCACCGCACTTCTCCCTGCCCAAGCGCAAATGCAAAATCTGTTGGCAAGATAACTTGGGGGGCTTCCTCTGTACAGCTTTGGTCACCTCAATTTCAGTGAGCCTCAGTCACCTCTGTGGCTGTTACCAAGTCGAGATGCTGAGTATGTGTCTGCATGTAATAAAAACCAGACTGACACATAAGAATATTAGCATCAATAGAATTGCTTTGGAAAAACATTTTCTCGTAAGATTTCAAGAGAGAGGCACACAATACGCAAAATTTGTTCATTGGGACTTAGGGCAAACTGACTTTGCATTGACCTCTGCAGAAAGGTAGGTTTCTTTCTCTTCCCTCTTCCTTCCTCTCTCTGGACTCTAGTTATTAATGACCAGAAGGTGACTGGGAAGCACTTGAAATACAGTATTTGCACTTCCCCTGCGCAGTCACAAGCAGAGGACCACAGAGCCACCGGAGCAGTGAGGACTACATGCTCGTCTTTGTCAGAACGCTTAATGAAGGAAAAGGGTTTCTAAAGCCTCACTGCTAGTACTAACGTTCATATGGGGCCCCACCACACTTTCTTCATCAACTCTGGTGTGAGTGAGAACTGACCCATAGGGTCATGCTCCACATGTGAAACTTTTCTTGTCATCAGATGAAGCCCATGCCAAGATCCAACTGCGAAGACAACTCACAGCGTTACACTGCAACTTCTATTTAGGGTGGGTTTTGCCTAAGAAGAGCTCCATCTCCAAAACCCTTAGCGAGCGGCTCCACCGAGCTCCCTCTAGACACTTGCTGTCAGGTAAGTAAATTGACCTTGCATGACACTGCAAGCTGCTGCATGCCAGGGCAATTGGCTTCAATGGCATTACTCATGGGAGCCCTGCGAGTGGGGATTTGCTGGCTCAGGCCCCTGCTGGGGCCCATGAACTGGCAGCGTCAGCCCCTCCGTACAGGGAGTGTTCCCAGCACTGGTGACTGCTGCAGGAGGAATGCGCTGCCAACCTCCACGAGCACCCCCAGCCCGCTGCACACCCCGGTAATCTGAAGAGAGCGCTCTAAAAGTATAACAGATAGGTACTGACTCAAGCCTGCGTGTACATACAAACCTCTGTGGAGTGGGTATTCAGTCTGAAAACCACCATTATTAATAGCAGGGGGTGGGGAGGGAGGATCAGCTCCTTCTCCCCTGAAAAGCCAGAAATGCCAGCCTCCCCATGCCCAGGAATGACCTGAATGGGAACTGCCTGACCCCATCCCACACACACAGGGAACCCCACAGCCAGGAAGGGCCAACCCATGGCTTTTGATCCGTGTGAGCTCATGTGCAGTTCCAGCACAGGTCCAATATCCTGAACACGTCATTTGACTGGTAAGGAGGGCAGACCAGATAACCTGGATCCCCAGCTGCTGGAAGAGGTAACTGAGGTGGAAATGGGGCAGTGTGCCTCACTCCCCTCCGCTCACCACCTTCCCAGAGCTCCCTGCAGCACCTCGTACCTCTCCTGTGGCTCCTCACCACCTGAAAAGCTCACGACGAAGCTCATGAGCTAGGCAGGTTGGCCTGCCCCCAGCCAAGATCTGCCACACAACCGAGGGCACAGCACCACCAAAGTAAATAGCGGAGGCACTGCTGCACTAGAGGTGGTTTAGCACAGATCATCAACTGCAAGGAAACGCCTGCAGAAAATCCCAAACATTCATGAATAGTGCTGGGGCTGCAGACTGTCATGTACAGCTGGACTTTATCACACCAAAGCTTTGCCCTAACTGAAGGTAGCTCACCATTTCTGTGGTCATTTCAGTGTTTGTTTTGCATTTTTTGTCTTAGTTTCACAATTTTCTACTTTACTGTGAGTTGCTAATAAATCTCTTTGTACCATACAGAATGAAATACTTGCCTCACACGCATTACCAAAAGTAGCCTCAGCAAGCACACCCATATCCCCTCCCCACGAAACTGGATTAAAGCTGTGACATGAGAGAATAAAATCAGAAACCAGAGAAGTTGCTTCCATTGGGAAGCTGCAGGAATAGCTCTATCAGGATAGAAAAATGCTAGCTGTAGGCAAGCTGACTATATAAAGGATAGGATCGCACAGGTTGAAAACAACTGTTCTGCCGAATGAGAACTGTAACCTTTCTCACTAACAAGTTTTGGCAGGTATTGTGCTGTAGCCCAAAGGTCCAGTCCCATGGAGCTCTTGGTGACCCTAACTCCAGCTGTGACAGGCAACGGTGCCCATCTCTGTGCCCACCTCTGAAGAGCAAACACTGTCCCTGCTCATACTGTCCTCATCCACACAATGCACCCAACGTGCTTGCTCACTAACACACAAGGAATGCACCAGTGCTCGACTGGTCTGAGAGAACAAGGAGTAAGCACCAGCTGTAATTAGAAATGCTTTAAAACAATATTCAGGATTTCTTCTGCAAATTCAAATTTGCTTGCTTCCTATCATAATAATAACCTATGGTAAAAGTAACAACTGCAAAAGAAAATATTATTGATGCAGACTATTATTGGTTTTTCTGGTTTTGTTTTGTAATCAGTGAATGGTGATTCAGGTTACAAACACATGAAAGTAAACTTCCCAACAGCTACCAAGAGGATTTAGTCCTCAGCATGTGCACATAAATTCCATTAGCTCTTACTGGGAGGGTGCACGTGCACTCTTGTACATTATAAAGAATACACTGATTGCAGTAAAATCAAGAGCCAAATTCTATCCTTTGATGAGCGAGGATGGCTCTCATTGAAGTCAATAGGGATTGCATGTTCACAAGTTCATGTCAACATTTGCAAAGGAAAATTCTGTGCATATTAAAAAGACATATTATGTTTTGGAAGCAAAGCAAATGACCTCCACGACAAGTGTTCTCTGTAAATGTATTGCCTCGTTACAGGAGCATCAGGTTATAAACCCTTATAAAATTCCCAAGAAATACGTTATTCCTTGTTTATTTTGGTATTAAGGGCACTTATCAATTTGTGCCCTCGCAGTTCTGCTGTATCTATAAAGAAGATCACTATAAAACTGTAAAACCAGCAAAATAGCACACTGGAATTAATCACATTAATGATTCCTTTACTGTAATACAATCTCACAAATGTCTACTTGTTCAGTTGCCCACGGGCAAACAGTTTTTGAAAGGCGAGTAAAATACCCCAGTTCTGCGTGAGCATCGCGATAGGAAGCACACAGGTAGGTTTGGCTGGGCTGAGATTTCCACCTCGGACACAATAGTTGGTGTAACAGACCCTGAGTTCCTCTGATAATACTGATCTGAACGTTTTAGCTTCCCAAGACAGTCTGAATCCACAATGTTGCATGCAAGACACTTGATTTTAAGGGGTTTGTTTCTACATAATCTTCATTAAAATCTCGTCATACGCCACATGGTGCTTTCTACTTACAAGGTACATTTAGCATCCAATAAAGGGCAATGGCAACACATATATTCTGTGTATGTGCGGGTCATACAAAAGGAGAAAATATTTGTTATTAGTAATCTGCTTTGCAAAATGGCTGGTTTGAGAACTGCCTGTTCAGGAACAGGGGACAGAAGTCCCCAGCCCCTCCTCAAGCCCCCCTCACAGCAATAACCTGCCCTCACCAACCACAGAGCCCGTGGACACCAGGGGCTGGCTCTGGTCTCGGCGACTGCATTACACACAGCACGTGGACGAGTTTGCAAAGGTCCGTTCAAAGCAATTGCAGACATACCAAGAAGTAAAACAAGAGTAAGACAGTGTTTCACTTGAGGAGTATTGCTCTGGACAAAGCAAGAACGGAAAGCAAATGTAAGGTTAGCATTTAAAAAAATAAATAAAGACAAAAAAAGTCAAATGTCTGCCTCAATTTTATGTTGAATTTAAAGAGGCATCTAGAAACAGTGAATAATTTGCCTGAACAAAGCATGCAAGATTTAGATCTATATTAGAACGCGTGTTATAAACACCAAAGAGCATTACATTTAAAACCAAAAGGCAGCTCATTTTAACTCACAAGTATTGTCATCTCTTTCTCTCTTACGGCCTCTACTCTCAAACCCAGAAGCCCACCTTTACTTTCATCGTTCATTTTAAATTAGATAAGAAGTTGTACACATATTTTTGTTTACTTGTTACTAATGGAGAAAAGTGGTGTCTGGTTCCCTGAACATCACCGGTGCTGTTCAAGCTCCCACTGCTGCAAAATAATCTTCTCTCCCCGTTTCATTTTTAAAACTATCTTGACACAGAAAACACCTCTGCTTTCTAAAACAAAACTTCTCATACTTTTTTATCAAACAAAAATCAGTCTAAATTCATAGCTTTAGCTAAAGCCTACCACAACTGCAAGGTGTGTATTCGCTAGACATTCCCTGCCCACTTCACATATCCATTCCAATTCACTTAAAAGAAGGAAATTTCTGTTCTTAATTGCACCCATCTGAATCCAAAGCAACTCCTCTAATGTCACTCTTTGGCTGCTGGAGACTCGGCTGTCGAGGTTCACGTCACATTGTTACGAATAACCTTATTCTTTGTTTCAGAACAAATCTGGAGTTTTCATATTTTGCAATGAACAAGAAACTGTCATTTCATTATGAGTCAATCTCTGCCTCCTGAGTAATGCAATCATCCCCAAATCATGCCAAAAAACCCTTCTACCACACTAACTCGTCCAAGAGCAATACCCAGCTTGTTTACCTTTACTGGAGATTACTGTACCATTCACTTCACAGTTTTATTTATTTACTTGCTTGCTTTCTTACCTCATTGAGCAATAACATGACATATCATGCGGGCAAAAAAAGACGTAGGCAAAAAGAAGCATTTATCCCTGTTTTTTCTGCAAGTACGTTGCTTGACCTAGTGCGCCCTTTATAGAGGACACTGTAATGGTCTTTCTCCATCTTGCTGAGGTTGAAAATTCACCGCCTTTTGGGGAATCTGCATTTTATGCAACTCATGATGCAGTTTAAGCCAGCCCAAGCAGTAGAAAACCCCTTCCTAATATTCTCATGAAATATTGCTGTGATATTTACACACAATTTTCTGCCACAAGAACTGAACAATGCAAGGAGTACTGTGCAAACCAAACAGAAAATGTACTTGCCTACTCCTAGCCTAGCAATGGTAAGAAGAATGAAGTATTTTACTAACTCTTTCCCCCCCAGATCACCCCATGAGCACACCAGCAAACGTCCGTGGGCCTGTCTGGGTCCGTGTGTTGGTAGGAGGTGCACACGCATTTGCCCCAGCACAGAGCAGCCAGCACGGTGGCTCCCGGCGCCTGTTTCCTTACACCCAAGGAGGCCCCCGTCCGCTTTCTGGTGTACTGAAACCTCCTGCTGACCTGCACACCGAGCACACAGGGAGCTCAAGCAATCCTCTAGCAATTTACTATATCCTACTCCATTCCAGGAGAAGGAGAATGAAATCAATTCCTATTACAACAAGAAATACCAGATTTAGTGCAAAGTCGAATTTTGACTGGAATGAAAAATAAAAATCACAGCTACACTGTGAAAAGCATACTCCTGGATATTCCTTCACAACTGACTGTATCAACCAGCCTCTACTCGTTATTAAATATGCAAGAGCTCACTACGACGTACAACTTTATAGGTTGCTCCACAATGGAAGCAAGCAAAAGGGGTATATATTTACAACTGAAATACACTAATGACATAATTAGTCTAAGGAGAGAGACATTATAATCCAGCTATTTAAACATGATATATTATTGATGGTTGAAAATGTATGATGTATGCCTTTGAACTAGTTCAAAAGTTTAGGCCAAAAACTAAGACATGATTTCCAAACAGAATACAAAATCTTCCTGTTTCTTATATACAGCAGTGAAGACATTTTTGCAATGAATTTTGTATTTGTTAGCTATTTTTTCCGAGGTTGGTAGTTAAGCATTATAAATTATCCTCTTATTAATCTAATTGCATACTGCCTGTATTACAAAAAGATCCCCCTATCATTTTCTACCATGGATTAGTGCAAATTACCTACCACCATTGCAATTATTTTGTCCAATAAGGTTACCATGATTTCAGCAGAAAACCAAAATGTCTCCCCAAATTCTTAAAACACCATCCATTCCAGATCTCCTGTTTTAAGTATTTCTTAAGGCTAACCTGGAACCACCTCTGGGCTCCAGTGCCGATATCTGCCCTATGTGCTACAGTATAAATTCCTGCCGGCACAGGGGGGACCTGTGGGGGCTCAGCCCGACTACGGCGACTCTGCTGACGTCAGAAATAACAGCTACGTTTCCTCAGCATTCCCGCTTTCGGGATTGTGCCGAGGTGCTTACGGAAACCTGAGGTACTGAGGGTTTTGAACCAGGCTGATGTGGCTGAGAGCACAGGGCTGGTTGGATTGTCAGCAAAAATGCCAGTGTTTCAGCGACTTTTAAAAGCATTTTTAGTGCATGACATAACTTTAATCATTACTCCATGTCCTGGGCATGTGCTTAGGTTACTCCTCACCTCTAAGTTTCACTCTGTTTTTATGCCATTTCCTAATAACACAAGGACAAGCACCAGCCTGACACGAGAGGCAAATGACACTGGTGGGGGGGGGGGGGGGGCACCAGTGCCCTGCACAATTCTGCTGAGTTCCCATGTGGAGCAATTGCACCAATGAATGTAACAACACGTCTGGTTCTCCTTGGTTTAAAAAATGAAAAGCAAGTACAACTGAAGACAAATAAAACCTTTCTGTTTGCAAATGGTTATTGTCCATTCTGCATGTAGCAGAATCTGGGAGCTCAAGCCACCTCCTGCACCGCGGATCCTGCCTACATTCCTCAGCCCGCGCTCCCCACAGACATGCGCGCGCTCTCTCTGGATGAAAAATAACAGTCACGAAAATAAGAGACATTTACTAATAGGAAGCTTTTGTCTTACTGCGATATAAAACGCAACTGAACTGGGAAACATCAGCCTCGGTATTATGCTCATATGAAAGAGTTTCCAAAGTGTGGAGAGGGGGAACATTCCCCTACAGCAACGGGGCTTTGCAGCGTTTTCTTTCCTTCCTGCGAGGTACATGCTGCTCCGTGCTGACTGCACATAAAAAATAAGCCCAGTCACTGACAAGAAAGGACTTACAGATGAAGAACAGTATAAAGACGTACCAGAAATACACAGCAAGGCTTTTTTAACAGCACCCAATAATGATGCTAAAACAATGCCTCACGTATCTGGAAGAATCTAACAAAAACCTGACTATTTCTCTAAGCAAAAGATAGAATGCATTAACGTAAAATTATGAATTAGCAACTGTGATTGTTTGCTCTCCTACCTCCTGAATAACTGACCTCCTCTACAGCCTTTCTTTCCAAAGCTAGAATAGGAATATGGATCTTTCTAGAAATTATATGCATTTCTTACATATGAAATATGTAACCCGAAACGGTTATTTTTCATAGCATATCTTTTTGTTTAATGTCAGCAATAACTAGGGTATATCGTTACATAGTGCTGGATAGTGAGATAAAAACAAACCAGAAAAGCACAATCGCAAAACAAATGAAAATATACAAATGGGAAAGAAATGTAATATTTATAATTACTAATGTTTTATAGCAGGAAGCACTGTTACGAGCGGTACAATAAATAAATTCATTTAAGCCACGAACCAGAACGTAACTACCACAAACCCCTTGTTTTTGATAAATATTCCTTCTGAAGGTTTCAGTTTGTCAGAAAGAAAACTCCTTTTAAAGGAAAAAGTGTAAGGGTAAGGTTCCAAGTGTGCAACACTCCCCCTGCCATTTGGCAAAGCTCTCTTTAAAATCACAGAGATTCTGTTTGACTCGGGTTTGCAAGAGCCAGCCTCCCTGGTGCCACTGGACTGCTCTGGGTTTTTTCCCCTTACAAAAAGCTTGCAATCACACATACCTGTGACCCTCAAAATCTTACATTTTAGCAAAGTAAGTGCTCTGATTGAATTAAATCAAAAGATCAGGATGTGCTCATGCAAAAAAATTGTTGAATCTCTTGTATAGACCCGATGTAAAACGCATGCACAGCTTGTCCCACCAGTCCCACTGATGTACCGATGATATTTTGTGATAAATTACACCTATCAGGCACCTCTGACTACCTCAAACTGTGCCTGGGCCACTAATCCATCTCCCCCGGGATTTGTTCTAACATTCCAAGCATAGGGGCAGCTTCAAACAGGCAATATTTTTATAAAAAAAAAAAAAAAAAAAGGAAAAAGAAAAAAGTTTTCACCCTTCCCCCTAATGTGAAATGCCCGCATCCGAGGATGGGCAGGAATCATTCCTGACCCAGTGAAAGGTTTAAGGTCTGATATCTGACCCATCAGAAGCTTGCTTTCATTAGAAAGACGAGACACCAGTTTTCCAAAGATATACACACAGCACTTGATTATAGTCCTGGGAGTTCTGGAGAAATCTGACCTTTAAATTACATTACTATTTACAGAAAAACCTATTTAAAGCAAATTTCAGTAACTAAGATATTTAAGTAATCTTTATTCTCCTTTTTTTCTTTTTTTCCCTTTTCCTCCCCCCCCCAGAGATCAGTAAATAGGACTCAGGATAACAAAAATCATCTGCCTTTGCTGATACCAGTCTTCCTCTGCACTGATACCATTTCATCTCGCTACCCCAAAGCACGCTTTCTTAGTGCAGAGGCATTTTCCACCCCGGAATGCTACAGCCCAGGACGATGGTTGTTCCCGCACTTTGGAGACGACTTGCACAATTTGCTCATGGCTCCACTCCTCCCTCCACTCCCTTACTGATCAAACCGATTGCCTGCACCGCACAGCCCAGAACCGCTTTCCATGTACGAGCAGCTACTTTTATCCTTCAGCTACCAGAAAAGGGTATTTCCCCAGGTCTAAAAGGCAGCAGGCAGGGGAAACACACAAACAGCATCAGCGCAGTTTCACGTGTTTGCTTTTTTGGACTAATAAAATTTCATGGAAAACAAATTTGGATTTACGGTGGCTGCCCTCCCCTTTCCACGAGCCGCTGCTGCTGTCAGTCCGGAGGGGCACACACAGCAGGTGACCATGTCATGTCACGCGAGGTGCTGGGATTCAACAAAGGCCAACATGTTGATATCTTTTTATTGCTCGTCAGCCTGGTTACCCCATTTCCCCCCTATACAATTGGACACCTTTGATAACACGGAAAGTTCTGAAGCGGTGACATTTCCATTTTCAGTCAGGAAAGTGGTTTTGCATTTACAAAGGAGCAGCCTGTGATCTTGCTTTTTAAAGTCACAAAGCACAATCCTCTATTTCACAGAAACTAAAGATGGGACTCAGAGGGTACATGGGTGTGTAATTAATGTAAATATCTACATGGCAAAATCATGCTTTTATTGGTAGCCTAAAGACTATTCTAAACCCTTCGCGAATTAACCAAAATACCGAAGTAGTACTACCTACAGAGGCAGAGGTTTCATTGATCTACAACTACAGCTCTCACAGGGTGGTTTATTTTGTATAGAAGTAAAAGATAAAGTCTGTGGATCTGCTCCCTGCACGGGGGTATGAGAAAACCCAGCCAGCGCCAAGCCCTGGCCCAGGGAGGGTGGCTGCGGCAGCGAGCTTTGAGCTTTTCTCATGTGAAGAACCCGGGCCCATGGAAGAGTCTCTGGTGAGGGCTGCAGCATGAAATAACACATTTTGTTGTAATTCCTAAACAGGGGGACATTTATCTGGGCCGTTTATACAAGAGTTATAACCCTAACAATATTTATACCCAGCATGTCATGTTAGCATTTACTACCAGTTTCCATGGAGATGGATTTTCATGCTGTAGCTATGAAATGCACATTGTTGCCACTAAGCCACTTCAGGCCTTTCTGGAAGCCTGCTGAATGCCTGACAAAAGTTGATGCAAACCAATAGTTGTTGTTCTTTGTTTGTTGCCAGACTTCTAGCAGAGCCATATTATGTCCCAGTGATTGAAGTGCCCATGTTCGCCCCCCTCCCGGCACAAAAAGGATCCTCAATTTCGGTGACAAGCATGAAGTGGGCTTCTGCAGGGGAGGACAAGCGCGGCGCGGGCAGGGCTCTGTCTCCGCGCAGGGACGCGGCGCGGCGGGGGGCGGCCGCCCGACAAAGCCTGACATTTGGGGATAAAGCCTAAATCACAGAAAGCGCCCGGGCCGGGCGGGCCGGGGCCAGCGCCGGGCTCCTCCTGCCGCGCCCGGCCGCGGAGCCTCGACCGGCGCCAGACCCCGCGGCTGGGCCCCGCGGCCGCCCGCGCACCCTGCGCGCCCGGCGGCGGCTCGGCTCGGCGGGGCGGCTCTGCGGGGATAGCCCGCGGCAGCGCACAGACGGCCCCGCCGCCGGGCAGCCCGCACCGACCGCTCCGCTCCACGGATGTCCTGGAGCTGCGGGCGGTGGTGGGACGGAGCTCGTCCCGGGAAGAAGGGGCCTGCGGGGCTGTTCCGAGAGCGGCGCTGCCTGAGCTGTCCGGGAGGAGCTGGGCCGGGCCGAAACGGGCCGCCCCGCTGCCGGACCGCTCCGACGGCGCCGCAGGGTCCCGGACCGCGGCGGAGCCGGGGGACAGGCGGCAGCTCCATGCTTAGGAAGGGCGCAATGGCTCGAAGTCTCTCCGGTCCCGCCCGCTGCCGGGGTCCCCTTTTCCCGGGGCCGCCACCCGCAGCCGCGGGCCTGAGCCGGTGATTCCCCGCTCCGCAAGGCTCGGGACGGCGGCCCGCTCTGAAACACGCTCCGAGCCCGCGGCGCGACGCCGTGCCGTGCCGGGCTGCCAGTGCTCCCCGCCGGCGGCGGCACCGCGCCGGGCCCCGCTGAGCCCCGCCGCGCTCTTACTGTTGGTAGTCCTGCTTGCAGTAGAGCTTTCGGTCCCGGAAGTAGCAGCTGGTGGTGAGGGCTTGCTGACACGCCGCGCACTGCAGGCACTCCTCGTGCCAGGAGGACTCGTTCACCCGCATCAGAAACCGGTCCGAGATGGGCCGCTGGCAGCCCTCGCAGACGGCCTGGTGCTGGCAGTCCGACCCTGCGAACGGCAGACAGCGGCGTGAAGCGCCTGTCCCGGCCCCCATCCCCTGTCCCGGCCCCAATCCCCTGTCCCGGCCCCACTCCCCCGGTCCCGCTTCCCGGCCCCGGGACAGCCAGCGGACAGCGGAAGCCCGGCCCCGGCCCCGGGAACTCAGCGGCACTGAGCCTGACGGCCGCTGCCGAACCCGCACCCCGCAAACGTCGGTGAGACGATTCTGCTCCCGGCTGCAGCCCGAGGCGAGGCGGCCGCAGCAGTCCGGCCGGGCCCCGCCGGCGCCGGGCACCGCGAAGCTCCGGGGCCGCTTTAGGCGCAGACGAGAAGCGAACGGCAACTCACCCAGCAGCACTCCTAACGTGGCCGGACCCGAGCGCAGAGGGTGGTCTTCCATTTTAATACCGTCCAGCATCTTTGAGCAGTCCGACTGGCCCCGCGTAAAGCACCTTTCCAAGGACTCGGGACCTGTTGCGATATCCATGGGGCGGGCGGCGGCGGGGAGAGGCGCTCCGGGCGGCGGGGAGAGGCGCTGCCGGGCGGCGGGGCCGGCTCAGCCCCGCGTCTGGCCGATCGCGGGGGCACTCTGCGGCCGGGAGGAGGGAGTCGCTTTTATTTTTATCTGGGAGACATGAGGAGCGTTTCCTGCCTGCACTTCCAGAGACGGGGGGCAGAGGAAGGAGCCGGCGCCGCTGCCCATGGGGGCAGCCCGCGCTAAGCGGGCGCGCACATGCCGCGCACACGGCGCAGGACAGCCCGCGGTGTCACCTGCTCGCCGGCAGCGCCGGAGCCCCACGCCCTCCGCGGAGGGCCCTCCCGGGGCCGGGCCGGGCGGAGCGGCGGGGCCGGGCGGGGCGGCGGGGCTTCCCCGGCGCTCCGCAGCCCATGTGCCATGCGGCGTCCCGAGGAGCCGCGCCGTTTAGAGCAGGGGCCGCGGCGGAGGAACACACCCCCCGGTGCCTCACCCCTCCTCAAACTTGCTGACATTTGAACTCCATTGGTGCGCGCCATATCGCTGCGCCGCGGTGATTCGTCTCCTCGACGTCAAATAGTGCCCTGGCCCCGCCGGGCCCCCGCGGCCCCTGAAGCGCGGCGGCGCCCGGGGCGCGGGGCTGGCGGGCTCCGCGCACCCCGGCGCAGCGAGCGGCAAAAGGGGCTGGGACCGGGACTGGAGCGGGCCGGGGCCGGGGTCGGGAGGCAGAGCGAGCGCGGCCGCCGAGGATCGCGGCGGAGCTGGGACCCGGCTGCTCCGCTTCCCTCCCCGCTACCGGCCCGACGGCGGCTCCTGGCTCCTGCCCTGTCGGGGTAGGTAGCAACGCGCGTCGCCCGCCGGGCCGTGGGCAGGTGGCGGCGGGACCGTCCATCAGGGCGGCCGGGCCAGGCGGCGACGTGGGTCTGTCCCGCGGGCGGTGGCTGCGCGACCGGTCCCGGAGGGAAAGCGGGACGGGTTGCAGGGATGGGGGAATTGTTGCCGGGCAGCCCCGCGTAGGAGTGGCGGAGCTGCCCACGAGTGGCCCCGGAGAAGCGTCCGGCGGCACCGCTCCTGCCCGCAGCGGCCTGAGAGCTGCGGAACCCTCCCGCGGAGACGGCGGCCCGGGTGAGATCGTGGCGTTCCCGGACCGGCGTTCACCGGGAGCGGTACCGCTAAGCTCCGTGCGTGCGGTATCGCGTGTTAGTGCGTGCGGTGCGGGAGTCCGCGGACAACGCGCAGAAGGAACCGAACCATAACGCACTTCGTTCTGCTCCCCGTCTGGGACCGCAACGGCCGGGAAAGACTATCCCCTTCGGCTGCCGTGCAGTGGGGGAGCGCGGCTGCGCGACCCCGGCTTCCCGTTCCTTTCGGTTTTGTTGTTGGGAGTTTTCTCCTGCCGATACCGTTAAAAATCTAAATCCGAGGAAATGAAAATCCGGGCGGGATTCCGCGCGGGGTTTCTTAATGTGACCCGCGATATGCCGTGACCCCGCCGAGGGAAGGGAGTTTGTTTTGTAACGCTCCCAAAATATTGATACTTAATATGCGGGACAAGTGTTAACTTGAATTGCTTAATGCTTTTTTTCCCCGGGTCTTAAGATAAAGCCTTTTTGTACAGAAACATCTCTTAAAGAAATTCTTGTTTAAGTTTTAGTTAAATATTTTGGAAAGGAGTTTCGGTAATGGAACATATTTGGTTTTTGTTCTGGACAGTACAAATCTGAAAACCTTTGTAACTAATGCTGAAAAAATAATATATGATTATTTAATTCTGAGATCAAGATAAAAGCTGCTTAGATTTCAGAGTTCAATCGGTGGAGAGAAAAGCTTCTCGTTCACATTAATTTTTTATGTTCCCTTCCTATTTTCCGGGACGGATTCCGTGTTCTCCATCACACGGGGCTTCCCTCAAACTATCTCCTACATTGCGAGGAAAATTAGAGCTCCTCTTTCTACAGCAGTTTTCGTAACTTCTTAATTTAAAAAAGAAGAAGGAAAAAAAACCCCAACCAAAAGCGAAGGGCAGAGCTGTGCGGCGGGGCCGTGGAGAGCAGAGCGGGAACCCTCCCAAATCTCACCCACAGCAATAATTCCATCTTTGTTCGCAGGCTTTTACTCGCAAATATCACACCAAAGATTTGTTGTTTCTTGCTGTGTGTGTGTGTACGAACGCTGCACCGGATAATTGTTATCCCTGCCTCTTCCCCGAGAACAATTCGATGAGGTGTTATATTCGGTTTATATAGTGCTTTTAACGAAAAACAAAATACAATTAAAACACCCACGCTCAAAACCATCACAGAAATAAAACCAAACCAAGACTAACGCAACCCCACCTCCCCGTGGCTTCATTCTAATTCTCCCTTGATTTGCAAGGCAAATCTTTTTGTTTTGAGGTGTTTTGGTTTAATTTTGAGACTCGAGCGAGGATCGCAGCCAGACACAACTCCGCATCTCCTAAACGAGGCAGGGGAGAACGGAGCACCGGGATAAGTACTAGATAGCTGAGCCTCCGGGAGCCGACAGCCGGTGCCGCTGAGTGCTGCCGCCCAAGCTCAGCTGCGCCCGGTGCCGCTCCGGCGGGACAGGGCGTCCCGTCCCCTCATCCCGCCCGTTGCATCCATGCGTGTGCCAGAGCCCCGGGGAGAGCTGCGGGCTCTCAGCTGAGGGTTCTCGGGGAAAGCCCCCCTACTTTGTGGGTCTGCAGATGTGTGCGTGACAGAACCGCCTCTCTGTGCTCGGGACAGCGCGGGGCCGGGGGAGGCTCGACAGCAGGAACAGAGGAAGTCTCTGTGTCTCTGTGTGAGCATGCCGGCCCCGGTGCAGAGACCCCGGCTCCGTGGGCATTCCCTGCTCCCTGCTTGCGGGCAGCCCCGCCGGGCACAGCTCGGGCTCCCCGTGGTACTGATCTCACCGCCCGCTGCCCTTGTGGGACCACGGGTGTTGCGCTGAGGCTGCGTCCTGCGGGGAGCTCCGGAGGCTGCGCTGTTTGCCGCGCCGGCGATGGCCGGGCCAGCCGTGCAGCCCGTGGGTGCGCTGCCTGATCCGCGGGTGCGGATGCACCCGGTCGGGGGGGGGCAGTGGACGGCCCGGCCTGGCCCGGCCCGGCCCGGCCCGACTGACCCCGGCCCGGCTGCCCGGTGCGGCGGGGCCTCGGGCGCAGCCTGCCCCCTGCCGGCGTGCGGCGGCACGGCCGGGGCTCCCGCGGGCGCGGCGGGGCTGGGCCGGGAGCAGGGCCGGGGTCAGCCGGGGCGAGCAGAGCCCGCGGGGCCGTGCGTCCCGGTAGCTGCACCGGCCACAAGCCGGCAGCGCTGCTCGCCCCACGACGAGGTGGACCTGCCGCTCACTGTTGCGCGGCCGCCGGTCTCCGACGCTGTCCGCGGCACCCCGACGACGGGTTGCGGGGTGAGAACGGCAGGGCAGCCACGGTGGGGGTGTCCCTGCTCACTTTGTCCTATTTTTTTCACTCACAGCTGGACTCTGCACCTTCCCCGCCTGCCAACGGCCTACTGCGAAACACTGCTGCCCGGGAGCCCGCCGTAGCGCTCAGTGCTCGGAGAACGCGGGGACACTGGGCCGACCGCACGGTGAACAGAGGCTGAGCTCGCGGCCGGTGCAACAACAGGGATGGAGACCCCCGAGTTTCCCCCCTACCGGGCGCTGCCAACAACGGCTCTGCAGCCCGCGGCTCCGACCGAGCCCCCGGGGGCTCCCCTCCGACGGCCTCGGGCCCCGGAGCCGCCACCGCCGGGAAGAGCGGCCGGCGGCTGTGCTCGGCGGTGACTGATTCAGCCGCTCTCCCTGCTTCGGAAGGACAAATGTAAGCGAGCTGCAAAGTGTAGTTACTAATAACAATAACAATAAATTATCGGGCTGTTGCTCAGTAGCGCAAACAAACGCTCGCCGTGAACCACGCAGAGTCCCCTCGGGGATCAGCCAGTCCGCCAGACCGGCTGCGCCTTGGGCCAGTGAGGGTCCCGCTCGCCCGGCAGCCTTACGGAGCCGGTGACTGGGCCCGGGCCGGGGCCGCCGAAGTGCCCATTGAAAAGCGGCCGGTGGATGGCGAGGGTGGGTTGGGCGCAGCGGGTGCTTTCAAACGCCTCAACCCCCGCCCGGGGAGCCGGGAACCCTCGCACAATCCCGGGGGGAGAGGAGCCGGCACTGAGCGGTCGGAGGCCGCGCCGCGTAGAAGGCGGCGAACACGGAGCCGGTATTTTAATTAAGCAGGGTCTCTTTGATATAGGCAGGCTGATGCTATCTCTGCGCGCTGTTCCCTTCACGGCAGCTTTTGGGTAGGAAAATTGCTGAGAGAGCGGGATCTCACGGGGCGCCGGGGCCGCGCCAGACGCCCCGGGGTGGCGGCGGGTGCGGGTGCGCGGCGCGCTGGGAGTTCCAGCTCTGCTGTGGTGCGGTGCATTTTCGGGGGGCCTGGAGGAACTAGAGTCAATTTACCATGATTAAAGGCACAAGCAAGGAGGCGCCACACATTTGCATGCGCCTTCATCTTTCTGAAGCGGATTTTTGAGGGCAGCTCGGCAGACAGACTTCGGGCTCCGCGTCCCGCTCCGCCGCGGGAGCGCCTCACCGAGCGGCTGCGGGAACGGGAGGTCTCGGACCCCTCGCCCGAGGGAGCCGCGGATCTGGCCTCGGCACCTGGGCCCCATAGCGTCCGTTCCGCCGCCCGGTGCGTCCTGCAGCGACATGCGCGGCTCTGCGCTGTCCTTCCTCTCGCCGTGGGCCATGGCTCGCCCGGCGCCGGGCTCGACGCGCAGGAGCCGCGCCCGCGGAGAAGGGCTGCGCTGGCGGCGTTCACCGGGCGCCCTGTCGCCCGCTCCCAGCTCGCACGGCGCAGCCCTTGCCCACGGCCTCGCTTTCCGGCGCGTTCCCGGTGGCCGGCGCAATCCCATCCCTCGCCCGGTAGCGCTGCGGAGGCCTGGAAAAGCAGCGAGGACATCGGGACCGGGTCCGGCTCGGGCCTAAGAGCAGCGCTACCGATGCCGACGAGCCCCCTCCCTCTCCGGGGGCTCCGTGACAGCCAGGCGCGGGCCGGGCCCCCACAGGGCGGCCGGGGCAGGCCGGGCCCGGCTGGCAGTGGCGTGGTGCGCACATGTGCCCCCGCGGCGGCCGGTGCCAGGTGCAGGGCTGGGGGCAGGGTTTACCACCAGGCCCTGACGGCTCCGCGGGTTCCCCAGCCTGGGGGCTGGGGGGGCTTTTCCCAGTTCAGGGCAAATACCTTCGTTTCACTGGGAAATTTAACCTCTCCTTGGAGCTGGATCCATTATACGGGTTTAATATCCGCTCTTTTACAGCTCAGTGTTGTAAAGGCAGCAGCCAGGTCTGTGAACTCTGACATGTGCACCCGCTGGGGGGGGAAGGACGGGGGACGAGACCTGCGGCGCGGGACGCGCCTCCGAGCGCCGCCTTTCATCTTGCGGGGACGCCGCACCGGCCCCGCCGGCCGACAGCGGGAGGGGGGCGGCGGCGCTCCCCACCCGTGCCCCCCGGGACCCCCGCCGAAGCCCCAAGATTCCGCGGCCCCGAGCCGGTCCCGGTGCCCCGGCAGGTGTCCCAGGGGCTCGGGCCGGCACTGGGAGCCCCGGCCGGCCGCTCCCGGAGCTGTCCCTGGCCCGGCGAACGTGCTCCCGCAGAGACCCGCTCCGGAGAGCCGCCTCTCCCGCACGGGCGTGACCGGGGCGGTGCATCGCAGGGACGGGAAGGGACGCGGCGACCCCGAACCTTCGCGTTTTCTCCCGCGAATTGGCAGGTGCGTGGGGCGGCCCGGGCGGGAGCACCGGGCCTGCGCTGACCGCGGTCCAAGCTCGGGCCTCGCTAACCGGCACGAGGGACCGGCGGTAGCGGCCCAGCCCCGAGGGGCACGGCGGAGCGCTCAGCCCGGCACTGTGCTGTGGAGCCCCGGCGGGAGCCTGCTCTGTCCGTGCGGACGGCCGCGCCAGGCTGCCCGGCAGGCTCCCGGTGCGCCTGCGGCGGCGGGGCGCGGGTCCCGTTGGAGGGGCCCACAGGGGAGCTCCTCTGCTTAACAAACGCGCCGCGGGATCAGTCCTATCCATTTAAACGAGAAATCGAAAAACGACTCGATTTTCAGGAAAATAAAAATCTCCAAATTCCAACAACGAGAACTCGTTTCCTCCTGGGGCTGGGCAGTCCCTCGGTCACGCCTAACGTTACCCTCGCCGCGCCGACGACAGCGTGGACGGTCTGAGCCTCCCTTCTCCCTCCCCACCGTGCCGGGGCCCATCGAAACTAGCTTCATTGGCCTCCATGGCGCCGCACATTCGAGCTCCCTACGCGCCCAGCGGCCGCTTCTCCCCTCCCCGATCACCTAGAGTCCCGTACGGATGCGTGGCCCAGGCAGGACAGCGTTCCGGGCCGTGCAAAGCCGCCGGCCCTACCCGGGAGCCGCGCAGATGACCGGCCCTGATCGGTCAGCCGGCGGGCCCCTTCCGCGCCCGCACAGGGCAGGCTGCTGCCAGGACCCTCCACCGGGGCAGCGTCCTCCAGATCGGCGCTGGTCCGGCTCCCCTGTTCTGCCACGCCGTCCCGGAGAGACCGGTGCTATCCCCTCGCCCCCACTGGAGCATCCCCTCTGGTCCTGTCCCAGGGGCGGCCGCGGTAGCCGGGATGGACCGGTTCCCGCTCCCCCCTGCGCGGCTGCTCCACCCGGTGCTTCTGAAAGGAGAAACGGAAACCAGAGAATTCGGAGGGGAAGAGAAGAGGGCTTTGCCTGCAAGACGGTTCAGCTTTCTACGTAAAGATATTAATAGCTGGCAGAAAACGCCGTCGGTGGGTGATGGTGTTACATTATCCGATTGGGCTTTTCTGCGGCGTTCTCCTGAACCGCCTTTGTAAACAGACAACGATCGCGTCAAGTGGGGACACATCAGAAGCTGCGAATGAGCCGCGCTGTAACCGCTCCTGCCTGGGTTGTGTCAGTGGTTATCTCACGGGCTTTGGGGACTGCGGAGCTAGAAGTGTCCGCTTCGGGACTCTGAGCACATGCGAGCAAGAAGGCAGCAAAACGCTGAGGCGCAATAAGGTTCGACGAACGCTGAGAATACCCAAGGGGAGAAGAGCCTGGGAGCGGAGGTGGGGGGGCCCGGGGAGAGCCCCACCCCGCCGCCCCGGAGCCGCTCCTGCCTCTCCCCACTTCAGCCCCATCTTGCTTACAGGCTCCTGTCCCCAGCTCCTCGCACACATGCCCGGCAGCTTGTCCTGCAGGGTGGCTGCGTGATGTAATTCCCCGGCGTGACATGTTCTCACCTGATGCCAGCTGATCACCCTGAAGATGCACACTCGGCTGCGGGCCCTTCTGGCAGCATTTCCTTGTCCCCTCTCCCTCTCGCATGTCTGTGTTCTGATCTGACACGCCGGGTGCTGGCAAGACGAGACCGGAGCCGCCCTTGGAGGTCCCAGGGACTCGGGGGCTGCGCTCTCCCGACCAAAGCGGCCTTCGGCGCTTTCCCCTCGGCTGCCCTGGGCCATGCCCCGTTCTGGGACACCGTCGGGAACGGAAGAGCGCGGTGATTTATTTCTCCCATGATCAATAGGCACAAAGCTTGCTATTTCTAGTTATCTCGGGACGTGAGTTTACATAAACTGAGCTGTGGCATCGGGCTGAGGAGGAATCCCTTCTAAAGGTGTTTTCCTAAAAGAAATCCTCTGATCCCGGGCTCAAAGGTTATCACGAACAATAAACACTTTCGCCCTCAGCCTTATTTAGACAATGACAGATGAGCCAATTTGACACCCCTCTCCGCACTACAGATTTGCTCCTCTAATTATTTTAGCGTTTCCATTTTGGATCAGAATGAGCGATCCGTGGCATTTTCTCTGGGTTTACCTCGGTTGCATATTTGAGTGCACGGGGAAAACGGGGAAGAACAGCCGGAGGGCAAGGGAGCTCGTCCCTCTCTCCCAGCCCCAGCCCCGGTTCTGCTCTTCCCATAGAGACTCCCTGGGTATTCTCGAGGTTCAGCGTCTGCACAATACACGGGGAAAGGTGTTTCCCCGAAAGCAGCCGGTCACCGGTAAGCTTGTGCCGAAGCAGTGATACGTAGCACCCCTCAGCCTAGGTGAGGAGCGGCTGTGGAGCCGGTAACGGGAACGGCCGGTGCACAACCCCGACCCCTGATTTTCGATGGGATCTTGCGAAAGGGAACGCGTTCAGACGCAGCCCCGTTCCCCGAAAGTTCAGGGGGTGACGTGTCACCCCCGGCCGGAGGTGCCGGGCTTTTGAAGCAGAGAGCTTCAAAGCATAAATTCTGATTTATGTGCTCAGTCCCTTCTCCACACAAAGCGAGTTTAAAGTCTTGTTTAACCAGTGGCATTGTTTAAGCCCGATTTAAAACAAAACAAAACCTAGAATACACACACACACACAAATACCCACACAACGCCAAGCGAGCCGTCGTATCAACTAATCGATAAATGCATTTGCGTTTCTGATTTTAGCTGCAGCGGTGGGATCAGAGCGCAGAGCTGTAACAGCGGAGCCGAGGTTCAGCTTCGCACCTCCCGAACCCCGCTCGGTACCCCCCAACCGCCGGGCTCGGAACGGCGAGAGGAGGAAGAGGAGGAGAGGCAAGAAAGCTCCGGCTGCCCCCGTTCCCTGCAGGCTCTGCAGTTCCCCAGCGGAGAGGGCAGCCCCGGTCGGTTGGGCTGGACCCCGGCCTCAGCACCTCGACGGCTGCGGAGCTGGGCTCTGCCGGGGCAGGCACCCAGGCTGGGCACAGATTCTTAAACACCGACAGCATACGAGCGCCCGGGTCTTAATTTTTACTGGTGTCAAGGAATAAACCCATTGCTCATAAAACCGAGGGAAGACTGAGTACGTTGATGTTTTTTATATGACAGGTTATAAGATTACTCGGGAGGCCAATACAGCACGTTAAAGGGGCTCCCACGTCCCGTTTTCCTCAGCTGTGAAAGCTGGTGTGGTGATAGGATTAGGGGTCACACACATTTAGGTTCCCTTTATCACATGGAGAAATTTCACAGCAGTACACAGGCAAAGCAGGAAACCCCAACTCGATGATCTCAAAGCTATCACCAGACAGCATGCAGTATATTTTACATTTTGTTTTGGACACTTTTTATGCTTGAGATTCTTTTCCCTGTCTTTGTGTGGGAAGAAAGAGTTTGCAATCAAAGATGCTCAGAAACAGTGTGGTTAATTAGGAAAATGTGATATTAAAATATTAGTAAGATATATTAAACTACTGATATTTAAATGTTGGAAAATCTCTTTAAATGGGAAAGTACAGTTGTGAAGCCCGCAAGACTAAATTTTAAACCTCAGTTAGCCGAAGAACGAGAAACGCTGCACAGCGCTAATGTTTCGTAGTGAAATCCTCTCTGCTGCCGGAGCAGCCTCTGTTCACTGAAGGAACCGATCCCCCGGCTCTATCCCTCGAGGACAAGCAGGAGAGCTCCGGGAGACCCTGCCCATCACTGCCCACTATCCTTGGTGCAGCCCCGTCAAAGGCAGCTTCCTGCGAAGAGGCAGACAAATGCAGGAGAAAGCTGGGCTGGAAAGGCTAGGAAGGGCAAACGGCAGGGTCCATGAAGGGCAAAACGTGGTAAAGACGAATAGGGATTTTCAGGGAACATTTTGTTTCTGTTTGGCAGGTGAATGACGCACAACACAGTTGTTACTGGTGGCTAAAGAGAGTTCTGAGTGCTCCGAGATACAGAGCTGAGCACATCCTATGTCCACCAGCAAGAATGTATGCTTCTAAAATATAATTACCTCGGAAAAAAAAAAAAGTCACATTTTAATTTCAATTACAATTGTTCTATGAGAGACAGATGTGAGCTGCTAAAATGTTTATAACGTGGCTTAACAGTAAAAAACGCCAAATATTAATGAAATGTGTTTCACTGATGGGATTTGATTGGCATGCTGTATTAATTACAGGCCTTTCACCCCTGAAACTGCAGTTCCAATCCTGTCAGTGCCCAGGGAAAACAATATAAAGCTTGTTTATATATTCTAAAATGATATAGAATCATGTCGGCATTTAAGAAAAAAAAAGGAAGGAGAATGAATTTCAGCCTTGGTTTCACTGCAGTGAAATACTTGAAAACGAACATCTGCAAATGTATACATTCTGGTCACCATCCTATGAGCTCGAAACACCTAGAATATTTACAGACACTACTATGTGCAAATAATATCTACCGGTTCCATAATTTGGAATGAAAATTAAAACGTTAAGTGAATGTTCTCCAGCATGACGCAGCCGAGACCTGTGGGTCTCCAGCAGGTGGAGACAAGAAAACTGGTTTCCTTTATTTAAATGATAATAAAATAATCAATGGAGGGCAGCTGATTTCAGTATCACTAAACCAAGGTGTTTTCAAAATCCAACATTTAGCATTAAAAAGAGCTTAAACCGTCCTCTATTTTATTCCTAGTGGCTAAAGCAGAGGGTACTTTCTGGTCACGTTTGTAAGTTTTTCTGTGCAGCCAGAAGAAAGAACTTCCTTAACCCCAGGGGTAAAGCATTGCTTGGGATGTGCCAAACTTCTCTCCACTGAGCATCCCATGTGGATTCAGTACAGATCGAGAGGAGAGCACGGAGCCAGAACTGAGGTTAAGACGGGGCAGCTTCTCCCTGTGCCAGCCAGAGACCTTCTGGAGTGCTTAGGGCCACTGTCCCCTTCCAGCCTTGGGCACCCCCTGTGCCTGCGCACCCACAACAGGAAGGCACCAGGGTCCTCTCCTTTGTGTGCCAGTAAGAGTATCTGCTGCTCTGGCAGGCTCTGCATGGCAGAGGGGAAGGCAGCTGGAGGAGTCTCTACCAAAGGGAGAGTGTTTTAACCCTTTCCATAAGTAGAAAAGTAAATCAAGAGAGGATAAGCCATTTATTTAGGGCTCAGAGACATCAAGTGCTTCCACCAAGCTAATGTTAAGGTACCCCATGCACAAGAAACAGCAGAATTTACCAACCAGCACTTCCAATGCACAGGGATAAAAGGCAGCACAAGCAGCCTAAATCCTGCAGTAACCCACTCCAAGACCTCATCCTTCTCCCTGCTTGTGCTGGGGGTTGCATCCCATGTAACTCAGACCTTCACAGGTGACACGGAGAGCAGACATACCATCCACTGCTTGCTGAATAAACCCATGTGGGCAGCATAACCCATGTACTGATTTAGGTGAACAAAGATACTTAGATTGCAAAGACAAGGATGTGTTTTTCTCTGTAGGAAAACCACTAACATTCAAAGCACCATAATACAGTAACCAACTACATTGTGTGTCAAATGGAAATAGGAAGAAAAAAACCCCATAATAGGATAATATTTTGAGTGGGAAACCCCATTTTAGTTTACTCTACATGCTCTATGGCAGGGCACTTTATGTGATTTGGATACAATTCCACCAGCACATTAAAGTTTATTGGCCTTGAAAAAAATGGATGCATCACTGATGATAGAAGACTTGGTGTTATGCTGTCAATGCATATTTTATTTTATCTGTGTCTTAAATACAACTCAGACCTTTGGACTCCATACAGAGTTGGACTTTAGCCTTTTCCTGTAATTATTTGGTGTCTTGTTAACATTTTATGAGCATGTCTGTTTAAATAAACTTATTTGATGCACATTTGTTTTGGCTGTAGCCTGCTGTATAGGATGGATGTGCTTTCCTCTATGTCTTTCAAAAGAACTCAAAATAAAGCTGAACAATGGCACTGCCAGGGGAATAAATTTAAATATAGTGTTTGCTTCATTTAAAAACAATACCATCAAAATCAAATAGATCTGACAACATTATTTATGAGGATTTAATATTTATAAGCTAAGTGGAGAGCATTTGGGTAATTACAACTGTAAAGCATCGGTTTGTTTGCCAGTTGCATTGACTGACTTACATTTGAGCACTACAGGCACTATTTGTTTGAGTAATGGACTGTAAAAAAGGCTGGAGTTTTGGAGAGCTTTTTAAAACCACCATTCTATCCTCTTTTTATTCACCTTCTGAATACTTGCAGAGTAAAAGAATGCCCGTGGATTTTTTTACCTTTTTGCTTGAAAAGAAAAAACTTACTCATTTCTGTCTCTGCGATGCTGGTGTGCAGAGAAGAGGCATGGAATGATGCTGGCCTTGTTACAACCAACCCAGTCTCAAGAAGAGAGGAAGACAGGTAATAGCAGAGGAAGCTTGGAATAACATTAAGCTATTTTTCTCTATAGCTTTACAATCAATGTATTCCCTATGCTGAAAATAAAACAAATGCAGAAACAAAAAGAACCGCACTAAATTACCTCTTGCCTTTCTTTATCACCTTTCACCACCTGACATTCCAGAGAACTTGCAAAGACAGAGAGATGTGTTTGCTGACCACTAGAATGCAGCAACTTCCAAAATAAACATCATCTGCATAGAGCAACATTCAGCAAGAGCTGAATATAATTAAAGACCTTAAACAAAGAAATATTCTCAGTTTCTTTGAATTGCAGAGAGGGTTCAATACTATCTCCTTTGTTCTTTGCTATTTCCAGTCCAGCAGCAGTCCCTTAAACTGCCGTGGGCTGCTTGGAGGTGAGGAGGTACGATGGTTGATGGTCATCTCCTCCAACCTCACCCTACTCACTTTTGCTTTGGGGTCCCCACAGCTTGTGCAAGCGCAGGACAGAGGATGAACTTCACTTCCCGTGTGCCTCCTGCTATCACTGCCAAGCAGACGGCTTGGGAAGCTCTGTGACAGCGGGCGATGTCACTGATGCTGCCCCTACTCTCTGAATCTGCTTCCCAGGCAGTAACAGCATCAAGAGTTCCTCCTCAGAGATGCTGAGGATAACTAACACCCATCTGAGAAACCTTCCAGGGCTCACTGAAGAATGAATATTTCAGTCCTTAAAACCCTATTGCCACCCTCACAGATTATTCTCCTTATCTCTCATTTCCCAGAAAAATAACACAACTATCCTCTTTCCCTTCCCCTGTATACTTCATCCCTCAGGCTAAACTGCCTCCAAGTCTTTACTTTTCCAAAAGTCACTGTTTTCCACTGGGTATCGTGCTGGCACAGCTACACATAACTATTCCCTATATTACTTTCAAAGCATCAGGAACTGAATGAGAGATTTTTTTCCTAATGGGGTCAAATCAAGAGCTAAACCTGCACCGTGGGAGAAACACTCAAATCTTTCTTTTCTCCCTTAGCTCCATCTACTGATACTACAGTAAATTGCACATAGTTGCAGAGCTGTGCTGCACATACCAGACATGCTCTGTCTTCCATCAATAACAATTTTAAGGTTAATTCTTCAAGAGATTAGGAAAAAACCTGCTATCAAGCCAAAGACAAGTGCTTGTGTATGTTTACCCCGCGGGGTTTTTACATCAGAAGTGTGAAGTGAATTACAGGGTACGATAACCCAGTGGAAAGTTAGCTGCTTCTTGGTGAAAAGCATTTTGGAGCCAGTTTAATAACCCACCATGAGACCACACATCAGAATTGTATTTATTTAGGGAGCTAATTGAAATGGAGCCTGTAAGGAGGAGCCGACATCAGAAGCAAGACGCTGTTAAGATCTGAGGAAAGGCGGTGTTTGTGGGCAGAGTGTATGTGAGGCCAAACCTGGTAGCCCTCACCCAGGCAGAGTTCCCACTGAATGGGATGGGCTGAAGTCGCCAGGTGGTTTGCCAGCGAAAGGCTTGTTAGCTCAAGCCTCTGGGTGATTTTCCTGGGCTGTGGTGCAGGTCTGCTCTCACAAGTGCTGGCACTCTCCCTGCCTCTTGGCTCTTCCGAATCCTATCTCCATTTTGCCAAGAATCCAACCGCGGAGCCAAACCGTGTCCTCCTCCCAGTGCGAACTGATCAGATGAGCGATTCCGTTTCACATTTGGTTTAGTGGTATTGTTTGGTTGCCATTATTTTGCTAATTTCTGCTGCAGGATGTTCTAAGCTTGTTTTTAGCAAAGGAAAAAAAACAGGAATGTCAGATTGGAAAAGCTTGTCACCGTTGAAACTTGAACAAGCATTCTGGGGAGAAATGCTGAACTCCTTGTTCAGAAAACAGCTTGAAAATCAGGCTCTTAAAATCCACCCAGGTGACTTAAAACCATTAAGATCAATAACGAATGACTGAGTTTGCCTCCTGCCCTCAGAGTACCATGAGTCACACTGTCAGCTCTTAGCAGAAGACTAAAATTGCACATTTTAAAGTAAGCACAAGGAGTCCCATATAGACCAAGGCATCCTGGAGCTGGGGCTTTAAAGGCAATGCTGAATCCCATGACACCTATGATAAAACCCCAATATTGTATATAGGGGGGTCATAGTCCCTCATTTAAGAAAAGGCTGAATAGAAGTGTGGTGGGATCACAAATAGCTGCATTTTGCCTTAAATTTTCACTTTGGAACAGCACTTTGAGGGCTTATTTTGCAGAATTTAGTTAGAAAAACCATAGTCGGTTTTGGGGCAAACAGCTTCAAGGAGAAGTAGATATTGCCAACCATTTCCCTCCACTGTGGTCCGCTCCTCCTAACACTGGGCATACACTCCAAGGTAGAACGTGCTCTACTTATGTTAAACTGATAGTGTAAGTAGTGAAGTCTTTTCCCTTTTGGTTTAAATGAATCCTTGCCACTTAAGTTCATGTTTATTTTTATAATATGGACTCTCTGTCGTTTATTGCTCCCAAAGGGACTCCAAATACCATGATGGTTATGAGTGAACCTGGGAATACACTTCTGAATTGCTTGTGATTTATCCTGTTTCTGATGCACATAATAACAGAGCTCTTCCAAAGCCCGTTCAAGGCTTTTAATTATTAATTTCTGTACTTTGTGTGGCACCACGTGACAGTTATTGCTACTGTGGGTGGGAATTACTGTGTCTGTGCTTTCTGGTAGCAGCACTGTCATTGGGAATTTCATATTTTAGACTAACTGCTGAATAGCTTTGGAACAGCTTGAACCTATCCCTGGGATGAATGTCAGTTAAAACCCAGCCCTTTGCAGCACCAGGACACTGAGGAGAGGCAAAAGATGAGACCAACAGGAACTATGAAGATACACGGCTGGAGCAGAAGGGTGCCTCGCTCTGTACACACACAGCACACCTTCAGAGCTGACCGAGGATTCACTATACCTCTTGCTAAAGATAATCAGGAATAGGATTACTTCACATATAAGCAAATGTTTACTTCTCAGTGCCAGTTGCCAACAAGTCTACTAACCCTACATAACTGAAAACCCAACAGATCCTATACCCATCCACTCTGCTGAGGCAGACCTCAAACACCATGGATAACCAGCTCACACAGGTAAGCACTCGTCCTCCTGAGCAGCACAGAATTCATTCTATTGCACAGTCTGCATTGCCGTGTGGTAAAATGGGTCCATGGCTTTTTCCAGCTCCAGGCTCCCTGCTCTGCCTTCTGCACTTGGCTTGTCTTAGGAGAGGTGGAGATTTTACCACGCCAGAGACGCACCAGGTGCTACACGCAGGGCTGGACCCTTACACCGAGGAGGCTGCAGAACAGAGTCCATGCAGAAGACCTTCAGCAGAGACCAGAAGAGAAGCCCTCCCTCCCCCCCTTCCTCTTCAGTTACTAAATCTGTTTAAACTATGGGAGAGGGGTGAGGAAGTGAGACCTTTTGGAGAAGCCACATAGCTGTTTGTTTTCCTTGGGGGTTTATATCAACACTGGTCTTGACATTTTGCCTCTTATTATGTGTGGCTCTTTAAAGGGTGAAATAATATTTTCTTTTGCTTGAGAAAAGGACAAAGTTCAGACAAAGCGTTCAACCCAAAATCATTTTCTTCTTTCCCAACAGTTTACACATTGTCTACACTATGGCTCTGTGTAAAGCACCACTCTGCAAACACAGGAGACTGGCAGGGAGACGCTGCTGCCCAGGCCCACCCAGCCCCATATGGACCCACACTGCTCACGTCCCTGCCTGCTCCATAGGAGGAGAGCACACCACAAACCCACTCTGGTACACTTCCAAGAGACCAACTTTAATAGGTTTCATAACTGGCAAAGTGTGCTTTGAAGTTTTTCTCTCTTCCAGTCTAATATCCCTTCCTCTGGCAAAAGCCCATTTCCACCACAAGCTGCTCATCTGTGCACCCACAGTGCTAAGGAAATCCCCAGTCGAAGTGTTTAGTAGCAATCTGGTGGCATCTTTTCCAAGATGCCCAGAAACAGCATCCTATACTTTTTCCAGCTACAACCTCTAGCCACACAGCTCTGGAGGGGAAACAGAGCAGGACAGGGAAGGGTCAGGCATGAAGTTACTGCCTCTAAGCAGAAATTACAGGATCGGTAGGCACCTTAACCCATACTGATGCTTAATTAGAGACAATCTAGCTCCTGTGACTCTTCACCTTAATGCCAAAGGCAGCCAGAGAAGGCTGACAAGTCAGTGCAGAAATGTGGTCACTCCCTCTGCACCATGGAAGCATGACGGAAGGAGCTGAGGATCAAAATTAATTTGATGGAGGAATTCATAAGACAAAGCTGCAAGGACCTAAGTCAGAGGAAAGCAAGTTTGGGAAGAAGGAGTCTGCTGGGCCTCAGACTTTGGGTATCACCACGGGTCAGTGGGGTGGGACAGAGTGGAGGTGCAAGCAAGAGGGGTGTGGGGAGGAGACTGGGCCAGGGTGAAATGGTCTGTGACTGATGATGCAGGCGGGAAGACAGAGACAAAAGAAACCTCATCTTTGCCACAGCTTCCTCTGAACACATGTCACACCACAGCAGATTTATCTGTCAGGGCACACTGCCTCTCACATGCTCAAAACCTAATTAATGCCCTTTTGGGCATTATAATAACTCCTATTGCCTTTTGTAGACAGATTCTACTTTGTGAAAGATGCTGGAGTCCTCCTGTTTGATTACATTCATTATAAAGCTAAATATAATGCTTCAACTGTAATATACTAATAGCTATAGATACAGAGCATCACGTTATAAACATGATACATCACTTATTTGCAGAATAATTTTACCCCACCATTTAATTGTAACCTAATAAAATCTGCATAGTGTGAAATCAAGTGAAAACAGACTCAAATAATATTCTGCAAACCTCTGGTAGTAAAATAGGATTTTTCTGCAACTCATGCATTTTTATTTCAGACATATTTTTTTTATTCAGTGTTCTCTTTAGGAATGTATTACACAGACAGTCTGAGCAATACAAGCCCATAAAACACATATCAACAGAAAGTTAGCCAATGTTTTATAGAGTCACATAACTAGTTGTGATAAGAAATAAACACAGGGCCTACACTGTGCTCTCTCGGTGGGATGGAAGGGGTTGCCCTACTAAGTTTCCTTGCCACGATGTAACCCACCCAAGCAACTCTATTACCTCAAAACAGCTGTTCAAATGCTGTAGGACATGCAGCGGACCTCTGACCCACAGGTGAAGAGGGAATGAATGCAAATCATAATTCCCCAATTATTTGGGGGCAAAATGTGACACTGGAGTTAGTGCTCACCAATCAGGTTAACAAGTTAGCTGAAACTTTATCTTTCTGTACTTAAATTACTGGGAAATCATCTCACAGCCCTGATTGAAGAGATATCGATCATCCCTTGTTTACAGAAGGGCCGCAGGGGTCGGATGCTGTCCCTACAGCATCCCTGGCCCCACAGCACTGCTGGGCTATGGCTGTCCTGGGCATGGCCCTGGCTGCCCTCATCCCCCCAGCTTAGTCACTGTATCCCACACTCCGCAACCAGGAAGCATGATGCCTTGCACATGTGGGAGCTGGAGCAAGGATCGCAACACATCTCTGGTATTGAAGCCAGAGTGAGCCAAGTGGTCAAGTTCATTAGGCATTTATCTACAGACAACAAGAGTAGCTCGCTGCAAATGAGAAGCTAGTGAGAAACTCAGCACTCTATGCCTCCAACACATCCACGGTCTCCAGCCTTGTTTGGGAATGGGCAGGCAAGACTGGGAACAGATCCTAAGCACTCAGATGTAGCCACAGCCCTGCTGGGGAACCAAAGGCTCCTACACAATAGCGCCTGGATGGAGCAGCACCACACACACAAGGACCATGGGCACACCCCAGTAACCACAGAGCAAACCTCTCCTCCCCCAACAACTGCACAGTAATTCAAGGCCCCGTTACAGCAGCAATGGTATTCTGGGTGAAGGCTGATGCTTCTTTGAGTTTAACAGCTTATGGTAAATATGGTGTATGTTGTCAGGGTAAGATTTATCCTTTCCTTTCATTCTACCAGCTGTCAAATGTGTTTGATTTTTCTCAAGCTTTGAGTGTAGCAGGAATTTAGCCAATAAATACAACTGATGATGATTTTCACTTCGGTTTCAAGCATCTGCCATTCATAACAAAGCCTGATTAAAAATGTAAGAAGATTATTTTTAGTTTTAGAATGTGGCAGAGCCTTGCTGCAAAACATGGTGTGAGGCATGAATAATTAACTTGGAAAAAATCAAGGTATATCCAGCCCCATAAAGCAAATGAACGAATCCTCCCCGGAGCGCTGCCTGTGTCCTGTGTGTAGCGCAGGGTAGCAGACGTGCCTCCTGCACAACAGCCTGCTCCTCAGCTCTCACTGAAATCTGTGCTTTTTCTCTGCCTGACTGGCAGCAAGTTGCAAGTCAGTGACTCCCTGCCCTGTGAACAACTTAAGTTTGGGTTTAGAGCCTATGAATCCTTTGGAAAGAGGAGGGGGAAATGCAAGAGCCGCTCTCCAGGTGGTGGCAGAAGCAGACAGGGCTGCTGGAATTCAGTTTTTCTCTCCATAGGGCTTGATGGCTTTGTATAGAGAGTCTCCCCTCTCTGTCTTTCCCTACTTTCACAGGATGGATGTTAAAAAGAGCTTTTCCCAGAAACTGTGCAGCAGGTAGGAAGCTTGTGGCACAGAGCACGGACTGTGTGAGGAGCCAGTGGGCAATCCCATGGCAGGATGCAGGAAATGCTGGGAGAAGACAAAGGACAGTGACAGGGCTGCAGCCCTGACTCTGGTGGTGGCTGCTTTCATGCCTGTCATACTGTTTACTCCCAAATGTTGAGTATATGAAGAGGTAAATAATGAGGGTTGGTTGTTTTAGGGATTCACTTACTTTTACTCATGTTACAAAACCACCTCTTGTCTCTTGGAAGGAATTGACATTGACAGGACTGAATTGTCTGATAATAAATTTATCAAGATGTTAATGATCATCAGCTTCTCTGTGTACTACTTGGCAAAATCACTACAGGTCTTCCTATTAGCTGGAGCTGCTACCCATTTAGGGCTTGCTTTGAAATTTTATCTTTCCATCTTGTTTTCTGTTTCCTCTTCTTTTTTTTCCTTTTTCAGAGACCTCATCTGTTTGCCAGCATTCTCTGATCAACATCTCTCATGTGTTTCCTATTAAGGCTATGATGTGTCTAGCCATTTTACTTCTCCTGCCCTTTTAAGTGGTGTCAGTCTTTTTGCTTTGCTACTAGTTGCCTTTTATCTCTGCAGTCTCCAATTCTCAGCGCACATCATTACCTAACTCTTGAACTATCTTTCTCTTACTCACTATGACAAATCTCAGAGGCCTGTGGCAAACCCTTGCCAGGATGTAGCTAACGATGCTTGACCGGCCATCAGGAGAGGTGGCTTCCCATTAAGAGTCAGAAACTCCATGATTTTGTGACTTCAGCTGTGGATGCGGGTGTCTGCCAGGCATCTCTGGTGCTGGGCATCATCTGAGCAGGGGATCTTTGCCAAATTTCAGCAAATGTCTATTGGGACCACAGCACAAAAACCTATATTCCTCCTGCCAGTGTGAGCTGCTGGTGGATGCGGCACTGAGGATGGCAGCTCTGCAAACCCATGGGTGCTCGATCCTGTCCTCAGTTCCCCAGACTCCAGGGTGTCAGGGTCTGCTCCATAGCAGGGTAGCACACTCAGCTAGCTTGGGAACCCGAGATGCACCCGAAGGCTGGAGCCCCCAGAGACCTTGCTTAAAAAGGGAAAACCCCATCAAACATTATCCAGGATTGATCAGGGGGTTCCTTATGGCCCCGTGAGCTCTCAGAATGTGAGAATTGAGGTGTCTATTTTAGTCTCTATGCTTTCATGATTACTGTTCTTGCAGGCTTTTTCTCACTGCTTTCCTGCATGGTGCACAGTGTACAATCACCTTAACATCTGGCTCATTTATTTGTATTTCACACTGCATTTAATTCAAAAGTGGTTGTCACTAATGATCCACAGACATCACCACAGAGCATCACATAACCTCAATCTGTAACTGACTATGGATAGTGTTATCCTACACCGTTACTAAGAATAGCCTTTAACTATAATAACCAAACCCCAGACTCCAGGGCCTCCCCCATCTCCAGTTACTGGTAATCTTTCCATCCCAGCTGTCACAGCCCTTCTAGTGGCATTAGGCTCTGACACTCTGCCAGGGACTATCCCTGAGTTTGCGGGTGTTACCTGGTATCCACATGGACAGGATTATTACAGGGCTCATCTGCAGGCAGGGGACATACGTTACCAGCCGCTGTCTCTGCAAGTCCATGGGACATTGCCAGAGAAATCAGACACTGGCATTCCCTGACTCCCAAAGCAATGCAAGGCTGGGAACTCAGCTGGTAAGCACACAGCAGTAGAACAGGCAAGAGGCCACATGGCTCCTCATGAGGCTGCTGGTGATGGACCCAAGGTCACCTTTCACAGGCTGGCAGAAGGCTCAAAATCATGATTTGGAGTTAATACAGCAGCTTTTCCCATGCCCTTTGAAAAGCAGGGCTCTTTCCTGAGCAGGACAGTGTTTTATAGCCAAGGTGCTGGATAGCGCTTACAATCAGCTAAAATTCAGTCAAAACATGGGGGGTTTTTTTTCAATTTTGAATTGAGAAGAAATGATGAAGAAAATCTTCATTAAGATAATTTCAGCATAACCCTATTTGTTTTTCTCACACTAAATTATAAATTATAAAGGTATCTAAAATCCAAATGCAACAATTTTAGAGCTTTATTTCTGAATGAAATCATAAAACTCCAATCAGAACTGACATTTTCCACTATGAAATTAGTTTTAAAAAATCTTTTGCAAAAACCTACTTCTGGCATTACTTGATTTCTAACAGCTCTGTTACAAATGTGATGCCCAGTTCAGAAAATTAAGAGAAAGCATTCTGTGAACAAGCCCCTGTCATGCTTACCCTGGTACTTCCCTCCCATTGACATGAGCCAGCACTTTCTAAGCAGCCCTGTGCGAATGACAACTGATGGATCTCCTGCTGCAGTGTCCCAGTAGGGACGCACATAGAATCATGCTGCTGGTTCATGAGTTCAGAGCCGGTTGCTGCTGTGAGAAGCTGCAGGAGAACCCCAAAGGTAGCTGCCTGACAGCAGCAAAAAGCTTGTGTTGCTCTGGGTTGGTAACAGCTTATTTGCACGCTTAATTCTGAAAGCAAAAACCTTCCCCTCTGTCCGTAGCTGTACTGGAATCCTGCCCCCATAACTCGGTCACCGGTGAGGCTGTCACCACTTGTCCCGCAGCAGCTCAGGGCCATGCTACACCCATGGGAGCCATTGCTGCAGTGTTAGCGCACATAACTCTCAGCAATCCCCTGCTGCTCCTGGAAAGGGCTTCTGTTCCCTGCACAGCTACACTGCAAGGGGATGAGCCTGCAAAGCCCCATTACCCTTGGTCAGGGCTGACCACACAACAGCACCTTGCTTGCCATGGGGACCAGATGTGAGCCAGGCCTGCTCAATGCACCCCTGCCTCTGCTCCCCATGTAGCCCCAAGGAGAGGGCTCCTGGATGGGTCTGCAATTACATCTTCTGCGCTGGCGCTGGCATTCCCAGCTTCAGGAGCCTGGAAACCTCCTTTGAGAATACCCAGCACACCACAACAATGTGCCATTTCACCTGGCACCCTACACTGCCTGCTCCCTTCTTATGAGCTTGCCAAGCTTGTGCTTGAAGGATTCACAGATACTAAAGTGGTAATTGGAGTAAAAGCACAGAGCTGCTTTTGCTCTAGTTGGAATAAAATCCACTCATTACTCCTTGGAAAAAAAAACCAAAGCTTTCTATTTTTTTAGGAATAGGAGTAAGTGAAGTAGAAGGCAGCAGATAGCCTCTTTGCATGGCTCTGTCTTTAGTGGGCAAGTGCCCTTAGTTTCACCATGCACCTGGGTGTGCAAAGCCTCTGGCATTTCTCACAATGCCACAGGAAGGGCTGCACAGTGACACCGAGGACGCTGAGAAATCACAAGACAGTCCTCATTTCTCAAGTGCAAAGTGAGTGATAACTGTTTCAGAATTCAGCCCCATAAGCTGAACCAGAAAGGTGTTCCAGCTCAGTTTTCCAGGGGGTATGAAAAGGATTTCCTGCAGTGTGGTTCATTCAACTCACTTTTCATAAGCTAGTTTTCAACAACATCATCCAAAAGCCATTAGTTTCATTGTATGTATCATGCAGGGTTATTTAGTAGGTCAGAAGGAAAATTTAAATGGACAGGTGCTTTAAATTACAAGATGGTGGAGGTGGTTAATAAAAAAATACTAGAAAACATTGGTAACCTTATTTGGGGCTTGAAGTGGGTTCTGTAACTGATGGGCAAATGGCTTGGAGAAACACCGAGATCTGTCAGAAGTGGTAGGTTCAAAATGCATGCAGGAAATCAAGCTGCTCCCCAGAGATCGGAGCGCACTGCGTGCTTCCCAGACTTCACGCACCTTTAAAACTATTTATTTCCTCTTGGATATTTGCACCGTGGGGACAATTAATTACATGACGCAAATGTCCTTCATGTGTGACACAGAGAGAAACCTCAAAACACTTGTATTTCTTGTCACGACCTGAAAGGTGTGAGAACGGTGGTGGGCTGCTTCCAGGTATGCTGCAGCTGAGATGGGGGGACCAAACCCATCTCTGCACTTGTGTCTTGGCTGCACAGATGCAAGGAATGAAGAGGAGACTGTCCCAGACTCAGGGTGCTGCAGCCCATAACCCACCTGCATCCTGCTCAGAGTATCCAGCTTGTACCAAGACTGTGTAGCAGGTTCTACCATCTAACAAGAATGAAGCGAAGGGTTTCTTGCAGCTGAGCATCTGTGGTGTGCACTGGCCACCAGCGTTACCGAAAACCCAGCAAACAACCTCAGCAACAGCACATGGATATGGCACATACGCAAAGGCAGAGCAGGCCCATGATACAAGGACACAGGCACACACATGTGCCACTGTACACACAAGGGATGTAACCATTCAGAAATCCAACCAGTATCAGTGAGACAGTTCAAGATGAGAGGTACTCACACAAAGGAGGAAAACACAGGAAGGATTTAACTGGGAGATGATTTAATTATTATATACATTGGAGGCTGATTATGGAGATGTCTACTGAAAGATCGGTGCTTGTAACTCGCTTATGTATACAGCATGAAAGAAGGGAGAGTCTGGTTTGTATAAGCATTCCCCAACATCACCACATCTTATCTGATTCCTTTGGCTCAGAGATCAGGCTGGAAACCTAATGGGAGTCAACTGCTTTCCAAGATGCTTAATATTTCCTAATTATTCCAGGTTGGAAACATGTCAACAGTTAGAGCAGAGATGCTTCAGTATCTATTAATTCCTGGCCAGATTCAGGCTGTTCCTCTGTTTTGAAACTCAGGGCACAGGAGGAAGGATGAAAGCAATTAAGTTGTAGGAAAAACAGTGCAGCAGGCAGTGATAGAAATGGGCAAATCACTGAAGGCATGACCAGCAGCCAGGACAGCAAAAGGTTTGGGCTGCCCCTCTGTTGCTTTCCACCCTGACCAGGACAGCTCAGGACCAGGTAATCCACTGAACAGGGTTAAAGGCTCACAAAACCCTTCCACACATGTGCTCTGCTGGAAGCTCTCCAGCTTCAAATGCTATTCTCTTCATCTTTATTTGTCTACAGTTTGTCTTGTGGGACTTCAGGGAGGTTAGCATTTTTAACTAGTTCTGTTGCTCCAACCTAACTGCCCTTCAGCCAGCCTAAACCTCGTTAGGATCTAACCTTGAGGCTGTGCAGAGAGGAAGTCATGAACAGCAAGAAATAAAAGGAACAAACCCCAGTATTTATCTGCCTTGGATACTCTGGTGATGTAGCCTCAGATGATAATGTGCAGCCAGTGTTTTGGTTAAAGGAGAGGATTACTGTATGAGCCCCGGAAAGCGAGGCTGCGTGCTCTGTGCTTCATTAGACCACTCATCCTGTGAGACATGCTCTGGACTGCATGACACGCAGTCACTGGAAATTCCAGCTTTCTTCTTTTGCCTCTGCATCTTCCCCCTGTGTGCATAGTTTGCATGCCAGGGGATGAGCTCTCTTGACTGCATGCTTTCCCGATTGTTTGGTTTGTGGACATGAAAAGATGGAACAACCTGTGCCAAGGCTCCATGAAAACTTCTGAACTAATGCTGCAGGAGAACATGATGTTTTGGGCTTTGGTCTGGAAAAGACACATGCATGCATATTATGATACGGTATAGCATGCCTAGTGTCATCTCCTTTCTAGCGAGAAAGGATGGAAGAATCTATAGGATGCTTTCGTTTCATGCAGTGCAATATATATGTCATTATACAGACAACACATACTTTAGAAATGGATACTGCATGCTGTCAAAACAACAAACACATTCTGTATCCAAGAAAGCAGCAGTTTAGTCTGCCGTGGTGGGCCAAATCCCTCTGCTGCCTGGTTATTTGGGTTCTGACGGCATTGGTGAATTGATCTGAATTTTGAACATACAGTCTAGTTGTGAGATGCTAAATCCAGACGTCAATCTTACCGAGATGCATCACAGTAAGATGAGAGGGAAAGTATTATGCCATTGAGGATAGTATGGTTTTGTGTAGTAAATATGCTGTAGAAGCCAAACTTTGCTTATTTTATCCCTTCTAGAAACCTATTGAAAAAACTGTGATACTATAAATAGTTGAGAAAGGCAGAATTTGGCCTGGAATCTGGATTTCATATCTGAGGTTTTTAAAATCAAAGGAACAGATACAGTAAAATAAAAGCAGCCTTTTAAAAGGAAGGAATAACACACACAATTTTCTAGTGAGCTCCTCTCAACACTGATTCTGACTTCCACTCTTATTGCAGGAAAAACAGCTTTATTATTGCAATGGAACTGGTCACTGTTGCCAGAAACAAACTGCAATCTACCTTAGAACTATGTATGTTCCTAATGAAGCTTGAAAATAACATTTCCTTCCTAACTACTTAACTCTGGGGATAACTTTCCCACCTTCAGATTTTAAACATCCTGAATATAACTCCTACTTTTGCTTTCACATCTAAATGTACTAGCATGTGTCAGATCTGCAGATATCATCTACTTTACATCAGTAATTCAGTGCCACTGTGAATACCGAAAACTTTCAGCTGCCTATGAAAAAGCAGGCAGTATGCTGGAGTTTTAATGCTGTTTTAGTGTTGGGTGTAACCTGAAGGGCTAATTCCTTTCTATGAGGTCTCACACAGCTGATTTCAGCACAGGACAAATTCTGACTCTGTCTCTAGGGATGCTGTGTGGGCTGTGAAATGCTGGCTGCTCCTCACCAGTGCTCATCCTGCCTGTCCCACGGACTCAGGAAGCACATTTCTCTGTGCTGGGAGCACCCAGGATGCCCCAGCAGCAGCCCTATGGCTCAACCACTGCTTTGCCCACCTCAAAGCTGCACCGTGGGAGTGTCCTCTGCTGTCTCAATCCCTTTTTCCCCTCATCAGATTTACACAATCACACTAGATGTTCCTACTCTGATCAAAGAGCTCGAGCTGCTCTCATGAGAGCGGTAAATGAGGCATCATGAACATGACCAATTATCATGAAATTGGCAACGCTGTTGGGCAAACTCCAGCATCTGCAGCTGATGAACAAGCAAAGATGGAATGAAAAGGAAAGGCAGGGTACCCGCAGGGCTGCCCCATGCTGTGGGTGCCACTATGGCGCAGGGGGGAAAAAGGGTGGCCCCTAAGGACAAAGCCAATGGTGAGATCTGCTCCCAGTCCTCACCTATCACCCCAGTCATGCCACAGCAGAAGTAGCCATCACCCTGAGCATGAGCCCATCTGCCTGGCCTCAGGGCATAGAGATTTCACAAGGTTTTCATTAAACTTAGTTTGCAGGAGTAAAACCCAAGCAGATTACACGTAGGCACAGATACTGCCCTGAGCAGCATCCTGACATGTTTCAAAGTGAGCCTAAACTAACACGGGATCATACATGTGTTTTGAATGTTTCTGGCATTTCTGTAGCATGCTCACAGTGTTTGTACTACTGAACTACAGCTTCCTTCTTTGGGGAAAATAAGAACATCAGATATTCCTCCGACCTAACACAAGCAGAAAAACAAGTCAGATGCATTTTGCATCCTAATGGTATTTAACTGAAAGGCTCAAGCTATCAGGAAAATGCAGGTTTGGGTCTGCTCACTGCAACCACACAGCATGGATTCGTGGCTGAAAAGGGACCTGTTCTCTGGTCACACTGCACCACCACGGCAGCAGGGCAGCTGCTGTGAGCTGAGAGACAAGGGATGTTAGGAACCATCCTGTCTGATAAGAAAGAGGGTTTTAAACTATTTCAGTTGGAGTTCAAACATGAACAAGGAAGCTAAGTCTATGAAGTTTCACGAGTTAAAATATGACATGGGAACTTTAGTGTGCAGAAGAGAAGAGGAAAAAACCCTCAGTCTCTATATTTTCCTATGTTTTATCCTCAGAAAATGATTTGGAAAATCTAGCTTCAGCTTTCACTGATTTCTGCACTGATTTGGATAAGTAACACTTGTGTTAAGGTGAACCTGTGCCTCATCTAGACTTGAAACTACCACAGAAAGCAGTGTTTGCCCTGTCTTTTGTTATCGGTAGAAAAGCTTTGTTACTCTTACTACTACTACTAAGTTTTGTCTTATTTCATTGCATTCGGTGTGTTTGGTCTCCTTGCTCTGCATGCCAGGTAAAAGTTGTTGAAACTTTGGTTGAACAGTTCTTTTTCCTTTTCTTTGTTGTTGCTGTTGAAACACTGCATCATTACCTTAGGCTTCCCAAGAGAAAACATCCCGATTTTCACAAAACATTACCCTGAAATGAACAACCAGCACTGCTCAAAGTGCTGCATTTACATTTTGCATTGTCATGCATCCAGTCAAATAGCCTTAAACAAAAGAAAATGGGTGCAAGAATAGCTGCTATTTTTCTGATTTTTAAAAGCAAACAGCAAAAAAATTACTTCCTCTCACAGTTTTCCTCATGGAAAATGTAAAGAAATGAGACAGTTCTCCTTCCATTTCCTTTCTGTAAGTTTCTTTTCCCCACTAAGTATCCAAAAGGAGAAAACAAGTAAAAGTACAGTAAAAATGATTTAAAAAATTAGAGATTAATCCTTAATACAAATTTTATAGTAATAAAGCCCTATGACAAAATTTATATTCCTACACAAGAATTAATTGAATGTAACAGGATGCTCTTAAAAAAACCAATTTTGTTTGTTATGGCAAATGATTAGATGGGGGGGTTTGTCTGAACAATCATCTGAGGTGGTTTTATTCCAAACGTAAAGCATCCTCTGCTTTCAAGCATCCTCTCCTGTCTGGGTGCCTATGACCTGAGTGGCCTGAACCCTGCCACCCTCTCCACATCCCACTGTGGTCCTTCAAGTCCTTAGCACTGGAGGACAATCCCATGCCTGTGTCATGGGATGGAAGGAGGGTAAAAGGCGATTTAGAAGCAGCGAACCAGCATACAAATCCCAGACAAGAACAGCAACTATCCTGCCAATAGCACTAGATGGACACCTTTATTGCACAAGAAAGCATCTTGTGTATAAGAAACCTTGTCTCTCTTATTCCAGTAGTATTGCAACTGTAAAAATCACACCTATGAAATTTTATATTACATGGATTAAGAGGAATTCACTTCAGTAGAACTTGATGAGAATAAATCTTGCAGTTTTATGGTGTTTATATGTGAATTTTCTGTTCTCTTGATGACTGTTTTCTTGCAACCAGAGCTCAAACTTGCACTGAGCTGGCACATGACAGTGACTAAGTACGTCACCAGCCTGTTGTGACTTAAGGCAGAAGCCAACCCCAGGGCAGCTTAAGCTAGCAAAGTTCATCCAAGGAGGAACAGCCTCACATGAATGGTTTTCAATCTGCCTCATTCAAAAAGGCCCCCAGACAGTGAAATCCAGAGCCCTCAGACTTGGTTTTATGTATCAAGCTAAAAATAAACCCTAAAATTGCAACGAAGGATCAGGTGAAATCAGTGAATTTTGCCTGGTTTCCATCCAAAACCTCAAAGCCACTCAGGTCACACCAAAACTCACACAGGTTCACCAAGAGCTCACCTGGTTTCCAGTTTCAGTGCTAAAGTTCTGCATAGCTTCACAGGAATCCCAATTAAATCCTGAGTGAATCCCTTGTGAAGCCCTAAGTATAATACTGCTATATTCTGCCTTTTTCAGATGCCTATACCCAAATTACTGCCAAATCAAGGCATCTATAAGGATTGGAAACACTTCAATTATTTAAGAGTACATGCACAGTGGAGAGTCAATTAAAATCACTGACGTGGGTTTTTTTTTGTGTTGTAAGTGTTTCCATTTGGAAGCAATTCAACTTGAATTCTAGCAAAGCCCTTCCGAGCATATTGAACTGATTTAAGGAGTTTGCATCCAAAAAATCTGAAATTTAAACAATGAAAAAAAAAAGAGGTTAAAAGGCACATTAATGGTTGTTTATAAATCATGCCCTCAAATGTTAAGAAAACACACTACCTTCCTTAGGAGAATAAAAGAACATACAGTAGATGCACAGATGTGGGCAGGGGATTAGGTGAGGCCACTGTGTCCTCACTTCTCCCTATGGGGACAGCCAGAAGCACGGCCATGCCATCAACCTGCTGGGACCCATTTTTGGGGGATACTTTAAACTCGCATCACTTCTGCTATTCTAACATCTCATTTCCAGACCAGTTGAAAGCAAGCTCCACCAAGACAGAGCCTGAATCCAAGGGGATAATATTAGCACACCTGAACAGTGATTTTCTTTCTTCCCTTTGCGTGCACTCGTGGAAAATGAAAAGGATCTGCTTTCATCTGCCTGAAAACAACAATTTCCTATGAAAGATCTTTAGCCCTGAGGGTGCTGTGAGTATCTCTGCCCCTCCCCATCAATATTCCTTTGCCTGCACAAATGCAAAAAATTGGGGCAGCCCCGAGGCTATTAATACTTCTCCAAAGGTTTCTCTCAGAACAAAAAACAAAAGCATAAAGAACGCCCCTAGTGACTGCTGCAGATTATGTATGGAAAACCCAGAGACTTCCCAGAATTGCTCCAAATTCAACCCCCCCTGGGGAAACAGGCCTTGTTTTATAACTAGCACTGGAGCTGGTGACTCTGAAAGGGGTGGAGGCACACAAGCAAAGAGACACAGGAAGAGATGGAATTGAGGGAATTCACCCACAGGCTGTGAAGGGGAGGGAGAAAAGCAGGGACACGGGGCATGATCACAGACCTGCTCCGGAGCTCATAGCAAGTGATATCTGTGCCTTTTCTCACATCTCTTCCCCATGGGCACCATCCCTACTACTCCCAGAGCTGTACCAGCACGCTGCCAAAGGGACTGGGCAGGCAGGAGGTCAGCATCTGCTCTGACAGAGCAGGACAGAGGTGGATGCCAAGGGCTGCCCCTGCTCTTTTGACCGGGAGTGTTTGCTGTTTCCAACAACTGTCTTGGTGCTGCTGGCACCATTGGAAATTAAGGACCAAGACTTCTGGGGTCCCAAAATTAGAGACAGCTTGGAAAATGTGCCTGTGGTTATGTAAATGACTCCCATGGCAAGCACAGCAAAGCCTCTGTCTCCCACCTATGCCCCTCATGCAAACACAGTTTTTGTTTACACACATCTTAGGCTGATGCTAAGCATTCTGCTGACACCTTTGTGTCTATTTGTGCATCCTGCAGAGCTGCATAATTACCTTTCTAACAAGAAAACACTGATGGAAGCTTGAGGACAACTCAATGCTTGTTTTGTTCAGTTCTCTCTGTAAATACATTTCATTACACATGAGGACAGACGCACAGGGAATCACCCCTGCACTGGGAAAAGGAGCCCTGTTCCCTGTGCATCCAGCTGCTCCCCTCCTGTTAGGCAGCTCTATCTTGGTCCTACCTGCTAGCATTGTAGCAGGCAGGTCACCATGCTCCCCAAACCCCTTGCATCAGTAAGAACCATGGTACCTCCACAGACATGTGCTTCTAGTGTTAACAAAACAGCTGCTGAGACCTCCAAATGCCTCCTGCATGGAGAATGGCATTACCAGAGCAGTCAGGAGAGCTCAGCTCCTTCTCTCTGGCTACAGCACTCCTCTTCCTCTCCATTGTGTTTCTCCACTGTCTCTGTGCTTTTCTCACAGCTTGGTGAGTGGAGGAGTGACTTCCTTTAAGGGTATCCTGAATAGACCAAAGCTGCAATTCCCACCCTATTTCTTTGCTCCCATTTTCTCCCATCCCTTACCTTTCTATTTATCATCAAAAGAGGGACATTTCTCCCCAAAAGAACAAAACAGCAATCTGCAAACAGATCGTTTGCAAATCATCATTGCAAACGATGGTGTACTGGGCTACCAGCACCAGCAGACCCTCAGAGCTCCAAAGGTCTTGGCAGTGAGATGTTCTGCCTTGTGATATCCCAAACTGGGCTAACTAGGATTTAACACATGCAAGATGGAGTTCCCCATGGTTTCAGTGCTTCAGGCACGTGGTTACTCTTGAGACCAGGCTCACCAACAGCTTATCAACAGCTCTGCTTACACAGCAGTTGTTTCATAGCTGGGATCAGAAAACTCACTTTGTGGTGGATTTCCTGGGAAAACCCCATGGTTTCTGAACAGGAGATGCCTAAGCCAAGCCCTGAACCCCCCTGTGATTTGGCATGACAAACAGTGACAGCTACAGCACTGGATGATGCTTCTGCGTGTGCATGACCCTTACCAAGACACCGGGGCCATCCTGCTGCGCAAGAGCCGTGAGCAAACATCATGCCTGTGCTGAGTCTAGCACAGCTCAGACCTCGGCTCTTTAATCTGCTCCCCTCCTCCTCGCTGTTATTTATAACTGTTTAAAGCACCTATTGAGCCCTGTCTGTAAAAGGCCTGGGTGCTTTTTGATCATGCCATGAATCTTTTCCTCGCAGACTTCTCCTGGACCTACGCCGTTTCCCTGCAGAGCTGCACACACTTCTGTTCTTTTCAGAGAAGGAGTCCCAGGCGAGGATTACGGAGCTATAAAAGCGGAAGCGGACTGCTTGGCAGAGCATTCCTTGAGATTTGCCAGCCTAAGCGCACAGATGTTTCTCAGATGGGTGAATTTGGAAATGAAGATCTACGTGGCATCTGTCAAAGGGCTGGTGTTTCTGATCTGTGACAAACACTGCACAGGATCCTGTCTGTCCTGCCAGGCTAAGGCTGCACACAGCAGATCTGCCCTTCGCTGGAGCTAATCTCAAGTAATTTATTAATCTTCTTGTGCACACTCGTTTGTACCTCATAATTCTCTTGTCCATAATGAAAAATTATCTCTTGTTGCAGTTGTCCTTCCAGAGCCAAGGAGACCTGCAACAAAGGCACCCAAATGCTTTTTGGATGACAGACCACCCCTTAACTACATGTTTGTCTGTACAGTAATCCTCCCTGTGCCTCCAGGTCCTTGGAGGGAGGTGTTTCTGAACTGCAGCTGCAGTAACTTTCTCAAGGAGTTTCTCACAGAGGAGATGAGCTGCTGTTCTGTCAGACCCCAGCATGGGAATGAATGCTGCAGCACTCCCAGTGCCTGCTACTGCAGGAGAGGGAGCTTTTGGGTCTCCAATCGGTCCCACGTTCACCCCTCCCAATGGCCTGTGCCTCAGTGAGAACAAGACATTCACCCTAAGCTACTCAGGTGGTGACTCAAGGTTGAACCACTGCTCAGGGCTGATACAGTGTTTAGGGTCTAGGGCAAAATGGGTACAACTGAGGAAGCCCTGTGCTGCACCCACTATAGGGCTTCCCCTTGATCCCCCCACTGCTGAGGGTCCTGTGGGTCCTGTCCAGCATGCTGGGATGCGCATGGAGCTTCCATGCATGCCCAGAGCTGGTTTGCTCAGGGAGAGGGCAGCGCCTCCTGCTTCACCTCTCACAAGCACAACGAGAAAGCTGCTTCCGTAGGTTCCCTGCTCTGAGCTATAGACAGGGGCACAGCAGATGAAAAGGATGTACAAACACCAGAACACATTTGCTCATTGCGAATCCCGAACCATAATTCTTCTCTTTGGAGTACGCAATAAAAACCCAACTGCAAAGTGCTTACAGTTGTTGTAATATTCTGTAAATCACAAAAGAAAGAGAAAAGAATTAGGCTACAGGTTTCTGAAGAGTTATGAATAATGGATTGTCAGCCTCAGTTCAGGCCCATGCTAAAAGTCTTTTTAACTAATGCATTAACTCTTTCACTGCTCCTGCAGATGAAAGCGTTAGGGTCACAAGATGTTACAACTTCAACATCCTGCTCCATTTCATGCAGATATATTGTAGATGCCTGCTGGACCCAACTCCCCTTTCTGCAGAGTGAGATTTCACATTCGGAGCTGCTGAGTGTTAATTAATCATTAGAGTATTGCAGAAAACCAGAGGGAACTCAAGTGCCTACATAAAAGTCTGCCAAAACTCATCAAATGAAGCAACCATGAAAAAGGGAAAAGGACTACTGGTAATCCCTCGTAATGATACTCCGCCTGCAACATGCAGTGCTTGCACAGAGGCTAAAATATTAATAAATAATTATCTGTAACTGTTATCCAATGCTTTGTCCTCAAACAGTGCTGCTGAAGGGCTCCTGTGATATACTTCAGGATGGCTTTAGACCTGCTGCTGAGACAAATGCCCACAATCAAGAGAATTCCAGTCCTGCCTATGCCCTACCCTCATGAGCTCTGGTGTAGCCTAGCACCATGGGCTGTAGGGGCAGTGGACATGTCTCTGCCTTTGCTGGACTAAAAAGCTTGAATAGATCCCCTGCCTTGAGAGCCCAGTCCTGTGCCCTTGGCTGCAGTGAGGAAATGGGTGACTTCCAGCAGCAGGTGAGGAGATGAGTGCTTCCTAAGGTGACCTTGCCTGGCTGCTTGTTTCTACTGCTGGAAACCCCATCAGGTTCCTGGAGTCCCCGAATGCTGCTGTCCTGCACTGCAGAACCTGCCTGTTCCCTTCAGGAAGCCAAGAGGCAGCCATGCAAGCAAGGGTGAGCAGGGGCCTGCTGCCAGGCAAGCATACCAGACAGCACGTCTGACCTCAGCAGTACTGATTAACATGGACATGACTGCAGAACGTCTAGCAAAGAGCAGTGCTGAATTTCATTCATAAACACTTTTTAAAAGGCATAAATCCATCTGTGAGCCTACCAAGACTCACGCTGTGTTCACCGCCCTCCTTCCCCACCAGTCAGCCTGAGCACTGGGCAGGTGCCAGTAGCAGAAGTGATGTCTGCTTGGTACCACTTCCTTCCAATCACCCAGCAACCCACATGTGCCTTCAGCAGTGCCAGTAAATACATTAAATATTAAAGTAGTATAATGGCAATAGTAATTAGTGTTTTGACCTCACACAGTCTTTGATAGGGGGATAACAAACATTTACAAACAGGATTTAGTGAGGAACAGACCCTTCAGTGTCAAGTGCCTCTGCTCTAGACCACACTCTCACAGCTGAAGAAACCCACAATACGTTTTTATTTCTCTTATATCTTTATATCTTTGACCTGCCAGAGCTCATTCTGCAAGTGTTACAAAGGACTACAGTTAACGACAGATGTGGCTAACAGAGAGAGAAGCTCAGAGCCCCATGCAATGGAAGATGGAGAGCTTGGAAAGGCCACCCCAGCTTATAGGTCACAAAGGATGCAGCTGCAGGATGAAGTGATAACTCCAGCTGAACAACTGTCCCTGGTACTAATTATAAAGTAATTCCTGATTTTGAAGAGTACTTGCACTGCTATTGTAAAGGCAGCTTGAGAAGCAGCTGTTTGGGCTGTCATTAAGGGCTCGATCACTGAGGCTTGGTAACTTGGTACCTCTCGCCTGTATCCTCCAGCTGACAGCATCACCTGTCCTTGCACGTTTGGGAAAGGAGCAAAACTCCCCAGCCTCTGGCTCACCGATAGAAACGGGGATCCCGGCACATGGATACACTCATAACCGAGAGACAGACCCAGACTTGTGCCACGACTGCTTTCAGGTGGCTTTTTCCATCAGAGCAGCATCAGCGCGGCTCCGCGGGGCGCTCGGGCAGTTCACCGGACAGGCGGTCAGAGAACGCCTCCAGAGCCCTGCCGAGCAGACTGCAGAGGAACGCGCGGGTACCAGATCGCCGTGGCGCGCTGCATTCGTTACTGGGGGCTATCGCAACACTCGGGGCTCCTCCCGAGGACCCCACCGGGCCGGGGCTGTGCAATGGGAGCGGGTGTCCGGTGTCCCTCCCCGCATCCTCCTCGCCCATCACCGCACTTCGCGGCTCCTCCTCTCCCGCAGCACCTCCCCGGCCCCGCCGCAGCTGTCCCGCCTCTGCCACCTAGCGGCCGGTCCGCGACATGCACCGAGCCGGAGCTGTCACCGCTCCCCTGTCGTGCGGAACCGGGTCCCTACCGACAGCCACTCCACACGGCCGCCAGCACAGGAGGATGCGGGAAGAGCAGCGGGTAACCCCCGCCCTGCCCTTAGCTCCCATGGGAAGGCGAATGGAAGTTCTACCCACATCTTCCCCCCCGCACACTTTGGGATGAGTAGGGGCTGTGGCGAGTTATGAGCAGCACAAAACTATTCCCCCACATCACAGGTAAGAAAATCATAGTAAAACAAAGACAAAACTAAGACCACCCAAACCAAAGGTGTATGGAAAATGTTCCGTTCATTTGTGTTTAAGTTGCAGTTCCCTTCCCTGGCAGCTTTACAGGTTATGATATACGACTGGCACACAGGGAGATTTATGCATATCCAAATCTTGCCTCTCCTCCTCCCTTCACAGCTCTCGCGGCCTCAGAAGAGGCCCTCTGATGAACTGCAAGATGTGTGTTATCACATTGAGAATCACCCTGTATCGTGTTAGGAGTCAGCTCACAATCTATAGGATGGCTTTAGGCTCTTGCAAGTCTCACATTGGCCTGGCTGTGGTTAGTGCTAGAGAACTGGCTCGATGCAGAAGATCCACTGACGGATACACCAAGCAGCATGGAGGTCCCAGCCCACTGGGGCCAGGAGGGATGTATGCCCTGTGCTGGGGGCTGAAATGTCTGTCTCCTAAAGGCTGCTGGGCTACAGAGCCTGCACCCAAACAGCTCTTCTTGGTAAGCAGCTGCCCTTGAGAAGCATGTCCTGCTGGACTACATATCAGCCTTAGCACCCTGACTCACTGAAGGGTCCCAGATCACCTCTCACCACAAATGAAAATATTTTTGAGATGGACAATTTGAAATTCCTCTCAAAACTGAGATTCAAGATGGAATTTTGAGATTCCTCTCTTGGGATGGACAGAGGAATGAGAACAATGAAGTACCCTGCATTCAGCACAGCTGCCAAGACCTTGATCCCTGGCCATGGGGCTGCCTGGAAATCGGTGACACAGATGGGAGCACCAGTATGCAGCTATTGAGGGTCATGTTATTCTTTCATGCCTCACTTCCCACCCAGAGGTTGGTGAGCACTGGACATAGGAGTTGAGGGGACCCAACACACCTTTCTCTGGTCCCTGCTCTTCAACACTGGCCCTTAGCTTTAGTTATCATGGACAAAGTTAGACACAAACCAAGTCTCTTCCTCTTCTCATCCACAAAAGCACAAGTGTTAGTGTCCTTCCCTCAGTGATATCCCCGGTCAGATGAGCACTAATAAAGCCTAGCACCTCTCTGGCAGTGGGGTAACAAGATGTCTATCTAGCCAGATGTTACCTCCAGCCCATGCAGCCCCAGCTGCAGGTGCCAAACTGAACCTGCAGCAGCGACTTGGCAGAACCCACCCAGCAGCATCACTCAGGAACAGGTACTGCATAAAGCAACCTAATAGGCAACATGTACAATTATTATTACTTATAACATGCTAGAAGCATGCATGCTGCTTTACAGATTAATAAAGAGAAATTCTTTGCCACTGTGGTTTACAAGTGTAGAGATGCTGCAGTGGGAATCAGTAGAAATAATTAATACAGTTGATATAGGAGAAAGTAGAAACACATGTTCTGTCTGCAGCACACAGTACTCCCACTAAAGTTATGTTATTTATCTCTAGCTACAGAAATGTTCTAAGCACATATTCCTGGCAAATATATCTGCTAGTAAGCACCTATGAACTTTCACCCCTGTAGCTGTTTGGGCTCAGTGGTGCTGTGATCCCCTAAATGAGACAGGGCTGGTCCAGTACATCAAGACGGTTGGGGCACCCCTCTCTGTAAAAGGCAGGGATGGTATTTCACAATGGAAGCCAACAGCTAAAGCAGAACTCCAAGGAACATCAGATGTACAAACCCAAACTGATTTTGGGTTTAATTATTAGTAATTTTTACAAATTCAATGAATAAAATATCCCAAAATAAACCCTGCAAATGTCAGCAGCTGATGGTGCAGAGTCTAATCCAGCCTGGCTGTTAATATCTGAGTGACGCATTGGTCATTCTTATTCATTGTGATGTTCATTAGTACCTGGGGAATTCATTACTAAACACATACAGGTTACCTCCATTATAGCTACTGGAAGAAACAGGCACTTCTGTCCTCAGTTATATATTTTACAACTGCAATGACATCAGTAAAAGGCATTTTTGGATGGGATTTCAAACTGGAAAGTCAAGGCAAAGCTTAGATGCCGCAGTTGTGAGAAACTGCCACAAATACCTTCAGCAGAGCTGGATATTAAAACCTGTGAGCTTGTTTGGTCAGAGCAAAGTAATAAACCGCTATGTTCAATCACATTGGAATGCAAGGGCTGCAGTGAGCGCGGTGATGCCTCAGTGCTGCCATGCCCTTTCCATTCACTGCTCCATGCAAACTTCCCAGCAAAAAATCTGAAGGAAAAGTAAATTCTCATGCAGAGACTACACAAAACAACGTTGCAAAGAGCAGCAATGACCAAAAACTAATCATTGTGACACTTCAGCATGTATGAGCGCAGAACAAGAGACCTGTTGCTGAGAGGCAAAGGGCAGCTGGGCTAAATTAGCTGAGCAAGTTTGAGTCTGGATAGTGTCATTAGGAGAAAAGCAGAACTATGCCATAAACTCTAATGAATGCATTAATGGATGGCTTGTGCCTCTCAAAAGGGGAAAAAACGGTTTAAATAAAGTTATTAACACAGCCCACCTGTGTTTGGCTCTTGGACTATGTTGTTTAAATAGCCCATTAACTCTTGGAGTAACTAATCTTGAAAGTGAATATAGCCTTTCTGAAGTAGACATTTAACTACATTCATATAATTCAATTAGATTGAGCATTCTTAGTCCAAAGCCAGTATTCTCTGCTTTCATCTCTAATAATGGTGCACAGCAAACTTTGTTAATATGGTGTTAAAAAAGGAGAATTTGTATTTGTAATGGTAACCAAAAAGAAATTGTTGGACTGAACCCTGAAATATAACATGAAATGTAAGTGGTGTGAGTTGGCATTATTATAATAATACAGGTTTTAAGATAGTATTTTATTCTAAAATCAGTATTACACAAGTGAGCCGAGTTTTATGGCTCTGCCTTAAACTCCAAAGGAAAAGTAAGGATTTTTTTTAAACTGATATGAAAGCAAAGCTTTTTTTTGTGCTACCAGAGCTCACACCAGTTCGCAGACAATACCCTGGACTGCTTCTGCTTGGGTTTTGGCTGGGGGGGGGGGGGAGGGAAGAGGAGGGAGGTGAGGAAGAAGAAAAACAAGTCATGGCCCGAACAAGTTCATCCAGTTAATAAATAGTTAAAGCAAATTCATTAGGAAACAGGAATTTTATAGATTTAGTTAAAGGTTTCTTCCTATTTATGTCACTGAGAAATGATAAAATTCCTTTTATCACTCTACAACTTGTTAATGTTTTACCCCAGGACCACTTCATCTGTAATAAACATCTTAACAAAATATGCATCCCTAGGGAGGAACCGTTAATTTCCTTAAGGCCTCACACATGTAATAGGTTTTTATTGCATGCAGGTGCTTTGTGAAATTGCATTGACTTGTAATAAACGTCCAGTAAAGAGCAGGTAGCACCTAAAAGGGGGAAGTGTTTGTGCACCTGTCTGAGGAGAGACTTAACACACCCTAATCCTCCACGGGCTTCTTCTGACTGCACATCACCGAGACTCACCTTCTGCTGCCTCTAATCACAGCAAGGTAAATGCTTGGATTTTTACAGTTGTGTTTAGCCAGCTTAACAAATCAATGCTAAGTGAATTTAATATATATTCAAAGATATTTATTGCTGCTTCGGCTAAAATTGCAGCATAAATTACAATCAAACACACTCTAAAGGGTAGGGGAAATAACGCATGGCAGATTTTCCTTTTCGTTTGTAGGAAGTTGTCTGTGTAAGGCTCTTAACGGAATTAATATGTTTTATTAAACTGTTCAGAATTAAGTATGAAGAAAGTTTAATGTAATTCTTACAGGTAGTAACATACCTCAGATATTTCAATGAGGATAGCTTTGACTAAAGTGTTTAATTTTGAGACATTGTTTTTCAAAACCTATTTGAACAAAGATGCACCAATTATTTTCCATGGATGCTTATTGAAAAGGGCTATTCTACCTGTCACGGTAATTAACCAGAATGAAAATTGTGTTTCAAGACGTCTAGCAGCAGCATGTACCTATACTGAAGCTCTTTCTGGCTCAAACAATCGCTTTGCCAATTCTCTGTGTTCCATCGGAACACTCGCAATACCTGTGAGCATGGAAATTGCTCCCCCTCCTATCCTAGAGGGATGCAATCGGTATGGACAAGAGTCACAGAAAATCAGGGAGTTTGTGGGGTTTTTTTTATCAACATTTGAGGCAATACAACAGATTTTGTACCTTTGAGGAATTTGAGTGTAGTTACAAAGCCCAGAGCTCACCCTGTTCTTCAGTAAAATCTGCTTATTTCCTTTCTTTCCCCCCTCTATTTTTATCCGTTCTAAATACAATTCCTCAGTGATGGGAGGTCAAGGCAAAATTGCACAAGAAGCCAAATAAATGGCTCTGGGGATCTCAAATAGCTCGGATTAGAAATCGTTGAGATGAGATGGGATCAAATGCCTTGGTCTGAAACTGCCAAGGCTACAGGGTACCAGAAGCCGCTTGCAAAGGGCACTGATACAAGCACTCGATGCACCCCTTGGTTAAACATAGGACAAACTTTTCCAAGGGCTCCCGAGACACTTAAAATCCAAGTTTAGTTCAATTTTTCACCCAAATGCATAGGAGAGCCTTTTGACCTGTAACAGGATTATTACTAAAACACCCAAGATGCTTCTTTTCATTTCAAATTTGGGCATTTTGGAAAACATATGCAAGATTAAGTACTTAAATATTTTGACTAGCCCAGACAGAAGGATATGCACTCCATAGGCCAAAGCATCACCCGAAACATTTATTAATGACTGAAGCACTTCAGCTCAGCAAAAGCCTGCAAGAATCTGAGAAGTATTTTAGATGTGTGTTTAATTAAAAAAAATACCTACTTTTCACCAACACCTTCCTGAACTGGGTACAGAATGTAAAAACTCAGCTGTGATGTTATTGAAGGCAAGAATAACAACAAATGAATATACTAAAATGAATTCTGACTTCTTGAGGGGAGGGTAAATTTACTCATTGCTGAGTTATAAGAAAACTATTCCTATTGAAGTGATTAAAAGAGACAAATTTAAAGTGAATAAATAATAAGGGGAAAAAATGAAGTAAAAATTATTTAAGAGCAAATATGGAAATGGTGAATTCTGAAGAAAATCTCCTGGAATTTAAAAGGCAGAGGAAAAACAAAGAAACAATAAGTAACCTCACACCTGAGCTAAGATGGCAAAGAAATAAATAGCACTGCAGAAATCAGGAAAGCATTTAAACACATAAGTCACTCATCCGCAGCCCCATTAAGCTGGCAGGGGCTGTGCACACACAGAGGGCTCTGCTAGAGCCAGGTCCTCGGCTCTGACCCCTGTGGAACACCACATGCCCAAGAAAGCTGATGAATTATACGCACAGCATCTACGAGGGCTCATTAGAACATATTGCACCGGGCTGCAGAGGCAGGAGGTCCTGGTGCGCAGGGGGTGGTGGGTGAGCAAATGGGGGGATGCTGTTGGGATGCTGAGAGGCTTTGGGGGTCTCTTACAGCGGGTGATGCTGGGGATGCGGCTGTGCGAAGGGGCTTGAGGGCTATTCACTCTATACCTCGATGCGTGTGGGGCACTGCTGTCCTGTCACAGCCTCAGCCAGGCCAAGTGGGGAGAGCCAACAAGAGGTGGCTATTTGGGGCTTTTAGCCAGGAAAATCCACCAGTGCTGGTGATGGGGCTGGGGAAGGGGCAGCTGAGATGTACATCATCACTGTGTTGGCAGTCCCAATCTGTTCTGGGAAGGGATGAGTGGTGGAGCAGGGGGTGCTGGGGGAATCCTGCTCTCCCCAGCTGGGATGGGTGAGAAATGACTCCCAGGACTGAGCCCTGCTCAGCCTGAGCAGTGTCCTGTGCTCAGTGTGGTGTGCTGAACCAGAGATAGACCAGTAGGACTTAATGATAAAGGAAAAAGAAAGCTTATATTGCCAGTAGGCAGCATTTGGGCAATTTTTGCCCCCAGAATGATCCTAAGAGTATTTCCCTCCACTTGAGCAGCCCCTGGAGGCATCTCCAGGCTGTGCCGTGCAGCTCCTCTCCTGCATCAAGACACAGTGAGAAGAACAGGCAGCCGGCACCCCAGGAGCACTATGCGGCATTTACTGTGATTCCTAGAGAGAAAATCCCCTATTCCTGCTGGTTGCTGGCTCAAACCCACCTCCTTTACCCCCACGCACCACCACCCCCACGCACCACCACACCCCCCCCCCCCCAGGATTTAATTCTAAACCACTGGCCCTAGAACAGAGCATGGTTGTCACGGAGCAAAGAAACGGAGCCAGCCCCAACACGAGGAGAAGGGCAGAGGTGGCTGCGCCGTGTGTGACAGGGCCGAGAGCAGCAACTCGAGCTTCCTGTGGCTCTGAAGAGCTGCTTTTTAAAGGGGTCAAATAGTAGGAATGATCATCTTCAAAGAGAGAGGATTTATAGATGCTGCCAGGTCCCAGGCTTTGCCCATCGGGGCTGTAAGCGGATGGGTGCGCTTCCTTCGCTTCAAATCTCAGCTCTGTATCTCATGGAGCTGCCCCGATAGCTGTGATTGCTGAATCCCACTGACTGCCATTACAAATATTCCCTAGGAAAAGCTTGACACAGTATCTTTGTTTTCCAAAGGGAAAATAACAAACCAACCAAAAACACAAACCAAGGAAAAGGCAGCCCCCCCTCAGTACCGAGGAAAAAATAGAGACAGGAGTCATAGAGGCAAATGTAATTAGGCAACATATGAGAAGATTCAAAAAAGTTCAAAAGAATATGAGAAAGGAAATGTATAAAAAGTAAATAAAACACATTGTTTAAAAATGTTTCATATTAGACTTCCCCTATAAACATTTTACTTTTTATTTTATAGATTTCATGCTATTCTAATCAACTTTATTTTTGTAACTTCACAACTGAAACTGTAAACCTTACAGCCTGTTTTCACATTTCTGGTGTGTCCTGTCAGTCTTTTATATCTCTCGAGATGGGGGGAAAATAAAGTCAATGAAGTGAGCCAAAAAATTCTAATTTCAAAACTTTTATAGAAATTTCTCCTGAAGAAACTCAGGCACCACATCATGGAAAGATCATAAAGGTTTGGTGAAAACAGTTCCAACTCCCAGACAAATCAAAGACTAAATAGTTTACTATTGCTTATGAAGAGCATGTAAACTTGTAAAGGATATTAATGAAGGTGTAAACTCTTACTGAGGAAAAACAAACCTTTGCTGTAGAGGACTGGGGTATTAAAAGAAAGCAAACACAACACCTCATCTGCCATGCCTTAAGCCGCACCAGAACATCGGAATTAGGGAAGCCAGGTAATCTAAAAACCAATTTAGAGATGCAAGGCTTTTGCTGGCCTGCAGTCATCTGGATGAAGGTCCCATCTCATCTTTACAATCAAAGAGTTAACTCTGATGTCCCAGCACACAAATAAGTAAATGTGGGATAATTAGGAAACAAATTCTGCAAACATCTTGAAAGGGGCTGGAGACCTTTGATCTTTATAGAAAAGAAAACATTACAATACAGTCTAGCTTTTGGGGTCTGCACACATTTTATACCAAGGCAGAGGATGGTATCTTTCTTAAAAATCAAGTAACACCTAATTCCATCATACCCTAATTATCTTAACTGATTTCATATGTCTAAAGGTATTTCACCAAAAGATTAGAGTAGAAAGAGGGACTGACAAAATAATTAAATATGCAATTTGCCAAGCTTGGGCAATATGGCTTTGAAATCACCTTTTCAGGAAGTTTTACAGCTTGTTCATTGACATATATATTGCAGCCTTCAGATTCTTATTTAAGCTCTTTTGATTACTTTAATGGATTAATACCTGAGTACCATCAATGTAAAGCCTAATACTCAAGCCTGTTTCTAATTTGCCAAAAGTTGCACCAGTTTCCTTTTGGTGTTATGATAAGAAAAAAAAAATAATAATCTGTATCTTGATACAGTTATTTATTTTAAAAATCATGAAATTCCTTCTTCCAGAAGAGCTCTGTGAATACAGAAGTAGGCCTCTGTCTGGTGTCCTTTCTGGTTACATGAAGCGCTTTCATGTTTTCTAAGGTTTTGGTGACCTAACCAGCATACACACCACCATCAGTATGGGCTGGTTTTACCAAAAGAGTGCAGATTTGCTGCTTTAATCCTTTCAGATTTATTTTGGGTGAAAAAGCTTGTAAATGAGTTCATGTCTGCAGCCCTCACCACTGCACCATTTGGAAGGGCACGCATGGTAGCGCCTATCCTGGTGCCCCAGCCAAGAGGTCCAGCTCCACTACCATTGCCCAATCTTCCCTTCTGCCCCAACGATGCTCTCACTCCCAAAGCCACCACATCCTCTGCACAGGCAACACCAAGGCAGGAAGACAGCCTCGACACATTTCCAGGTCTGATTTCCAGCCAGCTGCAGGGAGGACATTTCTCTGCTCGCAGCAATAACAATATTCCTACCTCTCCAAATCTTTAATGAGGCAAAGTTTCCACCTAAGATCTGTGGCCTGCTAATAGAAACCATGAAAGCAACCACAAGAGGTCAAAGCAAGAGTTGTCCAACCAAGACTCTCTGCTACTGGCCAAAGCAGAGCACTACATCCCATGGATGATCCTCCATGACCAAGGAGTTTCCCAAGACACAGGTGGGTTCTGCATCTACCAGCCCTCCATCAGCTTCTTCTCTCCCAGCTCCCATCACAACCTGTGGTAACGCATTTCACAGCACAGTGACACGCTGTGTGAAGAACCACCCTCTTCAGCTTGCTTTGCACAGTGCAAGACAGAAATGACCAGCGTGTGCCTTCCATAAGCACACAGCTCACCGGCCACCTCAGTATCTGATCAGCCAGGTATGGCTCTTCCACCCAGACAAGGCACAGGAGCAACATCACTGGAGTTGTAAGGCGTTTTAAGGAAATAAAATGAAAATCCATATCTGAAGAGTTCCACGACTCGGCCGGGGACACCCACAGACATCACTATTCAAACGCGGTTCAAGCGTGACCCAACCAGTTGTGTAGCAGGGAAAAGGCAGCCATTTTCTGTAACACCTCGAGCAGTAAAGCTCACTTTACCCAGTTCACCCACTGAGGATTCTCACTCTGGCCTGAGTACACACAACCAACCAACCATCCAAAACGCCTCGGGAAACAAACCTTCTCCTTTTAACACTTGTTCACAAACCTTCCTGGGTACCCAGTTACCAGCCATGGGCACTGTCGGTGCTCCTACAGCCCAGGCCAGGGCAACCAGGGCTGAGCCAGGTTCTCCTCCCACAGCCCCCCCCATCTCCAGTTTGAGTTTTGTGAAACCAAAAGGAAAAAAACAAGCTTTAAATACTTAAATAGACAAGAAATTCAAGCTTAGAAACACTCAAGACCCTGGGCACTAGAACAGGGAAAGGGCTTCAACCACTTCTCCAGAAGCCAACATGCACTCTTTAACAAAGAACAGGTTTTCTGGAGATTTAACACAACAATCCAACCCAAACCAGCACAACCTTTGCCTCTTCCCAAACAATTCCAACGTAATTACAAACTTCCTCTGAAAGATGAAAAAACAGAGCCGATACTCACAGTCTGGGAGAAGATGCAGGCAGCAGCAACCCTAACGCAGCCCCTCTCACACTGAAAATGGCGGCCAATTGGCTCCCCACCTCAAAGAGATAACTCGTAATGGCTTCCCGAGGAGCTGGGCTCCGCTTCAGGTGTGTCCAATTAGTGTCAGTCAGAGCCGCCGGCTCACACCGGGCTGTGCACGCTCACACCGGTGCAGCGGGGCTCCTGGGCGCAGCGTGCCAGCGCCCTTCATCCTCCTCCACAAACAGACCCGGCTCTAGGTTGCTGGGGTTGTTTTCCCATGTTTATTATTCCTCCATTACACGTTATCATCTGAGGCCATCAGAAATGACCCGGGATGGAGAAAGGGCACTTGCTGACCGCAAACATGTGTGCAGTGTTCTCGGCTCAGAAGGCTGGCTGTGGGTTACTTGAAGGTCTCGGAGCAGGGGACAGAGCAATGCTGCTGGGCTCCGGGCTTTGCTGCCCATAGGACGCTGCTCTCCCTGCTGAGGAAGCAGAGGGTCCGCAGGGTGAGCACTGCCCTGGCTTCTCCTCTTCCAGCGCAGAGGAATGGGATGCAGTGCCCAAGGGCTTCCAGCGCGGTGTGCAGCAGGAGGAAACTGGTCTGGGATGCCGGGATGCCACCAGCACAGGGGCTCCAGGGCCATTCGCCTGCACCTCTTTGGGCTGAGTCCCCATTGAGGGCAGCCTGAGTCGGGATTAGCAGGACTGGTGCTGCTGCCATGATGCTGCCTGCTGCAATGTACATCATTGCTGCACATGGGTGGCTCTGCCTGTGCCTTGGCCTGGAGAGTACAGGCTGCCAACAAAGACTCTGCCTTCACCAGGGAAGGTGCAGATGGCTGGGAAAGCAGGAAAGGAATAGTGCTGCCTTGACACAGAGACACAGTTCAGGGCCTGTTTGTTTATTAGTGCCCATAAAGTTTCGCCAAGTGACACACGCTGCATTACAAATAGAGGTGATGTCAGAAATGTTCCCTGGAAGCCACAGTTCAGCAGACATCTTTAAAAATAACTAATTGAACCACAACCGAAAGACACCAAACTGACCCAATCCTTTCCCCTCCTTAAAATCATGTACAAACACTATATTTCAGGGTCAATTTATCACAACATGCCCCTTCCTCACTGGTGCATAGCAAAAGCGAGTGCACAGGCATATTTATAGCACTCACTGCTTATCAGATGGTATAAATATGTCCGTGCTAAAATAAATCAAGACGTGGATGTGAAGCTCAGTGACCCATAGCGAGAAGGAAGTGTTGATGAGCATCCGGACTACGGAGCCTCTCCTGTGGGCATGGACAGGGTGAGCTCCCCTTGGCAGGGCAGATCAGGGCTGCTGAACACTTCAGTAGGGACTGGTCACCTTGTTTGCTTTCATACTTGCATCAAGGAGCAGATGGAGAGGATTAAAAGGAGCTTTCTCTGGATTCTCTCATTCTGAGCATTCCCCTGTAGCTGTTTACCCAACTGCATTTTGGATATAATGAAGCTCCCCCAGACAAGGGTTTGTCTCGGTTTAAGAAAGCAAAGAGAATTGGTCTATTTTATCAATGTGGTGGTGGAAGATGTTTTTCTTGTTTGTAGCTGTATGAATAATTGACGGTTTAACTAACTTTTCATTCTAGATAAAGAAGCGTGATTGAAAGATAAGAGCATGGTAATGGCAGGGGGGTTGGACTAGATGACCTTTGAAGGTCCCTTCCAACCCAAACTGTTCTATGAGCTATGATCTATGATCCTAGTCAGGTCTTGGACCTGCCTCCTGTGATATTAGTGGTAAGGCACTGGTTGAGGTGTGTCATGCTCCTCTGCTGAACTATAGAAATAGTAACGGGTTCTCTTAAACTTCTATCTGTCACTAATTTACTCTAATGTCATTGGCACTGTTGTCCACATTCTGAACATCCCTGCAGCTGAAAAACCCCAAGGAAACTTCCAGGTAATATGGGATTGCACAAAAAACCCCAACAAATTGGGTTCCCCATTAGATACTGCTTTTAGGAGAATAGTATTTAGTACATCCCCAGGTACAGAAATAAGCTCAGCAGTGCTATAACAGGAGAGGTGCAGGGAGACTTTGGATTCAGGGTCCTTTCTTGCTCAATTGTCCATCTTGTGCCTCCTGCAGCCTTGGGAAATACAAGGTTTGCCAAACTGAGAATACAAACCTATTGATGGGAAAATTGGTTTCATTTTCAAACAGCAAAAGATAGTAACTCACAAATCAGCAGGAGGCTTGGGGCAGAGCTACTGGCAGCGATAAAAGAATTACAGAAACTGCATGTATTTGGCTGGTTAAGAAGACAACTTGGCAAGCAAAAATGTCAGCAAACCCCACCAAGGTAGAGCTGTTGTGTTTCCTTACGGGGACCATTTAAGATAATGCCTGCTCCTGCGCCTGGACAGTTGGGGCCTTCTAAGAATAAACTGATTAAAGAACATTTTGCAACCTATAAACCTGGTGCAGTTTAAAAGAAGTCTTTTAACCTTGGAGGTCTTATTTTCCTTAATAAGAAGTTGGGAAAGCCCTTGCTTTCCCCAGTTTGATCAGCTCATTAACGGACTGACAATATCTCAGGAGCTGCTGATACTCAATGCTTTAATAATAACATCTGCTGACTTCCTCAGGGCCCTTTCAGAAGAAATTAGGTGCAGGTTTGCATGCCAAAGAGAGCGGGGATGTCATGAATCTGCATCCAGCTGGGAAAACCAGACATAGCCACACAGTCACCGCCCAAGCAAGCCCTGGCCAAGGGGAGGCAGGTTTTGCCTCCCTCCCCTTGTACCAAGAGCATAAACCGGGATTGCAGCGCCTGCTCCATGGGCCCCCCAGCCCCGAGCATCACCCTGTGTGAGAGCCAGGAGGGGGGAACCACCAAAAGGGCTGGTAACTGCTGTGGGATTTTTTTAATCTAGTTTCCTATGAAAACAAGGTTCCTGTGATCCCTGTGTGCTTGTCTGTCTGCCTGTCCTGCCCAATAACTTTGAACTCTTTTCTTTGCTGATTTGAACCAGATTTCGCAGAGAGGTAGAAGTCTCAAGGATAATTAAGTTCCTAAAAGTTTCATAGAAGGAGGCATTTGGGCAGAAAGAGGAATTTAGAGTTAGAACAGGCAAAAAAAGTTTGCATTAAGGGCTTTGAGCCCATCGTCTGGCTTCTGCCGCCTGCGACAGGTCAGTGCCGGGAGACTGTGGGAAAAGTCTTACGTATAGGTGGGAAGAGCAGGAAATCTCTGTGTAATTCCGTTCAAAATCAGTCGCAGGAAACCACCTCCATTACCCCCACTGAAACAAACTGACCCTCACGTATCCCCAGAGCTTGTCCTTGCGTTTTGCCAGCAGTGTGGCCCCGATGATGGTTTTGCCCCCGTCAGTGATGAACTCTTTAGTCACTATAGAGTACAGAAGTGCATGTGCTGGAGCCCAGTCGCTGCTTCTCTTGCTCATTGCAATCCATGTAGCTCAGCCCTTCCGCTCCCAGTGCAGTCGGAGGGAGCTGGGGTTACAGTGCAGTGAGCTCTGTGCAGCTCGGGCTGTTTGTGACCTGGGGAGGTAAGAAAAGCATTGCTCTAGAATCACAGCCTGGTTTGGGTTGGAAAGGACCCTAAAGCTGATCCATTTCCAACCCCTGCCACGGGCAGGGACCCCTTCCACTGGAGCAGCTTGCTCCAAGCCCCTGTGTCCAGCCTGGCCTTGAACACTGCCAGGGATGGAGCAGCCACAGCTTCTCTATGCCAGTGCACCCTTATAGTGAAGAAATGAGTCCAATTTAGCAGCAAGTCTTGGTGTGCTGTCATTAGGTCCCTACCCAGGGCATCTTGCCATAGCACTCATGCTACATCCTCCAGTGCCTGCACCACACACCCTGACCAAGGTCTCAGGTTCTCCTACAGGACACGCTACAGGAACGGCAATAACGGGCTTCTTGCACCACGTTCAGGCGCTCCTGCTGGGAGCATTTCCCTGGCAGGGAAATGACCTGAAATGACCTTCTCGGGCTCCCTGGTTTCTTGACACTTCAGTGACTCTGTAGGCACCATCCCCCAGCTTCCCGCAATCCCAAACATCCCAAATCCCAACCCTTTGCCATGACCGTGGGAGCAGCCCACTAGTGTGCTCCCGGAGGCAGGGCATCACTGCACTCCCCTCCCCACAGAGCCTCAGTTGTACCCCGACTACTCCCTTAATGCTTAGCAAAGACTTAGACTTGGGACCACACGGCCCTCCCAGGCCTCACCTGTTTCCCCTTTAGGAAGTTTTCCTAACATCCATATGGATTTTCCTTGTTACCATTTAAACCCTGCACTTCCAGTGCTCTCTAAGGAGAGGAGACCCATGGAGGATTATGGGCCCATTAACAAGGAAGTGTGTCCCTCCTCAGCCTCCTCAGCTGATGCTCCGGCAGCTCTGCACATCCAGCACCATCCCATGGCCTGGGTGCCCCGTGGCCAGGAACATTAAACCTGCCACAAACCCAGCCAAACCTGGCCTAATTGAACACACATCCCTGCTCTTGGAAACCAGTAAAACACTTTAAAGTTGAAAACAAGATTCTGTTTTTTTGTTTGGCAAAATTTGGTCAGTTTGGTCGAAAAAACTGCTCTAGACAATTAGCATCCTTATTGTTCCACACCAGATTAGTTTAAATTACAAAGCTATAAGCCATAAGCAAACCTCGGCAGACTCACCTGCTTGATGTAGGTGTGAAAGCTGTCTAAGAGAAGAGCACAGCCTCTTCTTGTCCTTGCTGCAGCCAGGACCAGGCAATGCCAGGGAGCACGGACCCTGAGCCAGGCAGGGCTGTGGCACTCAGCAGGGGCTCTGCAGCCTCAGAGGGCACTGGGCTCTGGGGCAAAGTCCTCTCCACCTCTCCTCTCCCTCCTCCATTCCCCAAATGCTGGATGAACCAGTTTGCTGATTTTTTCAGTGAGAACCAACAGTAAAATTTACTCAAAATTTAACTTTTTTTTTTAATATCATCTAAACTATAAATTTAGAGAAAAAAAAAGGTACCAGTTCCTCGAGGACAGAGGTAACCCATGGGGTTTCACAGCAGTGTTTTCTTCACGGGTCAGTTTATGATCTCTCTGTGAATGATCAATGTAATTCCCAGGGCTTCACACTGCACTGGCCAAAACCAATTGTGTAGGAAACTGCCCAGCATCGATTATCCCTTCCTGGCGTAGTACCTTCCCTGCTCTGAAGCACCAGGAATTCCGGACTGTGTATGAGAACACGTGTTATCTGATTCCAGGTTTCTTCACTCACCCGTGTCCGTTTTGGAGGAACCCCTGAGGATTTGCTTTGGTTCTGTTGAACAATGGGTGTTAAATTGGGGCCTTAAAACATATAACTGTAGCTAACCTGTCAGCTGAGCATACAGCATTTAAAGGCCCATTCCCATAAAAGAGGATTACCTGGAGTTTGGTTTGGACTTCTTTTACCAGCATCCCATACTGGCGAGTGGCAGAAAGCTCCTTTGCATGTACAGGCATAGAAAGCTACGATACAGGATGGTCTCCATCGTACGACTTGGTGGGAAGGCTGTAAAACAGTATCTGGCAGAGCAGCTGGATGAATACTCAGTTTAATTTCAGATCCAACACTCACAAGTCAAACTACAAAGTGGTCCCGCTTGGGTTTTGGTTGAATCGAGTGGAATTCTAGAGGTCAGATTTCATCCTCAGTAGAAGGTTGTCACGAGACTTCCAGCATTTCTGGGGGAAAAAACCCAGCCGAGAACCCCGTTTCCTCCAGGGAATTGCACTGGGTTTGATCGGGCTTTTTCTCCTTGACACGTCGCCCGTTGTATTAACTTCTGCTTTGCTTTAAAAAGAGGCATCTACCGTTTTGCTTCCCTGAAGAAGCTCATAATGTTATAATTCAAGTGTCAGGACAGATTAGGTTAAATGTACTGTGTGATTCCCAAAGGAAAACAAACTTCCAAACATACTCTATTTGCCTTGTTACATGTCATGGATTGCATTAGAGCTGAACATGTAATTCTGTCGCCTAATGTGTTAAAGTTGGCATGAATTTTATTCTCTGTGCAAGGTGAGAAATTACTTAGCTAACAAAACATTTCGTTTCCCCCTCTTTGCGTTCCTGCTTTATGAGATTCTGAATGTGACATTTTCACAAAAAATCCCTGCACTTATTTGTGAAAAATGTATATTAAAACCAAAACACATCAAATGGAAAGAAATCACAGATGGTTTTATTCACAAGCAGTAGAATTAATGGCCTTCCCTACTCTTTATAAATATTGGAAGCAGATGAGTTCATTACTATTTCACTCTAATAAAGAAAACCTGCTTTATTTTGACAAGACATCTACTTATCTCGTGTTTCTACCGAATAATAAATCTATTTGCTTTGAAAAAGAAAAGAGAGGTGATCGATACACAAAAACCGGCCTGGAAAGTTTGCCGATGAAGAGAAACCAACCCCCAAACATCTTCATTTGGGGAGAGTGCAGGAACGGAATTGGATGGATTTTGAAATGTCACTAATTTCCAGCACAGAAAGTTTTGAGATGTTTACTTTGTGGTTGTCTTCAATTTTTACATCTTTCAACAAAGCAAGCAGAAAAGTGAAAACATCTGAAACGGCTTTTGAAAAGAAAAGAGTCAGCACAAGCGGGATAAAGCTGTGGGCTCCTTTATCTTCGAGAAATCTGCACACATGGAGCGGAGTTTAGGACTCCCTTTTTTTTTAACTCTGCATTCAAACACTTCCCAGTTCGCAATCCCCGCTACGCCGTTTGCCAGGCCTTCAAAGTACCACTGGCAGCCTTTCCTGCGCTGGGATAAAACATCTTACCCTAGGGAAGCAAGAGCTGAGTCATTTTTAACCCCAAACAACATTCACTGATGTGGTCATCTTGTTAGTCATGGAAATCCTGTGTTATTTCTATTTATGCTTCTTTCAACACTTATTAACCAAGAAGCGGGGAGGCTTCATTTTAAACTGCAGAAGATGTTTACCCTCTCCAGGGCCATGACAATCAGTTACATGGCTTATCCATCATTCCAGAGAAAGGAAAAGAGTTTGAGAAACTCCCCGGGCAAGTTAATTTTTAAAGCTGTAGGAGGGAGAGGGGAAAAGAAAACAAACACCACCACCAAGCCACAGGCACACAAAGCCCAGCACAACCCTCTAACGCCGCAGGGACCGCGGCTGGCTCCTGCCAGCCCTTGCGCCTGCTGCTTCCCCCTTTGACAAAAGGAGGATTTCCCCGGGGCAGGAATGGCCGACCGGACACCTCGTGGGGGACAAATGGCTGCTTGGTACCAAAAAACCCTTTGCAGACGAATTTAGTTTGTCCAACAAGGAACGAATGCAGGAGGAGGAAGTGAAATATCAGAGATGTCCAGGTGAGGGGCGAAGGATGGCTCAGTGGATGGATTTATGTTATCAGAACAAAGGAAATGCTGTTCAGGCACTGGTTTGGCCTCTGATGGCACCGAGGAATGCGGCAGGTGAGGCTCTGGGTTTTCTTTCTGTCTGTTTTTATCATCTCCACCAATCTGTGTTTTTGAACAGTAGGTCCATGCTCCAGCTTTGGTCCGTGAGCAACACACCTCCAGCCAAAGCATCACACAATATCTGGAGGGGCAGATAGGGGTAGGCAGGGAAGAGGGGGGAGGATGCCTCTGCTTCTCCAGGCTTTGAGCATTGCTCCTCACGATGGAGACTCCCTTCCAGCTCATCACCACTAAAAGCAGCTCTTCAGATTACGGCTGTTTTGGGAGAAAAACTGCAGAAACCGCACAGAGATTTGGTGAAGAATGAACGTATTTTAAACATTCCATAATTACCCCAGAAGTCTGAGCAGCTGAATTAGGAAATGTGAAAAGCAAAACAAGGGCTGGGGATGAAGCTCTTCCTGGCAGGCATGCCTGGAAGCTCGGCTGTATTCCCAGGCAGCGGATGCGCAGCCCCATGCCATTTCCCATGCCACAGATCCGAGCCCATGTCCCGTGGCAGCAGCTAAATAGGCAGAAGTGGCTTTGATGTCCGCAGGCATCACTCGCTTGGCGATGGCTCCGAGGCAGCTCACATGCCTGCGAGCTGGTGTGCAGGACAGGCCCACTCTGGTTTATGTCCCCCCTGCGCCGTTTCCTCCCTGGCCGGGATATTCAATCAGGTGCCGGTGACGGCTCCCACAGCAGCTCCAGGTTGCAGTTCCTTAGTTTTTGGTGGAGCAAGTGGTACTCACTTTGAAAAGGAGGTTATAAAAACATGTGCCTGAACAGAATGTCGGGAACTTGGGTATTAATCTCCTTTAATTCAAAGACCACTCAAAATAAGTGAGACAGAAATATTGGCTGGGGTGAGAGAAGATGCCAGAGGTCGCATTGTGCACCACCAGCTTGGGTCAAGTCCAGAAGAATAAGTTAGCACAAAGAAAAACAATTTTCAGTTTTAATGCTGTGCTATTGGCCTCTCTCTAGCTGAAAAGTCTGTTTCCCCTACCAGGGCTTACTGCCACTGCCCATGTGGGTACCTGTCTGCAACGACACCAGCCCGGCAGCCATTGCTGCAGGACCCCATGGCAAGGGCTCTGCCACCAGCACAGTCCCTGCACCAGGTTTTGCCCTGTCCTGCCCATAATGAGGCATCTCCCCACTGGCCAAAGGAACTTCACCCTCTGGCACTGCATGAACAGCAGGCACCAGCTCCCATCGCTCGAGCTAAAGCCTGTCCCAGCAGCATCCCTGTGGTGCCCTTAGAGCACTCAATGCTCAGCCGAGTGCCAGCAAAGCAAGGCCACGCAGGACACATCAGTCATAAAAGCACAACACCTTCCCTGCAACTCACACTTCCACCCTTAACTGCCTCTCTTAAAACACGTCTGTATTTCAGAGTTGATTATAAAACCCCTCTTTATTTCTGCAGAATCTCACTTTATAATATTTGTAAAACATAAGACCATGGAGTCCTGAGCTAGGCAGAGCCACTCTCGGCCTGCAGCAACGCTCCCTCCCCATCCATGCACAGCCTCTGTCCCATCAGCTCCAAGCCACAGCACTGCTGCCCGCTGTGGGGAAGTGTTGTGAAACTCTGTGCAAGGTGCATGCTGCTGTCACTCACTGCATGCTGCTGTGGTCTACTGCATGTGGCTGCAGTGGTCCATTGCTGCTCCCAGCAAGAGCCACGCTGAGCTGCAGTGGCACCAGCATCCCTGGCATGGGGCAGCATGCTGGTACCGAAGGGCTGGGGAAGGAGCAGCCACGCACCAGTGTGCACATGTTAAAAACAACACAGAAAGCTGACAAGTCAAACCTGCAACAGCTTTTCCAAGCTTTGAGGCCAACTCCATGACTTTAACTTGACTTCCTCCTAATTACGTGCAATGCAAATTTTGCAGCTGATATGAGTGATTAAAGTTGTTAAACTTCATAGAGGATAAACAAGGTGTTTCACCGATGCTGCTGTCACTTACTAGAGTGACATACTTACTGAGACACGCATTTGGGACATGGCCGGTGCGGATGCCACGTGTGGTCCCTGGCTCCAGAAAACGCTGAAGTTGAGCTATTTTGAGTTCTGCGTTTTGACTTTGCAGCACACCTTCCGAGAGAGACATTTTGGACAGACTTTCCAAGGCTTTTTACATCCCATTTCCAAGGACAAAACCCACACATTACCTACAGGGGGATGATGCTGTCACCTCTGAAGCTGACCCCTCAGATCCATGGCCAGACTGTAGCTGCTTAGGTCAACCAAGCGACCAGCCAGGGCCATAGGCGATCACTGCTGTTCCTCAGTTAGTTGAAGCTTCACAGCCCCTCGTCCAACTCTAGTGATGCTTCTGCTCCCACTTCTTTATTCCTCCTGTGCCTGGAATTAGGTCCCATCTTTTGCAGCATCCTTGGCCTTCCTGGGCAGCTTGAGAGCAGAGGAAAAGGCATCTCTGGTCTTGGTCCTCACATCCCACCAAAACTATGCAAGAGGGGTTTTAAACTTCTTAAACTCCAAATTTAAGACACAAAGCACAGAGGATAAACAGATTAAAACGAGTTTTATTTAACAAATTATATTAAGAATACAGACTAAGTTATCACACAATGAAACTTCCCTTTGTAAAATACAGGAGGGTCATCTAAAATAAATATAAAACGTAGTAACATTCATAAGATTAATGCACAGTAAATTCACTTCCAATAACCCAACAAAATGCATAGCATCTTAGAAAAACACTTTGCAACTGCATAAAAGGTTTCTCTGTTCCATTTGCAGGATGACATTTAAACCTGTTGCTGTTAGGAAACGATTCACAATAAACAATCAGAATATCCAAACTGTTTGGTTTCCCTGTATGGAACGAATTGAGCAGCACCTTACTGAGCTTTTCCATGCGCAGGGGAGCACCCTCCCTGCTGCTGGGACGGCGCGGGATAACCAACACCGAGGCCGCTCTGCTGCCGGCAATTCCTGCCTGCTTGTCAAGGCTCGAAGGCTGAGGTAATTATGTGAATACAGCAAAACGCCATCGGGAAGAGTGGGATGGGCTTCCCAGGGAGCTGCTCTGCCAGCACCCATAGGATGTGCCCATGGCCACCCCAGCCATGCTCCTAGGGATGCTTTGGGAGAGTGGCTGGGGGCAGAGCCCATGTCGCCTGAGGGCAATGGGGAGGCGAAGGCCAATGTGGGACCGACTCCAAAGGCGCCGCATCCCATTGTCCCTCTCCCAGGTTGATCTTTAGGGCTGCACTGAAGGTGCCCAGACCTGTGGACACATGCCCATGCCACCAGTGTCCACACGGCACACGTCAGGCTCTTCTCTGGGCTTTGCGGGGTGTGGGCTCATCTGGAGAGCTCAGGGAACTGGGGGGTCAGGGGCGGGTGTGAAACCAAACAAGCCCAATGCTACAGACCAACAACAACCTCTCACTACACAGGAGGCTCACAGGGGATCCTGTCCTACAAACACACCGCGAGCAAACTCGGTGACAGTCACAGGAAAAAAGCTTGACAAAGTTTATTCCTATGGAACTACAGCTATGGAGATGCTCCCCCAGGGAAGGCACCTGCTACGACTGTTCACACTTGAATTTTATCACAAAGTTCACACTCTACATTATTTTCTGGACTAATTTCTCGCCTTTCCATTGTTAACACATCAGACAGCACAGCCTGGCCTGGATGGCCCACGAGTCATCTCAATACGTGACCTGCTCTTTGCCGTGAGAAATCCAGGAGGCAGCATGTCACTAATAATTCACATCAGAAGGTGTATTTTACAGTAAGCAAACCCCTCACTGCTGCTTTTCTGTCTCTGTTGCAGATATACGATAATTCAGCAAACTAATTTCTCCAACAGTCCCAAGATTAAGCTACCTTGACGGTAGTTCTGTTCTAGAAATAGAAGCAAGGTAGCCAAGCACATCTGGTAAAGCTCTGCAAATCCACTTCTGCTGCTTTCCACTGACTCATCCCTTCCCTTATGCTCCAGAAGGTTTCTCCACAGCCAGACACCAACATCAGGCTCTCTAAGTAGTTACTGCCTGGGCTGATGCTACCATAGCACCTTTTGGACAGGGAAGGAAGGACATGCAGAGAGATGCTGGTATTGGCTATGGCACATGCCAACAGGGAGGACTTGTGAGGATACAAGGACCAGCCTTGCAGTGAGTTGCTGTGAGTATAAAACTTAATGGAACAGCAAATAAAACCTGCTTGTGGAAACACTGACCTGATGCCCAAGACCTTGGGAATTCAGAGGTGCAACAAAAAAGCTTCCTATAATGACTGGACTGAGCAGATGACACACACAGCAGTCACCCTGCACTGCATGTCTCGCTGGGCTTCCAAGCACTGGCTCTAAGCCCTCTCCCTTTGGAAATGCCCAGCCTTCACTAGCCAGTCTGAGAGCTCGGCTGGCTCTCAGAAGCTGTAGCTCTTTGCTCTAAACACCTCTACTGCATTTGTACCACAAAAACTGCTTTTGTACTATTCCTGCTTACAGTACAGGGTATTCTGGCAGTGCCACAGTGCAGAAACACACTGTGAAGATCAAACTGATCTCCCAAGTATCTTTGCAGATGCACCTCTGAAGCAGCTCAGCTAGGCCAGTGTAAGAAGAGTGAGAACCAACTATACAAATATATCCTGAACATTTCCTAGATGCTTGTCCCAGCTGCACATCCCATCAGTGTTTTGAGCCATCCAGTGTTTCTTGTAGGTACTGAAGAGAAAGCTGAGCTCACCATCTCTAGGAAGGCTGAGCAAACATAATTTGCTATAAACATTAAAGCACCAATTTTATCTACTGCTGCTCTCTAAGCTGAATCTCACAGTAAGGGACTTGAGGCTATGGACCCATTATTCTCAGATGTCCCCATGGATCGCAGCTATCCGAACCTGCTCCTCCTGGAGTGCTCCAGCTGCTCCATGGTCAGCCCTGTCCTTGGTGTGGGAAGATGTGGCTTGAGGAAAAGCTCCTGGCAGCCCTCTTTCCATCTCCCAATGGCAGGAACCACCCCTGGAGCTCTGCAGACTCTGCACTGGCTGCCCTGCACCTACCTGCAGTCCTTGCTCCTGCACCACCAGGAACAGGGAATGTCTCTGCAGCTCCTTCAGCCCAAAGCCACAAGGAATGCATTGCTGCAGAGGGCTTTTACCTACCTGCAATGTCCACTAAGCCACATGACAAGCTCTAAACGGATGCCACAGAAAAATACAGAACAAATTACAAGCAGAAAAATAGGAAGACAAAAGATGGATGAGATGGGCATAGTACTACAGCATGGAGTGGATTTGAACTTCAAGTGAACCTGAGCCGAATGACCAGGCTGCCATGGTATGTTCATTTGTCGATGTCGGCATCATCAATCTAGCCTTTGTGAAGCTTGGCAGTGAGGTCTGGCTTTTCTTTCCTGCAGGATAAATAAGGACTAAAAGTGATGCTGCAACCTCCAAGTAAACGAGCACTTCCAGGGGGTCACCAACGCTTCGGAGCTGGTGCAAATGGGATAGCTTTGAGTCTTTTGCTCAAGTGCAAGAAGACACCTGCAACCACATGAGCCTCTGCTTCCCAATGGCAAAGCCCTGCCTTACAGAGGCAGCTTCAGAAAACAATTTACCTGACTGGAAGAACTTGAAGCAAAGACTTGAAATGAGTCTGTCCAGAATGGTAAGGATTTTGTGCTCATTATTCCAGCAATACAGCATGGTGCCTTAAACCCAGAAATGAATCTTTGGACAAGAAATATTTTACATATGTACAAATAAAACATACAAGCTGACAGTACAAAACCTAGTCACCACTAGTGTTAGTCACCATTCTGGCCAGCTACAAAAAGCAAGATCAATCAAAAGCAGTGCAAAGCAGGTCAGGGCATATGTACAACCCAGACTGAGAGCGGCAACACTGTTATTTGTTACTATGGCAATTGCATTTCAATAGGGTTAGGTAATCAGTATTTTACAATATAAAAAACTGGTATGTTTGAACACTTACTTAAAAAATGCCATTTTGCTGCCATGATGTAGCTTTGTTCTACAGCAGAGACTTGAGAAAGCAGCATGGAGTCAGATGGGCACTTCTAAATAACTTATTACAGCAACAGACTTCTCCAAGACATGCATTTGACTCAGGAGCGAGCTAAGGTCAGCGATCACAAGGAGGCTGAGGTCAGGGTTTAATGCATCCCACTCTCATCCTGCACTACGTCAGAGTTCAGTGCTTCCCCGTGAGCACACGAGGGAACAGGCACATCTCTTTTGTTTTAGCAGCTAGCGGGGCAAGTATTAGAAAGCTGTCCGAAGTGACAGGCAGGTGACAGCATCCAAGTTGTCAGCAGAGCTCCAGCTCTGCAGGAAGCATGGCCAAGGGTCAGCTGGGCGCTGCCAGCATCCAGCCCAGAAAGAAAGACAGGATGTTTGTCACTCCTGGTCTGGACAGACACATGGACACCCTGTGCAAAGCAGAGGTGCTTCCCCTTAGGAACAGCAGTGCAGCTTCTGCTCTCTGCACCCCTTCGCCTTGACGGGACAGAGCCCAAGGCAAGTCTGAGCAAGCAACCCTGGCTGTGTCAGCTATAAGAGAGCCAAGTGATCACATCCTGAGGTTGATCCCGGCCCTGGTGGAGCTGCTGTGTGCCCAGACCTTGCTGGAGGCAGACGGGACATCTGCTGTAGCTCAGTGCTGCCTGCTGCAAGGCATTGAGAGCCCATCAGCTCCACATCAGCTTGGGCAGGATGCTCGTGGGCTCATGGATTAACCAGTCATATCATTTGTTCTTCCCTATTTTTAGGGCTCGCTGCTGAGCATTTCTTGATGGTCCAGGAGCTCACAGCTCGCTGTTCGCAGCAGTTTGTTACAGCTCTGGTTTTTATCACTGTCCTGCAGCAACAGGTATGAAGCGGGGATGATCGAGGGGCTGCCCCAGGCTCCCAGTCACGTACTCACGTGGAGAGGAGCCCGCAGCAGCGAGGGAGGGTGAGGGCAGCTGCCAAAGGGTTGCGCAGTCCCAAGGCGTGGAGCAGTGTGTGCAGGAGGAGGTGGTGCAGCGCAGGGAGGGCGGCGATGCCCGGGCGAGCGGCGGTCTGGGATGGCCCCGGTGCCACATCCTGCTCAGTAGTACGCACGCACATCCCGCTCCAGCGCCGGCCGCCCCGCTCAGGACTGGGGGACCGGCGGGCACCTCGTGGGGCTGGGTGGCAGCCGGGCCGCCGCGCTCTGCTCCGTCCGGAAGCTGTAGTCGTACTGTGGGCAAAGCAAGAGAGGGAACTGTGGAGCGCAGCCTGGGGCAACGTGTGCAGCCACGCTCCCCAGCCCATGCCAGGGCAACACAACACGAGGTAAGAACTGGGCCTGGCAGCACCCGGAGCTGTGATCTCCCCAGATAGGGCCATGCCGGGTGAGCATGCCAGCATTACCTGACTCCACGGTGGTAACTGGATCCATTCCCTTCCTTAAAACCCAGCATTAACACAACACCCTAAACACCAGCATTAATACAAACATGACCACATGCATCCTGCACATAAAGCACCTAGTCAGAAAGGCTCCCCTTTGCCCTCCTTGCTCACACAACATTGTTGGTTTGGCAAGGTGGGTGAAAATTCCTACATATACGTCCCTGCTCTCCACAGATGTCCCTGCAGTGGATGGACGCAGCCGTGCAGGCCTGGTTGCTGCAGCACACGCCGTAGCAGTGCCATCTCGTGGCACGTGTTGGGCCATACCCCGACAGCCTCTGGTCACCTTGGATGCTGCCGTGGTCCCTCACCATGCCATAGCATCCCCAGGAGAGGATGACGCTGCAGTGGCTGTCCCATGTTGGCTGCTGGGAGTGATGCCCTGGGGCAGCTTGGGCACCCAGGCCTGTACACACACTGCTCTGGCTATGGACAGTCCTCCCTTGTGTCTCCATGTCCTGTTTGTGGCTTCTGGGATGTCACCAAGATGTTCCCTTGGACCAGGCCCATTTGTCACAGCTCCTCACCAGCCAGCCTAGGCATGCTGCCAGTGGTACAGCCCCAAAAACTCACAGTGACTTTGCCAGTGCCTGACCCCGGCCCTGGTGAAGCCACAGTGACGGCCGGGCTGGCTGTGCCAGGGATGTGGTGCTAAGAGCCCCAGGCACTGTGCGAGGGCCTCATGCTGAGCTGGACCAGCACCTCCACAGGCTCCCAGCAGACCTGGCACTGGCCTTCCCAGCTCCAATGCTGAATCCGTTCTGGCTCTCCGAGCCCACTGCGGAGCGAGCGAGGCCACCGGCGCTCCCTCCTCCGTCACCACCGGGATGCCGGCAGCACGGAGCCCGAAGCCACCAAAGCGGCCGCTCCAGGGGGCACCAGCGGGGCCTGCAGGGAGGCGCGGGGCCGGCAGAGGGCGCGCGGGGACCGCGGCGGCACCCGGAGGCACCGGGCCCGGAGCGACAGCACCGGAGGCACCGGGACCCGGAGCGGCGGCCGGGGGAGCGCACCCCGGTGCATCCTTGGCCCCGAGTCATCCTCCTCCCGGCCGCCGTTCAACTGGCAAACGCGTCTTCATTAAGTGCACCTCAATGTCAGGATGTCGCAGCGAGCAGCACCAGCCCCGAGCTAAATACGCAATAAGCCTCATTTTTCAACACACAAACACATAAAGATGTCAGCTCAAACTGTTTACTAATTAACACTTAAAAAGACACAAATTAGATATGCGTGGCTAAGAGCAATTATAATCAAGACGAATTTCTCTAGTCATTTGGGAACTGAAAAAAATGCCTAATTGCTGGAACCAATGTTTTAAAAACTGAAATCATGCCAGTTAGCAAATATGTTCATTTAAAGAACATTTCATGTGACTACACTCTGGAGAACTGACTACAAACATGAGAACAAGGAAAAATATTTCTGTATAAAATTAAAATTTTAAGCTCTCTTAGATTTACAACTTCTTCATTAAACATATTTGCAAAGAGCAGCCCATGAAAACTTGTAGCGATTAAGTGGTTAAATGAACTGCCTCCCTTGTCAGTTTAAAAGGAATGATTAATATTAGATGCTTGCTCTGCTCGCTAGCCTCTCTCCACACTTTTGCTCAGTGCCAGGCTAAGATGAAGATGGGGCACACACCATGAGCACAGGAGGCCCACAGAAGCCAAATGGCTGCAACGGTACCCACAGCCACATAGCACAGCAGCATCCGCTGCCAACAAAGCCATGAACAGTCCCAGTGCCTTCACTGCTGCCTGCACTGCTCTGCACCACACAGAGGCTGCCTCGCCTGCTGGGTGACATTCCCCATGGCAGGACACGCAGAAGAGCCAGCAGCAGCACTGCCAGAGCTCTCTGCTCCTCTACATGCTACATCCACCAAAACAGCCGTAAGCAGATGATGCTTCCAGCTAAAACCTGACATCACCCACTGGGCTTCACCACCTTGCACACCATCACTTCACACGCTCCTCAGGGCACAGCAGTGCAATCCCAGCGCACAAGATCCTGACTTCAGGAACAGCCTGAATGTACAGTACAGGATTTGAGCCTGTTTTCATCAGTTTTCCTGAAAGGCTGGAGTACTTCCATTCAGCTCGCCTCGCAACTTGGAGGATGGGTGCATACATCTGCAAATGTGATGACAGAGAACAATAACTCTTGGAATTCTTTGGGAATACTTTTTTTTTTTGCAAGGCATCTAGCTCCAGGGAAAATGTTCTTGCTGCTTTGGAAATCCAGAAGATTTGCTGTAATGGTGCTATTGCTTGCAAGGGAAATAAAGCCATGCAGAAATTCACAATATTTATATGCGCAGCTATCTATGTGCAGACAAGATGCTTCATCAAGGAATATGGGCTGCATAATTATACTTTTCATTACTCTGAAACACACGCAGCCTTGACGGAACAAGAGGGTGTGAGGAGAGCAGGCACGTATCGACCTCTCCTCCCAAGGCCACCCAAATGACTCTGGTGCTGGTGTCCCTGCAGGTCTGCATAGGGCAGGGGACAGCCTGCACAGCCCACCCCTCTAGGCAGCGTACCAAGCTACCGAAACCCCAGTTGCACCAGGCAACACACAGAGGGCTGGGGAAGGAAATCCAGTTCCACTTTGCTTCCCCTTAGGCAAAAGGGGCCCACTGCCCCGCAGCCAGCTTTTGCCAAGTGTTGGGAAGGCATCCAGCATGCACAGGGGCTGCCAGCCCTGAGCAGCTCTAGCTCCCAGCATGCAGGGCCCTCGCCACAGATGCAGGCAGCCCTGAACAGAAGCATGGCACATGTGCAACATGGCAGGACCACAGTGCCCGAGGCACAGGGTGCTTTGGGCAGCAATGGGCCTTGTTGGGCAGTGCCTTCAGAGCACCCTCACTGCTCCCTTGGCCTGCCAGGTGCCTGGGAAGCCCCTGGCAACCAACCACCTTCTGGTACTCAGGCACAACTTCCAGGCAGAAAAGGATGGATTTAGGAAACTGGACTCACAACTGTAATCACAAAGTGGAGAAGCCATGAGAAGTCTGTAAGTTTTGCTTTGCCATCTTCTTACTTTGCTTAACCCAGCTGCTCAGCACAAGAGATGATGTTTGTGACTGATGAAGCACGTGCTGCTGAGACAAGTTTCCTCCTGGTTCGAAACTTCAGCTGAGAGGCAGCCCTTGCAGAACAGGCGGCTCCTCAGCACAGTGTATTCCAAGTCATACACATGCCAAAATGCTCCCTTGGGAACACAAGACCACCCTTGATTTGATGGCTGTCTCCTCCCCAAGCTCCTGGAAGACTTGGGCTCACTGAGAGCCCAGCCTGGTTTTCCTGGTAACAAGTTACCAGCAGCATCAAACTGAAAAGTGATGACTCAGTTTACCTGACATTGCTTAGTCAAGTTCCTTTGCTTCCCTGAGATGCAAGAAGCAACCTAACACAAGCAGCTTGTAGCATGCTTTGTTAATAAATGAGAAAGAAAGGTTAAATAAGACAGACATCTGGAATTAAACAGAGGGCAGAAGACTTTGCCATTAGATTCAACACCTAAAGCGTCTTCACCCGGATCATGGAGGACATCCCTAATTCTGAGCTTACTGTTTTACTCCGCATTGAATTTATCCACCAGCAGTGACTTAGGAAAGACAAGGGGGAGTTTTTCCATGAGGGAAGGGATCTTACAACAAAGTGAGCACAGCTCTCACGATGCTTTTGCTTAGTGCCTGACTCACTACCTACCTCCTTTTCGATTTCTGCAAGGGTTTTGATTGTGATGCCCAAGAGATCAACTGGCTGCATCTGGCAAGAGAAAAAGAAACAGAAATGTTAAATTTAGGGTTTTTTTTTTTTTTGTTTTAAGTCAGCAAATACTCTATCAGCAGAGATTCAGAGGCACCATCTGTAAGCACGGCCATAATTCTGTTTCTCAGTCCCCTACAAGTGTGGGTTAGGACCAGCAGCTCTAATGCCTTTCTCCCTAAGCAGGGACAGCTGACACGCATACTGGTGTCACTTTGCCCATCTCCCTGCTGCAGGACGCCTGTTACCAGCACTCTGTAACACCCTATGGATTTCATATGGCCTCAGCACATAGGTGTCAGCAGTGCTGAGTGTGGGAAGCCCTGACCAAACTGACCATATGGTGGCAATGGTGTCTAAAGGATCCGAGGGGAGGATTAGCACGACCTAATCTCTCTGCATTTGTCCTCGCAGCAGGGACTCCAGCTTTCTGGGAATAACGGCCCATAAACCACCCTTTCAGAAAGCAATGGTTGGGAAAACCCTGTCCGGCTGCACATGCAGGTTGTGTCAGCAGGAAGAGGAAAGCACAAAGTGGGAGTACAGATGTGAAAACTCAGATACAGCTGATAGCTCAGTGTTTGCCTTAGCAGCTTCTTGTAAATTGATTTTTAAAGAGATACTGGCTTAGAATTGGGTAGATTAGGGAACTTGCAATGGGATGCTGAGCCTCTGGAACTAGATCTTTAAGGTCCCTTCCAACCCACACCATTCTGCGATTGTACGGTTCTATGAAACCTTCAGCTCCTGGGACAATTCAGTTTTAGGAATGATCTGGCAAAAGCCATTCCCACCCCATGGGGAAGTATTGTTAAGTGCAACACTGGGTCATTTCAAGCATGTATGTATTGGGCCCCACAAAGGAAAAGCTCACAGAAGCAGGTGATTTGTGTTGAAGTTTTGTGACTGCTCTCCACGAAAAGCTGCGTTTTAGACACTGAAAGAACAACGAAGGCAACTCACCCCTTCAGGAGCACAGGCAAACTTGTCCGAAATCATGAAAGGCACTCCATCCATTGCTGAGAGAGACAAAATGAGCAGAGAGTCACATTTCCAGCTGACTTCTGACATGCAACTTCACACATTCCCAGTGACAGATCAAGTATTCATGGCATTGACACATGACTGATAGCTCGCAGAAGCTATTGCCAGCCTTTTCCTCGCTTGAACCTGCCAGTGGTTTATCTCTGATCGAGACACAGCTGGGTTAGTCCCTACCAAATCAGGAATCCAGTGAACACTCCCTGCTGTATCCATATACAATTTCATGGTCTCAATTTTGAGCCTTCCGATTTGGTTCAGCTGCCAAAGCAGACAGTATATGAAACTGAAAACAAACACAAACATTTTGAGAGGACTGAGATTCATTTACCACTACCACACAGAACCACTGGAAAGAACTCAGTGGTGTCTGAGCAAGAAGACAAGGAACATGCCCAGTTCAGGTGCCTTGAACTCCCCCAAGTAGTTACGTACTACAAACACCTAGGGCCAAGCACTGGCCTGGCCTGGCTGCTGCCAGCACAAACTCAACAGGGAGCAGCAGAGCTCAAGCACTTGCAAATCACAGCAGGAGAATGGAAACCAGCGGAGTGTGAGGACAGACACAGGGACATGACAGCTCACGGCACAGCCTCGTGTCACTGGGCCAAGCTCTCTCTGCAGCACAAGCTTAGCGGTACTGTCCTCTTAGATGGAGCAATGGCTCAGTGTCTGTGTCATGGTTTAAACCAATCCACACAGGTCATCCACTCACTCCCCCCCCCGACCCTCCCCACTCCCGGAGGGATGGGGAGGAGAATCAGGAGAATGTAACTCCCACAGGTTGAGATAAGAACAACCCAGTAACTAAGGTGTAACACAAATCACTGCTGCTACCGCCAATGATAATACTGATAAGAGAAAATAACAGGAGAATACGATACCGCCGCCGAACGAGTTCAACCCCTCTGAAGAGAGAGAGTGCCCTTCTGTGTAACTCCCAGTTACATCCCAGGCATGACGTGCTGTGCTATGGAATACCTCTTTGGCTAGTTTGGGTCAGGTGTCCTGTCTCTGCTTCCTCCCGGCCTCCCCTCATCCCCGGCAGAGCATGAGACTCACAGAGTCCTTGGCCAGAACAAACATTACTTAGCAACAATTAAAACCAATCGGTGTTATCAGCTCTCTGCCCAGGCTGGAAGTCAAAACACAGAGCTTGCACCAGTTACTAAGAAGGAGCAAAACGGCTCCTGGTAAACCCAGGACAGTCTGTGTCTTGCTACCACCACCTCAGAAACTTCACAGAAAGCCTCCCACAAGACGTGTCAGTACAACGGAGACACTTACTTTCCAAACATGTAACTCAGCAATTTCGACACCAGATGGAAAAGGGCACATCTCTAAGGCAGAGTGCAGCCCCAAATACACCCAGCTTTATTTCAGGTACACATTTAACATTTTAAGTCCTTAAATTTCAACTCCGAAAGAAATAAAAACTTCAAACTAGAGCAAATTTAAGCCCTGAAATGCCCTCAAGTAATCCTCAAATAGGGTTTTCTTTCACAAAGCATCTGCACCCACAAACTCAGTGTTCCTCTGCTCGCTGTTTGCAACTTCCATTAGCACCACTGAGTTACCATGTTAGCAATTTAACAAGCATTTTACATAGCATTTTACATTTGCTTTTTGTATTTCTGACTTTAAAAAAGCCCCCACTTCTCCACTGGAGTCATTTCATTATCAAAGGTGCTATGTGGCAGCCACAGTGCTGTGTGAACCAAAAGGAAACAGATGAAAAGCAGCATCACCAAAGCCAGGAAGTTTTGAACCTGGAAGCCCATCTGCATTTGTTACCCCGACAGAAACCTGCTTTGATCAGTCACACGCTGGCTTTGGTATAGTAATTTAAAGACTAAGCCATGATGAGCATGCCCGTCCACCCGTCCTTCAGTCCTCGCACACTCCAGCCCTCCCAGAGCTCAGAACTGCACAGCAAAGCAGCAGATGAAAGCAGGGTGTGCCAAAGGCTCAGCAGCGCAATTAGCACTCTCCTAAACAAACGAGCTTCAACAGAGCTGTAATTAAGCAGGCCTGTAATTAAGTATATGCCCTTTATCATAACGATCATGCTTAAAAATGGCATGATGCATGGAAGTGTGTTATTAATGCTGTGCTCCCAAAGCGCAGGAACGTGCACAGGAGCCGCGTGTCAGGCCCGTCACCGGCCTGCTGGTAAAATACATTAAAGGCAGAAATCAGAAAACAACACGCTCATTCAACAGCCCTTTTCACAGCCAGGCACTGGGAGTCACGAGGATTTAAATACCCACCAATTCAGGAAACTGTACGGAAATAAAGCACCAGTCTGCCTCCCAGCACTGGCAGCCTCTGCCCCTTCACCCTGCGTCTTGGTTGGGCTCCAGCCTTCCAGGCTGAAAGATGGCCCTGGGCAAAGCAAATGCTTCCAAGGAAGCACACCCCTGTGTCCTCCACCTCACCCTTGGAAGTGCTGCACACTGTCCCGGAGCACAGGTCACGGAAAGGGAGATCGAAAGCTGCTGCTGCTTTTGTCACGTTCATGAGGACATCAGGGGTGAGGCACCCAACTTCCTTTTAGAAATGTAAATCTGAGTCCAAGAGGAGTAACAAGTGCAGTGACAATTTGCTCCAGCGCAACAATGAACCGCCTCATCTTAATGTTAGCTTTTACATCCCGTGGGTAAGACTGTGTTGTGCTATGCTTCACGAGGGTACCACACACCACGCTGCCCTGAACAAAATGCCAGCTGCAGCAATGCATTTCTGCAGTGATTTCACAGGGGCACCCTTGCACACTACACAGTGATGGGGCTGAGTGCTCTCCCAAGGCCACACTGCAGCACTTGGTCCTTCCCTGCAATCTGGCTCCATCACAGTTGGTTCAGCAGCACATCGCCCTGCACAGAACTCACCTTTCCGTGCTTCCCATGTGGAGCATGGCCATGCCACATAAGCCATAACAGGGCTGCACATGTGCAAGCTCAAACTCACCACTAGCGCAGGTTGAGCCCTTACAAGCACTCCTCCACCGCACACCAGCCCACTGAGACTCACAGAAAAGGGATGGAGGTAACTGCAGGGAGGAGCCTCCAGGGCCAGGCATCTCCAGCAACAAGCAGGAAAGAGCTCCCATCGCTGTGCCACAGTCTGCTGGGGTGTCCAGCACCAGGGTCTGGGTGCCACTGCTCCTCCTGTGCACCATGAGACAGTGCGCAACTGCCGTTTACAGCAGCCAGTTAATTTCATGATAAAATTAAATGGAAACCAGAACCGTAGGAGGCTTTTAATTCCATGTCCCTTGTTCTGATGTTCTGCTGTAAATAAACAGCAGCAGCAGCCTCTGATTCCTCCCTTTTCCCTCCCCCCGCCATTGCTTTTGAAGCATTCCTGGCAGTCTCTGATGAGCTGAGTGCTGTGCTGAGATTCTGCCCGGTGCTGCTATTTCCATGGGCAGCATCAAGACTTACCAGCCAGTCTCTGGCCTGGAGCTGCAGTTCCGGTTAGTCTGGCCAAGAGCTATTCAACTCTAAGATGTCAATTTGTGTTATGTTAGAGACCAACAGAGAGCAACACAAACAGATAAAAGAATTTGGTGCTGGTTAATGGCCAAATACAGCTATTTCCAAAGGCAATGTGTACCGATTCAGAACAAAAAAAGGTGGCAAGGCCCTATTTTCACAACACTACCACTGCTAACATTACTCACACCACCACATGAGTAAACTCACATTAACCCACGTAGGTTTAACATCTTCAAAAGGTGGTGACTTCAAAATACTTTAAAAGTCCTGTGAAACATCTGCACCTTGCATGTTTCACATAAAGCCTCCTCGCACAAGCAGGCAAAGCTGACCTTGCCTTGTACCACTCTGAGCACACCAGCAGGAAGGCAAGCTCACTCCTAAACCAAGCCCTGAAGGATGGAGTCCCCATGAAGACCTGACAGTAGCCAGGAGGAGGATGGACCCCTCCAAGCGAAGGGTACATGAAAGGAAGGAAGAGCCACCCCCTTCATTAGTGCAGGACCACTGAAAAGCACAATCAACTTTTAACTGGTGCCTACTTCTTCATTATAATTTACTAAGACTTACTCTCAGCCTTTAAAGGGCAGGCCACAAAACTGTGCTCTAAAAATACAACTTGTTAGCTGGCTCAGAAATTCTCTTTTTAATCTGAAAAAGTACTGTCACCCTCCTTTAAGCACACGATAGATGCTGCCTTCTGTGCTGCAGACTCCAACTAAATCTCAGTTGTCAAATTAGTAATTCATCTTTCTTGAATAACTATATTTTTAGCAAAGCTACCAGATTTAAATAATCAGACCTGCCAATGCTACCCTAATTTAAACACGCTGACGAACTTTCACAGGCAGCATCAGCTAACATAATGAGTTTCTGGATGACAAAGAACTTCAGACTGTAGTTCTCTACACTACCCAGCGTAATAAGCACTTGTTCTTTTCTACAATGCGGACATAAAAGAGGAATCTAAATAATAATTGCTGTAATTATCTTGAAAAATATGTGGTGATTAATGGTGATTATGAAAATCTGTATAATTGTTCATTGAAATCTCCAGTGATCAGATGCTTTCTTGAAGCAGCCGTTAATGAAGAATGCAGGAACACAAAAAGCATCAAAACTCAAGCCAAGCTCCTGCCCGTTTGAAGCGGGTGAGGATGCGACAGCGCACACGCCGGCTCGGCTTCCGCCCCTCCCATGAACTCTCTGCAAGAGGTTCCGAGATGTCCGTGATGTGATGCACATGTCACTGCGGTTCAAAGCACGAAGTTCACCCTGTTATTTATGCAAATAATTAATTACTCTTGTATCCAACTAGCAGTTTGTCATGACACATTAATGACTTGATAGACTTCTATGAACTAGTGAACACAGGACAGCAGAGCGCTTTTATCGTCATTTAATTTAAAAACGATCCTGTGTGAAATTATCTAGTCGTGAGTGATGGAAGCATAAAGAACAGACTCAGCAAAGCTTCTTTTGGATCATTGCTTTATTAATGGTAACGTCAGGGAAATGAAAAATGCTAACATTGTCATATTTAGCTCCTGGGTATAGATGAATAGCTGCCTCAGTGCTTGGCGGGTTCAGTTTGCATACTGCAGTGAGCGCTAATTCTTCACACCACTATTGTGGGGATACACAGCCATGGAAGAGTTTATATACCTGAACTCCCCAGGAAATAACAGCTCCTTCTGCATCTAAATTCTCACCATAAGCTTTTACAGCTTTGGATTCTGTTATTGCTATTTTTGCATGGCCTTTTACACTTGAATTTTCAACTGCTGATATTAAAAATATTTAAATTAATAAATCCCCTGCAAAACACTTCCCTTCCTGACTTTGAAAGCCGAGCACTGCTAATCCAAACCAACAAAAACACCCAACAGTGAAGGTACTATTGCCACCTTGAAAATTTAAATGATCTTAGAGTTTAGAAAGAGCTTTCTGCAATACTGCACAAGTCCTCAGATTTTCCCCAGACCCGAAACACTAGTAGAGTGTTTATGTTTTACCGAGATGAATATCTCATAAACCAGCTCACAGCAATACCATAAGCCCAGCACAGCTCTCCTGCTTTGACAAAACTTAATTTTTAGCTCAATAACGCCAGAAGCACTTGGAAGCGGGTATGAACCTGGCAGAGGGCGGGTAGCAGTGCTTGGAGCGGGCCCAGGGAAGCTGTGGGCAGACTGGGGAGCGATGTGAGCCCCTGTCCTGTGTGGACATCGAGGGCACCCACCAGCACACAGCACAGCCTTGGGGCCCCTCTGAACACCCATTTCCACGTATGCAAAAAAGCACAGCCCATGTCTGCTCCATCCCCAAGATGAGGAGGGCTCTTTCCATCAGCAGCAAGTGCCCTGTGCAGGGTGAGGCTGTGACTCGGACACAGTCACCCCTCAGCTGATGGAGACGGCTCTTCCCTGGGGAACACCCGCTCTGCAGTCACAACTGTTAACCAGGGGTGATGGCACTAGGCTGATGCTTTCCAAGGAACAGAACAGGGACTCCCCAAGCCCTTGCAGGGCATGAAGGATGCCAGGTCCAACGCCTGCCTGCCCAGTGAGGCTGCTCCTGCCAGCAGCATGGCCCTTCCTGCCCAACCAGCACACCAGGCCTCGCACAGCTACCTGGCCAGGGCAGGCTGGTCAGGCAGGGACCAGGACACCCATCATCCCTTTGCACCCTGCCCAGCCCCTGCCTGTCTGCCACAGCCATCCTAACACCCTACAGCATGCACAAGGCTCTGACTCCCATTCACACCTCTCTGCTTCCCACAAAGTACATTGGCAACATCTCTGCACACTTGAGCCTTTGCACCCAGGCACGGAGGATGGCACAGGACACCTGCATGAACCCAGGCGCGTTGTGTGATCTCAGAACAAGGGGAAAAAGTCATTCAGAAGTATGGAAAAAAATGTTGTACAACAGTCTGCAACACATCAAGAGAAGGATGCAAGCTTTTCAAAATAAACCACACTCTTCATAATGTACAGCTAAGCCTCCCACTTCACTGTTTCTGTACATAGTAATTTAAATAGCAGTCTGAATAGTAAACATGTGTGTGTGCTCCCTGTGCTACCGTGCACCAAGTCCCAGATGGAACAACACCACTCTGCATTTCCAAATCACTAATGATAGCAAAACCTCAGGGGGGAAACAAAAGCAAACCCTCCCACGAGCTCCTGCCAAGCCGGCTGCAATGGGGAACGCTGCAACTGCCCCAGGCTGCAGACACCGCACCCAAAATGCACACACTTCATTTAATAAAGTACCCAAATATTAGAGAGTGACCCCATTTCCTCTGGCTCCTCTCCACTCCCTTTTCAGCCTACCCAGAGCAGCCCTGCAGTAGGGGAGCCCTCGGACGAGGGGCAGGGGAAGGCATAGGATAAGGGGAAGGATGTCTCCAGGACATGCTGCTTGGGCTCACCATCTGTGCTGCTCCCACAGAGGCCACTGATGCCGGCTGTGCCGAGGCAGCAGGTTGCCAGCCCTGTGCAGCCTCTCGTTAGTCAAACATGCTGACGAGGGGAGACCAGAGTGGCCAGGACGGTCCAATACGCCACTGAAACAACCTGCACTGTGGGCTGTGCCTGCACACCCAGCCCAGAGGTGCCTCCAGGTGCAGGGCTCAGCTTCCCTTCTCCAGCTCCACCACACCAAGGCACGAACCCAAGTTCAGGAGAGCACCCAAAAGCACCGCAATGGCTCTGGGGTTAGCTCCTTGTCCTACAGCTCCCAGTGGGAGCTTGCACCAGGGAGTCATTGTGGGAAGAAAGGAAACAGTACCATAGCCCAGATGGAAGCCCATGCCTGGTGTCCAGGCAGTACAACAGCAGCAGCACCAAACCACATGATGCTCAGCGAGGTGAACGGGAGAGCAGGGGCCTCCCGGGCTGTGGAAGGAAACCTCCGTGATGGGAAAGGTTTACAGCTTTCCTGTTCGTCCTGAAAGCTCTTTGATTAAGAAAACAGACCTGGACTACATTTTCATTTTTGCTAATTTGATTGTCAGCCTTGATTCTGTCCGTTTCCTGCATAGCTCACGACACAGCACAATTAGTTCTTTACTGCTAGATCAAGCCACGAAAACACTTGAGAGAATACTCCTGGTTTTGATTATTTTCTTTTTTAAATAAAGTGAAGGTTAAGTACTGCATGGTGACGGCTAAGTAGTACCTCAGCGCTGCGGCTGTATCAGCACCAGAGAACATGGAGAGACTTCAAACAAAGCTCTTCAAATTGCAAGTGTTTAGGAGCTCTTGATTTTATTATTTTTTAATAAAATGCCCCCTTTGAAGTCTCCGCACCACACTAAACTTCAAAGATCACACCTAAGCATGTGCTACTTCCAAGCAACAACCCTTAATTAATTAGACCAGAGCAGATACAGAACAGGGCCCTCGCGCGGGGCTGTGCAGAGCTGGGACAGGTCCTGCTCGAGGACAGGGAGGTGAGGCAGAGGCACTCACCCCTCCAGCTTGTACTGAAGAGAAACACAGACGCTTTTCAATTACTTTCAGCTCTGGCTGTAATGACAGACAGACTCCTTGGAAGTCATTAAACATGTACCGTCTGTCTGCCGCAGAGAGGCAGGGAGGCGCAGGCAGGGCTCGGGCTGGAGCAGGCAGTTGCAGAAAGCATCTCAGGAAGCACCCACAATAGCTGCAGTGTTCCCCGGCCGGCAGCTGTAAATTTCTCCCTCTTGATGAGAGAAACATCCTGTTGGGTAACGGCCGCTTCCTTCCAGCACTGGTATTTTTTGCATTTCAGTCATTTCAGTACCGCAGGTTAGGAGCAGGGGACGTTAAAGAAACACGCTGCATTTTGTTACAATAGCTGGCCCTGGAAGCTTTGATTTTTCTTTGCTAACAAATCTACGGAGGTGTGATTTCGAACTACAGGGACAGCGAGTCCCTGTACACTGCAAGGTTATGGGGCTCCCCAGCTGGAAAACCTCTCTGGACAGGGGCCAGGTCACCGGGCAGTGGCAGCGGTCACACTTGCAATGATGGCTGTGCCCCTGCCCAGCAGCAACAGCACTGTGCAGTGTCCAGCTGTGCACTGAGCGACCAACATCTGTCCCACGGGGCTCCCTGGGGAGATAAGCATGCACAGCACCCTCTCTTAACATGGTTTTGTTTTAAGGTACTTTAGGGTTTCTTTTAAACATACAGACAGCTTTTTGCTTCTAATAAAAGAGGACAGAAGACTGATCAGCTGACCTGAAAGCATCCTGCCCTCCATACTCCAGTGAATGGAAAGCAGAAACACACCACCAGCACGCCTGCAAAGGACATGCGACTCCATCTCCCGCTCACTGATGAACAGAACATGTGCTCACAGATGTAACACTTATCTAGCCAGAAAAGCCTCAACAAGGACCCAAAGCCAAAGGTTGTCACTGCAGGGGAGGATGGCAGGATGGCAAGGGTGACGGCTGTGCTGCATGAGATTCCACGCATCTGCAGGAGGCTGATCCTAACACCAAAGTCTAGGGAGCCAAAAGGACAGGGAAAGGTTTCCTCGTTCTCCCAACAGCCAGACCATGGAGCTACGGCCCTGCAGAGCCAAATGCTCTGAGAGGAGGAGGAGATCCACCATGCCACTGCACAGCAGCGCAGGATCCAGATCTCCTAATGCAATTTAATTTTTAAGTGCTCAGAGTCATTAGCGGAGCCACATATTTCTATCAGGTAAATTTCATTTGCATATGCAAATTATATCTAAATACATGGCACCATTAATATGATCACTAATTACATAATAATAGTCACCAATCTCCACACAGATCAAACTTACAGTTTTGTAGCTATTAAGGAAATTGTGCTTTGTAATTAAGATAATCCTCATTTCCAGATGCTAATTAACTATATAATAATTAGCTTCTTTTGCTAATGCAAATTAAGTATTTTCATCCTTATTGGTAAAAGAGTTGCTTATCACTTAAAAAAAAAAAAGAGAGAACCTAGAAATAATCCCTCCTCCCCCTTAAAGGTGAAAAGGTAACTCCATTTTTATCAGTCTCATTTGCAAATGCAAATTAGCCCCTATTAATCAAGTCACAGATAAATGCATCCACTCTGTAGTGTAGACACCTGCCTGGCACATCCCTCCTCTCTTGGAGGACCAGGACCAAAACCAAGACGAGGACCAGGACCATGCATGCTGCTGCTCTATCATCAGTGCATGGCTCAAGGCTCCTGGCAAGGTCTGGAGCAGTGTCTACCAGCATCCTCCAGCATAGCGGAGCACCCAAAAGCAGCCACGTGTTTGTTCCACAGGGCTCCCTGAGGTGCTGGGAGCAGCGGTGGGTGCTAGCGCAGGTTGGAGGTGAGTACTGAGCCCAACACCAGCGCCAGCCTGGCTGCCTTGGCACGGCTTGGCAGCGGCTGCAGCACATCCATCAGCTGCGAAACCAATCCGCCTGCTCCGCACCACCATTTGTCATTAATTATGCTAATCAGCAAACCATTACTCTCTGATGACACCACAGCACTTATTAGCTAGTTATGGCTTTTCAAAAGCACAGCTTATTGTGTATGTAAGTGCCGCGCATACATTAGCCTACAGGGAAGAAATGTCCAATTATGAAAAGAAGAAATTTGCCATTATCTCCTTCTAACAAACCAATTTACTAATTATAAAAGTCTCTGAACTCAGAAGGATTTTTTAAGAAGAGCTGAGTGATGAAACCAGAGAATTTTGTTTGCAATAACTTTCCGAGTTGGAACTAAAGTGACAATAGGGGAATGAACAGTTTTTATTATCATAATTATAATTCTTGCATCTTAACTTTAGATGATCAAAAAGCAGAATTTATCTAAAGCGTGGCTTCATTTGGCTCTTTCCTTAAAGTATGTTTATTTCAGTAGATACACAACCAAATCTGTGTAGCGCTGCAGATATTTACACAGGCCTGGCCTGTTCTCAACCTGCAGTTCTTTACTACACACACAGTTATACGAGCAACAACAACCCCTGCTACACCCTTGAACGCCCATGAGACGATGTATCAACGAGCAGGTCCAAATGACATCACTGAGGCCGAGGTATTACATGTTCTGGGAACATGAAGCAGCGGAGCTGGGACACAGCCCAATGCTGATGGAACTAAATGGGTTGGAGAAGGCGTCTGAAGACGCGGTTGAAAAACGGTCTTGTTGGAGCATCCAATTCATTTACAATTCCTAAGTTGTTTTGCTCACTGCGAGAGGAATACCACTAGTTTTAGAAGCTTAATATGTGTTAAGAGCTCATTAATATCATCAGAGTAAATGGGCCTATTAAAACATCTTTAAGCAATATCTGAACATAAATCTCCCTAAACTATATTTAATGACTGTACTTAAGATACATTATATGCAAGTCTTAATGAGACATTAGATAGCATTTTGAAGATTAAAATTAGAGAATCCATATAAAGTCTGTCCACTTAATGTAGCCTTAAGCTACACTGATGAAAAGCATTACTACCAAATTATTACTTCATTAGAACAAACATTTTCTAATCATTTCTGATTTATGCCATTAGTTGTCTCCATATATATTATTCGTATATACATAAGAGTATACACAAAACAATTTCCTAGTTCCACAGGAGATGGGAGAAATTTCGAGCTTTCTAATGACTGAGTTAATTACTTGTCTTTTTTCTATTGAGTTAAAAATAAGCACTCTTTATAAAAGTCCATTTACTGTATCCCCCCATTTCTAATTGAATTGGATTATAAATTCCATTAACCAAAAGGTCATTCTTTAAACATTTGCTCGTTTGCGTTTCAAAGAAGCCCATGACATGGCACAGCACAGCACACAACACCAAAATCACGGCCTAACACTACTCCTGGACAAACCCATGGCAAGACCAAGGGCAGCATTGAGAACCCCTACCCATGGCATAGCCCACAGGATGGGGACCTGCCACTGGGACCCACCATGGCACAACCAGGACAGCAAGGCAGCAGGATGCCTCCTCCAACCACTGAGTCACCGCCAAAATGAATCGCAATAAACTCATTAGCAAGAGGGCTTTATGTGTGGTTTATTTGGTATAAACAGCTTTTCATTAGATAAATGAAGCCCAACAACCTTTATAAATGTTTTCAATTATGAAATTACGCCATTGAGATATCCGGATGACGATAATCAGGGAAAACACCAGTGACACCTCTTGATTGGAGTCGGAGCGTGCTGCCTGGATGACTGCTCCTCCCAATAAAACACAGCCTACCCCACATCAGTCATTAAAAAAAATCCTTCCTTATTAGATGAAATCTGTAGCAACAAGACTATTTTCATTTGTTCTGCCCAAGTCTTCTATCCAAAAGAGAGAACATCTCATTGTAACAATTTTGCATTTTTAACTGTGCAAATTAAGCATTCTTCATAAATAACAGCCTGGTTTTCTGCACTAGAACTCCTTTTTATTAGCAGCACAGTAACGAACAATGAGCAATGTGTTCTATTATTCTTTGTCAAATCACAGAATGCTACATTAGAATAACTCTGCTGGTCAATGTAATATAGTAGATTAAATTCAACTTCTGTGCAAAAACCACTGTAAAACAGCATGATAAGAAGGCTATAAAAAATTTAATTTTACTCCAAACTCCATCAGAAAAAAAAAAATGGTGTGAAAAGTAATTTTGCATAATCAGTACACGCCATCTGGAACAATTAACCGATTTCTATAGAACTATGAGGATCAGTCATATCTGCTTATTAAAGATCAGAAATTATACAAGTAATAAATCCTTGAAAAACTAAGCGTACTCCCGCCTGTCAATGCTATTTTAACTTCAAATACTGAAGAACGCCTGATAAGGCTGAAAAGAAGAGATTAATATATGCAAATTACATCCAGCATTTAAAATCCCCAACAACTGTCTCCGGTTTTCTGTCCCTTATTGCTGCCTTTATGTTTTATTCATACACCAACTCACCTGTCACTTCATAAGCTATAATATTATGGGGGTATTATTAAACAGCATAAAGCCGTGCTTTAATTGGAAAGCTTCATTGCATTTTCCAATTATTTGGAGTAAATTAAAAGCAGATGCACATAGTTTAATAAGGAGTCTAATATCAGTTCCGGGAAATCAAAATTCATTGTCATTACTATGCCGTGATAGTTTTGCAAACTGTACTCAATTTCAGAGGTTTTGAAAAGAAAATCTGTCTATGCAATCTGTTAATTGTCATTCGGTTAATAACTGTTTAAATATCCAAACCACAGAGCAGCTTCCTATTCAAAAAAAGAATTAAACTATGGCACTCAGAAAAGCAAAACAAATACAGCACAGCCCGCCTCAGAGGTTGTGCTCCACACGCAGCAGTGCGAGTCCCACCAGCACATCCTCATCCAGCAGCCCTCCTCCAACAACTGCTGCTGGGCACGCGGAGTGAGGGCAGAGCCGCACCCTGCCCCGACCTGGCTCCACATCATCGGCAGGGTACCCTCCAGCATCACCCTCCCTCTCCATACATCCTTGCTCCAGCGTCAGGCAGCGTTCCGATGCACCCAGCTCAGAGCTGCTGGTGTCAATGCCTTCACCACCGCCCATGCCACGGGTACACCTGCTCATACATAATTCAAGGCTTCGGGGTAGCAGGATAATCCTCTCAACAGAGATCAACAAGCAGCCTCCTCGGAACGAGACGTGTGATCTAGGAAAAAGCCTGTATGTGTGGTACATTACGGCAAGGCTGCCCATGCCGGACCGCGGCTTTGTACCAGTACGCAAAGAGTGAGATGATGAAGATAAAGAATGCCACTTCAGACGACACCAGGTTAATCAGAAAATCACATGCCTGAGAAATTACACAGGGGGGAGAACTCATGGCTTCATCTTTCACCATTGGGACCGAGCACAGCACTGATAACGTGGGGCCACACACCGCAGTGAGCACGCAAAGAACCTGTGTACCACGGATGAGCTAGTTTAACAAGAAATACACCTTTCTGAATCTCATTAAATATAGTATTAAGTAACACTTGAATTTTCCTTTCTGAAATACGCAGCTGCAGCATTTTACTTGAGACTTTAGTCTCCCTGAACTGCTGGATATTAACAGAGCCTTTTATATTTCAAAGATTATCTGGGTCTCTCAGTCCAAAGACTGGAAATTGCAATAGGTAAAGAACAAGCTGACTTTAATCTCAGCCTCAGTAAAGAGGTTTCAATGCAGAATAAAGCTGGTGTCACAACTTGTCTGGTTTTGGACCATCCTGATTAAAATTCAGTGTCATAAAACATAAATTTAGTTCCGCTTCTATTCTTAAGCAAAGAACACACACGTGGGAATCGGGATCGACAGTAAAATGGAGCACAGGGCCTCCCCCTCTAGAGAGCAGGGTGTACTGAAACACTTCAACATACACTTGAATACAAGAGGGTATCACAAAACCACCAGAAACTATGCTGGAAGATGAAGATAAAAGCAATTCTTGTGCACTGATCCACAAAATAGCATCTTCCTTTTTTTCAGAATTACCTGTTTTAATAAAGCAGGCACACTGTGCCAAGTGAACCATTTAATTACCTGCAAAAATGATGAAGCAAAACAACAGTTTGCAAAAATAAATGACTAACCCCTGATTAAAACGTCTGTCCTCATTACAGCCAGACAAAAGATACAGTATCTTTTAAAAGAAAACGTACATTGGAGAGAAGTAAGTGGCAGCTGTGGCATAGATAACCTGACATTTTGCACAAGAAAGAAGTTGACGTGCGGGCAATGAAATGTAACGAAATCTTTAATTTTTCTTTAATTTCTTAATCTAGAAAGTCCTCTGAAAGAAACTTTTGTCATTGAAAAAGAAAAAAAATGGATTTTTAAAACAATGATTAAAAAGAAAAGGACTAAAATAAAAAGGCGGGGCGGAATATATGCAACGAGGCATTCCCAAATCGATTGCTGCCAGCACCCACCCCAGCGAGCCCAGCTACTGCAGGGCTCAAGCCAGGCTCCAGAGCCAAACTCAGCCACACTGAGTAAATCGACTGAGCTCCAAAAAGGAAAGAGGGATCTGGAAGCAAACTGCTGCCATAAGAGCAGCGTGTGAAATAAATGCTTCCAACAAAGCTACCCAGACAAATTACAGCTCCCCCCTGCCAAGCTCTGCATTATCCAATACAGAAAAGCAACTTGGTTTCCTCTTCAGGAATCCACTGCTTTGATGTTTTTCCAGATCATTAACATCAGTTTCCACTCTCTGCTGCCTCCAGAGATCTGGATCATAAACCTGTGTGGAATGAACATCAAACCTCCCTGCGTTTCCTAGAGGAGCATCCCCTCCTCCCAGTGCTGTGTGGTGGATGGACCCTGGCTCACCTTGCCTTCATCACTGGACTGAGCCCCCAGCCCTGCAGGGACCTGGCCCAGTGTCTCCTGCCACTGCAGAACAGCTGCCTGCCAGGGAATCCTGCCTGGGTGACCTGGCAGAGCCACCTCTACCTGGAAACTACCCTTGCAAACATTCCCTTCTACAACCACAGCCTGACTGTCCTGCTTCACAATGGCAACTGCTTTGGCTTGCCTGCCCCACGTCACTACCTGCCATCCATCAGACCACAGAATGGTTTGGATCTGAAGGGACCTTAAAGCTCATCCTGTTCCAGCCCCTGCCACGGGCAGGGACCCCTTCCACTAGAGCAGCTTGCTCCAAGCCCCTGTATCCAGCCTGGCCTTGAACACTGCCAGGGATGGGGCAGCCACAGCTTCTCTGGGCACCCTGTGCCAGCGCCTCAGCACCCTCACAGGGAAGAGCTTCTGCCTAAGAGCTCATCTCAGTCTCCCCTCTGGCAGGTTAAAGCCATTCCTCCTTGTCCTGTCCCTACACACCCTTGCAGAAAGGCCCTCTCCAGCTTTCACGTAGCCTCTTTAGGTACTGGGAACTGCTATAAGGTCTCTCTTCTCCAGGCTGAATAAGCCCAACAGATACCACAACAAACTGCTACTGTCCTGCTACCCAATCAGACCACAAAGTGTGTTTTCTGGAAAGTGTCTTAACAAGCTAAATAAATGAAATATTCATCTATAAAACATAAGAATAAACAAACATTTTAGTAAATAGTTACATTTAAGGTAAATTTAAGGTAACATTGGTGCATGATTCCAACATAAACAAATTAGACATGGGGAGAAAGCAACACCTGCAAAAGCTGCCCACGAAAGCATCCTCATTTACGGTAAATGTGCCAGCCAACACCAAGCTGGCAGCTGGCTGTGCTTCTCTTCCTTGGTGCTCAGCCCAGTTTCTCTGGGAAAAACACTTCACACAAGTAACTGTTTTGATAATGTGGTTAAAGACAATCACAAACCAGTATAAAATAGTACTTTTAAGATAAGAAATACATGCAAACGCACTGCTGCATCAAATAACTGCTTTGAAAGCCTGCCACTCCTAAATGAATGGCAACTACTACAGCCTTGTTCACAAACAGGAACGTTGCTTTATTGGTAGATAAAGCACGTGGCTTGTTTCTGGATGTGACATCTAAGCTCCTACCCAAAGGACACGGCCTTTTTTCTTTGAAAGAGAATGAAAACCTTTGCCTTCAGTTCAGTATCAGCAAAATCACAGCCATAGTCACAGACAGTCTGAATATAAAGAAAGGATTCAGTTAACTTTTATATAGTACAAATAATATATGTTTCCAGATACTGGTTTATTTCTATGGATTAACATGACTTCAGGTACTGAACTTACGGATGACATATCAGCATCAACATCAACTATTTCTTCCTTTAACTATTCCTTGCACAAATGTTTTAATCATTTTGGGTCGCCAGCTGGCAAGTATTATTTGAAAATGCTATCAAATAACGTCCATCAAAGCATGTTCTACTGTTGTTCTGTTGCTTTTTCAGCACAATTTCCATATTTAAGTGTTCAAAAAATGAAACTCAGTCCCACCCAAGGGTAACTCTGATCATCTTGTTATCTCCCAGTTTCTGCTAGAACAAAAATCCTCAGAGATAGGTTTAAATGACTGAAGTTTAGTCTGGCTCTATGATGACAGCTGCAGCAGTATCTGGAAGTTCATACACTTGTTTCATGCAGAGAATTGGTACAAAGAGGCTTTAACTACTTTGTGCACACACCCTGATGGGGTTGTGCAGTACTACCTGACAGACTCTATGCAATGTGATTTCTGTCTTGACAGTTTGACAACAGGTCAAGACAAGGTATGAGTATTGACTGTCCTATATTTAAATGACATAAATTTGTATGCGACAACCAAACAGGTCTACCTGCAATATGATGCTGAAGTTGGCTACAGTAAAATTTCAGGGGGTAAAAAAACCCAAGCAAGACAACCTTGCTCAGCATCGTGCAGAGTCACACACTAGAGTCAGCAATGGCTTTGCCCACCTGACTTCAGCCACCAAAGCCCACAGCTTGGACCAGCCTGAGTGTCCCCAGAAACCACAGCCGAAACTGTCAGTATCTCATTTTTAAACGAGCTCATAACACCGCATCCTGCCATGCGCTCTGCAGGGTGGTTTAAGCCTTTTTTCCATCCCTAACTCTTTCCCTGAGACGAGCAGGTTGAGCACGTCTCAAACTGGCAGCCTGAAGGGAATCTGGAAGTGCAATCAAAGGTTAGAGCTGGTGCTGGTGTGGGCTGTGCCTCCTGCTGAGGAGGTCCTGCTCGGCCCCAGGCAGAAGACAGATCTCCCCTGTAATCAGAATCTGGAGGGGGCTTTTGATGGAAGATTTTGTAATTCAAAAGGTTTATGTTTCAGTGGCACTTCCATGGCAGAAAACTTATGGAAGGTAGGATCCCCAAGAGGCATCAGCATACTGGTCTGAAACACACTGTTTATTAACTTCAGAGAGAGCTACAGTGGTGTTAGAGCCCATCCAATTAGTGAGGCCTGCAGGAATACCTGCACTCCTAAATCTCTTGGTTTCTGAAAGGGTTAAAGCTTATTATTAGCATATAATTTACAGGTCCCTTCTCCCAGGAAAGAAATAATGCACAGTAAATGCCACATTCATTTTAATAATACATGTTACAGTCTGTGCCCAACATCTGCACAAAGGTAAAGCAGACAGATTTTTTTGACATGTCCCACTCTGCCATCCAAACACAGGCTTTTTGTTTCTTAAGTGACGGAAGGTTTAATCAAGAAAGCAGGCAATTCATCAATCGAAACAAGGCTGCTCACACCGCCCTGACAGCACACACATGGTTTTATACAGAAGAAACCTGGCCACCTGTCAGCAGCACCTTTTACATCAGGATATACAAATACACCGAGTGATCAATCCTCCAGCTCTTCCCATTCATTTCTTCGTTTTCTTATTATATTTTTCTTTATGCTAGATGTTGCCCTCATTCTCTGCAGGGATAGATGGGAGACAAGGCAAGCTATGGCTGTTTATACACTATCATAAAAATTTATATACCCTTAGAGTGACTTATTTCCCTTCCATTTGAGTACCATTATTATAAATAATTTTTCACTTCATTCAGGATTTTTCCCTGTACGTTATTATCTGTGGCTGCCTGAGAGGGCTCCCTCTCTCTCTCACCGTCCTTGTGGCTCTGATAAGCCAAAGCAATATGCAGCCAGAAGATGCTTAAGTCTGAAATGAAGGCAGTATGCAGTCACAACAACATCTTAATTAAGCTGAAGGCCATGAAGAAAGACTATGCTGTGAAATACTGAGCAGTGTCTGTCGACAGGTCTGTCTGGAGCAAGGCATTCTTCTTCCAGCAGCTGCCCGTTCGAACATGCATATTAAACCTGTCAGCTCCTCAGCACCATGCTCCCAGCAGCACCTAGAGACCTTCTGCAGATCAACTTAGAAGTAATTCTGCCTTTTGATCTTGGGCCCATGGCAGAGGGTAGGACCAGGGTGTCTGCCAGGCCAGGAGGATGATGCTGGCAGTGCTGCAACAGCATGTGGCAGGTTCCCACTGCAAGGTCTGGGCAATGCTTTCCTAAATGCACCCTGTCAAATTGCTATTCATTATTTCACTGTGCCAAGAGGAGTCTCCCTAACTTTCTGGTCACCCCAATGTCTCATTGCCAAGACTGGAAATGACAAAAGGCTGGTTAAAAATTGTAATTACTACTTTCAGGATCATTTTTTCTCAACTCTAGCACGGTGATAAAGTGCATTACATGTCCCAAGGAGTAACAGGACAGCCCCAGTGGGGATACGGCAATTTCTGCCAAAATGCATTTTGAGATATAGAGTAAACTCAACAGCCAGTATCTATTTCACCTTCATAAACAGGCTGAACCCAAGCTGGAAGTGTTGCTTTCACTGACTAGTGAGAAAATCTTTGGTGGCCCTATCCTGCTTCACAGCCCGCCCTCCCTAAACAGCCCATCCCATCTCTACCACAAGAAATCAGACTGCAAAACTGGAAGATAGGAGACAGTTCATCACAGCTTTTGTTTCCCTGCACCAGGAAGCCTTTCATTTTGCTAAGAGCCAAGAGAGGGAGCCCGCAGGCCTGTCCAGCACGAGGCGGGACCAGAGAGGAGTCCTGTGCGCATCGCAGCCCTGTGTCACCTCCCCTGCTCACCTTCCACATGTCCCCGTCGTCCCCATGGGCCCTGCAGCATGCTGCGGCTGGGACCCCACCGTGGCAAACCGCATCCCGGCAGAGCAATTAGGGACGCCAGTGGAAGCACGTTAATCAATTCCCCGTTGCCATGGCACTGCAGCAAGGCGCTCGCACTGCGGCACAGATAAAACGGACCGGCTGCAAACTACACCCCACCTAACAGGAAACTTCGGAATGGTTTCCACAGCGCGCCTGGAGGCTCATCTACCTCCGCAATGTTGAAGCGCACAAAGGGGATTGTCACAGCACCTCATCACAGCTGCTGAGAAGGCAGCAGCGGTCAGGAGTTATGCGCGAAGATCCCTGCCAACGCACAGGATGTTTCATATGACAAGGCCCTTTCTTCAGAAAACGGTTCACAGCTGTAATAGCCATTATGGCTCATGTATGCACAACAACTTGTGTAACGTGTCTGGAGGAGAATGTGCAGCTGAGGCGGAAAAAGAGAGAGTTATATACTTTGACCATGAACATGGAGGACGAATGCCATGCCTGGTTTTGCAGGCTTGAGTTGTGCTGTGCCTATAATTATCTGGTAAAGTATTCAGGTTCTTTGCAAACTAGGTCATCGTCCCAGGCGGCACTGCAAGCAGAGACAGCCCATGGGAACGTCCTATAGCAGGGTCACTCTCAGTAACACTCCTGCAGAGCTGCGCCTCACTGTTGGATGCTTTCTGTCCTCCACGCAGGACTGTCTCATGCGAACACAAGAAAATGCCTTCTCTTACATTTCTAAATCTATTAGAGCAGAGGAGTAACAAGAAAAACGAGTACTGACAAGAATTATGCAATTGTTATATTCCATCTATTTAGGAACCCGAAGCTGCAGTTTCAGTCAGAGATTACCTTTTAAATAACCCTTTGATTATGGTACATGAATTAATGCCATGTTCCCATGTTAGAAGTGTCACTCACTATTAATAGCAAGAACCTGTGAATGGCACATTTTTGCCATCTTCTCTTCCCTGATTATGCGCCAGCACTACCTATTTATTGTACAGCCCACTGAATCCACTGCTGCTTTTCCTGGGTTTCCAAACTGTCCTGAAAATCTCCTTCAGCCAGATGAAGGGACTGCACTTTCATGAGGTTTTCACAGTCAGGTTTAAAGCCAGTATTCTTCTCCTCTTGCAAAAAGGACCTAACAAAGGGAAAACTGTGGCTAAGTGTGATTCTACCCTGCCTAGCACACTATTTGTTCAGGTGTAATATTACTCCAAAAAAAGAATTCATCCCAGTGCTGCTCAGATGAGACCCAGCCTCTGAGCTGGCCCCATAGGAGAGGAGGCAGGTGAAACGTGCTGCTGCACCACCGCTGCACCTAATGCTTGTCTTCAGCTTACAGAACCGTAAGTCCTTTTGCTGTGGGTTATGAATAGCTTCCAGACCACACAGTACTCTGCACATCCAGCAGTGACAGACTCCACGAGGTACAACCTCTGTAAAGCATCCCTGTCTCTCATTCCCAAAAGCACTTCTTCCTGGGCCTTGGGAATCAGGTTACCTCCCTTTTTAGCTTACTCCTCCTTCAAGAAAGCCAGCACCAAGAGGCAGGACTGCTCACAGAAGCCTCAGCTCCAAACTGAACCCACTGCATAGTCCTGAAGCACAGTAACAAGTTACCTGCAAGGGTAAAAGAATGGGCTTGTTCCTCACCACTCTATTTAAACACAAGTTTTCCCTGCAGACTAGTACTAGTTAAAAATAAAAACAGGCAGTTATTTTCCACATTGACATCTGGAAACTATCACTAGCTCTAGCACTTGTGTACTAGCCTGGAATGGTGAACAGAGAGAAAGTTGCAGCTAGAGACCAAGTGTGCATCTGCAAGCACATGCTTCTTAAAAATAACACAGACATCCATCCAAATCTGAACATCTATGTTCAAATTTGCCCTAATACCAGGGAAACAAAACTATGCAGTGCAATGATCAGAATATAGAAATTGGAGAAAGATCTCATCTGTTTTTAATGTGTATGTTGAGTGTAGCAGAGCAGACTGTGTAGGAAACTCATCCTTGTTAGGAAGTACAAAGCTTCCTGTGAAATGGGCAGAGACGCGGTCTCTTGTGACTCACCTGTGATGACCATGACCAGCATGAGGAGCAAAGTTTGTATCAGTGTTGCTTTCCACCAGAGCTCTCACTGAGCACCTCCATAGGCAGCAGCATCCCTGCCTAAGGCTGTGATGTCCCCAGTGGTCAGTAATGTCTGCTGCCAGTAACATGTGTTTGAGCACATTCTGGGGTCCCTCTGCCCTCAATGCTTAAACAGCACTGACAAAAGCTGGGTGTAAGTTTCGTGGGTACCACACACCCGACTGTTTGTACAAGCAGGGCTGCTGTACTGGGTTCCACTCCTGGTTCCACAGAGGAGGAGAGAAAGCACTGCGTGCGCAGCTTACCTGATATGGCGTACAAATTCGAGTGCTGGTGCTCCAAGTCCAGGCGAGTGCTGTGACTTTTCCCTCGAAAGCTGGCAGGGAGCGTCAGCGAGATATGCCTGAGGAAGAGAGATGGGAAATGGACAGGATGTTATCATAGAGCAGAGAATGCTGCTGCTGTCAGCTCACTCTTCCCTGATGATTCCAGTCAGGTTAAACAACAAACATCACCCTTAACACTGCTTCCAAAACCTGGAGTGGGCACTAAATGCCAGGGGGAGACTGAGATGGCGATATACCCATTATAACCAAGTGTCGTTGAGCTGCTTTACCTCCTCCTCAGTCCAGCTGTGAGCAAGACTGAATAAACCCCACCACAAGCCTGCTTTGCCTCACCAAACACCGGACTCAGCTGACTAACTGAAGCACTACGGAGGCAGCCATCCACTCTCCAGCAGGACATGGCAGCTCCTTGTGAGCCGGCACCCAGGGACAGATTGCATGGCCTCCCCTCTGCAAACACAAGTCTCAAAAGAAGATACAGAGAGTACCGGAAAACCCTGCAGGACTCAACTGAGTCCCCTTCAAGGCAGAAAGCACTAACAGCAAGTGCCAAAAACTTCTGAGTGCATTTGTAAATAGGATCTTTGAAACTCTCTTGATGACCAAGGCCTGCTCTAGACCTACCCAATGCTAGATGCAGGCTCCCATGCTCCCCAAGGCAGGGGGTGACGAGCTGAGCTCCCCTACAGCAGCCCCAGAGGAAAGGGAAGCCAAACTTCACTCATCACCTCCCCGGCTGCAGCAGAGTTCTGCCCAGCATTCCTGCAGCAGGGAGATATTTTTACATCTTCCATTAAACTTTCCTATAAATAGGAAAAAAATGGAGCCCATGGAAGTGAAGCTGAAACTGTTTTCAGTGGCTCAGGGCTTATTAAGGGGAAAATCCAGCACCCAGCAAGCCTGAACAGACTAGAATATAAGGTGGGTGACTTTCCCCCCATGTGGGGTGGGAGGGCAGAGGCAATGCCCTGCTCTCATCAGGCACGTGGGAGCTCTGGGGCTTGGTACAGCAGCAGTGAGGTTGCTCAATGCAGCAGACGCAGTTCTCCCTCTGCCATCACACTGTTCTCCCTGTACAGCCAGTGTGGCTGCCCAGCCAACAATGGAGATGTGAGAAGTCTGCCATGAGAGCAGACTTTTTGCTAGTCAATAGTTGCTGATAGCCCACAGATTTCTATGTTTTGATGAGAGATTTGGGCTTTTCCCATTTAATTCAAAAATGTACTTTTCTAGTGCTGATCCCAGTGAATTTTTATACATTATCATTAATCTTCTGGGCCACATCGCCATACGTAATGAAGATGCTCCCTCTTCCTAAAGGGACAGCAGATTCCATTTCACATGAGGAGAGCTATGGGACATGGCAAGGCCCTTAGCATCATTCTCCTGCCAGGAAAACAAGGTGGCCTTAGCATCATTCTCCTGCCAGGAAAACAAGGTGGCCTTTGTGTTCTCTCAAACAAACCGTATCTGAGAAACAGGGCCCTGCATATCCTCCATCAAATCCACCTTCTTAGCTAGCAGGTTTTATCTATCGAGCAAATCATCTGGAAATTATCTGCCTTTAAAAACCGGGACACATTTTGTGAAGAACTAAGTATTTTTAGCCCTCGATGCAACTGATGGTGAACAGCACGGATAAAATAAGAAAAAGCAAACACGAGTTTGAATTTGCCTGTGCTTCCCAAAGCTCCTTCTAACTGAAAAAAGATGGTGTGAAAATAGTTTTGAATTTGGCTAACAGTTTGCTGTTTAAAACACAATCCATATGAGACTCGTTGCGAGCAGAGGCAGGTTTGTCATGAACACACTTTAAAACAGAGGACCACTGCCTGTAGGCATTACACGCTTTTCATTTGGTTTTTAATAGCAGTATCCAAAAATACTTTCCGAGGCACCAAAACAGCTAACGGAAAGACTTTTGAATTTCTCTTGCTTGTCCAGGGGACTTTCTTCACCCCAAACAGAACAGCAGGAATTGTTTGGGAAGTAAACAAAGCAGATCCACTTTGAAAGGCACATTTCTGAGCAGAGTATTTTAGAGGTTTCCACCAGCTCCCGCTGCAGGTGAGGCTGACCCTCTTCCCTCTGGACCAGCAAAGGCTGTGAGGGAGGTGATGAGCATCCCTCCAGTCACAGGACCATTCCGCAGGGCTCATGGTGGGTGATGTGGAAGCACTGCGGAGGAGCCATCAGCTCCATGGTGCGGCAGCTTTCCCAGCTCTGAACCCTTAGCTTGCAAAAGACTTTGTGAACCTAGTCCCCAGCCAGTACCAGTGTGCCTGGCAGCTCACATGAGCACCAGGTTTCACAAGTGCCATATGCTGAAGTGGAGCACACGTTCCACGTGTGTAATTAAAATGAATCACTCACCATCTGAGGGATGCTGACCACACACTGGTGAATACGGCAGCAGAAGATGACTTACTGCTGCCTGACTCCACAGGGTATCCCGTTTGCTCTCCACTTCAGACATATCAGTATTAGGTAAATGTGAGTGGGTGCAGTAACTCTGCTCTCACTCATGCAACCTACTGCAAGCAGAACTGCCCATTCAGCTGCTGCCAACACTGGCCTGCCAGCACCAGGGTCTGCACATGGGCTTATGAGGGTGTTTGGAAACAAGGGCCCGCCATCCATGGCCACTTTCCATTTCAAGGTAGGACAAACAGGCATTTCATTGCTCCCATGGAGCTGCTCCAAGAAGAGCCAGGTCTCTCCAAGAACATTTAGCTGCAAGACCACAAGACGGAGGGCAGTGACTGCTGGAAGGAGATCAGCTCTCCCCTTCCCTTTTTAAAAAGCATGACATTGTAAAGAAAAACCAGGAAACAAAGTCTAATTTATTTTAAATTAATGCAAACTTTGGCCAGGATCGATATAACTTAAACCTACTAAGTTGATTGCATAATGCATTTTCCTTATGTGTTGTAAAAGCCAAATCATTTTGCATTGTAGAAGACAAAAAACCAGAGAGGCTGCCATTGAAAAGCAAGAAAATCCCAATTACAAAGTCCCCAAGTTCCTAAACACATATCGTGAAAGTATGTGCAGCTCTGCGGCATATGGCAAATCAATTACTAGTTTAAAATTTAAAACAAAAACATGGTAAATGTGTTGCACAAATAATCAAGAACAACGGTTTGGTTTAGATTACAGCGGCCACTAGAGTTTTGAATACAATTAATCATCATTCCAGGCAATGGGAAGCCATATTGACACTTATTCCTAATTTGAATATTTAATTAGGGTGAAGTTCTTCATCAAATTATCACAGAACTGGGAGGAAAGCCTAAAAGATTTAAACAATTACTACTTTAACCCTTCACCAACTACTCACCTGTGAGCACAAGAATCTCTTCCCTGCTCTGCAAAGCAAAGATATGCTCAGGCAATACCCAAAGATGGTATTTAAGACACTACAAATACCCTGGGAAAGGCATATGGACATTTGGCATCCTGCAGGGCTCATTCTGAGATTCCAGATTCTGACTGCCTTTGCTCCTCGATCTTTATCAGAGCAAAGCTTTCAGGCCAGATCTCCAGTGTAGCATCAAGTGTGGTTCCTACCAGGGCTCCTATGGTTTGTTTTCTGGTTGAGTTGCTTTGTTTTTAACTGAAGAGCGCACCCAGAATCATCTACCAGGTTCATGGGCCAAGGATACTGCAACACAGCCGCCTGGTCCTGCGCGGGAGGCTTCCCATCCCTGCTCTACACCAAGAGCTCATGGGATGGGGTCAGACCCCCTGCACCTCCCACCACACCATGGGCACCCTCCCTCTGCACAGCTCTGCTTCAGATCGCTCAAACATCCCTTTATGTGCTGTATTAATCCATATAAGAAAATCTCTTTTAATGAGGAGTGATACAGTTATGAACTCTCTAGAGCCATAATTAGAGCAAACTAATTGAAGTTGTGTTTTGACACACTTTCCAAATTCACGGGTACTGCATGACATATTCACAACACTACCGCTGCACAGCCATAGTGACAGCAAAATCATTAGGCTAATAACGCTTATTTGCATTCTTATCATGCCAGCAGCATGCCGTTAAACACTGCTCCAACCAGTGCTCGTTTACTCTGAAAGTTTCCACTGAAAGATATTAACAGTAATTATTAGTACTTTAGTGGAATCTCTGATGTTAAGGAATGGCAACTCACATTAACTATCCCCATGCCAATTATTTTCCTTTTGAACTGTCACAAAACATACTTTTCTTCCTCTTCACCGAATGAAAGCAGTGAAGTGGATTTGCTGCTGCAGGAAAGATGGATGGTCCAGCCCTAATGAGGCCATCATCAGGGCTTCAGCCCATGCTTTCCAATGCTGAAGTCCAACCCACACTGTTCCAGCACGGGTTAAACACAAGGAATAGCTCTCCCCAGCATACTATAATTTGCAGGCAATTTAGGATGAAACAACTGTAACAGCACAGTTCAGGACTGGGCAGATTTAATTACTCTCTTAGCTTCAGTTTTTCTTTTAGTCATTAAATCTATGAAACAAGTCTACATAGGACAGAAACTGAAGAGGCACGTGATGAGAGAGACCCTTCACATGCTAGCAAAGGCAGTTTGAGGTCTGTGCACATTATGGCCGCTTTCTGACTGGTTTTGGAGAGAAACTCGTATAAAACAGGCCCAGGAATGCCCAACAGTTCCAAACCAGTTATTAATAACTGTCTGCAGGAAGGTGATGAACTGCTTTTGAAGTTAGAGGGCAAGTACTCATAAAAAGTAACAGAGGATCGTAAGGGGAAATGCCAGATATCAAAGGATGCTTCATAATTCATATAAAAACATCAACCAAGCACAGCAAAAGAACAACGCTAAGATTTTGCTTTCCAACGGGACTGGATGAGCGTGGTAGAGAAATAAGGCAAAAACTTTAAACTGCCCCACGTTACCAAATGTATTAGAAACCATACTGCATGCTGTAGACTGGCGTTGTCCTGTTCTTTGATTACCACTGCCATGATTGCAATTTAAATGAACTCAAGAATAGTGCTGCCAAAACTGCAGTCTCATAGGCATTACCTTCAAATAAAAACAATTGTGTCTTCCATGATTATGCGAAGACCATGCCTTGTGAAACACTGAGGACAGAACAATTAAATTCCAAGCTGTGGAAAGCTGAAAATACACCTACAAGAAGTTAGTATCAGGCTGTAGCTCCAAGGAATGTCATCCAACTTGAAAGCTTTGCCTACAGAGGGAGGAAAAAGCCCATTTCTAAGAAACACACTGCTGGAGTTCCACTGACAGACATCAGAGGACCTCTCAGCAACTGCTCCCTTTACCAGAATGCATTTTTCAAACTGCAGCTTGCAGACAATGCCAGAGCAGGTATCTATAGCTCCAGCAGTGTCCAGAATCTCACCTACTGTATTTATTCAGTCCTTAACTTTTCCTGTGCTCAGGCACAGCGATGCCAGAACACCTACCTCATACCCCAAAGAACTGCAATGAAAAACAAAACTGTGAGGCAAGAATCACCTCGGGTAATGGACTTCATTCCAGACAATCTATTCTAATCGTGTAAACCAAATATTTAAATACTTTCTAAAACCTTCCTGACCCTTTCCCTAAAACAAGCAACATATGGGCTTTGCAAGCATTTCATCTCATTCCAAGCTACTAAAATATCCTGTTTCCTAAAAATCAATGAGAGCTGGTGCTGCCAGATTCTGATTTTTATAAAACAGAATGAAAAAGGGAGCGAGTGATTCTTTCCACTTTTAGATTTACCCGTTTCATTTTCCCAGCTGCAGAAAGGGAAGAGGCCTGCCCACAGCAGCCTCTGTGCATCCCCTCCTGGCACAACCATGCCTTGGAGACAGGGGAAACCGCTGCTGTGCTGTTCTGTCAAAACTAAAGCCATCACCAGCTGAACAGAACAAGCCCCAGCGATGCTAACAAGGGAGCATGATCTACTGCAGGCCAGCAACCCGAACTGTAAGGCTTAATGCAGAATGAAGCTCCTGCAGCTTCCTCTATACGGGGATTAATTTAGATCAGAGGACTTAAGTAACCAGGATAGAACAGCTGCCAAACAATAGAGAAAACCCAAGTAGTTTAATTTACACTGCTTGAAAGTCTGAGCTGCAGCCCATTAAATTGTTATAGGCAGAGGACTGCATCAAAGAACTAAGACCTCATACTGTAAGCATGAGGTGCTTATGAAGTGGTTGTCTTAGATGAGCAGCGCGGCGTCTCTGGAGGCTGCAGCGGGAAGAGCACAGCTTTCCACATCCTTCACTAGCTACTCTCCAGAGTCAGGAGTTTTCAGATAATGAAGCAGTAGGGAAAAATTGCCAAACAGCAGAAATACTCCAAAAAGATAAATTACACACGGTGCAAGCCTCCTCGGTTAGGATTTTAAATTCTGTCAAATTAATCAGCACACAAAGCCCAGGCTCACAGGTCCACCAGCAGCATCTCTCAAAGGCAAGCCCCTTGTCAGGGGGGGACCGCACCCCAGCAGACCCACAGCACCAGGGAGCAGCAGCACCACCCCTGCAGAACCTGTTAAACAAATATTCCACATAAAGACTCATTTGGGAAGAGCACGTTGTCAGCACTTTGCCAGTAATAAATAATGACAGTCCGAACACTTTACTAAAAGCAATAAACTCAAGAAGTGTTTTGGAAAATGGTGAAAGTGATTGATTTAAAGAAGGAAATATCTGAACACAACCACATGCACTTCAGGGTGAAAGCACAGATTACAAATCAACAGTGGCAGAGATCATATTAAATAGCAGACAACACAGAAGTTTTAGGGGAAAAACGCTCAATTCCCCCGCAGGGCTTATTTAACAACTCAGTGTATAGCTTCTTTGAATGAATACCTTCAGCTTCTACTTAATGACCCTACTCTATACCCTAAAGAAAACATGCCTCCAGGAGTATTACTATACCAGGAATAGGGCTCTATAAAGAAAAATGACTCCTAGGAGATTGAAGCCTCTTCACTCAGAGCACTCCCCAAATTTTTCAACGCATCCTCAAAATCAGCTAAATCCATCAGACTTCTTCTAACTACAGTTGATGTCTCTCTCGGCTGCTGCAAAGGATTCTTGTGCCTGGAAACCACTCGTATTGTTTAAACATTTTTTCCTAATCATCATTTTCTACCACTAAAACATACTGGAATGTGACCAATTTTTGCACGTCTTCATCCAGCTGAGTTGGACGCAAGCCATACGGTCAGTGCAGTTTCATAACAAATTCCTTATGGGAAACAGACTCTGGATAAATGTATGCCAGCACCTTTACCCGCTCAAACCAACCCTCATGCTCAGATTTGCACAGCGTATATGCATCACTGACATTTCACCCTTACATTTTGCTTCTTACCATACCTGCTGGAAAAAGTCTCTGGAAACACTTCCTCCTAAATTCAGGTTATTGTTTCATTCTCATTGGGTTTTTTATCCATAGCTACTGGGACATGAGCCCAGCCCTTGTGCCACCCTTAGCCTCTTGTAGGGTTCGTAATTTTAAGATAGGCATACTGTGCTGTATTTCAGGATAGAAGTGATTTGAGCACCCAAGCCAGAGAACAGGTTTTATTAGTTGTAAATCAGAAGGTAGTTTTACTTTAGAGCTCTTTTAATGAAACAGATTAGAAAATACAACTCCATCAAGAAGGAAGCATTCTGTAGAAAGGACCAGACACAGCAGAGATTCCACTGGCAATATTTTTCAGAGCACTTTCCAGTCAAGCCTGAAACATCCATCCCAAAATACTCACTATCCGATAGCATTTGGTTCTGACGAGGGACTTTAAGGCAGATCCCCATCACTCTGTTACAGCCTCCTGGCCATCAGGCTACCAGTGGTGTCTGCCTCCGGTCCGTGGCAGCTCCCTGAGTCTTGGCTTTGTTCCACACCAGAGCAGAAAACCATTCAAACCCTGGAGCCTTTTCCTCTACAGACTCTCCTTAAAAAGTTATTTTAAATGTCTTAAAGAAAAAAAATAAAGATTATTATTTTTAAATAGTATTGTTGCTACTTAAAATAACAGGGAAGGTAAAAGGCTTCCTACTTCCCTTCAATTAACCCACTGCACAGAATGAAGCTGGCTCACTGTCAGGCCAACTTCAGGTCTCCACCGCACAGGCTTGGTGCTGCTTTATTAGCTGCCACCTATTGCACATCATCAGCCTCCAGGAGAAAGCCACACACTGATCACTTTCCAGGCTTACATGACTAAGTTCAAACACCATTAATAAATCAATTTGAAAAATCAGACTTCCCTGCCTAGAAAGGAAATTCTTACATTCTTTAACATTAAGCTCCACTGGGAACAGAAAACAGGAGCAAAGCATTTCCCCTTTCTAAGGAGGAGCAGCTTAACTATTTAAAAGGTAATTGAGAGCATGAGAAGAAAATTTACACATCCTGCTCTTATTTCAGGGGTTTAAGTAGGACAATTGTTATCCGGTTATCAAAACCAGAGCAGCACTTCCCTGGTGCAACGCTCCTGCCAGATCAGGATTTCAAGGCCTGAGCACTTGGTGGCACAGACTGATTGCACGGAAAGGGATGCTGCCAGCCCTGCTCAGACCCACATATGCAAGAGGTTTGAGCTGCAGCACTTTCTGTAGCTTATTAGCCACGTGGATCAGGGAGGAACTACAAGCACAAGAAGATGTATGCTGGGTCCTCTGGTGCCTCTTCTTCTTCATGGGCACTTCTGCCAGTGCCTATGATGGCTTGTGCCTAGCTGTGCCAGGAGCACCTAGTGTGAGAAACCCAACGGAGCCACTCAGGGTCCCCAACCAGGGAACAGCATCTCCAACACTGCTGGCCTCTCCTGGCCAGGCCAGCCATTCCACCAGCTCTGCCACTTCTCCTGGTCACCAGGCTTGCTTAGAGATGCAGCATTCAGGGTCAACACTGTTTTGCTCACCCATGCACCTTTATGGTCAGTCCCGAGCATGAGTGACCCTCCTGGATGGCAGGAGGCACTGTAAGCCCCACTGAGACCTGCAGCTTGGGCTTACCCCTGCCCCAGGAGGGTCCTGCCCTCTCCCTTGTGGTTCTCAACTAGAACAGTCACAGAGACATGCCACAGGCATCCCAAGAAGGCACCTGGAGGAGTTCTGCCCTTTTGAACCTGAATACCGAGCGCCCAGCCACGCTAGCACATGATACGAATGCAAGCGGATTGCAGCAAGATCTTCCCTCTCCCTGCTAAGCCATTAACCTTTCAGATGACAGCCCTGCAAAGTAAATGACTGAACAATTCCCAGGGTCAGCACGAATCTACATTTTCAAAACCTGACATCAACAAGTAAAAGTTGTGACTGAATCCCAGTCTCCCTGCGAGGAAGATTAAACGCCTGTGACACATTATCTGCAATCAGAGTGCTCCATTTCCCAAAGTATCCGTCACAGATTGATAACATCCACGCAAAAAGTTAAGTGCAATTATGTCTGTCACTGTAAAACACACTTCAGCAGCACTGACTGACATCTTGCTTGCAGCTGACAAATTGTGAGAGGGCTGTTTGAGCAACGGTGGTGGAGACTCCTGCAGCACCTTGGGAGGGGATGTAAAACCGCACAAGCTGCGTGGGCTCATAGAGCACCATGGCTGTGATGGAGCCATCCCACAGGCAGCCACAAGGCAAAGTGGTTCAAGGTTGGCTCTGTGTGTATTCATAGAAGTGGGGGACTTGCTCCCAAAAGGCTGGAACTGGACTCAGGAAGAGAACATCACACACAAATCCTACTCTAAGAGAGCTTGAGGCATGGAGGGCTGAGCCCCAAGATGTTGCTCATATGCTTGTAACATGCATTTTTCTCCAAGTCCCCAGCCCATGCACTGGTGACAGCCAATCCACAGGCTGGTGAGTTACCCATTAATAGCACCTCTTTTGTGGGGGGGATTACCTTCCTGCTCCCCAAAGGGATGTCACCGTGCAGCACCGGTGAGTGCAAGCCTTGACCACAGAGCAGAGATTCTGAGGAAGGTTAGAGTAAACTCCCACTGATGATTCAAGTCAACAAAAGCAGTTCTTTAGCAGCAGCCTTCTAGGATGGGAAACTGCAAGTGCATTTCTCCAGGCTGCCATTACTGCCAAGAAGCTGTCGCAGAATTTGGAGAGAAAAGACAGTAAAGCAGCTTGATGCCTTGCACAATGGCATGGTTGTACTCCACAGCACAGCATGCCATCCTCACTGGAATGTGCAAGGGCTGCCGTTAGAGACCATTAAGCCAGATGCCTGCAGTAGGAAACACCAAGGAGAAGAAATGGCTGAAAAATAACATATGCAGTCCAGCATGGATATCAGACAAAGCCTCCCCTTGTGCAGTTCTGACTGTGAGCCATAACCCTGCGGCACAAGCGGTGGAAGCAGCATTGCCGATGTGCAGCAAGCTGTGGAGGTCAAACCTCTGACACATGACAAAACTCTGATGTGCTGCCATCCACCGCCATCAGTAACTTACATCATGGATCAGAGGAGGAAACACGGCTGGAGCAGAAATAAACATCTCCCACAGTAAAAAGTCCTTCCATTTAGGAAGGTTTTGCTGTGCAGAAGCTCACTGGTGTGTTTTACTGGTTTAGTTTATATCCCATGCTAGCAATTGTTCTGAAGCACCCAAGCATGCCCTCTTGATTTAAAATTATTTTATAATGCCAGACAGCAACTGAATAGCTTAAATATTTGACCAGCCTATTCAGCACTGCTCATGGATTTCCTCTTAACACTCACAGCAGCATCAGAATATCTCCCTGCTGCTCCTGTCAGGATAAATCCACATGGAATAAAACAACGAACTGTCTACTAGTATAATCTCATCTCTCTATGGTGATGTAAAAATAAGAGGTTACTTGTGACTACAATCTTCCACCAACATTAAGTGTTGAGTAACTTACCACATTGCTGATAAAGTATTAGGAAAGGCTTCCAAGTTGTATGTGTTCCCCATAATAATGAAATATTTGCAGGATACACTTTTATATACATTTCTATTTCTTAAAAAATATATTGGATAATAAATAATCAGAGTGAAAAAAAACAGACATGAAAGATGCTTTGAATGATCAGGCTGGTGGTGTAAAAGTTACCTGTAAATCACACATGGGGCATGAGAGTGGAGCTGGCTACAGACAGGTGGTTTTTACTAGGAGGCATTAATGTAACATTCAATTATTCCACTGCATACTGGCTGGTTTAACTCAGCCAAATTAGAATACATTTTATATTGACTATTTTGACATTTGCTTTATTTGGCAAGTAAAACAAAACTGATCCAATTTCCTTGCAGCCATTGTAAACCATAAACTGTACAACAAGAGGTTATAAAATATATAAGCCTTGTAAACACTTCTTTTCAGGCTGTCGCTGATGCTCTGAGCTCTAATTTTGGCCCTGTTCCCAATAGCTCTGACACTGCTCAACAGCCTTCCCTGCTCAGCCATAAAGTGACCCTTCCACACTTAGTGATTAAGGACTGCCATTGACATTCTCTTGCTATGATAATTTTTTCTCTTTATTGTGGAAATCTGCCCAGGCACGAATTTCTTGCAGACAGAAAATGAAGATCTGTGCTCTAAAAAAATCAAGACATCTTTTTCTCTGATCTCGCATGGCCTGTGCCAGCATGTAGCTTTATGTCCAGTGGAGCTTCAAAACAACATTATCAGCTCCCAGTGGGACAGCCTGAAATCTCCAAAAGACTGCTGGCTTTTCATCTCTCGGAGGCAAGACAGCATCCCTGCCTGCAGCACACCTGACAGTACAGGACAGCTAGCAGCGTGCCACAGCATGGCAGCGACTGAGTAAAACTCTCAGTGAAAGAAATGCCCAAATGCTTTGGAGAGCTTGAAGAGCCACCACAAGACAGCAGATTTAAGTCTGGGTCATGGGTGAAGGCTCAAATGTACACACCTGCCTTCAAAGATACCCAACAGCTTTTCTGAGAACAGTTCAGAGCAGTTTGAGCATCACTCTCCAAAATGACCTGTAAATCAAGACTCTGAAGGACATAGATATCACCTATATAGTACAGTGACTTTTACATAGAAACCTATCCCCTGGGAATTCCCCTCTGCAGTCTCCTTTGTAATTCTAGCTCTTAACAGTTATTGTAATACTGTAAATGTATCTGCAGTACACCAAATGCTTAGTGCAAAAATACGTGTTCACTTAATTAAGGAAAAGCCCACAGGGACCATACAGAATGTGCTATCCCCTGGCAATAACCCAGCCCCAGAGTTCAGGGAGTGAGCCTCATCAGGAAGAGCCCATCTCACTCTAGATGCTGTGCTTTCATAGCAAATGCCAGGAGCATAAACCACTCAGTTTAACCTCTGTCTGGGTTGGTTTGTTGCTTAACAACACTCTATTTTGTCCTGAGAAATTCAGCAAGCTGTCAATACAGGACTGCTGTTATATGCAAGTATACACACAAGTGCATACATTTATAGACACACACACACACACATTATCTGTAACACAGGGAAAACAACTTGGACAGACACTATGCCAGCATCTGGCCAGAAGCTTACTCCTGTCAGATAAGCAGCCTGCTCTGCATGCTCAGTGGCAGCTGCAAGTCTGCAGCACTGTAGCCGGGTCCAAGACAAGACAAAACAGGGCCTGTACTTCAAACTGTGAGCACACTGATTCTGGAGAATGAGCAGAATTGCCTCGCTATAGGTTAAAATCTGTATGAACGCTTCTCCCTCCCTTCAGTCAAGGAGAGAAATCAGCTTGGCTACTCTCTGGGCTACCCTCTATGGATGACCCACACATACTTGTTGGAAACTGTAACATTCCACACAGTTTAAAGCAAAGAAAAGGTGTAGCTGGCCATTTCCCTTCCTCTGCAGGCTTTTTCTTTCTTCTGACTTCTTTACTTGTATGCCTTTGTACAATGACAGCCAAAGGAACTTCCATCGGGCAAATACTTGAAACAATGACACATTCCCTCATTATCAGATCACACCACATAACCATTCATATTGATGTGGAACCCTGTTCTTGATTCCATCAGGCAAGGTTAGTAACAATACACCATGCAGCATCAAGCAGAAGGGGCTGGAAAGCAGGAAACTTACCTTGGCAGGTTAGGAGCGGGTGTTGAAGATGGTGCTTGAGAAGGAGGAGTTTCAGGCTGCGCAGGCTCATGGTTGCGTGGAACTCTGCCCATCCGGTACCAGATGCCCATGTTGTTCAACTCCCTGTGCAATCAACACAGAAGACATTAATGCCACAAGCAAATGATGCACATAAGTACGCATAAGTATGAAGCACTGACATGCTCCATGAGCACCTTGTTTAGTCAGAACCAGCCTAATCAGGGGAAAAAGCCAGGGTGGGGAGAGAAGGTCTTAGTTAATGCCTACATCAAATCCAGTAACGCTTGTGCTTATGTAAACTCTTCTAATAACAAGCTTCAGCTCTTACAGACTACTACTTAGTAATTACAGGAAAACACAGTGCTTAGCCTTGGTACAATTGAATTTAGGACAACAGCTCCTGGAGTGAGGGATACTTACCCTATGAAGGTGTACTGAGGAGGGGCCTGTTTAGATCTACCCAGGATTCGGATATCACAGATCGCTGCCTCTGTAGAATCTCGAGGGATGAATTTAATGCATAGCCTCTTCTTCCTGAAAGCTATTTCTTCTGCAAAAACAACCCAGGACATGGGGTGGTTTTTTTATGCAAGATTAGAGTATAAATGTTATTTATTGTTTCTCCAGATATTAGGGAGATAATTATGGCAGGAACTGGAGCCAAAGAACAGACATATGTCAGCAAACCAGACAGTGCAGTGCCATTCAGTGGCTGGAGAAATCTTCTATCAGGAGCAGTCTGTACACTGTGTGAGATATGTTATTAGGCACTGTGATAAACCAATACTCCCTACTACCCTCTGCAGAGAAGATAAGACATCACGTATGCCACGGCACCACAGAACAGAAATGGCAGGTGATTTTTCCACTTCCACATACTTCTCACATTCACTTTCTCTTTCCATAGTAATGTTTGCCTTACTGGCCTGCGTATTTGTGTCTAAATATTCCTCCCACAAGCATTGCCTCTAGGAACATACCTGGAAGCTGCTGACACAACCAGTCAGTTTATTCTGCCAAGTGCTTCCAAACAGCCAACCAAAGAGGAGCAGCAGGAGCAGCAGGCAGGAAAACAGAGCGCCACACGGAGTGGCCAGCAGTAAAAGCTGTCTGCTCGAGTCTCACACATCCGACGTGTCAGTGACCTCTCCTGACTCAATCAGCAAGCACTGAAATGATACTCTGCCCTGGAATCTTCATAGGGATAAACCAGATTTACAAAGCAGTAATTGCTAGGACCTCCTACGGAGCAACTGTGCTGCACTGACCTGTGTTCAGAGGGTGGATGAATCTGCTGCATGGCCCTTTCCTGCCAAGCATCACAGAACAATTTCACTTGTTTCCATGTTATCCATCAAGAAAAACTCAAGCCATCAGAGTTAAGGCTTATCTGTATAATGAATTCATGTATATGCATGCTGTCTGCACACAGATACAATCCGCATCCAGCTACAGGTCAGTCGCATGACAATGGGTGGCACTGCACACAGACAGATCTGTGGTGCTTGGAAACCACTGCTTTATCTCACCCTCGAGAGTCTCAACGTGAGCAAGGTAAGGTTTCTGTTTGTGAATGCAGGCACTTAAAAGACACAACAGAAGTCTATGGATAAGCTGAAAATCTAAAGTGCACACACTGAATGAAAATCTGGAACCAACCAACAACTACAAACAAGTGCCTGCAAAATAAAAACCCTTTGGGTTAACATGAATAAATATCCTCCAGCTTAAAAATGTGCTCTCACTTCGACAGATGGCAAGCAGCCCTGTCTCTGTAGGCTCCTCCTGTCTTGTAATCCACACCTTGGAGAAAGCAATCCATCCCAGCCTCTGAAATCTGCTGTCACACCAGCACCGACAAATGTACAGCCAGTGAGAGGTGTGTCACCATACAGCATCTGTGCATGCAGCTTTTCACTTCCCATGCTGCTTTTTAGAGATGCTAAATACCTGGATCCCTAAAGTCTAGTCTCTCCTGCTCTAAAAAACTGGGGCTTTAATTTGGAGTGCCTAAAACTGATTTTAGGAGCCCAGGGATTAAGACTTCCACACCTGGAAATTTCCTCAGAACCTAGTAAGAAGTAATGTATTTAATATATTTACTACAAGTCAACTGTGAGTTAGAGTAAGAGCACAGAAACATGTAACTCTGAACAGAACCAGTGTCTCTCATTTGACTTTCACAGAAGTACAAAGCTGACTGTTTGCTTTTTCCTTTGGTCTCTTTCACACTTGGCTAGAGTCTGCAGTCTGTAGCAAACTTGGTTTAGGAGCTGGATTCATTAATTACACATGCTTAACTAGAGTTAATTTTAAGTAAACATATTACGAACAGTCAATCGAAATGTGTTCATTCATGCTAATGGAGGCAGGGATATGCACTGCTTCATTAATACAGACAGGGCCTCTGCTTTGAAGATGGCCTGGGTTGCAATCTAATGAATTTAAATTAATTATAAAGTCCCCTTCCACCTTTTCCCCAGGACTTTCACAAAAGTTACAGCAGCTCATGGTAAGTGTCCAGCACTCCCAAGAGTGAGCAGGATAAACCCGTGACTCTTCCCCAACCTGCGTGCCCAGGAATTCTCCAGGGAAAGGAGATGAGCCAGGAGAATGGGAAATGGGCTGTAGAGCCTTTCACTTCTAGGTCACGGGTTCAAATCAGAACCAGGTCGACAGTGACTGAAAAACCACCCTCATCTGCTACAGACCCAGATGAACGAATCCCTGCAAAGCAAGAACTCCTTTCTACTCATAACTAGGCTGGATTTCATTACTGACGAGTCTGGTACCAGCACAGCACCTGAGCAGTAGCTGTATCAGCACATGGTGTCCTGCAGCCCTTCCACACTCAGCTCCAGTGGGGCTCATCCCCATCCTCCACATTGGAGGCCCAAAACACCCGATGCTGCTGCAGAGCAGAATGCTACGACCAGACGTGGTTCCAGCTGCCACTGCCACGAGGATCAGAATACACTGTTTGGGAGCTGCTGGCTTAAATGTCGCAGCAAAGTGACTTCTGCCTTGTAGAAATGAGGATGGTATTTTCCCTGGACGTTCCATTTGTGCCTTCTCTCAGCAAGGGCAAACATACCCCACCATCCTCAGCACTACCTGACAGGACATTTGCCTTCAGTTACATAAAGCTGTCATGCATGAATCCTGAACCACAAGCACATGCCCTTTCTTTCGGTATGCATTTGTGGACATCCCTCAGGACAGCAGCTCTGCTCCCACTTGGCCTAGCCCACCCTCACAAAATGAGAACATGAACTACTCCTTCCCACTCTAGCAGGCTCAGTGACAGCCAGGAAGCAGTGTTAAGAAACCCGGAAGAGTACAGGAAAAATGAATGATAAACACTGTTCCACTGCAGTCCAGGGCTGCTCCAAACATGCACATGTAACTCCAGAGCACAGCAATGCCGAGAGCATCCCTCTGCCTGGGACACTGCTGCCCACACAGGCACTGGTGGAGAGCCTGCTCCCAAAGTATGGGACTGAAAAACAGATGCAAACTTACGTGTATCAGAGGTCTCCTGGATGGGAATGAAGCCCACCGGTAAAGTGTCCTTGATATCAATGAGCTTCATATCAACCAAGACATTGCCTAAATGACTCTTTGGAGAGAGAAAAAACAACAGTTAACTATGACAATGTCACCAAATTCAAACCCAGCTTTTCTCACCTGCTGAACACTAAGACACTGTCACTGCACCTGACCACCAACTTTAAAAATGGTAAGTTGCAAGCCAACACTTGCAACTGTCTCCTCTGCAGGAACTGTGTGACAATTGACTAGGAGATACTGGACAACTGTCAGCATTTATAGATTCTTACACCTCATCCACTGCCATACTCCTGGATCCTCAGAAGCACAACCAAATTCTTCCCTTTGGAAACACAGCAGTTCAAAGTATTACCTCTGCTACCTCATCCACTCAGCAGGTCACCTTAGTTCTCACACACTCTACACCTACAATAGCAACATGACATTTCTGTGACAGTAACAGCAGAAAGCATTATGGGAAGATGGTTCAAGCAGACACAGCCAAAGTTATTACATGCATTAGCTAATTAGTACCGAACAGACATGGTTCTAGCTCCAAACACAGGCACACTCCAGAAGAGCAGGCCATTTGGAACAGAGAACTTCATTTGGAGTCCATATGAATTCTGAACTGATGCCTCGCCCTATTAATCAAGGCTTGAAGAGCTCAAAACACAATTCAGAATGACAGCCTCCACAATTGTTTAGAGACCAGATTTTCTTTGCAGTTCTCATTAAAGCCAGCACTGCTGCCAATAATCTGGATTCACGTATGGAAGAAAAACACACTTTAGTTACTGCACAGCCTTTATAAACAGAAATGCAATACAGAACAATTAAAATTTCATCCTAAGCCATCAAACCATGTCAGTGTTTTTTACTGTTACTGGTCAATAAGCGTCTTCTTTAGTTTTTATCTGGCAGAGTATTTCAGGCAAACCTCTCCTGTGATTATTACACTGAGCTATTTTATAACATATTTAAATTTGCAGCCTCTGAAATAAGGGGAGATCAGGTCTGAGTTTATTTTTTGGAGGTTCTGTGTTTCACGGTCAACTCCTCATGAGGAAGGCCACCCGCATGCATCCATCCCACTTTGGCCAGGGCATCTCAGAGCCAGCAATGCTGGATGCTGTGAAGCCTGAGTATATCAGTTACCACGGTCCTGGCACAGCAAATGGTAGATGAAGTGGTCGCTGCTGATTCATCTTTCATGTTTTATTTATCCAAACTGTCTGGCTGTGTTACATCAATGTGCAACTTTCAGCTGATCATTCCTCCATCAACAGCAGACAGGTAGGAGAGATGACCTCTGTTAAGTTTGTTAGTTGCTGAAACACTGGGAGTCAGCATCAATGCTCTGCCACAAACACAGGAGGAAAGGGCAGAAAGCCTCCCTGTTTGCAAGATGCACCATTCAGGGCCTCCTCACCATGACACTCGAATACCAGCAATGTCCTTATCTGTCAAATACTGTAAGCTGTTAAGAATGATGGTTCTGATAAAAAGACACTACAGACTGTCTCTGTTATAAACCAGGTATCTGAGGGGCAGCTGGGACCGGCAGTCTTCCCCACACACTCACTTTAATTCACTCCTCATCAATATGAGGAATGTATTCCCAAACCGTGCCGAGCAGAGGATTCATGCCAAAAGCCCAACAGGCACCGACTGAGGGTATTTACACTCTCTGGTAGCCAGCAGTTGCTACTATCCTGTAATGATTTCTGACAACCTCACATTTAAGGTAACCACAGATAAACTGAATACTCAAATCACCACAAACCTTTTTGTTTAATGCCCTCCCTGCCTATTCTGGGGCTATTACTCCTGCTAGTGCAGGTACTCCAGGATGAAAAGCACAATTATTGTCCATCTACCCCAGGAAGCAATATTTCCCATAGCTCTGGAGCTTTATTTTAATGTAGAGGCAGGCAGGGAAGCAGATGGAAAAAAGGTCAAATGCTGGAAATTGGCAGCCCCCAGCCTTCCTGTCAGAAACCATGATCAACCTCTGAGGTCGCAGTCCCTTTTCTGTTCCTGTTGTCACTGAAAGCACAGGTACAAAATGGTATCTCCATAGCCTGACAACTGAGTCACTGTGAATATCCAAAACACGACAAAAAGCAGGATTACCCACTAGATGGAGTGCATTCATTGTGGAATTAAATAGTTCCTCCACAAAAGGGGAAGTTTTCACACTGGTCTCAACCAAAAACACTGTAGAAGGCATCAGGATCTCATTACACATGGTCACCTCTCCTCCACAGAAGATGTGGGCAGACGACCACCACTAATCAGAAATTAACCAATGCTTAATAGCCACACTAGAAGATCACAAGAACACGGTGTGTACAACATGGGCAAACTTGCAAGAATCAGCACCAAAAACAACAAAGAAAGGGAAGCTAATCCGGCAAGAAAGTATCTATGATGCCCAGGATTCAGAAACTAGTATTTCCTTCATCAACACTCCCTGCAGCATTTGCTTCTCTAGGTAGTTAGAAATTCATCAGCATCATGAGCACACAGCACCCAGTGCTAAAGCAGGAAACACTAAAGTGAGGGCGTTGCTGAAATGCAAGTGTTCCCTTTTCTGCAGCTTTTATTGCGGATTTTGCCAGCAATTTCTTTCCAAGAAGAACAGATAAAATGCAAATATCCTGCCGCTGCAGTTTGCCTCCTGACTCACCCAAACTCAGTGAAGTGCCTGCCTGAATTATAATTGGCTCCATAAAATGAATTATCTTATGGGTAAGAGCATGCCAGGCACAGATGCAAATCATACAGACACTCAGCAAACGGACTTACATTTTCTTTTGAAAACGATCTCGTGAAGCACAGGTATCGTGTGACCTTGGATTTAAATAAGCCATCCTTCCAGAGGTCAGCATCCAAGCCATCTGCTGTTTGTGCAACCTGGAAAGAAGAGACAGAGGGGGAGAGGAGACATGTGAGCCAAGATAAAGTTAATATATGTGCAGTACTTCTTCCTCAGACCTCTTCTAATTAACGGTAGCCCGAACTCTCACAGCATCTCATTAGTTTCTTCACAAGGTGCAGTGCAAAGAACTTCCAAGAGAAGGTATAAAAAGAAGTTCTAAAAATGCTGTCTCTTGGGAGCCCATTGATTAAAGATGCTCTGACAAAGGCTATTCTAATGAGGAAAGAGCAACTTTGGTTACAGTTTCCAAACAATAGTTTGGGAAAGTCAGCATATCGAGGCTCTCATTACCACCCTACAGGCAAGGGCACACTGGGGCAAGCTGGGAGGAGGGTCCATATAGACAAAGCACAGAAACTGCCCAATCTCAGTATTATATTCGCAGAAGAGGCAGAGGAATTCTGGTTCTAGGCAAAAAGGCTGCTTCCAGCAGCTGGGGAAAGCCCTGGTCACTTGTGGACTTCAACAGCAGTGCTGTGTGTGACGATGCACCCTGAAAACACCCCTTTCCAATGCAACTCTATGCCCAGTTGAATCAGTGGCACACACACAGAGGGCCAAGGAAACAGACTGTGGGTCTGTCTGTCCGTCTGTCTGACCCTCAAATCACATGGTGTCCTGAAACCATGACACATGGGCACGTGCAAGACAAGAAGAGAAAGGCAGAAGATTTCACCTTTGAGCTGATCCAATGAGTGAGCACAAGGCAGCATCATGCCCAGGGAAAGGACTCTGCTCTATTAGCAGCTGGGCACTCACCCTGCACCACAAGCTGGTAAGAGCCCCTGCCACTGAAGGTTTGCTGTCAAACGAGAGAAGGCAAAGCAGCACACATAAGGGTAGCAGAAATAAGATCACCCCACCAGACTAATGCCTGACTGATAGCTCCCAACAGAAGACTCCAGAAGCACAGCTGAACTTCTGCCTAATGCTTCTCAGATGGGGGCAAACTGCTCCACTGCAGCTCTTCCAAGCCTAATCTTATTGAGTAAGACCTTGGCCCCAGAGCAGCCAGATAACAAAGAGCTGACATTTGTTGTCACTGTTTGCACCCATGTTTTGCTGAGGAGAGGCTCTGTGCAGGGCACAGGAAGCAAGAGATGCGTGCTGACAAGACCCTCCAATTATCCCAAGTACAGGAGAGAAAAGCCTGTTTACTGTCTGATCAAAGGGAGCAAAGTGCATTGGCTGCTCTTCGCATTTCAGCAACTGCTGTTTCACAAGCCCCTGCTCAGCTAAAGCCCTTGCGTGACACAGCTTTTGCAGTCAGGTTTCTGCAAAGAAACAGGAATCATTTTTAAATAGTAAAATCTGAAAACAGGATTTTGGTGGGATTTTTTTCTGCTTTATTATTCCCTGAATTCAACTGTTTCCTAAAGTGCTACTTTAGGAACATAACAAAATCCATGCACATCTCCTTCCCCTATGGTTAAGTCTGGCCTGGTGAACACATATTCAGACAACAGACTGCTTGGAAAAACTGTTGGCACGCAGGGACCCTTCACTTGGACTCCAGCCCTGTTTAGAAACTGTTTTTAGAGACCATTTCTGCTTCTGCTGAAATAGAAGTCACAGGTGACATTAACCCTGAGCGCCCTGCCTGCACATCATCCCGCTGAAGTCTTCTTCCAAGCCCAGGGAACATAAGCATGCATTAACTTGTCAGAAAACTCATGGGGAAAGAAAACAGTGCAATATAAACAGGAAACATCTTACATCATCTGCTGGGCTCCTGGAGGCAAGGAGGATCCCCACCACCTCCTAAAGCAGAACTCTGCATGGGCAGTATTGCTTTGCAATGGCAGAGTGCCCTCGGTGGGGCAACACAGGAGGGGAGCTGGCCTGGAAAGGCCAAGGCAGACCTGTCTATCCTGTGCAGCCTCAGCTCATCAAGTGCTCTGCTTGGCTAAGAGACAAGTAATGTGTGGGACGGAGGACATGGCACGCAGCACCAGGACCCAGTGCCCCAGGCACAAGGAATGGTCCTTCTTAGGAGCTGACAAAGACATTCCTCAAGCATGTGCTACAAACACCAATGGTACAGAACCATCCCTGCTCCAACAGGGCCCTGGGTGAACAGCATGCTCAGGCTCTCGCCCCAGAGCAAACCCCACATGGAGCTGACATTCAGCCTGCAGCAAGCAGTGTGGCTGCACGGGAACCACACCTCTCTCCTACCCCAGGCTCCCACCTCTCCTCCCTTTCCTCCCCACCCATATGCTCAGTCTTGCCAGTTTGGGCAGATTTTCAGGAATCTAACTTCAAACACACTGTACATTTTGGCAAAATCAAGTCTTTGGTGCTTCAGCTGTTAAAATACCTGGCTAGTCAAGACAAGTCGTTTTCTAAACAGACACAAAGGCAGTGGAGGTTTCTAATTGAATGACTGAGGGAAAAGATCTCTGACCCATTTGCCAAGCTCCTGCTGGGTCTGGTCCCCTGGGCTCTGCCACACTGCCATCTCCAGCTGGGCAGGATGCCTGGACCTGGGCTCCGTGTGAACCTGGCTCCATGTGAACCTGGGAAACAGACAGGGACATCCCCAGGGCATTTAACTTACACCTGGGCTGAAAGCACCCATGCCTTTGCTTGTTTGCTTTAAAGAGAAGCAAGGGCAAAAGGAAGGAAAAGAATATGCCAATGGCTGGTTGTTGGAGAAAGGACATGAACAAAGAGGAAGTTAGGCAAAGTCTATAAATAACATCACGGTCTCAGAGAGAACTGGATACTTCACGATCACAAAACTCGAATTATTAGTGAAACTACATGATCTCAAATTCATCACTAATTAGAGGAAATACTTTCACATGCAACTCTGAATCCAGTTGTGGAACTGAATGCTGCAGTATGCTGGAGCAAAAATGCAAAGCAATCAGATCCCTATGGGGACAACAACATCCCGAGAGAAACAGGGATTTCAGGAGTACACTTTCAGGATAGAGTTGCCACAGCTGCCTTCATCAAAGCTTTAGACCCTAAAGTAACAATCAGCTGTTGGTGTCTCATTAGGGAAACAGAAGAGGAAACACAGCCCAGAACCGCCCAAGTCCTCACGTTGCCCACGTCTCAGAACATGACTTTCTCTACTGCACTGAGAAGGGCACTTCTGCATACTCGGCTTCATGCCTTCAGGTACAGCAGACTTGAGTTCCACAGAGGTCACAGGGAAGTGACAACCCTGCATACCACACAGTGGTCCACAGCCCAGACTCATGCAGAGGAGCCTCCTTACCAGACTTCCAGGCAAGAAAAGTAGCCCTGCATGCCACTATCCTTTGGGTCTGGATACCAGGACACCCTGTTACATCAGGGTGGCACCCTGAGCGGCTACAGTGGAAAAGACACTGACCATGGCTGGAGCTGGACTGTTGATGTGCCATACACAGCTGAAGTGTGTGAAAGCTGTGCTTAGGGTAAGACAGCTGCAGAGAGCAGGCACTTCCCCACGGCCTGCAGCACAGACTGCTGGCCCCAAGGTCAGAGGAGAGCTCTTTGTAAACAGAGGAAGGCAGAAGAACCAGAAGAAAGGCAGCCTCCTCTCTGTACCCCCCAGGAGAGAGCGACCCACATTTGCAAGCATTATTACAACACCACTGTAATTGGATTAAGCCACAGGAAGACTCTTTTATCTTGCTTAGTTTAAACTGCGTTAGCGCTGGAGCTCCCTATTAAACCACAGACAGGCTATCTGGGGTGAGCGCGCTCTCTGCCCAGTCATTTAAACAGAATGCAATTCTGTTATCACAACTCTCACATTGTCCCATGCTCCTTTATCAGGGTAAGCAGCTAATTACACAGCCTGGCTCACACAGGTAATGAGCACTCAGAAAAATGCAGTAAATGCAAAAAACCTTCCAGGTCTTTAAGCAGCCTTTTCACAATTCCCTCCCTTGTGCCCCTACTTCAGCCTGATCCATTTTCTTCTTTCTCACACTGAACTGGGTATGCAACGATCCAGAGCTGAAAAGGTTGAGCAACGCCTCATGTTAACTGGATTCCACTCCCAACCACACAAGCCATGCAACTCTGGAAACCCAAGGTGGATGTAGCACAGTCAGGGCAGGATACACACAACAGTGAGCAGAATGACTGCAGGCCAAACATTTCCATATAGAGCTATGCAAGGTCAGTATTTTAAGGTATTTCACTGTTTGGGACACTAATCTATGCGAAGAAAAATCATGCTGTTTGTTACACAGCAACTAATCCATGGAACAACCAGCTGTTAAACAGTGACCTCCCTTTATGCATTCACATACTCATCTCTGCTGTATCCAGCTGCCTTTTCCTGCTGCCCAACATCCTGCCAAAACTTAGTTTAGAGGTTTGCATTCTGTCCATCAAAATTATCCCTGCAATTTCAGCTGGATGTGAAACTCTTTGCTTCCCATTCTGGAGCTTCTCATCATCATTGTGCAGTGCTGATATGTGGGATAAAACAGCTGATGTGGGATCCATTTACCCAGAGATACAATTTGTGCAATACTTAAGACTCCTTCAGGATGAATGTTACTAGGATTATTAAATTTGCATGCCACAGTGGCCAGCTGTTTCTGAAAACCCATCCTCCAGGTAATTATGCTCTTCTGGAGTGGCATAGATGAAATAGCACGATTGCACCCACAAACCTCCACTGAGGGAAAGCACTAAGTACTGTGGGCTGAGAGGTGGGCAGCTGGACCTCAAATTACTTCTTAAAGGACACATCTGAAGGCAAGCCCTCTCTGGAAGAGATGCTGTTCCCAGCCTCATTAGTGTAGAACCAAAGCATTAGCAATGGCAGCTGAAACAGCTCTACTTACAACATCATAATCTGTAGGTGCTCGGTTCCGGGATGCAACCACACCAACACCTGTGATGGGATCCATCGGCAAGTCAGGTAAGGCATCGGAGAGGTCTCGCACTTCAGGCATTATGGACTGATCCTGAAAGAAAGGAGCAGAATTAAAGGGCTGCTCATCAGAACACCCCAGCAGAAGACAGCACCAAGAGAGCCTGCATGCATGCCACAGTGCCTGTGCTGACACACCACAGACTGCCAAGTTAAACAAGGGATTAGGCCAGACACACCTTCTGCACTTTCATTTGCTTTTGATAAGAGGGTACATTTGTGCAATGCCCAATAGGTTTGGAATTTGGGCCTGCAGCCTCTTCTGAGATTAATTTTGTTGCTTCCAAGATGCTTAGCATGGGCTGGTCTCCATCTAGCAATGATGGGAAAACCCAAGCTCATTCCCTTCCCTTCCAAACAGAGGGCAAATTTCATCCCAGATAAAGCATCTCTATTTCAAGCAGCAAGAAATCTGCTCCTAACAGCTTGATTGGGAGGGTCCCCATCCACTACACGTGTTACACACACTGGGGGTTCCCCCACAAGTCTTCAGTCCCACGCACCCTCCTGAACCAGACCATTATCATGTAGCAGCACAGATGTATCTGGCGCTGTACGCAAAACTGCACTTGCTGCAGAGAGCCTCAGCACCAGGGAACACAGATGAAGCAGCATGGGGTGGTCTGATGCAAAGCAGAAAGAGGCCTTGAAGAGGCCTGAGCATCTTCCAGGAGAAGGGACACATCACCAAGTACTTCACAGGAAGGAGATACGCAACGCGGGATAGAAGCAGGTAAGACCAACCAATTCTGGAGAGATGCTGTTGCAGGAAGCAGGAGGAGAAGACAAGAGAGCTGCTGAAACAACTTGTTGAGGAGGATGAGGAAAGGTGCCACTGCCTCAGCACGTGGTCTCCTGCAGAGGCAGCCAGTCAGGGCAAGTCTTCTCCAGCTTTCAGGCAGGAATGCCCCAGGAAACCGCCCCCCACGCACCCCAAGATAAAAGGGCAGTGCTTTGTGTAAACAAGCATCACTGCTGCGCAGCCAGACAAGCCGTGAACCAGAGCTACCTAATTCAATTCCCTCCTCAGAGCAATCAAACCCCAGCATTTCGAGGCCATGTAGACAACTGGTTACTTACTGCTTCTAGAAAAGGCAGAGGTGAGTGCTGGTGCCAGTGGGACCTGGGTTTACACTTCACAGTGCCCAGTCAGAACAAACATCGTGCTGCAGGCAGTAAGAAAGAGCAAGTCTGGGCCCTAGGTAAATAATAATAATGTCACACGAACAGCCAGACTACCTGAGGAGTCCAAAACAGAAGCTAGGAACTGGTAATGGCAAAACTACTATTGCTGATGAACCAAACCCAGTGGAAAGCTCTGCCTGTGCTGCTCCACCGGCTCATCCAGATGCCTTGCAAATAATCCAGAACCCACTGCCTAAAACGTGAAGCACTGAGCAAACAAAATGTGAACTTAACAAAGAACTTACAATCTGTTCTTCATACAGACACACATTTTCTGAACCTTTTCCAAGTCACTCTCAATAATGTGATGACTTGTTATTACACATTGGGAGGAGCTGGGAGATAATGAATGCTAATAGGAGCTTCTCTTAAGCCATTTTGCACTGAAATCCAGGTAAGTGACGATATTCCCCAGCACACTAAGAACACCACAAGGCAGGTTCCAGCACGGCTGCAAGGAAGCAGATCTGCTTCTCCAGCCTCCACCAAACCCACCCTGACCAAGCGCTGCCTTGCTCTGCAGAAGCAAGGGGAGCATGGGCAGCTGGGATGGCATTGACACCTCAGGGTGGGAAGCAGGGGGGCTGTGCCCCCTCTCTCAAGCCCTGGGAGAGCCCAGGCACACACAGAGCATCCGGTACTCCCTCCTCTTCCACAGCAGTGATGGCAAGGATGGGGCTTATGCTGCTGAACACCGCCCTGGTAGGATCCTGAGCAGCAGCAGTGTTGGCTTGGGAAAGGATGAGGACGGAGCCCTGGGAGTCCCTGGCACCACTGCGGGAGCAGGGTGGGTGCCTCTACCCGCAGCCCAAAAGCACCCTGACCTCGGCAGGAGGAAGGGGGGATGTTTGTGGGAGCTGTCTGCGGTCCCTCTCAGAGCAGCAGGAGGAGGAGAAATTAGCATCAATCCTCACTTTGTGCTGGCTCACACAAAGCCCCTCTATGGCAGCGGCAGCGGCCAAGCACAGAGAATGGGGCTTTCTGCCTTGAGAGGGCAGGGGGTGGAAGCCATGGGGCAAGACACAATGCAGCACTGGTGCAGGGCCTGGAGCAGCACCCCACTGCAGCAAGGGCTGAGCTCCCCATAGCCACCACTGCTGCGTGCAGTGAGCCTGGCACCCTCTTCTGCCTTGTGCTCAGGCCTCGGCTGTGCCCATGGCCAGAGAGGATGGGCAGGCAGAGAGCATGTGCACACAAAACAAACCTCCAGGTCTCCAAGCAGTGCAGAGCACCCTGCTCTGCAGCACTCAAAGACGGCTGGGCCTGTGTCTGGCCACCACAGTGCAGCAAGGCTCTGCAGCAGCTTCCTGCTGTGCGGGTGGCATGGAGGATGCATCTGGAACAGATATGGAGCAGCAGCAATCGGTTTGCACACTCGGGTAAATGTTTTTGTGAACTCTGCACAGGTCAGAGGGGAGTCTATGGCTGGGCAATCATACAGACGATTAGTTACATTGCCCTTCTCCCCCAGGGCGCCTGCAAAGTTTGGTTTTTTTCTATCATGCCTTTGAACTTAGAACCAAAAAGCAAACAGTGAGAGAAAAGATTAAATTAAGGAGCAGGATTCTATAAATACTCCTATTAGACAGCTTGTTATTTTAATGAAGCTCTCTTTAAACAACACAAGTTTGACCTAAATGCACAACTAACATCATGGTGGCTGAGAACTCAAACCAGCCGACCAGGAGATGGCCTGTCCCCACCCTGTGCTCAGCCGAGCTCTGCTGAAGGGCCCTGTGCCACTCTGCTCACAGGGGGGTTATTCTGGGAGCAGCCCAAAACAATTACAACATTTTTCCTACCAGTTGGGAGCATGCTCCCTGAAAGTCATTCCCAACTGCAGGGCCACATCCAGCAAAGGGAAACCGGATGCAGGCTCTGATGCAGGAAGAAGTCTGTGGGGCCACTCAGACAAAGCCAGCAGGGAAAGGATGTGGCTCCACCAGAGAAAGTCACTGTGCATCCTGCCAGCCCCAGTCCTGAGCAATGCACGGCAGAGTGGTGTGGGATGGCTGCAGTACAAGATGCAGAGAACATATGGCTTGACACGCAGCCACCACACTGCTGGCTTTATCCCAAATGCCTTCTGTCCCCCTTGAACTGGCCATGCTGCAAAGCAGGAGACAAAGCAGGAGACTAGGGATCTTGATGCCCAGCTGTAGGAGAGACCTTCAGAGCCTCTGCCTCAGCCAAGGCCCTGCTTTATTGTCTTTGCCCCTTCCTGCCCAGAGTCTGCAGCACCACTTGCTCTGTGTGGCACCAACTGAGGTGTGGCCAGACCCAGACCAGCCCCAGCCTCTGCAGGCATGAGGTACAGTGCCCATCCTGCTCCCCCATCCTGCCATTCCCCAACTCCAGATGCTGCAGCCTACAGAGCAAGCTACCAGGTACAGGCAGGGAAGAAGAGCAGAGGAAGTGCATGCAGCAGGCAGTGACATTTAATCAGGAAGCCACACATGTGCAGCCCAGCCAAGGTCTCGGTTTAACCTGTCACCACACAATGCTCACCAGTGCTCCACTCTGAGTCCTCCTGCTGTGAAGTACCTACTTCCAACAGGCACAGCGTGTCTGCTCCCTAGGAGATGTGTAACACAGGGCCCGTGCTGCCCTGGCAGTACAAAGCCCTGTGCCAACTGGCAGCACAGCTCCTCGTAGCTGTCTCAGCACCCTGAGCCTTGTACCCTTTGGAGACAGCAAAGCTGAGGGCAGCTCATCACCCCAGAGAGTGCTGTCTTGCAGCCCATGCCCACAGTCACACACACCTCCCCTTCTCACAGCACTCCCAAGACTGTTTGTGTCCTTCTCACTTGCTCTCACCCGTTTTCTTGCTAGCTCATCTCTGCTTTTATGTGTTTATCCTAGGCATACTTTTCTGCTGGTTCCACTGTCTGTTTCAAGTATTCCACTGAGGTGACTGACCACACACGCTGCTGTGCTTTGGCTGGGACTATCTATAACAAAGGAATACATTTTCAGAAATGAATGTATTATTGAGTTTGTAAGAACATTTTTCCCCCTCGGCATTCCTTTTCAACAAGTTAGGCAAGTTCAAGAGCTGGTGGGTACATGATCATATCAGGCCTGATGATGTATTTGCTACAGAAGCATCATGCTGCCAGCAAAGCGGGTCAAGTTCTGAAGTTAAATAGCAAGGGACTTGGAGAGAATGGGCTTATTGTTTCTTCCTTCTACTACAAGCCCTGCACTTTGACACTGACTTGTTCTTCCTACAGGCAGGAAAGTATGAGCTAAGCCAAAACTGGAAAAAAATTACCAACTACCTCACTGAGTTCCTGCGCCCTGCGGGAAATAACCCCATCAAACCAAAGCAGACACGTTGCTAAAACCCTCGCTCGCATGCTTGGGCTATCGCTCCATCACTTTATAAAGGCAGTAGGTACTGCTGGCACGACACACGTCGCTTAGAAGTTACATTGCCATTCTTCTCTGCACACCCGGTCCTCCCACTGCGTCTGGGAGAAGGACACAGCCGAGCCAATTTTCTATTTCTGTTCACGGAATAGGACACAGGTTCAAACAGAAAACAGGAGACCATGGCAGGACAAGGGGTCAGGGCCCTGGGGGCCTCCATCACAAGTAGGCAGAATTTCAGTTTCATGTTTCTCCCCAAATAAAGGTATGTCTGGAATCACCCCCGCACCCCGGCTCCCATCTTCGAGACAGCTGCCCTGTCTCAGCTGCAAACTCTCGACAGTTTAACTGACCTGGATGGAAACAGGAACTTTAGTCATGGAATGAGCAAAACTGAGATCTTGTATTGCTTCACAGCATTTCTAACTATGGACATACATCTGTGAAGAGAGTCCTATTTCAAACCAAAATAGGTTTCCACACACAACCAACCCTGCACCAGGGCAGCAAAATTTAAGCAACGTTCAGTTCAGTTACTTCTATCTTGGCACATATATGAGCTATGCAGTCCCTGGGGGCTACGACAACCTTTGGGCCTGGGATTCATTTTGTCAGAGCAGCACGCAGTCCAAGACTAAAGCATTGTGTGTTTTATTTCACACCTCCACAAGCTCAAACTCAGCCTTCATCCCAGCGTGATGAGAAAATGTAGCGGATAAGGCTACCTCAGCTAAAAATTACCGGGGTGACACCGCCAACCTGCTCCACGACGCACTAAGGTATGCGTTAGCATGTTCTCATGCAGCTAAAATAAAACACAAGATGGAGAAACCTAAGTTTCAGCCCAACCAGCTGAACAGCTGCTCAGGCCCAGCCTGTCTTGTTTCAGCTGAAGGCCTCCTCTTGCATTACTGTGCACAGAAAACACTGATGCCTGGTAGGTCTTTGAGAACCTTCCCAGAAACCACACTGGAAGCTCAGGAGTCTCAGTAATGCAAGAGGTGAGTACATGAAACACCGGAAACCGAGTATCGCTGCTCTGGCCAGTGCTGTAAAGAGAAGCACCCACGTTATCACCTCCAGATACACAGAAACATGAGAGCAGGTGAGAAAAATGGGTAGTCATGTACACCCATGCTGTAAACGCTTGCAGCTGAAGACCACACAAAAGGCAGGGGTTTTGTTATTGTCTCCAACCACTCACTAACGACATCTGCAGTAACCCCTGAGCAGGTCAAGGTCACCAGGGCTTTGCCCCACTGCCGATGCCTGCCAGCGACAGCAGAGCGCTTTGGTCTTGCATGGGGTCACCGCGGAGCTCAGGACACGACCAGAGCTCAACGAAGCCTCGGGCTACTCGGTGCGCAGGCACCGGCAGGCCGCTGCCCGAGCCCGGGGAGCCCCCACCTGCCCCTCCTCAGCGGGCAACCGAGCACCTCGGCCCGCACACCGGGCCCCGCACCCGCCCCGCCCGGGCGGGGGTCCCAGTGCGCCCGTCTCCCCCGGCCGTGCCCCGCAGCGCCGGGCCGGGCCCCCCTCTCGGACGCGCAGCCCCCGCCGGATCCCCGAGCACCCACCGGGCCCGGCCCCCGGCCCCAGAGCGGGGCGGCCGCACCGGGCCGGGCCACGCCGAGGGTCCGCGGCGGGTGCGGGGACACTTAACTGTTGCCCGTGCGGCGGGCGGCGGGTCGCGGCTCCCCCGTCGCAGGCAGAAGCAGCTCCTCATCGCCCGGCGGGGCCGGCGCGGCGCGGCCCGGCGGGAGGAGCGGCGGCGGCGGGGGAGCGGCCTGCGGGCCCGGGCGGAGCGGGGCGGGGAGCGGCGGGCAGGCCGCGGCCCGGCCCCGCGCGGAGCCTCACCCGGCGGGGCGCCTTGTGCCGGGCCCCGGGGAGCTCCGGGGCCGCAGCAGCGCAACACGGCGCAGCCCGGGCTCCCCCCGCCGCTGCCGCCGCCGCCGCCGCCGCGCAGGCTCCCGCCCACCCGCGACCGGACCGCGGCGCGCAGGGCCCAGAGCCCGCCCCGCACCGCGACCCCCGCGGGCCGGCCCCGGGGCACTCACCGTGCGGCCGCGCAGCTGCCTCCCAGCGCCCGGCCCACCGCGGAACCGGCCCCGGCGCCCGGCCCACCCGCACCGGGCCCCACTGCCACCCCTCGGCCCCCGGAGCTCTGCCCACACCGGGGCACAGCGCTCGGAGAGCGGCTCCTGCCACAGCAACGCGACCCCCGTGCGGACACGGGCTCACCCGCTGCCCCCGCCTGGGTGGGGAACGCTCAGGTGCTTGGCCCGCCCCAGCCGGGAGCCTCTGGAAGGTGGGAAAGAGCTGGGTAATTGCAGCGCAGCCAACAGCACCTCGTTCCCTCTGAAACAAATCGCGTGTAGGAGACAAGCGTCAGCTGCCGTGGACTGCGGAAGGTGAACTGTGTCAAACAAAGCTAGTTTTATTCTTGAGAACACAGTCCCTGGGGTTGGGGGATAAGCAGTTTTGGGAGCTGCCTTGGCTTCAGTCAGGTATTCGATGCTTCCTCTTGCCATGGACTGACAAACAAGCTAAACATACATGGTGCAGAGAGGTCAGGGTTGGCCGGGCTGGCTGGGTCCACTTGCAGCACAGAGCCCATCCTGACCTGAGAGTCTGCAGTGGTCTGGTTCCGCTGAAGGTTATTGCAGTGATGAAACTGAGAATGCACTTACCAAATCAGCAGATGATGCAAATCACAACCTGGAACAGGAGCATGGCCTGTTGCCATCATCACAGGAGCTAATCCTGCAGCTACCCTGCGTTTGGTTTTGAGCACCTTACTGAAGGAAGGTCATCAGCAATAGTCTGGAGAGCAGCAAGAGTGGTGTAGGGGTTGATACCAATGGTCTTTGATGCAGGACTGAAAGAGCTGCTAATCTAAAGGAAAAGAAAAAATCCTGGGATGAAGAATGAAATAAAGAAGGAGGAAAACACCATAGTTTGTAGGTAAATTAAAAGGGAGGGCAGTAGCCTTCAATCCTTTGTGACAGACCAAGAGGTGGTGGGTGTGAAGTACAGCAAGAGATCCTGCAAAGATATGGTGAAAAACTTCAGTATAGCAAAGACAGTCAAGCAGCCTGGGGAGTCTTTATCTCACTGGTCACCTTGAAAGCACTTATCTGACATCACTTCGTCATTCCCTCGGGGCAGGGACCAGGCAAGTCTTCTAGGTCCCTTCTGGAGCTGGTTTCCTCTATTTTCCCTGATATGCTGCCTGCTCAGAGCCATGTTGTCCTCTGTGCTGGAAATGTGGCCTCTGACTTACAAGATGAGAAAGAACTCACTCGGATGTCACCCAAATTTCCTCCCAGTTGTCCTCTTTTGCCCTAGCAAAATCAGGTGCCACCTGAAGGTACATTTAATGGAGCATCCATCTTTGTGATTACAGGGCGATTCCTTTCCTGATATTCTGCCTTTACACCACTAACTCACTGGTTTCCTCCCCCTCTCCTTTATCTTTTGTTCAGATTTGCTCATTGTTTGCGGAGCTCTGTTCAACCCACTCTTTAACCACCTGGATGACTGTTCACTTCTTCCACTTTGGTTGGACTCTCTATCTACCTTCCTTTAGCCAGGCTGAGCTGAGCGGAGCAGTTGAGCAAGCAGCCCTTCTGTTGTTCCAGCTCCTTGCTCTTCATTCTGGTGTGGTCAGACTTACTACCAAGAGAAACACTACAAGCTTTGATTAGTGTGTGTTTGAGAGGCTTGCCTGGAGAGCAACAGGCACATTAGTGGTTTTGTACTCCCGTCCATAAAGCAAAGTGTTCTGCAACAGCAGGATCCTGGTGTTCCGTTTACTCCTGGATGCAGCTCTGGGTTGAGGCCAAACCTGTTCTGGCTGGTGGTTCTCTCCAGTAAACCATTTTAGACTGGTGCTTGTTGAGCCATGGTCATAACTGGGTATTCTTAACTACAGCTCTGTTCCCTACCACTCCACCAAGGCTTTCTGGCTTCTACCACATACAGCCCGTATGGCTGGTAGTGGCTTCTGGGTCTAAAGATTTAAAAAAAATGTATGTATTTTGAGCAATAAGGAATAAAATGCAGGTTTTTTTTTTTATTTGGAGAGTAATTTAGAGAGAAGGAAGGATGATGCCTGGTGGAAATGAGAAATATATGTCCCATACATAATATATGCCCCACATGCCCTATTAGAAATACAACAAGATTTCCTGAACTGAAGAAGTTGTTACACATTACAGTGTGCTAATGCTCCCCCACGGAGATGCTGATACTGAGAGAGTCTTTAGTGTAATAATATTAAAAATCCTAGAGTTTCAATAAGATCCTCCCTGCTACCACGGCGGTAGGAAATGAATTGATTCCAAAGGAAGACTCTAATTGCTGCTTAGTATCCACCAAATATTCCAAGATTCACTGCAAACATATATCCCAACGTGTCTGTAGCATGATCTGTAATAACACTTTTTCCAAGGAGACAGTCACTTTCCAGCACAGTTTAGCTGCTGCTCCAGTTTTACCCTCAGAGAAGCTGCTTGAGAGAGCTTCATAGACTTGCACAGCTCAGGGCAAACTCCCAGCCCTTCTGCCTGCGGAGACCTTTAAACCTTGTCAGAGTTCAGAGGCTGGGGAAAGGCACCATCATCATCGTTCACAGAGCATAAGCACGGGCTCTGAATCAGCAAATACTTGCACACTTGATATTAGATACATGAATAACTGAACTGGAGCTGGTTAATCTGCCAATGTAAAGTTACTCAAAAGCATAAGTATTTGCAAGTATATTTGAATATTTTACATAAAGCTTCTTCAAAATGCATTTATTTACTGAGACCATGTCTTTTCTCATGAGTTTGGCAGTCACGTACACACTGTCCAGCTTGAGCCAGTGTCTTGTTTTCAGGGCACTGAATAGGAGGAATTTCAGCCACTCTTGGCCACAGTGCTGGAGCTGTAGCTGAATGAACACAGCTCCCTCATCGCCGAGTGGCTGGACACCAGGGTTCACATCCTCCAGAACAGAAAACAGAGCCAGTATCGTGGTGTCTCCCACGTACCACAGGGGAGCTGCTAAATCTGCTCTTAGGTGAGAGACTGGACTGAGATAAAAGGCTGCAGTTGAGCCCCACCACCGTCTTTACATTTCAAGCTTCCTGTAACAGTAAAAACTGCCCATTCCCAGACAACACCTCTGCAGAGCAGCATAGCACAGAATAAAATGCAGAATCCTCATTTACTATAAGCAGTCTGTGGTGCAGCCTGTGATGCACTGCTCCCAGCTTGCTTGGTAAGGCACAGCATAGATGTTGCGTGCTGCACTGATGCCAGGACGAGGCGTGCAGCACCGAGGGCTGGTGCAGGGGGCACTGGCCCAGCTCTACTTTATGTGGAGCAGGAACTCCTTGCAAGCACTGGTCAGGCTTCACCACCAAATAGGATCCCAGTGTGCAGGGGGACAACCCACAAAGGATTGTGCATCCTCATCCTGACTGTCGGCTCAAGCCCTTGTTTAAAATCCTTTATGCTGCAGGAATTCCTCTCTGTAGCCACATTTCATGTAGCAATGAAATACTGCTGCACGTACTATTTTTTCTATGCCTGCCTTTAGAGAAAAATCAGCCCAGAGTTTAATTTCATGCTGGAGCTGCGGCAGGTAGGTGGAGGCTCAGCTACCACCTGGCTTTAAGATTTCGTTAAGCTATCTCTTAGTGCACCAGAATGTCTTTTTGCAGCTACAATTTCCCTTCTATATTCCTATTCTAAATCTTGGCTTCCCTAAAAGTAATGAGAAGGGCCTTGTATCTCCCTTAATTTAGGTACCTCCAAGTGGAAAAGGTGTGGCTGCCCAGATGCATCTCTCCCTGAGAAAGCTCTGTGTGGTTTTGTTTCTAGCAATACCCAGGCAAGATGCACCAGAAACCCTGTGACCCTCCATCCTTGTGTCCTCAGCAGTCCCCAGTGCTCGGCGCACAGCACTGCCCTACCAGATCAACAACAGCAGAGCTAAACCTCCACTTCTACAATAGTGGCAAGTTTTTACCTTGCCAATGCAGGATTGCAGCATACACAGGGCTCTTTACAGCACGAAGCTGCAACATTCAGCCCCGCTATTTATTATATTATGGATCATAATATTTAAGTGGCCTGGATATAACCCTGTAACCAGTTTTTCTTGACAGAACGAGTATTGCTCAGCGCATACTTAGAGCTGTCTATAAAACACATTTATGAAACGTTCATAAATTTCCCATCATAGCAAACCCCATATCAAGGCCCCCGCACTGATCCCAGACCCCTTGAACAGGCAGGGGCTGCCCATTCCCCTGGGCTCCAGTGTGCCCGGGAGAAGGCTTTTCCAGCTGGGATATCAGTACAGAGAATAAACAGCCCTGCTCATTGAGCTATGCGTGCTCACCAGTGTTTCTGTCCTACCTGGTGACAAAGTGCTCTGGGGCAGGAGCACCACCTTAGACCTCAAGTGTGGATGGCCCTACAGCAGAGTGCTCAGTCCTTCATGCTTCTGTTGCAGCTATCACTCCCATGCATGGTCCCTCATGCTTGTGTTGCAGCTCTGAGTCCCAGGAGATGCTGCACCTCATGCAGAAGCCTGCATACAAAAGGACAAAGCTGTATTTAGTGTTATCAGCTCCTCACTTAGCTCCAGGTCAGCAAAGCACTAAAAGCAAGTGCTCAGGCTCAAGCATGTGCTTAACCAGCTCCTGAATTAGAGGAATGTCTGCAGGGTCAGTGACTTAATGGCAGTCCCAAAGGAATGAGCCTGCGTGTGTGCTTGCTGCAGTCAGATGCACACAGCTGGAGTGCTGGAGCCACCACCATGTCCCAGCTTTGGCAGGCTCACGCAGTGGGGCAAGTCCCTCGCAGGGTACCACACAGATGTAGGGTACAAGAGTGATGCATCCTTACCACAAGTGGGCGGGATCAGAAACTGGTGGGCATTCGGCAGGGGCAAACAGGGTCCTGGTTTTCTGACCCTTCTCCCCAAGGGGATCATCAGACACTCCAGAACAGGGGAGGAGCTTACACAGGTCAACATCCTGCTGGTGCCCATAAGTGTGTTTCCAGGATCTTGCATGGAAACCAGCTCTGGCTGGCAGCCGACTTCCTCCATTCCCACCACACGTGTTTAGGAAAATGTTGTTTGCAAGCGTATTCACTACCTGGAGCATCACACTCATGGATCATGAGTGAGCAATGCCTGGAAAGTTACCAAAATAGCCTCTGCAGGAAATTGCTCCGAGCTGTTGTTTGAGGGATCCACTCCGGAACAGAAAAAGTGATCTGGAAAAGCCACTATTTTTTTTATCTCCCGTTTGCTTTCCTAGCCTATAATTTTTACTAAATAACACCTATGCAGTACAAGTAAGTCCTCACATTTGTATTTTAGTCCCCATTTCAGTTATGATGTACTGAACACTAATATACGACACCGCTAGTGAGCACTGTGATTTACATCGGACCCAGTAACTGCTCCCACCAGGACAGGCATTTAGCTCACTCCTTCTAAAGGGGTTCAAGGAATTCCTCAACTGAGGAGGTGGTCCAGGAGAAGCGACTTTCACCAGTCCCCTCCCAGGACAAGGAAACCAGGGCCCAAAGCATCCATCACTTGCCTGGGTCACAGGGACCCACTGCCCTGAGGTGCACAGGATGCCAGCACCATTTAACAGCACAAGTCTGCATTCATGATCCCTGTTTCAAGGCCCTGCAGCCAGGACCAGCCCTATTTGTTCCACAGAGACAATCCCAGGACTGAGGTACAGCTGCTGTTCCACTCAAATGGAGGGCAGAAAAAACCTCCATGCAGCTTAATTACCAAGGAGAGCCACACATCCAGATTCCCATATTATGAATAATAGCCACAGCGAGATGGAAACCTTTGCTTGAATAATTTTGAATGATGAACACATTTGAGGAAATAATGTTTTCTTTGCAAATCTCCTCTGATGAAATGCTACTGCTTGTCTTGCTTTCAGGGTGGGCACTGTCCCAATGCCATCCCCCAGTGCTGCCCCAGGCCTGGGCCAGCACACTGCTTGCTGCTGTGCCAAGACATTCCCTGCGGATACGTGCAGGGAAAAATCCACAGTGTCCATCAGGGCTGCAAAGCTGCTGCCCTAGGAACAAGCTGGCAGCAAGTAGCATTCAGATGACTGGGTGTTTGCACGGAGGAATGCCAGGGAATGAGTTAATAGGTGACCAGTTGGCAGGCAGCAATGGGAAGTCGGTCACAGTTCAGCTGCCTTTGCAGGGCTTTTTCTGTGTCTCTTCTCCATTTGGATCCCAAAAATATGGTCTTCAAACTCCCCAAAGCAGGGCCACAGCCAGCACCTTTCATTCCTTTTAAACCAAAAGAAACAGTTAACACAGTGGTTAAACTGCTGCAGCCAGAGGATTAATGCCCCCTTTTCAGCCCCAAGCCATCCTCCTTGCCCTGCTTCCCACCATCACAGCATGTGCAGGACCATAGCAGCATCGGGTAATACCAAGGGCTCCATTCCCTCTGGTAAGAGCACATCGGCTCCCTTCGTCACAATTCCCAGGCCAGCTGGCAGCATTAGACACTGTTGCTTGGCTCCTTGGCTACTGCAGCTTGTGCACATTAGCACCCCAGCGAGTTTCCCATCCGTCTAACAGGACTCAGTGTGGATAACGATGCCAAAGCCAGTCGTAACTGGTCAATTACAGCATCACTGGGAGATCAGAAAAATTGCAATCCAAATACCCTTAATGAAGAGCCAGCGGGAACAGCGAGAGCCTCTCCAGGCTGTCCCCAAACACAAGGTCACCTCCCCAAGGGCATCACAGCACCCTGATGAATTACATAGCTGAGGCTCAGGACCGGAAGTGGGGTCTTCATGTTAAAACCTAAACCCACCATGACCAGCAGTGGAAGCAGAAGCCCTGACTCTGCCAGGAGGTTCCAAGCACCACGGTGCAACCACAAGCAAAGCCTCCCGTGCAGGCAGCTACAGTGATTGCTGGGAAGAGGCTGCACATTCAGCGCCTGCTTAACATCCTCCCAACTTTACTAGTACCAGAAGCATCACATCTATAGGATCCCTGGAGAAAAAACACACTTAATCCTTACAAGGAGGCAGATAAAACCAAAATGAAGCGCATCAGGCAGTTCCCTCAGAAGGATTTCTGCAACGTTGGGAAGTACAAGAGGATGGGTATCATGTGACGGGAGAATCTACAGATCACCCAGCATCACTAATGAGAAGCTATTCTTTGAATGCATAATGTGACATCCCACTTTGCTTGCTTTCCAGCTTTGCATTTACTCCCACGTAAGTTTTGAGGTTTTTGTTCCAGAATTACAGGCCTGTGGATCCCTCAAAGCACATCCCGAGAGCACAGACACTTCTGAAGCAGGATCGCTCCCCTGCTGCCGAAATCATCCTTTTCTTGCTAACCAAAGGGAGGCTCAATGCAAAGCCAGAGCAGCTTTGCTTTCAGGGTGTATAATGTGCATCAACAACACAATAATGAGCTGACATTGGAAAGAGAAGGGCTCTTCTAGCTCCTTTCTAGCTGAGAGGATGCTTGTGCCAAGCACAGCTTTCATATGGAAAGTGGTGCATTTTTTTAGTGTAAATATTTTAAGAACAATGTTTTATAAGAGAGGAAAAAATCTCACCTGAGTTCAACAGGAAGAGCCGTTCAGTTTCTTCTTTCATTGTCAAAGACCTCGCTGCAGGACGCTCCGCTGCCTCTGTCTCTTCGTAACTGTGGGATTTATTACAGTAACTTGGCCTGTATTTCATTTCTTGGCTGTTGTGTTTCTCCTGTCGGTGCTACTCTGCCCGCCAAGGAGGGGAAGAGCCCATGCATCAGCCTCGGTGGTGTGCCAGCCCAGTGCCAACAAGCATCTTTCCAGGCCTCAGGTTGGGAGCAGGTCCCTGTGCCCCGGGGTAGCAGCAGAGCAGTAAGTGCTTGGGCAAGCGTGTGTACACACAGAGATGCTGGGGCCCCACTGAAGCAGCAGGGCAGGGACCCCATAGATACCAGAAGGAGGCAGGCAGGGATGGCAATGGCCAGGGTCAGGGTCAGGTCCTCATCCAACCATCTGGAAAGTCCATGGTATGAGACAGACCAAGCCGGAAAGCTGACCCACAGGTCAGATCACATCCATGGGGACAATGCAGGACCAAAGCCAAGCCAGTTAGGGGCTGGATCCACAGAGTCTGTGAGGCCTAAATCTGCTACAGCATAGCTCAGAAAGAGCTAAGTACCCAAGAGCTGAGCTTAAATGGGCTCCTTGGGTGCTTGACCCAGGTGGGGCTCATCCCAGCCATTAGGGCAGTTAGTGCCCTAGGCTCTGGGTGGAGCTTTCCAGGAAGTGCTGACATTTCCCATAGGTGTGATGACTTGTGCCTGTTCTCAGACAGACAGAGGAGGTTGGGTGTTGCTGTGATAGTCCACTGAAGGAACCCCAGTTATCGCCGTGCTCAGGGCACCCTGCCTGCCCTTTCCAGTGGCATAGTGACTGGAGATTCTGACCCTATGTTGGGAAAAACCACCTAAACTAATCAGAGGTTAAACCTCGTGAAGTCCTTGGTATGCCCCTGCAGATGGGACTCCCATTGTGCTCCAGTCAGGTCTGGGCAGCAACTGGGGGAGAGTCTGTGTGGCTGGAAGCCTGCACAATCACATATCTGGACAGCAGGAGAATAGGCTGAGAAATGTCTCGTCCTATCCTGCCCTGTGTATTGCTGTTTCCATCTTGGAAGTGACAGTAAAACAGCATCCATATTACGGTGACATTAGTAGAATAGCTGCCACAGGGTTGCCTCCTGCTTTATGCTTTTCAGGCAGAGGCCAGCAGCAAGAGATCAAAAACTGTTTTTATGTTGCTTCAGAGCTGTGTTGGCTCAATGAGCCAACAAACCCTGCAGTGCCGGCGTGCATCCTGCTAGCGCTGCTTAGCACTCGGAGCATTAAATTATTGACAGGATGCTGCTTGTGAACCTGCAGCACTCCTGACCCAGATCCTCGTCATCACTAAACCTGGGAGACAGAAGTCTCCAAAATGTCAAATTTGCTGAAATATTCATATTGTAAATACAGATGGTATAAAACCTCCAGCGAGGTTACAGCCTGCGTATTTACTTATGTCAGCTCCACTACCGAGAGCGAATGAGTCACAGCCACTTTATTAAATTCACACGCAATAGCAAGGAAGGCGACGCACGATGTTGAATGGCTTTAGGTGACACAAGCTCCTTGCATACATTACTGCTCCCAAGGAAAAATGCTCCTCTCTCCTCTCCGCTCTGACACAATATTAACTCTGCTTTCTCCATTGCCCTGCTGGAAGCAAGTCAAAGCTGCAGCATTATTTCCACAACAGAAGGTGCAACAAGCAAATGGGCATTAATCCTGAATAATGGATCCAGCAATGTCAGGGACGAGCATCTCCCGCTCGTGGGGAATGCAAAATCCTGGAGGAGGGTCCCAGGCCAAAGCAAGCTTTTGGAGCAGCACAGCAGAACTGTCCTGGAGGAGTTAAATGCAGCTCTGTCCTGGGAAAAGAGCCTCTGTCCCAGGAGGATGGATGGGAGCAGATTTCAGACTTTTGTGTAGAGCCTGGCCTGTATCTGCCCTTCCTGCTGCTCGAGTATTTGGGCAGGAGAAACAGGGGACCAAACCCAGATCTCCTGCAGGGATATGGAGTTGGGCCAGTTCCAATTAGCACATAGAATGGTTTGGGTAGGAAGGGACTTTAAACCTCATCCAGTTCCAACCCCTGCCATGGGCAGGGACACCTTCCACTAGGGCAGCTTGCTCCAAGCCCTGTCCAACCCTGCCATGGATGGGGCAGCCACAGCTCTGGGCTCCCTGTGCCAGCATCTCAGCACCCTCACAGGGAAGAGCTTCTTTCTAGTATCTCATCTCAGTCTCCCCTCTGTCATTTTAAAGCCATTCCCCTTGTCCTATCACTACAGGCCCTTGCCAAAAGTCCCTCTCCAGCTTTCTTGTCAGCCCCTTTAGGTATTGGAAGACTGTTATAAAGTCTCTCCTGATAAATTCTTTCTAAGAACTCCCTAGCATGGCCGTAGCCACAGCACAGTGTAGACCATGCAGGGAGGCTCACGCCTTCCCACGGCTGGGTACCCTGGCCAGCAGCAGCATCACGATGCTACCCACACTCAGTCAAGAAAAAGTCAGGTTAATTCCCCCCAACACACTGGGGAGCTGGAAGAGTCACCATTTCCCAGGAGACAGCTTTGATGGAAGCAATGATGAGCAGCACATTGGATCTGCTCCTACCAAATGGTTTCCCAGGCATAACGAGGGTGGGCTTGTGCAAGGTGTGGGCACACATTAGCAGAGGATGCGTGGACCTAACCAGAGGGACCTCCGTGTATATGTGCAGAAGTGCTCACGGGTGCTCTGCACAACTAGGACCCTTGTCCAAGGGTGCACAGGGGCACGGCAGCCAGGCAGTGCTACCATGGAAGGAATGATGTGAACCCTTCCCTTGCCTGCGAGCAGAGGGTACAAAGTGAAGCGCTCCAGCTGCCTGTGCCTCGCTGCCCTTGTGCAGTTGTCTGCCAGTTGTGTGTGCCGATTGCTATGAATGCCACCATCTGGTGTGCCACGTGGACATCATAATCTTTTCTTAATTACATTAGCAGTGCAATCAGTTACTGCATTACAAGGCCGGCGATGAGCTTTTAAATCTTGGTGGAAATCATAAATAATTGCACTAAGTACCAGGCGCCAGATGTGAGTGCCAACTTCAGTTGCTCTAGATAAATAGTAACCTTACAACAGTGTTAGATAACGGTCCAGTCACTGCTTTTCATGGCTTAACAGTGGCTGCACTCCCATTTTTTTTCCAGGCAGGCTCTATCCCCAGTGGTAAATTAGCAGAAAAGCCCAACAAAAACCAGACACAAAGCACAAACAGGATTTTTCAAAATGGTAAAAATAACAGTAACATGAAGGAAAAATATGTTCGGGTTTAACACAGTGGATGGGTTCCAAGTATCCCCTCCTTGCTGTGAGCCCCTCATGCTGCTGCTGGGGTAGGAGGGGGGTCAGCTGAAATCCAGTAGGACAGACACCTGGATGTATGGACAGGGCAATGGCGTCTTCTCATTTCAGGGAAACCTGTGATTTTCTTTTGTAAAAAGAGGATGTCTGAATCATACACAAAGTTTTTTCCAATTTCTTTGGAGCCAGGAAATTCAATGAAGTGAGCCTGTCCATAAATAACATATGGCCTGAAGGGAGAGTCTTCATCGCACAGGCAGAAGAGCCTCACATGACTCCCTGCATCCCAAAGGGGCTACCGGCCCTGTGGCTGTCCTGCTCCCAAGGAATCACACGGACACAGGTGCTGAGGTCAGCTTTGCCATGGCCATCCATGCGCCCATTGCCAGGAGGATGCCTCAGCACCGTGCACTTGGAAGGCATCAGCTCCTTGTCAGTGAGTGCGGTGTTCCCAAGCTGCCAGAGCAGCTCCATTTGCCAGATGCCATTCAGGAACCACCCGGTGCCTGGTACATCACCGGGGAGCTGCCGCCTCCCCGCACGTGCCCGGCTCTGTGCCAGCCCTGCTCGCACCCCGCGCAGCTCCAGCTGAGCCGAGGGGGATGCTGTGCTCTCAGCATCACTTGGCAATGGCAGGAAGCGTCACGGCTGTGGCAGTGCTGCAGGTGTGACACGGGCACGTCCCCAGGGGCTGCCATCCCTTGGGAAGCAGGATGCTCACCCCACCATTGCATCCCATGAGCTGCCAGCAGGTGCCGTCCCATGGGCACCGTCAGGCACGCCGGGATCCATCCTGAAGGAGAACAGGCGCCCGTACCCTTGCAGTGTTTAAATAAGCAAAGTTTTTGTGCAAAGCAGAGGTTAATGTACTTTATTGTTCAATGTCATGTTTATAGTGGATTGTTGGAGGAAAAAAATGTGATTAATTGCCCAGAAACCCACGGATCTACAATTATTTGGTTGTTGTGAACAAATAAAGGGCTACAGTATTCATCATATTCAAATGAGGCAGTAAAATAAATGATGGCATGCCGTTTATGAACAAAACCTAGCCGTGTTCCCTCACAATCTGAAAATGTACTCGAAAAATTGTAAATGAGATACAGCCATTGTCGAGGGCTCACTGGTGATTTGTCTTTGTGTAATGTTTTGCAGTGCTGACCCATCACTTGCCTGTTTTAATTTATGTCACAATATGCACCTTCATTATGCACTTTATGAAAACGAAGTGCCAATTTGTAATAAAGACTTGTTTTCAATGAAATCTCCTCTTTTTGGTAGGTGTTCTGCTTTTCATTAGCACCCATTTCACCAGGCCTAGTTAAAGAGCACAGGTACAGACTAAATATGTCCGATCATTCATCATAATTTTGCTTTCCACTTTGTCACAGCTTGGGTATTTAAGGAAGATAGATGATACAAGATGTTGTCTCCTTTTCAGACTCTTTATGCTCTGGTAAGTGTGTCCGATGCAGAATTATTTTGCCACTTTATTATTTTCTAGTGAGTGTTTGTCACAGCCCGCTCTGCCTCTCGGTGCGGTGCTGGTGTTTGCTGTCACTCACCAGCGTCTCACTGGCCACGGCAGGGCTCGGGGCCGCACAGCATCCTTGCTGTTGGCAGCTCCATGCAGAGCTGAGCCCAGCACCATGCTGCTGCCGGCGCTGCCCGGTCATGGATGAAGCCAAAATGTTGGTGCCTGCTCCTTGGGGACCTGATTCTTCCCACCTTGGGCAGCCATGTGTGGGTGACACAAATGCTCTCAGGCAGCTCTGTGTGAAACGGTGTTGCACGGTGCTGGGGGTGCCCAGCCCTGACTCAAATCCATCCCATGGACATCATAGAATCACAGAATTGTTTGTGTTGGAAGGGACCTTAAAGCTCATCCGGTTCCAAATCCTGCCATGGGCAGGGACAACTTTCACTAGAGCAGGGTGCTCCAAGCCCCTGTGTCCAACCTGGCCTTGAGCACTGCCAGGGATGGGGCAGCCACAGCTTCTCTGGGCAACCTGTGTCTCTTGCCCTGGTGAGCATCCTCAAAGGATGGACCCAAACCCCACACCTCCCTCAGATATCTCCAGCAATGAAGGAGGGAACAGCTGGCTCTGCTTTCTGTTCCTTGGTGGCTGATGACAGCAAAGTCAGGAGAGCAAGCTTGTCTCTGGGCTGCTGCACTGGAGCACCAGGAGCAGATGAGTACATCACCTGCACCCGCACCTTCCACCCCTGCACCATGAGTGCTACTGAGCTAACAACTGCCTCACAGGTTTGGATAATGAGCAGCAGGCTGGAGCCAAAGCACCGCTCCTGACTCCGGGCACCGCGGCACAGCCCCTGCGTGCGCCAGGACAGGCGCATCCAGGCATAGCGTGCTCTGAAAGCTCTCCCATCCTCTCCACCTGGGAAAAGTTTTTGGCCGCAGCTGCTAGGCAGTGTGTTGTGCACAGCGGGACCCAGAGGATGGCGGCTGCGGGGCTGCAGGGCTGGCTGGCCCCCATGCTGGCATGCAGCAGCGGTGGCACAGATGTGCGAGTGCAGATAGAGCTGGAGAGCAGAGGTGCCAGGAGGCTGGAGGCTGTGCCAGGGCTCATTGTGCTGCGGTGGAAGGGTCGCTGGCAATGAGCTGCAGGCTGCTCAGGGCAGCAGCGATGCTCTTCACAGCACAGTCCCAGCGGCTGTCCGTGGCTTTGTGTTTTTAATCTGCTTGTCACCACGTTCCTCTGGTCCTTCCCGGCTCCTGCTTTCCTGGCACGTGTGCACGAGCTCATCAGGGCTCCCGATGTAGCACCAGGTATTTCCATCCACTCCTGTTATCGCCAGAGCTTTTATGTTGCAGGCACCCTGCCTCTGCACGTACAGTGGCTCTCCCCAATCAGCAGAAGCAGAAGGGGAGAGAGCTGGGGCTCCCTGAAGCATTCTTCTCATGTCTGGAGCCCTCCTTGATATTTAGACACTCACCAGCAGATGCACAGGCAGTGCCCAGAAGTCCCAGGCAGAGAATGGGGTTTGCTGCACAGGAGAAAGGAGGCGGAATACATTTTGCCATTGCCCATGCTTACTTGGTCTGTAAAACCCAAAGAGAGATGGATTTAAACTCCTGAGGCTGTCAGGAATGGGAGGTCCTCAGGCAAAGAGTGCTTCAGGGTCAGCAGCAGGGACTGTGGTGCTGAGGGGCAGCTTGGAGGCGGATGCTCTGCTCCAGCTGGGCCCATGGCTTGCAAAGGCCACAGCCATGGAGCTTTGGCCAGGGCTGAACAGAGGGAATGTGGCTTTGAGCTCAGAGAGGTGTCACACGAGGGCTGGTGCCAGCCTTCAGGACAGATTGGCTCTATCATAGAATCATAGAATCATAGAATAGTTAGGGTTGGAAAGGACCTCAAGATCATCCAGTTCCACCCCCCCGCCACACTAAACCATCCCACCCAAGGCTCCATCCAACCAGGCCTTGAACACCGCCAGGGATGGAGCACTCACAACCTCCCTGGGCAACCCATTCCAGTGCCTCACCACCCTAACAGGAAAGAATTTCCTCCTTAGATCCAATCTAAACTTCCCCTGTTTAAGTTTTAACCCATTACCCCTCGTCCTGTCACTGCAGTCCCTGATGAAGAGTCCCTCCCCAGCATCCCTATAGGCCCCCTTCAGATACTGGAAGGATCCTATAGATCCTGTAGCTCCTGCAGCTCCTATAGCTCTGCAGCTCCTTCCTGAGTGCAGCACAGACTGTATGATCATGTTAATTCCACTTCTGAAAGTGTGAGGGAAAAAAACCCCATCATCAGTACAGCTCCCAGCTCTGCTCCTGAAGTATCATATAATTTAGATTAACAGATATTTTGCAGATGCCACCAAACTTGACAAGATATAATTATTTTTAACAAGAAAAAGTTGTTTTTTTCAGCTGCTCTCTGAATGCAGGGCTGTTCCCAAACACTAATCATGCTGTGCGTTGTGCCGGAGAGAACAACTCTTGTAGCAGAGCTATAGAGGCTCCGTTTCTATTTGCATGGAGTATTTATGCTAATAAATAAGATGTCCTTGAAAAGACTGCACAGCTCCTTCCAGGGGCTGACTCTCTGCGTGCTTCGAAGAGGCACTTTCCTCTTCGGCCTTATCCTGCCGCAGATGGGACTCACAAGACGGGCACAGGGAAAGGCTGGCAGCATCCCAGGCAGTCGCTGGGCAGAACACGCAGCTCCTGGGAATAGACGGCCGATAATTAACCTGAGTGATGGGAGAGCGGAGGGAGCAGGACGGGGGAGCGGTGGAGGAGGAGGAGGAGAGGCAGGAGGCGGAATAAGGGGGAAACACGGAATTGCGGTGCCGGGGACCTGCTCCCCGTGTCGCCCTGTCACGCGTGTGGCGTGCAGTGGCCACCAGGGGGTGCTGTAGAGGGCCGTCGCCGGAGCTGTGGGGCCGGTGCTGGGGGGCCGCTGTCCCCGGGGTCCCTCCGACACCCCCAGGACCCTCCAGACCCCTCAAACCCTTCCCAGACCCCCTCCCCGACCTGTCCCGATGCCCCACATCCCTGTCCTATCCCAGCACCATTTGGAAGCATCCCCCCACCTCCGTGCTGTGTGGAGAAATCTCAGCTCGAAGATCCCCATTAAACCATAGATGATGCGACATCCAGAGACGTGACGAAACGGATGTCTGGTTTGGCAAGATGAATTTCACCTAAAAATTGTGACCAGTCCAAATGAAAAGCCATCTTGTGACGGTTATCCTTTGAAAAAGCTACCTGCGGAAGCTGTAAAGCTGCCTGCCCTGTGCCAGGTTGGTGGTTTGTTGAGCAAATCTTGAGGACCACCAGAAAAGCATCAGCAGAAACACATCCCACAGCACTGCAGCTCTGGCAATGCAGAAAGAGCCAACTTTGGGGGATTTCTCCTTTTCCTGAGGTCATCTGCATCCTTGCTTCAAACATTTTGCCTTTTGATCTTTGTAACGCGCCAGATGAGAGGCAAAGGCAAAACCAGCTCTTTGAGGGGAGGCAAAGCAAACCCTGGGATGATTCGCAGCAGGGAGGGAAGGAATCCGGGGCCATTCCTGGTGCCTGGGAAAGTTGCAGTCAGCAGCAAATAGAAAGGGTGAAATATGCCTGTGTGCTTATGGCTAATACCTGCCCAGCTCAAACCCCTGCTATCACCAGCGTTCGAGCCACATCCTAAAGGGAATGACACTGGAATGCTAGTTATGTTTATTATGTGAGCTATTAAATCCAACAGCAGCACAGGAGGAAGAAGCAGGAGCACACAAGGTTCCTGTTCCCAGCACTGGGTCAGACCATGGGTTCCCACACCCCTGGGTCCCCCCATAGCATCCCAAGATGTCCCATCTCATCCTGTCCCCCATGAGCTCTGCCTGCCTGTGTTGGTTGTCCCTGCAGGTAAAACTTACCTGTGTTCAGCGCAAAGAACAGCACAGAAGTTGTGGTTAAACCCCAATGCACCCCAAATCCTGTGCTGGGTCACCCCAGAGCTCCCCTAAAGCTGAACCCAGCAGCAACACTTGAGTTTTCTTCTCCTTTTCTTTAAGGAGAGCAGTTTTCCATCAAGGAAAGCGTTTCCATTGAAATGGAAATCCTCGTGGGGATGTCAGATTTGATGACACCTTTGATGGGAGAAAGATTAAACAATTTTTTCTTCCTTTTTGTATTTGGTTGAAAATTTTGATTTGATAAGGTAAAATATTAAAACCCAAACACACTCACTGCTCTTACTTGTATTGCTCTGGCTTAAAATTGCGTATAGTATTACATATTTAGCATTATAATGTATAGCATGCTGTATTTGATAATATATTTTTACACATAATGAAACCATTTGCTATTATCAAGAAGGCAGCTCAGAAGCTTCTAAATTAAAATTGGGGTGTTTTTTTCCCCTGTTTATGAGGGGAATGTTTAAGATGAATGTTTAAGATTTGTTCCAATTGAAGAGGAAAATGCATTGTGGAGTGCTGCTGTGTTCCGTGGCCCAGACACGCTGTTCTCTGACCATTTCCAATCCCAAGGAATTGGGATTGGAGTTGTTCCCAAGGAACTGTGGCTTTGGGATGGCACGTCCCCCACGCTGGCGCTTGCTCTGCCTCTCCCCCCTTAGTCCCCCTTGCCTTAGCCCCCACCAGACTAAGGAGTAATGTTATGCAGAATGATCTCAAACCGTTGCTTATTAATAATCGTGTATTATGTGAGATGCGCGGTATTGATTTAAACCCACGGGGCAGCACTGGGTAGAGAAGGTTTAATTTATAGGAACGCTGATGTTTGATAGCAATAAATAATTAGGGCGCTCGCAAAAAGAGGGTTCATAGGGCACTGCCCTCCAACTCCAGCTGGCTGCTCTCGTCCTGCTAATAAATTGGTTAATAAAAGGCAAGAGAGAAAGCCTGGATTCTGGGGTTATGAAAACAAATGACATTTCTGTGTTTAGCGGAGAGGGAAGGAACGGGAAGGCAGAGGAGTCAGCCGGGTGCACCGGGAATCACTCTGTGGTTCGCAGCCTGAATTCCTTAATGACATTCTCATTAAAAGTTCTCGCTGCCAAATGCTGTTTGCTTTCGCCTTCAGAGCTGTCTGCATTAATAATGAGTAACTCCGCTTGGAAGTTATTTACATAAAGTATTGTTCTCATGTCACTGCGCCGACAGCAGCGCCAGCCTGGGGAGGGGGACAGCATCCGGGGAGCCGAAACAGCAGCACTTAGTGCTCGAGATGTGTGATCACACTTGGACCAAGCGGCTGTGCCGGAGAAGGATGAGGTGAGTGGGTCCGAGCAGTGCGGTGGAGTGACCCCCAGCTCCCCATGCAGGGGCTATGGGCAGTGTCCATCTCTTGCCCTGCCGCAGGGTTTTATGGGATCAAGAGTGGCAATTCCTGTGCCCCTGGGGATCCCAGCCAGGGAAGCAAGTTGTTATTATATAGAACAAAACTGCAAGACCCTTTTCATATGCAAACCGCTGATATTCCAGCACCCTCTGCACCGAGATTGAGCCATGGAGGTCCCTGCACAGCCCAGGGCTCCCACCAGCACCCTCCTTCCTGCCTCACCTCCCCCATGAACCAGCCACGCACAGTGCAATAGCTGTGCACTGCTTTGGAACAGAACCCGAGCGCTTGGCACCTTGGCCACCGGCCTGTGGGGTGTTGGGGAGCAGGCAGCCAGATGCTGCCATTTGTTCACACACTGGAGCAGCTGTGTTCATCTGCTCCATGTGTCTGTGGCTTGGGAGAGGATCTCTGTGTGAGAGACACTGGAGCAGTGTTTGGGCTCCTTCTGCTTGTCAACCTGAAGGATGCTGGGACACCCCAATAGGAGTGGGTTTCGTGAATGGCATCCACAGTGCTCAGTGGATGAGGAGGAGCTGAGCTGGGATGAGCTCAGTGGGATGAGGAAAACCCAGGGCATGGTGGTCCAACTGCAGCACAGCAGTTAAATCGTTAAGACTGACGGGGTTAATGGTTCTCCTCCTGGGACCATCAGAATCAGCTCTGCCTGCTAAGAATAGAAACTTACTGAGATTTGAAGGTTCCATAACGAACAGAGAGTTTCAATTGAATGGTCGTGAGCAGTGGAGAGAACCTGAGGACTGTGGGGACGCTGCACACCACTCTGATTCGGGAGACACATGTGGTGAGTGCAATTACCCACAGTAATGCCCACCCTCTGGAGCCACAGCACTGGAATACGTCACCAGAGTCAGCATGGGGCACCTAACAAAGTGATTGCAAGGACTGTCAGGTAGCAGCACTGGTTTGGGACTGCCCCAACCGCACATGCAGGATGGGCCATAGCACCCAGCCATGTGTTGTCCTCTCACCTTCTGCACCCACTGATCACAATATGATCAGGGTCCCTGCTGGTGCACCCCGTGCTGCGCTGCTGCTGCATGTGAGCAGAGCAGTTAAAGTGTCCTTTTTCAGGGACAGCATCCCATACCCTGCAATTATAGCAGGGGGACGGTACTCAACAAACCTCCTTTTAGAAGGTTATGCAAATCACTATTGGCACTGCGGTACCATCACTGACAAGCTGCAGACAGCCGAGGCTGAAGCACTACCCTGGTCTGCGTCCGTCTCTTCTGGAAGCTCCTACCAGGTTTACTGTCACGCGAACACAATCTGAACAGGGCTCATACATCCCTAGATAATATTATCATATAGTAGTGTAAATGTTGTTACTTACATTACAGTAAAAATAGCAACCCCAATGGGAAATAGGAGACCCTTTTCCCAAGCAATAGGCCAGTGCAAAATGGAAAGCCAGACTTCACCATCAGAGAGACTAAAGCTGGGCTGGCAGAGGAGGCAATTCCTGAATGGTGAGACCGTTCTGGAATCTTCCACTGAACAGAACTGTGTGAAACGTCCGATTTCAGGTCAGCAAAACAGCTTGCTTCGGGAAAATTTAAACTTTTAATTCCAAAGTTTCATTCTATTTACATTTTCAGCACAAAATTGAAAGGAAACATGCGGCTGAAGTGGAAAATTGAAACGTCCTGCTCTGAAAAGGTTGAAGCTGAATGTTTGACCTTATCAGGAAAAACCTCCCCCCACATCCCCAATTTTTCTTTCAAAACAAATTTTTGTCAAAGGCAACACGTTCCCACCAAACATCTTGCTCTGATGGGCTGGCATTTCCCAACGGAGGCTGCCCAGCCAGAGCATCCCCCGCAGCTCAGCCAGAGCCCTCCTCACCCCTCGGAGTGATCCCCACTGGGAGAAGCACAGATACCCTAAGGCGTCAGCCAGCACTGGTCTCACCCCATCGCTGGGTACCTGCAGAGAGAGCCAAGCCATCCTGTACATGCTCTGCAGCATCACCTGCGTGCCCCAAAGCTGTGGCATTCTTTCCAAATATATTCCCTCAGCTTAACCTTTCCCTGTGTTTTACCTTTCCCTGCAAACCTGCCCTTGCCATAGAGACATCAACAGCTGGAAAACAACGCCCCACTGCTATATTGTGAAACCCTTCTGAGTGCCGGCACACCCGCAACCGGTGCAGGCTGTACTGAGCCCCAGACCCGACTCACCCGCAGCCATGTGAGACTCGTCCTCCACCGGCTCCCCAGTGACCCCCACTCCAAACTACGCCCTGCTCCAGCAGGTGCTGGGGGTGTTGATTCCCGGTAAATTGTGATGCATTGTGTTTACTCCTGCTCTGACTGGCAGCGCCATGCCCATCCCTGTGGATGTGCTCCTGCATCACCTCCCGAGCGCACACCGTGGCTGCTGCCGGCTCGGTTGCAGCTGAGCACTGTCGCCTGCCTCCCCAGCTGCCTCCTGAGCCAAGAAATCACCTTCTGAGCCCTGCAGGTGTTCTCACTCCTGCTCCTGGCACTCTCTGCCCAACCACCCCAGCCACTTCCCAGCCATTCCCACAGTGATAGCCTCGCACTGCTACCATATGCACACAGCTCAGGGGGCTCTTTGAGAGCCCTGGCCTGGAGATTTGCCATTTCAGCATCCTCAGTGATGCCATCAGCTTATCCACAGCATCGCAGTTACTGCCAACCCAGTGGTACTGTGCAAACACAGTGTGGGACTTCACAGATCGGCAATCAAGAACCTGCAGCCAGGGAAGGCACGTGCCACCCAAAGGCTGGTGAACACCCTTGTGCACTTACATGGCACGCAGGGGCACAGGGCAAGCCACAGCACAGGGCACCCTCTGTGTGCATGCATGAAGCCGAGCGGGCCGTATGCTGCGGTGCACATGCAATGCACATGCAATGCACACGCGATGCACACACAATGCACACATGTGCACAGGGAGACACAGCCCATCTCACAGCATGCCCAGGTCCCTGAGCCATGTCAGCGGTGCTGCTCCCCTATCCATAAGGAAAGCTGCTCACAAAGGGCCTTAAGGAATTGCCCAGATGCAGTGAGAGATTTTCATGGCAAGAAATCAAATAAAATGTTCCTGGTGATGAAGTGAAAAATAAAACATGCTTTCAGAAAATGGTCCTTTTCTTCTCCATGCCTGGAAGGAGGGGGGGGCCTGAGGGGGAACAAAGACAAAGGTGCCGAAGGTCTCAATCATCTCACCACTTAATTATTCCATCTCTCAGAAGGCATCTCCAGGCAATTAGAATAATCATTCATGCCTGTGCTTTAGCAGGGACTCTTGCATTCTTCCTGTGAAGCATCGGAGCTGGATTGTAATATGGGGTTTTTTTTTAAACTTTAGCAGTGACCTGCAACTAAAGGAAAAATAAAAGTTTTTTGAAATATTAGTTTAATAAGACATGAGAATAATATTAAGGATATGAGCCTCCCTTATTTATTATTTATATGCATAGTGTGATTTAGAGATGCACTTGAACCAAACAAGTCACTACCAAAGAGTGGATCTATCTCTCTCTATATATATTAAAAAAACCCTACAATATTCGCCTGGAGATTCTGTCCACATATTCGGAGATTGTGATTTAACATACACAGTTTATCAAGGCTGGTGTGCTGCACAGAGAGACTGGAGTTTTATGTAAGGGTATAAATAATCAATGCACATAGCAACTTTAAATTACTGCTAATGTGTTTTACTTATGTTCCCACTAGAACGATATGTGAAATAACAGGGAGTTGCTAGGCGCACACTTGACAAATAATATCCATGAGTTTCCATTTTTATTATTTTTATACATTTCTTATTAAACCAAGCGGGGTAGTTCAAGCCCATGCAGCCAGCCCTTACTGGTGGATCGCAGTAAGCATGTGAAATGGGGAGTTAATGCTGCGTGGCTCAGCAATGCCATAGGGCTGGGCCGGGGCTCCAAGGGCTGCACCGGGATTGCTGCAGGCATGTGAGCCTGTAAATCCATCGGCAGAGCCAGCAGCCGACCTGCCTGCTCTGGAGCATCCTTGTGTCTGAGCTGCTCCGTCGCTCTGGGAGGATGTGGGCATTCTCTGCTCCAGTGGGTTTGGGCTGCAGCACCAGGGTGGTTTCAGACAGGAGCTGGTCCGTGTGGTTGCTGCTGCTGCAAGAGGCCCTGATGATGATAACATTGGGCTCATGGCTAAAGTGATTTCTTGCTTTCAATTTCATTTTCAAAGCTGATTTCTTCTCCACTTTTCCTCTGCCAGGGATCCAGGACTAGCTGCCTGGGCAGGGCCAGCCCCTGATTTTGAGTGATCCTGTGGAGAAGTCAGTGCAGCTGCATGATCTGCCTCTTCAGTAAGGAGGATGTTTGGATGCCCTAATGCAAAACATCCCCCGATGTCTCTGGATCAACCTGAGGGTGCAGCGGTTGTGGGGCAAGGGAGTGCTGAAGAATAGTCCCAAAGGCTTCATGGTCCTCAAGGGCAGCTGGGGCTCCTGCTCCCTCTTCACTGAAACCAGTAGAGATTTCCTTAAGCAGAGTTTCTTGATGACTTTTTCATCTCCATTAGGGCTTTGGCACAAGAGGAGTGGCACATGGGCCCTGTCTGCCTGGTGCCTCCATAAGCTGCTACCTTGAAACCACAATTCCCCTTTTCTCTGCTGCTGCCTACTTTATACAGCATCTGTAAACATCTTTGCTGGACCAGGCACAGCTCGCAGGGGCTGGAGCATGGGGCTCCTGGAGATGGTTTAGTCCTCTCCCTGCTGGGAAGGGATCATTTAAAGTGTCATCTGTTGCAGGAGCTGACATGGATATGTATTGTTTGTAGAAGCACAGCCTCACCAGGCGAGCTTGAAAGATGCCATCCACAGAAATCCAAACATTAAACATGGCACTGATAGGAAAGACACTTGAATAGGCGGGAGGAAGGATTTGCTTTAAAGCATGCAATCATCTGGTATTTGGGCACTGGAGCTGTTACAAAAACCTTTTCTGTGCCTAAGTAATTGGTACATGAGAAGCAAAGAGCATGCTGCTTTGGGACTGCCCACCCTGCATCCAGAGCAGCACTGTACCAAACCCCAGCAGGGAGCTTCCCTGTTTTCCATTACTACTATTTAACAAACAATAACTATTTCTTTGTAAACAAGTCCTTAAGTGTTTATTACTATGTCACAATCAAAACCATATAGCTTTGTGCTGTGTTCAATGGAACAAAATTAACAGTGTTTTAAAACCCACTCCACTAAGAAATGCTAAAGTGACAAATGGATGTCCCAGGGGCTGGCAGGTTGGGGTTGTCCCTGGGAGCACAGTGGTGCCTCTGCTGACATTGCCAGCGATAGAACATCCCCCTTGCTGTGCACATAAGCAGTAAAGAACCAGCAGCCTTTGCACAAGATGCTTATTCACAAACCAAATGTCATTCTTTGCAGGGAGAACAGAGCCCAGTCCCACACTATTTATGTTAATTGAAAATCTTGCATTAACCTCGGTGAGAGCACAGCCAGACTCATAAATACAAGACCTAAATTAAATGATTGTCATCTAAGACTAGTAGCTTACAGGTCCTTTTTGCAGTGGATGAGCTAGCAACTGTCAATAAAAGGTGTAGCTGGGTTGCGGAGCTGGGAGCAACAATATTAATTTGGTCAATATCACTGTCAAGATTATCCTTAAAATGCTTTTCCAAAGAGTGAGCAACTGTGACCATCCGCCACGGCAAAGCATCACCCTCACTGCAGGGAATGGGGCTGCTCAGGGCTGAGCAACGCCAGCGCCAGCACCTGATGACAGCGGCCCTGTCGGGCTGCAGGGGCAGCAGCAGCTATTTCATGGTGCACACACAGTGTGGAGGGAAGATATCCTTCAGCTCCGAATTTGGAATGGGGAAGGGGGGGGGAAAAACCCTATTCAAGTGAAAAGCGGCTTTGGATCTTTAATTAAAAATCAGGGTTCACAGCACCAGGGCATGGACTTCCACTAGTTAATCTCCATCACTTCATTTCACCACCAACTTCCATACTCTACAAAACTGCTGGAGACAATTTTTATTGATTGCTCTTCAAGCCGTCAAAAGCGTCCCTGGCTGATCATATGTTACCCCCAGACACCTTGTGCATTTCAGATAATAACTTGGTGCTCTAGAGAAGAAATGAATTGGATGTGCAGTCAGTAACTGTCCAAGTGAATCATGTTACTATATGTCAGCAGCCCGGGCTCTGACTATCATTTTAACAGAGAGAAATCCGCTATTTTCATGGCTGTTTGAAATTATTTTCCAGATGAATAAGATATAACAACAACTACTTACAGTAAAGAATAATATGGGGAATCTATTTGCTACTTGGAAGCAAATCTTTCAAGTGTAATCCTGTTAAATAGTATTTAATCTGGAACTGCAAACATGAAATTTGGAAACTGGCTTTCATGTAGTACAGAAATCTCGTGATGGGAGAGAGTGGGAAGCTGAAGTTGCTGTGGGTGCTGGGTGGTATTTTGTAGCTCGTAATTGCAAATATAGTAATTCATACAGAAAATGGAACATCACTAAAATACTGTCGACATAGATGTATACTAATGCCAAACAGCATCAGTGACAGTTTATTTTGCATAAACAATTACCACGTACCAAGACTATTCCTTTGTATCAGGTGTGTTTGTCAGTGTATGTTTTGCTCAGAACTGCTATAAACAGCTGCAAATGGATTTTGTGATGTTAAAAGAAGCAAATAGTGTAGAGGCTGCTATCAAATGGGTAACTTTAACTACATAAGCCTTACGTTTGCAATAGAGCTGTATTAGCGCTGTTTGCTTGGGTTTCACGCTGCACTGGTGGCTTCCCTTTGTGCCCTGCTGCAGACACTGCTGTGCACAACTTCTAAAGGATGTTGAAAACAAACCATGAACATCTTCAACGATGGCATTTTGCAAGTGGCCAGGACGTGTAAGAATGTGCCCATGTGCCTGCACCACCATGGGGTAGTGCATCTGCATCTGAAGGTGCTGTAAGCATCGACCCTCACTTGGTGGTGTCTCTTTCAAAGCACTTTTAAGAAAGATGGGAAGAACACATCAAATACCTACATTAAACAAATGCAGCCTCCAATTGCAGCTCACCCTTGCCCGGTGGTGGCGGGGTAGCTTGTGGGGTCTTCACTGCTCACCAGGCAGTGCCAGGTGCTGGCACAGGGATGCTGGGCAGCTCTCAGCTCATGGGTATTTGAGCTGCTGGGCATCAGAAGCAGGAGCCAGCACAGGCACTGCCTATGGGCTGGACTCCAAGCACCCACTGGCGCCTTGACTCTCTCCCCAGGGCTCCCTTGGGCCGAACACAGGGTGCTGGGTGCCCTGGTGCAGATGGATGAGTGGTGGGAGCCCTGGGCTCTCACTGCTGCCAATGGAGCTGTACCTGTGCCTGCTGCCAGCACCCTTCCCATGGGAAAGTCCTGTGGCACTGACAAATCTGCTGCAGGAAACCCCCACCTACCGCACAGCCCAAGGAGCAGCTGTCCCTTTCACTGCCTTATCTCCTGCTTTACACAAGACTAATGAGAGGGATTATTTGACTGATACCAGCCTGCTTTCCCTGTCCATCACGTGTGGCTTCCTCTCCAAGGGCTGCAGGCTCTATGAATGGCTTTACGGCCCCCTTACAGGCAGCTGCCTGCAGGCTCCCGATGGCCCCATCCCACCCTGGCTTTTTTGCAGGAAAAGGGCACAAAAAGGATGTTCCCTTCTTTACTATAAGGGTGCTGAGGCACTGGCACAGGGTGCCCAGAGAAGTTGTGGCTGCTCCATCCGTGGCAGTGTTCAAGGCCAGGTTGGACACAGGGGCTTGGAGCAAGCTACTCTATGGAAGGTGTCCCTGCCCGTGGCAGGGGTTGGAATGGGATGAGCTTTAAGTTCCCTTCCAGCCCAAACTCTCCATCCACTTCTGCAGAGCCCTGAGGGGCTGAGCCCATGGGACCCCACTGATGCTCAACCCCACAGCATCTCATAACCCTGCTTAGCTGCAGGAAAAGCTGTCAGACTATCTCTGAGCTGGTGTGGCACCATCCTGGGACACACTGGGTCTGAGCAACTCTTCACGCGCAGATGCTCTCAGAGATGTGTCATACCTGTGTGTCAGAGCAGCAGAAGTGGCAGAAATAAAGCAAAGGAGGTTTGGTGACATGGAGGAGGTCCAGCGACGACTGCAGCTCTGCTATCAGCAGGGACAGAGGTCACAGCCGCTTTGGGTATTAGCTCATCATCTCTATTACTGTTGAGTTATTATACTGAAATGGTTAAATACATCATGGGACATAACTGTTGAAAAAGAGCAATTTAGTCCTTTGGTGGATGAAAAATAAGTTGGGGAAAACCATATTTAATCTGCGGAATCCGGGGGATTTCATGAATCCAGAGACCAGGATTTATTTGCATACAGGTTCACATCCATTACATGAAAGCAGCCATTCCAACTGGATACTGGGAGCAGTTTGACATCCCTTATTGGGATAGTCCAAGAGCAGTTTGAGAGATTCAGCCCTGGACTGGTTATATCCCTCTGAGCACAGCCGTGTGCCTGCAGGGTGCTGCCAAAATGATGAGCTTCCCCAATAAGACTTCCTTTTCCTTCACTGCCCATCCGGCACACTCTGGGATACACGGCACAGCCTTGCCCAGTGCCAGGGAGGGAGGTGTGGGACCGGCCAGGCATGCACCAGAAGCGTTTTGGATTTGGCATGATGGAATGCCACCACCTTCCCTCCCTCCCTCCCTCAATCTGTTCCCTGGCTTCTCAGCTTCCTGCGCCGGTCCCTGATGTTCTGTCACAGGCTCCCAGTGGGAGCTGGAAGCAGAAATGTTGCTGCCACTTGCGACGGCTAAGCCTGCTCGTGTTCCAGCTGGTAAGTCATAAAGAAATGGTAAAACACAACCCCCTCAGGGCTGCTGGGAGCCGGATCGAGTTTTTCCATCTCTCCCCAGGGACAGCTCTTTATTCTCACACTGTCAAAACTAATGGCCTCACCGGGTCCGACAGTGACAAAGCAGCCGATGGCATTGGCCCCACCAGTGCAGTACCACATGAGATGGGGCTGGACCCCCATCCTGGCCTGGGGATGCCTCTCTGCCCGAGTCCCGCTTGTGCTGATTCAGGCCCAGGCTTCTCACAGCTAAAGATCATGTTTCCTGATAAATATTTAATTTTAAAGAATTAAATCTTAATTACCACACCAGGTTTCACGGCGAGGCTGTAACACAGGCATCCTCCCCATGCTTGGGCATGCAGTCAGGTTCCCTGCACTCACCACAGCATCCCCACACCACTCGGTGCTGTGTGTTTGGGGTCTGCAGTGTGGAGGCCCAGGAGGAGCCAAGCATGCGCCTGTTGCTGCTAAGGGAGGCACTGCCACCACCATAACCATTGGCATCGCCACCACCACTGCCTTGCGTGTCACCTCTTGAGGTTTCCTGCACCCATCGGGTTCATGCCAGTGGCACTCAGTGAGGCCGGGCAGGTGGATGCCTGTACACGGCGGCTCCTCCATCATTTAATCTGGAGTGATGCATATAGAAATTTAGATCAGGCAGCTTGACATTCCTGACTGCTGAGGCTGTGAATCGATGGCCTCTCTACTCCCTGCAGGGGAGATCGATTCCCCAAGCACAATGGATTGGTTTCATCACTTTGGTTTCACCTTGTCAAAGTCATGTCTGATTTACTTTAGTCTGGAGGGCAGATTTTAAGTATTTCATTGCATTTTGTAATCTCGCCGCGTGTCTTGCTAATTGCCCTGTCCTGTGTCTGGCCAGAGTGTGCCTGGCACCAGGGTTGGACAACAAACACCCCCCAAATGGTGCTTCCAGAGGGTGCTTCCCTCTTTCCCGCACAGCACAGGCTTTCCCTGCACCTCTGCCATACTCCTGGCTTTGGGCACTTGGCTGGGCCAGCGCTGTGGCTGCAGGACCTGCCTTACCTGTGGGGCTCAAGCAGTGCTGGGGGTGCCCCACAGCTGCCCTACAGCACAGACCCCACTACTCAGCTGTGAGGGCAGTGTTTGGTCCATGCATGGGCTCCGGCTGTGACGGGGCGGCTGCTCCGCTGCAGACTGGGCTTGATGTCAGGGTGCACTTCCCACATGGATGAGCAAGGAGCAAACATCTCGGTTCAGGTCAGAGCATCCCTGGGAGTCAGAAACATGACCGGGACTCAGGAGCAGCTGGGAAATATCCCTGGAACTGGCATGAGGAGTCCTGGGGCTGTCCCAAATGGGAGGATGCTCAGTCCAGCCGGGGTGTTCAATCTGGTCACAAACCCAAAGATTCAGATCCTTCACCAAGAGGAATGACAATAAAACCATTACTACAGCGAGTGTGCTGTAAACTCACCTGGGATGGATGGTGCCGGTCCTGTGAGCTTCCTGATGGCTTGTTGTTAGCAAAATTATATTCCCAGTGCTGGGTTTGGCCCAAATTCTGCTTTGTCCAATTATACTCCTGGGTGAGTTTCACGAATGTAAGTATTGATCACTCTTCAGACAGGTTTTCTGCCTGTTCTGTACATTACCTCTGCTCTTCTTCAGGTAATCAATTATATTTTCATAGCTACGGGTATTAATCAATATACAGTAGCTGTCTTAATTGATTTGTCTAAGGCCTTCAATCTGCAGCCCATCAGTTATCCGGGGCTGCCTGTGCAAGCAGAGTGGGGTGATGTGAAGCGGGTGCAGGAGAGCACCGGCCCCAGGCCCCTTCCAAACACCTCCATCACATTCCTCCCGTGGTCTCTGCCGGGCATTGATGCTCTGACGCCTTCCCTGCTGCTCATTATCATTATTTATCTGTTACAGCTGTATCTGGAGGCCACAGGAAGGGTCAGGGAACATCCGTATGGAGAATTAGCAGTAATATTTCAGGGGGGAAATATATATCTCCTGCTTTAAACGGAGCAAGGAGGGGTAAGTGGGCTGGGAGCTGAGCCTGAGCATCCTGATCCTCCCTCCACCTGGTCCATCTGTCACCTTACGGCTGCCCCTGCACCATGCACTCGAGGTGACGTGCACCTCATGCTGCTGGTGCTTGTATTGATGCCAGTGAAACGGATGGCTTAAAGTTTTGATGCCCACATGGACAGCAATGAATATTTGTGCTGGGGAATGAGCCTCGTGGTGCTTCCATCTCCTGGGGTGATGGGAGAAGGCACCTTTTGGAAGTGCAGTAGTCCCAGCGCTCTGCCCACAGGGATCCCAGCCCCTGGAGCCGGGCATGAGCCCCTTGGCACCGGCCTGGGCAAGCAGCGGGGCTGGAGCCAACGGGCGTGCGAGGGTTAATTTGGGAAGATCTGTGTTGATAATAAAGCTGCTTTTTTCCTGGCGATGATATGATCGGAGAGGGGTTGCTATGGCAACGGTGGCTCTAGAAACCCCCGACCGATGGCGGCGGCTGCCGGGTGCTCCCAGGCCGGGATGTGCCCATCCCACCATCCGCTGCCCACACCAGCATCCCCTGCCCGTCCCCTGCCTATCCCACCCACTCCCTGCCCACCGCTCGATCCTCTGGGCGCTTCCCCATGCCACACCTACCGCACCACTGACCCATCCCCTGCTCACCACCCTGGGCTGTACTCACCACCCTAAGCTCATGGGATGGGCTCTGGGACCAAGCCCCGGGATGCTGCCCGGCTGCTCTGGGACAGGCAGCTCTACCCTGCTCCTGTCCCCCAGCCTGTTGTCAAGGCATGGCCATTCCCCATCCCCAGAGCACCCACGTCACTGTGTCACCCACCCCACAGACACTGCAGGCACGGTGTCCACCGGGTCAGCCCTGGCTACCCTTTGCCTTGGCAGATGGGAGCTGGCCATGACCCCTGATCCCACCACAGCACGATGCTCCTGCATGTGGATGATGACAGTGCCAAACTGCAGGACACCATGGGCCAGGCTGTCCCCATGGGGTCTGTGCTCCTCTCCTGCCTCAGTGGCTGTGCTCACCCCTGGGTCCAGCTGGTGCTGCTGCTGACATTGCACGTGATGCGCTGCTCACTAAATCAAGCACCCTCCTCCCTCCTCTTCCTCCCTCCCTCCCTTGCCCATTAATGAAATGAAATAAATTTTCCGTTTTTAAACATGAAGTTTTATCAAAAAAAAAAAAAAAAAAAAAAAGAAAAAGCTGCCGTTCTGCACACAAGCAATTCCCACCGGGAGGGGAGAGCGAGGAGCGCGGGGCCCGTGTGCTAAATACAGAACAAAGCCTTCTGTCTGAAAATACCTACGAGGAGCTAACAAATGCTAATGACAAAATAATGTATGGGGGGTTTAACGCTGGATGCTTTTTATCAGCAAATTAGCACAGTTATTATGCTGTAGATGCATTTAACAATAATTTGTTTCAATAACTGTAGAACTGGTATTTTAAAAAATATACACCATATTTAGAGCACTTCATCCATGAAGGACCATTATTGTTTTTTTCCTCCCAAGAGAGTTATAAAGGTCTCTCTTACAAGTGAAAGAAATACAATCATCACCCTTCACAGTTCAGTTATTCTCCTTTATTTTATTCAGAGCCATTTAAAGTTTGTGTTTTTAAAGGAAAAAGAGAGAATGTCTTTAAAGGGTCAGGGCTGCAGAGGGCCTGGGGACCCGTGCACTGTGCTTGGGTTTAAATGGCATTGCTGGGGCCAGTGAACGCGGTGAGCCAGCAGTACTGCATGAGCAGGATGCTGGCACGGGGTCTGGGTCAGCCAAACCTCACCAGGTCTCCAGGGCCCTGGAGCAGGGCTGGAGCACACAGGGGTTTCTGAGCAGGGCATACAGATACACACTGCTGCCCACGCTGTGACATGCTGGGACTCATTGGTCATGGGATCAAGGCAGGGCTCTAGCAGGATGAGTGGCCAGGGTCCCCAGTGAAGGGACATGTGCCTGAGGTCACCTCCCACAGCCCCCAAAGGCAGGAGGCACATCTCCGAGAAGGAGGGCATGGAGGAGCAGAGCAGCTTGACTGCAGACATGAGGTTTTATGAACTCTTTGCTATAAAGAGTATTAAATCACAATGTCAGCCCATAGATCCCTTATTCCAGGGGCTGTGCAGGTGGGCAAGTCACTGGGATGATGCATATGGGATGCTGGGATGTCCCCTCTGCCAGCAGGAGAGCAGGATATCCCAGCTAATACAGCCCCTTACAGGTCACTGAGGATGAAGAAGTGCCTTTTGCCACTGAGCCAGTGCCAATGGCCCAGCAGCCCTCACCTCAATCAGCGTGTCCCGACACCAGCCTTGTCCCGGCATGGATGCACTCAGCAGTCAGCCAGCCCTGGTACCCTGGTGTGCCCTCTGCCCGCAGGGTGGTCCAGCAGTGCTGCTCCGCACTGGAGCTGCCTGTTTACAGCCCAGCTCTTCAGTCACAAGCCATTAAGGAAGAGAAACAGCTACATAGACACTCACGAGAAATAGATTCCTGTGTAAATCAGCTGCTTTTAAAATTTCACTGAGCATGAAAGTTCACCTTTAAAATCTACATAAACCACAGCTGTTCCCAGGGCATCCGAGGTGTAATCCCGCGCGGGAGAGGAAGCATTTACATGCTTAACACAAGAACAGGGTTGTCAGAAAGCTGAGCTTGCATCCACATCTTTAAAACCTTTTCTTGCACCAGGTAGGTCAAGAGCCAGCACTGGTCACAGCACCCAGCACCCAGCACCGGGCAGCCACTGCTCCGCTGTGCTGGCTGGCAGAGCATGGGGAGACTGAACCGTGGTACGGAAGCAGGTCAGAAAAGGATGCAGAGTTTGGTTTTGGGGGAGATATGAGCAGCATCCTTGTCTCCGTTGCTGGCACCACTGGCAGAATGAATGCTCACTGAGGCTGTGCTGGGAAATCGCAAGAAACATGACCCTAGATATACATGGCACTTCCTGAGGCCTCGGGATGAGCTTTGGCTGTGTTCTGGCTGCAGAGCCAGCTCACCCTCACAAACACTGCTGATTTATAAAATCAAACAATAACTTTTAGGACAGTCTACTCACACCATAAACATCTGAAAGAAAATCCATCTCTTCTCCATGCAAAACCACTGATGAGTTCATGAACTGTACTGTGCAATAAATCACTTTTGCTTGTGCAGGAGAGCTGAGGTTTTTTAGGTTCCTAATAGGCACTCTGACAATGTGATTGCTCCATATTTCTTTGTAGCTGTCACCTTTGCAGGCCTGTCAATGCTCCTAATCTTTTTTCATTGCGATGTCAAGTTTTGGTAAGTGAAGAGGTGGGAGGTGGGATGGGATGTGCGATACTGGGACCACTTCCTGGAATCACTCCTGGAGCCCTCTCCCTTCTGTCAGGAGCCCACCCATGTGGAAGGGCCTTGGGGCGGCTGCAGCACCCGGGCAAAGTGTCATCATGGGTCTGACATATGGGATGGACACCAGCTCCAAGCTCCCTTCCTGCTTCCCATCATCTTTCCTTTCTCCCTGTCCCTATCAAAGCCATCCTCCTTCTTCTCCCCCCACCACCAAACCCACAGAAGTGCTGTTCCCGTGACGAGGCAGCCAGCTCTGAGCTACTAATGTGTACAAGAAAACATACTTTTAATATTCAGCATCTGGATAGACAATAAAAACTGGGACAAATAATCTAGTTGAGGCAATTACCTTAGCATAAATGTATATATTATTTATAAATGGCTTTGAATATATAAATAATATTGATCAAATTTGCATGAGAAAAAAGAGACATAATTACCAAATGACGCCTCAGAGCAGTGGATCCTGCTGGCTGTTTGCTGCCCTGATTCTCATTCTTGGGGGACTCTGCCCAGCCCTCAATACATGACATACACATTAAACCGAGCTAAAAAATAGATCGTCATCCAAGTAAACCAGTTTAGAGAGCTGAGCAGCAGGAGCTATGGGCTCCTACCCCTTCCCAGCCTTTGCCAGGAGCCACGAGGAGCTGTCCTCAAGTTAAATTCACCAGCAAAGTGAGCACAGGAACGAGCCCAGCCCTTGGCTGCTCTGCGAGCCGCCGCTAGATGAAGTTGTCTGTGCCTGGCGCGTCCCACGCGCCACACGCAGCTCTTTAATAAAACTGGCTGAGATTTGTTGATAAGCCTGAAGCAAAGTCAATGTGAAGTGTCAATCCCGCCGTTCACGGGAGCCTTCGGGGGTCAAGCTGCTTCCTCGGTATGATCGTCGTATCAAAGATATGTCAGCCGCGTGTTAACTGTTTGCTTATGAATCGCGCTCGGGATCAGACACGAGGCGCAGATAAACCAAAGCAAAGGGGCTGGAGATGAGCCGTGCTCTGCCAGCCAAAGCTCGTGGTGGCCGATGGGGTCTCTGCAGTCCCCAACCTGCACCCACACCGACCAGGCCAGGGCAGCAAAGGGCAGCTGGTGGCACAGGGGCATGCGGGGATGATGAATTGTAGGGACACAGCCGCTACATCCCATTTAGCCCCATGGGTGCCACTGTGCGTGCCAGGCTGCTCTTTGCGGGATGAGTATCTAATGGCTGTGCAGTCCGCACTAAGTGAAGCTGAAAGACAAGAAATCAAAAGAAGTGGGGTTTAATTAAGTATCAACCAAGATTTATGCAACTTTCTCTCCCCTCCATAAATATTAATAAGGACCAAGCAGTGGCTCCGTGTGGCAGGCACTGTCGAGCCATGAATTGATGTTAATTCCAAGCTCTTTGAGGTGGACTAAGCGTGACACAGAGCCTCTTTGATTTGGAATATTCCTTGGGTTTAAAAGTTAAATAACATGAAGGGGGATTTAGTGGGTAGTAAACCATTAGTGAGTCCGGGATTTAAACTCCAGCACGCATGTAGTGTATTTCACGAGTGCCAAACTGATTAATGGAAGTGTTGCCGGAGCTCCCTCGCCAATGCCGGGCACATGCCGGCAGCAGGGCCCCCATTTCCAGGCTGGTGGCAGTGTGATATGAGCCACAGGGGTGCCCGTGCCATGGGGTGCAATGGATGGGATGGGGAGAAGGAGCTGGGGCAGCCAGGGCCATCCCCATCCTTGCACACCCTGCAGGCAGGCAGTTATTAAAGGTGACACAGCCAGCCGAAGTGAGGACTCGCAGAGCCCACTAAATCTCTAGCCATCCCTTAAATAAAACTTTATGCTGGCTAATAAATTTTAATGCCACTTGTCAGCACTTGATAACTGCAATCATTTAACGGAGGAGGAGAAACCCCAGTGCTGGAATGAAGCGGCTGTGCCGTGCGTGGTGCCCGCGGTGCTGCCCCTCTGTGCTGCTGCTTGCGTGTCCGTCCTGCCAATCCATCCATCCCAGCAGCATCCCTGTTCCTGGTGAGCACTGAGGAACAGGCATCTTCTAGGGCTGGAAAACAACCACGGCCAGAGGAGAGGAGCAAAGGAGCAGGTGACGTTCACACTGAAGCTTAATGACAGCAATGCCAGTGTGACACAGCTCAGTGTTCCTCAATGCACCACGTCTGCTTCGTTGATGTCTTGATTTCCTCATCCTCAGGCTGCACTGGCTGGTTATGAAGCCTGCTGGCAGCCCTGACCATCACACAGCACAAACCCATGATTTCAACACCAGCTGAGATTAAGAAGTGTAAGAAGTGTGCCTGTGAGGGTGAAGTCTGTCCCCTGGCATAACGTGCACAGTGGGGCTCTGGCCCTTGGCTGCAGCTGCTCAGCTACACTGCAATAATCAATAATGATAATAATTATTACAGGAGCAGCATGAATTTCCTATCAAATTAAATCACACAATGAATAATTTTCATGTTTTATTAAACAAAAGCCTCTCTCTGGAGAGGTTTGATGGTGCCGCAGTGTCTTGGGTTTGCTGCAGCAGGGTATCATGACAGACCTGAACACAAGACTGCTCTGGAGGGATGGGGGCAAGCGCAATCCAGGTCTCAGCATGGCTTTAACCCAGTCAGAATTAGCACAGCTTTAACTCACTCATCCTCTGGCCATCTATTCTTAGGAAATATATAAAGCTTGGAGTACAAACATCACTATGTGGCCTCCAGGCTGAGCCGCTAACATGGGAGTGCCTGCTCCTCTCTGTGAAGGTCTCATAGCACGTGGCTGTGGGACAGAGGGATAAAGATCATGGATGGGTGGCTGATAGTGACTTGCCCTGGTCCTGAGCTCTGCCAGATTGGTGCTTGAGCCCAGCCACTGACCTGGGCAAATAATTGTGTTTTTTTCTGATTTGGTGGTTGAACAGGGAGTAAAGAGAGTGGAAAGCAGTTTATGCCGCCTCAAACTGGGAATTTTCAGTGTGTTTGGGGATAGAAAATGAAAGCATTTCTTTTTGGAAGAGCGGAATTTCGTGTTTGGGATTTTGGGGGGAAATTTAAAGAATAATTAAAAAAGTTTTCAATTTTCAGGAGACCGCTTTTGAGGCCAACAAATTTGTTGGATTCCACAAAAAAAAAAAAACGCACCAGTCCCAGAACTGTGTTTTTAATCCCTAATTCAAAACACTCTCCCAGCTTTACTCAGGACCCTGGGCCTGGGTTAACAGCAGAGTTTATCCAACTGCAGCATCTCTCAGCTCCCTCCCATGGGTGCCAGAGGACGCCAGGACCTGGCTGCTTGGCTGAGGTGGCAACTGCTCCTGGGAATGGCAGGTCTGACCCCATCCCCATTCTAGATGGATATCCTTGCTCATGGGGTATTTGATTTTTCTGTCCTTATGGTACAATACAGCAATGGTTATGGCTGCCCAGCAAAACCCAGTGAGAGGAATCACCTTGGAAGGTGGCACGTGTGAACAGATTAGATTTAACTTGCTGGACAGGGAAGCATCACACAGGCAGCAGATACATGTGGAAAGGATCAGCTCGCTTTGCATAATAGCATTTCCTTCCTCCACCCGCCTTGCATGCTGCCTTGCAGCACGGCTGCACACTGAGATTTCATGTAATTTTGTTTTAGTGCAGAATTTAATGTTAAGTTTAAATATGTAATTATCTTTAATTGAAATTACATCCATGCTTTTCATTAACAAGATGCAAAGAGTGAGCAGTATAACACAGAGAGATGTGAGATCCAGGCTGCACAGTGCACCCGGACCCGGCTGCAGGATTGCTGCAGAGAAGACATGGGTAAAGTCCCATGAACTCTCTTAAGAAGTTCCTCAGTGCCCCTGGTGCAGGGGGCTGGTGGAGCCCCTCTCCCTGGCCACAGCCTTGGATGTACCCCAGCACTAATCGCTGTGTGTACACGGGCTTGTGCCCCCCTCCTGCTGCATCCCAAGGTGCCCCTGGCCAGTCCCTGTGGGTGCTCTGCTGCTGCCCACTGCAGCCACAGGGATCCCAGCTTGGTCTCTCCCTTTGCCCCACCAGAGGATGAAGCACAAGGGCAGACACTGCAGCTGTTCCAGGGGCTGGTGGGACACTGGTTCTTCCAGTAAATCCATTGGTCATGGCAAGGAAAAGCCCATGGGGACATTGCTTGGTGTTACTCTTCATGAGTACCCGCACATCTCTGGGCAGATGCTGGAGCAGCTTTCAGTGCCTAAAGGGGCCAACAAGAAACCTGGAGAGGTGCTTTCGACAAGGGCCTGTAGGGAAAGAACAAGGGGAAATGGCTTTAAACTGAAAGAGGGGAGTTTGAGATGGGCACTTAGCAGAAGTTCTTCCCTGTGAGGGTGCTGAGGCACTGGCACAGGGTGCCCAGAGAAGCTGTGGCTGCCCCATCCCTGGCAGCGTTCAAGGCCAGGTTGGACACAGGGGCTTGGAGCAAGCTGCTCTAACGGAAGGTGTCCCTGCCTGTGGCAGGGGTTGGAACTGGATGAGCTTTAAGGTCCCTTCCAACTCAAACCATTCCATGGTTCTACGAAACGTCACAACTGAAAAGGGAATGCTTCCTGTATTGTGTTTGTTACACCTGCTCATCTGTAATCACTAACCTCAAAATCCACCATAGAATCAGAGAACAGCTCGGGTTGGAAGGGACCTTAAAGCTCATCCAGTTCCAATCCATCTTCCCATGTGTAAGAGATTAAACCAAACACGAACCCAAACTCTGGTTGCAGAAGCTGCTTTGACACCCTCGTTCACGCCATGTAAACGCCCTCGAGAGAAAAGCCCTGTCGGATGAAGGGCTCGTCCGCGCCTATGGAGCTTGTTCAGAAGTTTCACCCGCGGAGCCTGGGGTGCGCGATCCGAGCGGCAGGGCACAGCGCAGGCTGCTTCCTTTCGAGTTCCGCGGCGAGCGCCGTGTCCCAACCCGGGCGTGAGCCTGCGGGGCGGTGCGGGGCGGTGCGGGGCCAAGCGGCGCGGAGCAGCGCGGCGGCTGCGGTCACCAGGGGGTAGCATTGGTTCGGCGCTGCGCTCCTGCCGCGGCTGCGGCGGCTCCGGCAGCGCCCAGGGCTGCGCTGCCCCTCCTGCGAGCGGTGCCGCTTGCAGCAGCGAGCGGACAATTGCATGGAGAGGGGACCAGGGCCCCGCTGCCGCGTCTCCCGGGAAAAATCATCTGTTTCCAGAGTGGGTCCTTTTCAGACCTGGAGGTCAGTGATTCGAGTGGGCACTAAACCAATCCAGCCAGATAACGCTGTTACAATCGTCTGGTGGCTCTTCCGCAAACCAATGGGTCCTTTCAGATCCCCCCGTACTTCGGTTAGACCTGCGCTCCTGACAGCTTTGTTCCCCCGGGGCATGCACCAGCACACCAAAGCCTACGTCTGCTAAAACCCAGACTGGCCCATGTCGTATTTATTCAGTACTTTTACAGTTCCAATGGGATAATTCGGCTCTTCACCCCAGCGCTGGCTGAAAGGGGGTGCAGGGGAATCAGTCTCTAGCCCAGTGCTGGCTGTTATCACTTGGGAGCCCTGGTTTCTGTGAAGAAAAAGCTTGTCAGAGCCATATCTCAGCAGCCAGTGCTTGCCACAGACCTTGGTTCAGGCTGGGAAAAGCATTCTACATTTTTGATGTAATGTTTCCTAATGTTTCACCCAACAACCCATAAATTTCTCAAGAACAAGCTATAAAGGGTTTGTTTGAGGAGAAAAGGACAGATTGCTACAGGCTGTAACTGCGGAGTGAAAGAGAGGCCTTTAAAGAAGCTCTTGACAAACAGCAAAAGAAGTGATGCACACACAGAGAACTGCTTGTCCTGCTCTCCCCATCCCTGCATCCAAACCTGCTCCCTTTCCTTGAGGCCATGGGGATTGACCCTGGGTCTGCACCAATCCCTCTGGCAGTGACAGCACTTGGACGACACATATTCCAGGTACAAATCAGGGCACGAACACTTTAGAGTAGCTTCCTGAGCATAGAGCAGAGCACAGCACCTTGCTGGGGCAATGGAGCCAAGGACACTTCTTACCCCACCTAAGCAGCTACATTTAAATTCCCCTAAACAATTACTTTAAAAGCAAGGAGAAGGACCTTGCTGTGTGTGAATGATTGCATTGCTCACTGACCGTGCTCTGTGAACTCAGGCCTTTGTTGCCACCAAAGCAGTTTCTGTACCTTTTTGCACGCACAGTTCCTGTGGATTTATACTAAATGCTCTTCAGACTTGTTAGTAACAGTCAGCAAGACAATCAGCACATGCTAAAGTCCTGCTCTGACAGTGCAATCAATTAAATATCAATTAATCAGTTAATCAGTATAGAGGATACACAGAACAATGCTGGTGATGGCTAGTTTCTAACACTGAATGTTTCATGCTAGTTCCACGCATGTAGCTGACAGGTACATTATTTTGGGGGGATGGACTTTCAGGCAGTGGGATTTCCAGTCTGCAGGGCAAATGCTTCCCCACACGTGCTCATTAGAACAGCTCAATAACTCCCTCCATATCCCTTGCGTTTGCATCTTCTGCCATGGTCGTTTTCAGCCAATATCCTCGCAAGGGAAATTTAGTAATGCTCCTGAAAAGCACTTTTTAAACACAAATGCTCAAATATCCCCAATAACTGCGTAAAAGATCATCAGTATAAAGCTGACACTCAGATGTATAGTTACTATGCTGTCTCCTTGTTGCTACCTATAAGAGACAGGAGGACTGAGAAGCAAACCATGCATCCTGCATAACTCAACACCAGTCAGGAATTCCCACTGCTGACCTAAGGCTTTCCTGCCCTGTAGATCCAAGGCTTTATCAGTGCAGAACATCACAGAGAGAAAAAATACGCTCAAGAATTTAGGGATTTGCTTCTAAATAGGAAGAAACTAAATTAGCTGTGGAAGCTGTCTGAAATTCCTTTTCCAGCTGTGGAGATAGGAAAGATGCCAAGATCCTGGCGTACCAGATCTCGGCCCTCTCCAGGACTCTGGCTGATACGTGTTTCCCACATGCTCTGCAGAGGGATCCAGCAACCTCCATCACAGCCAACCCAGCATCCCGCTGCCCTTTTCCTCTTGGAGACGCACTCTGGCCCTGGGAGAAGCTACCCCAGGGGTCAGTGCTGCATCTCCCTCTGCCCTTGGGACCCTGGTGCCAGTGGTTGTGTGAAGCGGGTCCTTGGCAATGGCATTTGCAGCACTTTCAGCCCCGGGGAAGCTGCTTGAACAGTTCTATTTCTAGAGCACTCCTTACTGCTCCTCCTTCCTTTCTCCTCCGGTCTGTTGCCCCATCTACACCCTTTTGCCCTGTGAATCCCCAATACTTCTCATGGTAAAGCCAGGATAGGTGGCCCCAGAGACCTTTTCACCTCGGGCATGTCCTGCCTATGGCTTAACCTGATTTGGATGTGTCTGTGATGTGAGTGATACACCTACCCAGAGCCTGAGACCTCCAGAAGCCACTGCTTGTTTCCATAGACCCCCATAAATGGATAACTGGCTCTTTTAATCTTGTTACTAAATTGTAATGGAATTATCCCTCTAATCCTTTGGAGCAAGAGCAGAACTCAGCCACCAATATAAAATTAAAAAACCCCAACCCTGCAGTAAGCATAGATTTTAAAAGTATTTATTTTGTGCCGCTCTCAGATAGGCTGTATATAAAATTTTATTTCAGAGGAATAATGCCATGTAGTGCACTTTGTGGCTGCTCTGTGATTAAGTCCTTTTTAATCTGCTGTGTAGGGTGAGGTGCAGCGCTTTCCCAGCACAGCTCCCTCCATGCCAGACTCTCTATTAATGGGGTTACCGGCTTATCGGAAAGAGGCGGAATTACCCAGCTACAGGAGGTTTTTACTCTGATCTGCTTAGAAACCCGGGCCATGTCAGGGCAGGGAGGGCTCAGGGGAGTTAAGCCTGTTTCTTCCTCAGGACCATGTGCCCCTCACTGCTCTATTTTTCTTGCAAGGAACTTTCTAGCTGGTAAATCTGTTTAGAGCGATTGGTTCCTGCTGCTGCTCTGTCTGTCTGCCTCACAATGGGCAGCAATGGGATGCTGCCAGGATGAGCAGCTCACCCTGCTGACTCTGGGATGGGGAGGCAGAGACAGAGCCAACAGACAGGTCAGCAAGTGCCCAGTAGCTGAGGCTGACGGGACACGGTTGTAGTGAGCACAGCAAAAGCATCGTCGATGGAATAAATCACTGGCAATAGGATGGGCAAACGCAGTTGGCTCTGGAGCCCCGGGTACCTGGTGCCATCAGGAAAAGGCAGCTGGTGCTGCCACGGTGCAGTGCACGAAGCCATCCTGCTCGTAACCCCGCTGCAGCATCCTCCTCCTCGCCAGCAGTTTGCAGTAACAGGTCCTGTTCCTTCCTTTTCAACCACAGCTCCCAGCTGTTGACTCTCGGAGGTGGTGGTGTAGCAGGGATGGGGACTGGGGCAGCAGAGGCTGCGGTCAGGACAAGCAGAGCATGGCAAGAAGGGCTTTTCTTCAGGCAGCACAAGCCCGATGGTGTGGGGGCACAAGGAAAATAATTCGGCTGATGCAAAAGCATCTTCTGGAAACAGATGGGGTTATGGACAGAAACAGGTCCCTGCCTGTGCAGGGGCTTGTAGCAGTGTCTGTATGATGTAAAGGAAGAAACGTCAGCAGGAGGGACCTCAGGTCCTGGTTCGCTGTGCGCCTGGCGCATGGGGCGAGGCAGCGAGCGGGTTAGGGATGCGCTAGCATCTTGTCACAAAGCATTTGCTGACCTTTCTGTAAATATTTCCCAGAAAAGGCTAAAAGCCCGGGTCAGTTCAGAGGGTGCTGTGCTGTGATCAGCACTTTGCCTGGGGCCGCGGCCACGGCTGCCTTTGACAAATAGCACTTGACCCGAGCCACTGCGGGCGCAGGCAGCCGCACGGCGCTGGGCAAGCGCGGTCCCGCAGCACATTGCCAGCTTCACCGTGCCTGCTGCTTAACACCGTCCCTTCCTGCAGCAGGCAGATGATGGTTTAGGGAATAGAATGCAGTTTTCTCCTTAACAAAGTGAACGCTGCAGAACTCAAGACGTGTACAAAATGCTGCTTCTCACCTGATGACTTTGCCTGGAGTTTGTACCCCCAAATTAAAGAGGTTTTATCCGTTCACTTTGCAAATACCAAATATGAAGTGGAAAGAGCTTCACGTAAGGGTGTATCGTCTGACTTAAAGCAATATTAGAGGAGGGCAAAAAAAAAAGAAGGGTTTCACAAGGATGATTCTAAATGTGAAGCATAGTCCTTTTTTTTGTTGTCTGATGGCAAAAACCATTGTGTGGAAATTAAAGCAGTGAAGTCTCACAGACCAGACCTCTGCAAATACTGTACTGCTAAATACAAAAATACCCCACAAACACCATTTGTTGAAGGCTGCTCTATGGCTGGCAAGCTGCTTTAGCAGTTCTACTAGCCCATAAAAAATCTGCCCCGGTTTCTTACATTGCTGTAATTCTGGATCACATTGGACCAGCTTGCACTGAGGAAAAGGAAACTGATGTGATGGAACCTGATAGTAAATGTTCACAACAGGATTTGAGCTGCACTAGACCAGTTGGGCCATGTCTGTGAGGGAGCAGTCCAGGGGCAAGGAGACGAGGGAAGACTTGCTGCACAGCCAGCCTTCGACATGCTTTCCTTTGCATGCCGAGTACCTGGCACGCCAGTGCTTCCCTGAGCTATCTTCTGGTCCCACTCTGACCCAAATGCTGCCTGCACTGTGCATGGCTGCTCCCTGCTCGTGCCCACCTCCGACACAATCACTGCCCGCTGACATCCACCCCTGCTTCCCAGGGACACAGACACAGAGAGGGAATTTGCTAAAGGTGATGCCAGAAGTTCAACACCCCCATGGCATCCAAAACGCTTGGGAAAGAAACACTCGGGAGGCTGGCACAAGCGTGGAGGGCTCGGCGTGCCTCCATGCACTGACACAGACAGCCCCGCGCACGGTGCTTGTTCCATTACGCGTGTGCACAGGAATGTGTGTGCATGTGTGCATGGGAATGCCTGAGGCCCCCAGCCTGCAAAGATTTATGTACATGCTTAACTCTTAGCAGATGAGAAATCCCACTGAGACTATGCATGTGCTACAGGTTAAAGACAGGCATAAAGCTCTGAAGAGTCTAAATCTTAGATTATAAAGATTATAAATTTTAGGAGGACAAGGACAGCCTATGTCCGTGCAGCTTATCCTGCAGTCAAAGGGTGAGCTTCTGCCTGCAGTTGCCCTACCTCACCTTAGTCCTGTTGGTTGGTGTCAGCACAAAAGGAGGGCACTGGTGTGCAGCCCCTGTGGGTGCCAAGCATGGCCTGGGGAGGATCTGGGCAGGCTGGTGGTCATGGCGTGGGCATGGGGGAACACATTTCTCAATTCACTAGCTCCAGCAATTCAAAAGAAGAGAATGCAATGAGAAACAGATGATACATCCATTCCTCTTTCGGCACCGGCGCTCCTACGCTCATCAACAGCACCATGGAGTGAGTCACAGGCTGCTGGCAGCGCTTGCACAGGGAAACCTGCGGATCCAGGGGCTCCTCATGGGCATCAATCTCTCTTCTGCCTCAGAAAGACCTTGAGGAGCTGATGCAGGAAGAGCCAAGTACAGAAAATGGGGACATCTGAGCCTTGTCAGAGCATCCACCCTGGTGATGGGCAGCAGAGCCTGCGGTGCAGGTCTAGGGGTCCAGTGGTCCTTGCTTACCCCATCACAGGGAACAACACAGCATGCAGGTGGCACCAGCCATCCAGCTTTACTTGGTGTAATTGCAAAGGGACAGGGCAAGAGGAAGCTACTTCCTGCTACTCTGTATTTTTAATTCATATTTTCACAGCTCTGCCTGTCCTAAATCCCAAGCAGATGGTGCAACTCAGCCCATCTCCTGCAGCAAGGATGATCCCCGGGGCCTCCCTGCAGAGAGTGTACATTTCAAAGGATAATTCCATGAGCACTTCTTACCCTGATCCGGAGCCTTCTGAGCATCCGTATAGTTCATCACTCTTCACACAGGTTTGCCCCTGCCTTGTGCCAGCTCCCACTGGTGTTTCCTTTTCCCTATTGAAAGGTGAGCAGAGTCACAAGGACTCAGATGTGGCCTTGGAAGCAAAGGGAGCTGTGAAATGCAAAAGGCAAAAGTGAGAAACAGGGAGGAAAACAAAGAGAAAAGAAGGAAAATTTCTGTGTGATTTCTTTGATTTATACTACAAAAATGGGAACCATCCCCACACCTTCCACACGTGGGGGCGACCCCAACCTCCGCTGAAGCAGCAGCGAGGGAAACCCCTTTACAGAGCAGCCCCTTCCCCGCAGCACCTTTTTGTGCTCGTGAAGCATTTCTGCACTAACAAATCCCGTTTGATAATTGTGTTGCAAAAGCCTCACTCTGAATATTTAATAGAATTATTGCCAGTTATCAGCACAAGTAGGCGATAAATCACAGGCCGCCTTTACCCAGCAGCAGGCAGAGCCATTAGGGGGTTTCAATCACGGTTCCCACCCTGCCCCTTGTGTCAGAATGACCATGAATTAAAAGGGAAAACAAACAAACAACCTCCCCCCCCCCCCCCAAAGGAAGGGTTCAATTCCTTCAACAGACACAGAAGCTCTTTCAAGCTGTGGCTTGGGCCCCTCTGTCCCTATGTGCCACAAGCCCAACTTTTGGGTGCCCTCGGGTGCCACCTCCGCAGCAGAACCCTCTGGCGAGGCCCCCCCTTTGCCGTGTAGGAACGAGGTGATCTTTTAGCTGCCCTTTGTCTTGGAAAAAGAATTAATTCTCATTTGCATTACCTCAACTGTCACCCACCGATATTTTGTTAGACATTAGCAGCGCTGGCAGAGAGGGGCACGGGATAATTGCGTTCTGCCGAGCGCTGGGATTTACATAATTTCAGACAGCAATTAAAGAATCCCTGGGAATTATTTTTTTCCCCCCTTCTTCCCTCTTCCAACCTCTCCTACAAAGAAAGTGTTCGTTTACATTAAGCACTCAGCTCCTCGCTGTTCATTTGCATAAAATTAAAGGTTTTTGTGCTCGGGAACAGCAGGGTAACATTTAAAATTCCCTTTCAAAAAGCTCACCTTAGAATAATAAAATGTTAATATCATTTCACGGGCTGGAGAAGGTTGCCAGCTGCCTTTCACGTCAAACTTTTACCCAATACTAACTGTTTGGGTGGGTGATGCGAGGATGGTTTTGCTTGGTGGGGTTAAGAGATAAACTTTGTCGAAGAAGTGCAGGGATGGAAATGTGCTCACCGATGGGTCTCTGCAGGGCTACTCCGGAGCAGAATGTTTGTTTACTCCATAGTTTTTTAATTAAAAAATCATGCAAAAGAGCAGCAGCGGAATATTACCGGCTTTAATGTGCCGTCATACTCCAGGCTGCGAGAGGAAATGCAATTTGGATCACACCCCTTTCATTTGCTTTCATGGAGATGGAAGCAACGCTCCAGCACAAGTCTGCAATGTGAGATAACTTCCACTCTGAGACTGCATTTCCATGCCCAGAGCAGGGTATGGTGCAGGCAGGCAGGCAGGAGGAACAGGCAGCAAAGGTGGCATCATCCAAGGCTGAAGCTCTCCCAGCCATCAGCTGCCTTTATTCTGAGCTCTCTATCAGCACTGAATAATAAAAAATGACATTTCCATTTGAGGATGACACTGTTGAGGTCCCTGAATGACCTTCCTTATATCACCAGGGTCCCTCGCACCTGGGAGGAGTTGTCAGCAGCATTGTCCATCCTATGTGCTAAGGGCAGAGCCCCCAGCACAGGGAGGACGGGCGCTGCAGGGCTCCAACACAACTGCAGCCAGGTGAGGAACATCCCTGCAGGCCAGCTCCTGGGATCCAAGCATCCTCCAGTCCCCCAGGGCAGGGTCCTGCATAGCACTGGGGGGAGGCAAACAAACCCAGGGCAGAGATGCCCCCTTCTTGAAGGCAGGGTGCCCAAAGCACGCTCTGCCCCGACCCATGGGTGTCAGCCTGGGTGCAGCAGGCAGAGGGTAAGAGGCATGGGTCTGCCCTGTCCTCTGGCTTTTGTGGGGTCCTCACAGCACCCACACTCTCCCTTCCTCAGCTTTATGTTGCTCACCAGCACTGACACTGCTCCTCTGCAGCCACCACCAGCCCACCCCCCATCTCACAGCATCCCTCCCCACCGCCCCATCACTACTGCACCTCATAGCCATGGTTAGGGGGTTCCCCTCACAGAGGGGTTCACGAAGCAGCCGAGGCAGGAGGAGCTCTTCCACCTGGCAGTCCTCTTATCTGCCACCATTTGGGGCTGCTGTAGGATTGTTGCAAAAAGTATTTCATTAAAAATGAATCTGGATCCCAGCCGTTGTGTTATCTGACTGGTGCACAGGCAGGAGAGCAGTGAGCACAGCCTACGGTCCCCAGTGCCCATATTTGTTCCTGCTTTAGTCTCCAGGATACCGGAACTCTTACCTGCTAGCAAGTGCCACGTTTCCCCAGTGATTCGCACAGGGAATCTCACCTTTGCAGTTACATCGAACACAAGGACAGGACAGAGTCAGGCTTATAAGCATTCAGATCTCCAGCAGCCTGTTATGTTTTCCAAACTGTATCCCCGTAAAAATGAATATAAATTAGGATCAGCATGCTGTATAGCTCCCATGAGAAGCTCACAACCGAAACATGTGCCAGTCTTGTGTCAGCCAGCATCTTCATCACCCGCATCACCTCTTTTGCCAGGATGCATCCCTGTTCTCCATCATTTTCTACATGCTCCTCTGAGAAGTTTTCAGATCCAACACAAAAGCTGCCTATTGTGGGTCAGCAAAGCCACAAGCAGACAGCAAAGCCTGAAGGAAGGAATAAAATATTTTATGTGGGGGCAAAGTGGAGGACCCCACCTCTTCCATGAATGCCTGGAGCAGGCAGCAGCAGAGCCAACCGGCACCAGGCAGATGCCCCCTAATAGGGGAGCACTGCACCCCAGAGATGGGACCATGAATTCACTTCTCCTTTAACGCCCCAAGCCCTGTGACTGCAAGGACCAGATGCTTTAATTTATAAAGCAAAAACATTTTCTTTCCTTGTGTTTTTAATACTCTGAATATTTGATCTTCCACATCTGCTACATTGCGAGCAGCAGGACTGACATTTTCCTGCTCTGAATGACCCACTGTGCTTGCCAGCCCACAGCACAGATGTGTCAGCACCCATCACACCCCCCCGTGCTCATAGGAGCCCAAAGCATCACGCACAAACATGGTACATGTGCAGAAGCAGACATGCCACCACATGCCAGGCTCACGGATGCAGAGATCACAAGGGATGCTGAGGAGTGAGCTGTGTGTTCACAACCTGATGGAAACCCAGGGCTCCATCCTCATGGGAAGCACTAACTCTTCAGAAGCCATTTGCCTTCCAGGTGAAGATGAAACAAACTTTGAAAAGTGGAAATGAAAAGGATTTGCTTGGGAATTTCTCTCCGGGAAAGTCATTAATTCATTTCAAAATTTTTCATTTCAAAATTTGTTTTCATTATTTCACATTATTTTATGACATCAGGAGTAGCGCATAATGTGACCTGTCATATCATGTCAAGTCATGTCATAATATGCATAATAGTAGTAGAAGTGCATAATATTACATGTCATATTGACATAATCAGAATATTCTATTATTATTGACTTTGTCAAATTAATTACAACACAGACAGGAAATACTTTGCTCTAGAAAATAAGATTAAAAAGGCGCAAACTATAAAAAAAGTCAGTTCTTTCCCCTTGCAGCCACATTTTCAATGTATTTGTATAAAAACATTTAGACTAGTGTATTACATCATGTTATGAACTGTTACATATAATTCCATGAAATAATGGAGTAAGAAAAATTGAGTCCAAGTAAAATTACCTGTTTGAAACTATTTCAGTTTTTCATAATAAACCATTCTCAACACAAAATTAGCAAACCCTTCCATATATGAAACCTAAAAGTTCCCCCTATGAAACATTTGCATGAAAACAGTCATAAAAATAGAACTTCAAGTGCCCAAAGAGCAATGAAGCTGGTGAAGGCTCTGAAGCACAAGTCCTGTGAGGAGTGGCTGAGGGAATTGGGGGTGATCAGTCTCTCCTTTTAGGGGAGACCTTCTCGTACAGTACATTACCTGGAAGCTGGGATTGGTCTCTTCTCCCAAAGAACAGAAGAGGAAATGGCCTCATGTTGTGCCATGGGAGGTTTAGACTGGATATTAGGAATAATTTCTTCCCAGAAAGGCACTGGAACGCTATGCTCAGGGGAGTGATGGAATCACCATCCCTGGAGGCATTTAAAAGACATATAGATGTTACACTTAGGAACATGGTTTAGTGGTAGACTTGGCAGTACCGGGTTAATGGTTGAACCCAATCTTGAAGCTCTTTTCTGACCTAACTGATTCTATCCAGAACAATATTTCAGAGAAGATCCCCCGATAGCTCTGCAGTGTTTGTGGAAGTGCTGTCCCACAGGGTTTGAGGTGCTGCATCACATCCATGCTGCACCAGCATGCTCATACCCACTTGCACACACATGGCCATACCCACTTCTTCACAACCATCCCCCTCCATGCCTGGGCTCACATTGAGCCCACTGGGATTTCTAATTGACTTGACATGTTATAAATTGCCTAACTTGGCTGTGATTGCTGTGAAGAATGGTACTTTAAAGGACTCAATATCTGTATATCTGCCTTTGATAAACATTGGCTTGCTGAGCTTAGATCTTATTTATTTACCCTTGGAGCAGGTTCATTACTATGTATTAGGTAGATATGACATATTTATGGAAATATGGGGACTCTTTGTGGAATATATTAAGATTAAATAAATCATTGACTATGTGGTCAAGAACTACAGCAATCCTGATGAATGATTCCATGATTTTTTTTTGATCCTTGTATAATTTTAAAAGCCATCCCCCTTTGTCTTCCTGGCCTGCAGAATTTCCCACATCATCATTAATGCACACAAATGCAAGATGTGCACCTTTGCTTGGGAAGAAAACTCCAGGTCCCCATGTGGCCTACAGCCTGTATGAAGGAAATGCACCCAGGTACCAAAACCCATCCCCTGGAAACCTGCTTAGCAAGGTGAGAAATGGTTCCAATTCCTTTATCCCTCATCATCCCATGCACTGTAATCTGCCACGTGCATCCATTAGCCAATGAATTTGCATACCTAATGGCACACTTTCACAAATTAGTGGTAATTACATTTAAAACAGCTATTTTGATACAAATCAATGAGAGCCACAGCTAATGACATAAATGCTATTTCACATGTCCCTTGGCCTCATTGCAAACACTGGAGGATACACACACAGCACAAACTGCAGTGTAGCAGTGCAATGCCACCAGCAGACTCAAAGAAGTAGTTTTCCTGGTGGGATGAAACCAGACAAACAGAACAGAGCTACTACAGCTTCACAGCCACTCTCTGACCTGTGGTATTTGAGTTCTTCCCTCCTCTTTCTTCCCAATCCTGCTCACGTTTAAATACTTGGTGTTTGGTAATGGCAATGCTAGCTGCAAAATGAACATGGCATCAGCATGTGACTATGTGACCCAAAGCATCCTCATCTCTGAGCAGGCAGGGTACCACATCTGCACCAACAGAGGCTGAGCCCCAGCACAAACACTTACCCCCATTAGCATCCATGTAGAGCTCACCAGGGCTGGTCCCCCATAATGTGGAGCACAGTGCTCATGCATGGGAGAACCTCGGACTCTTCCTCCTACGTCCGTTTCCCAGCATCTTTACTCCCATTCCATACCACTCCCTATGATGCCCCTAGTCTTGCAGAGGTTCCAGGCAGCAGACACAGGACTGAACACAGCAGCAACCAGAGGACCTCTGTAAAGTGTGCATCATGTTTTCCTTTTGGCTCAGGACAGCAAGTAAAAATCTGTAAATACTGGGGAATTCTTAAGGATAGTTAAATAGCAAACTATCTGTTGATAATAAAATTTGCTTGCTTCTCACAAATATCCAATTTTCCTACTATCAGAAGAAAGGAATTGGGTGTCTGCTTCCTAAATTGTTTTAATCTCTGGCAAAGAGTGCTTCTGGCAGAGTCCCTCAGCTGGAAAATAGGAAATGAGTTTGAAGCAATAAGCAAAGTGAGTAATACAGAGCTTAAGATGTCTGATCTTGATCTTGAGAAGTGAAGTTTAAAGAGATTCCTCGATTCACCTGCATGTGACCACCCTGGGAAGGGAAGTGCCCTTCCTGGGGAGGGCTAGGGATGCTCTGTCAGGTCTGGCAGTGATATACACTCCCACCTGGCTGCCCAGTACAGTGGCAACCTGGAACATGTCTTCCCAGTGAGAGGGACACAGTGCTTCCTCGTCAGGATGCCTGTGCCACTGGGGACCGACACAGTACCAGCAGCTTTAGCAGCTTGCCCAAGGCTCTAATACAATGGATCTCTTTAATTCATCTTCCCACCCCTTATGTGCACCCAACTGCTCTGACCCTTCAAATACAGACCCCAGTGATGGTCAGTGGGTGCTGCTGTACCCGTAATAAACCAACCTGGGTGCTGTGCACCTGCAGCCCTCACCTTCCCTCTGCACCTTCCTCCCCACCTGCAAGCTGCATCTTTGCTTTACCTTTATAAAGAGGTTTTCAAACATTTTTCCTCAATTGTCTTAAAGAATCAAGAAATCTTAAAATCATGGAGGGGAAAATAGTAACCTTCTGCTCATCTCCCTGCAGAGAGACTTTTTGTAACCCTGTTAACAACATCCATGTCACCGTGACACTAATTGAACTTTTCCATGCAAAGAGGCCCCTGTACAAATCAGCCCCACGCACTGGGATAAATCCTGCGGCAGCCTTCTCCTGAGGAGGGTCTGTATGGGTCGAGGTCCGTATGGAGACCCACTGGAGAATCACCCTGTGCCACAAGGCAGAGGGATCCTCTGGAGCCTGCATGTGATTTTTGGAATGGAAAAGGCATTTCCAATGGATATCCATTGGAATTTTTCCAATGGATACTGTATTTATAATCCAAATCTTTCCTGCCAGGACAGTGCTCTCAGCATCGCACACCAGTGCCGCCCTGAGCACTAAAGGAAATGCTCTTTTCCATCGCACTAAGTGAAACAATTCCAACCAGGAAAATCTTGATAAAAGTTTAATTAGGAAAACGGCCTCCATCTGTAACATATCCCCATTCTCCCCATGTATTAACCCTTTTGCCATAAATCTGCCACCCTTGAAGAAACCTGCCTTCCTCACAAAACCTACTCAGGGTTCACATTATTTTAATCAGTTAGAGGGGTTTAATACATTATTGATTTTTAGGAGAATTGAAAAAGCTCCCGTATTAAGTCCAGGTTGCTTATTCTTTCTGTATATGACATTCAGGTACTTGTGAAAAATTATACCAATTATGAAATCAGCCATTTACTGCTTCAAAGTGCAATCAGTTGTCACACTGGAAAGCACTTGCTCCTGAATATTATTAGTTGGGCTATGTGCACAGGAAAGTGCTGAGAGGAAAGACTTTAACCAAAGGGCAATTGCATGAAATTTACTTAGAAATAGCTATTTATCACCCTTGGATTTCCTACTGTTCAAATCCACTGCAGACACTTTATGGAATGAAACAGCCATCTCACCAACGTAACTCAGCCAACTGAGGGGGCTTTTTCCTCACTGACATTAAATGAAAAATTTAGAAGTCATTGTAACAGCTTAAAGATGCATTATCCTTTTTGATGTGCAATTTTAGCTTCATATCAAAAGCCATATAAAATAACCCCCGCACAAACACAAAAAAGGAACTTTAAAAAGTTTTATGACATGTAGTTCATCTTACCTTTTATGCATCTAACAGGCACCGCTTCTCCTGCTGTTCTCAGAGACCATTGCATGATTACCACTATGGGGGAGAAAATATTGCCATAGCAGCAGCAAAACCAGCCGAAGGAAGGATTAGTCTCTGGAGCCTGGGAAATGGAGGGGGAGAAGCTGAGCACCACAACGCCAAGCAAATTCCTCCGAAGCCAGAGCACAGTGGGATTGCGGGAGAGCTGCCCATTAGAGAAGCCTTCAGTTGTGTCACAAACTGCACCATTAATGGGTTTTGCTGCAGGCAGTGAAGTGAGAGGGAACATAAATTAAAGAGGGTACAGTCAAAAGGAATTTCTAGCTCGGTAAAGATGTCTTGTCCACTTGGTTTCCAGAGCAGGCAAGAACTTTAGGAGGCGAGGTTAGCTTCTCAAAGTAGGAATGGAACCGGTCAGCCTGGGAACGCCGGCACAGCGCCGTTAACATGCAGGGCTAACGCGTTGGATTACTGACAGATGTGACCACCTGGGCATCAGGGCATATCACAGGGCGAGCACGGCCACCTCACACGCCTTGTACACAAGGTGACGCTTCTTCCTCTTCAAGTTTCTCCAGGTAGAATCCACAATAAGAACGGAATAACCTCATGATTTCCATGTTGGAAGCATGGTCAGGTGGACAGTAAGGAGTCTCGATACAGAGCCAGTCACCATAGGAATACAAATAGTGTTCCCCCAGGAAAATGGGAGAGCAGCTCTTGACCCACCAGCTCTTGAAGACCTGGGTCAGGAACGCACTGAAAATCCCCATACCTTTGATTGTGCTTGGCTTGTACACAGCAACAACACCCAAACCAGCCCAATGGTTAGGAGACAATACAAGATGCTTCCCACCTGCAGGCCTGTCCCCGCTCCTTTCTGGAGAGGGTGAAATCCAGGGATGAAGGAAGTATCAAGCCAGAAATAGTCGCCTCCTCCTTCACCTTGCTCCTGCCATGGGGGTTAGAGACCTGCTGGTCCCACCAGTGAGGGTTGGGCATCCACCATTTGTTATCTGAGCTGTGCTGGATGAGCCAAGGGACCACAAGGATCACTTCACCACACACATGGCCATGCCGCAGCTCACCAAGACAAATCCAAACACGCATCCCACAAGCATGCACACTCCTGGCTGGGGAATTCTCACTCTGTGCATTTCAAAAGCAGCTGAACCTGGTCCCCAAAGTGTTCAGCCCCACTCCCTATGGGGCCTGGGCATGTGCCGCCTTCAGTTGAGCAGCCAAACATAGCCACAGACAAGGTTTATGCTACTTGCCACAGTCAAACCCCGTGCTTCAAAAGACAGGCAACTCCAGAACCAGCTTATTCTAGAATTCCAGGTCCTGATGAAGAAAGGAGGTGCTGAAACAAGATGCTTTTCCAATATCCTTCAGCATGGCATGCGTGCCTCAGGTGTCTAATAAGCACGTTACAAAATGCACCAACAGTAGTCTTAACAAGTAACAGCAACCAAGATCTAAACAGCCTGCTTTATAGCACAGAAATAATGCAAAACCAGAACACTTGGTGTATTTTAACATAGCAAAAGGATTGTTATACCACCATTTAATTTAATAAATAGTAAAGTATTTATAAATGAACCATTTCATAAAGTGTACCAATTTCTCCATACACAATAATATGATTTGCACAAACGTTTGTCCTTGAGGCAATAGAAATTTTCTTTGCAAATCAATCCTTACAAGGATTGTAATTAGTATCCGTTAAGGCAGCTCGCAGTACCTGTAGCTGTATTTCTCCCATAAAAGCCCTGATTGCTGCAAGCTCTCACACAAAGCTAATGACACAGAAGGAAAATGCACACATCGTCTAGACTATTCATTTTAATCAGGCAAGAGTGATTTTTTGTGGCCCATTTGATATGACTTTTACACAAGATACAACCTCGCTCCACAGGGGCTGGTGGAAAAGGTCAACACTGCTGTATAAAAATACATTTAATGGAGTTTAAGAAAGCAAAAACTACAGATAAGGACCAGCGTTGTGCGGGCAGAGCTGCAGATGTTACATCCAGCCAGTGACTTCTGAGAAACCCGTAGATCTAGTTTTAGACGCTCAAAAGTTAAAAAGTCAGGGGCTTATTTTGTCAGCTTCTTGCCTTGGCAATGGGATGCAGATGAGAATGTATGATGGTACATGCGTGGGTTAAGGTGGGTTAGAGCAGATACTGCTCCTTTAGGAAAGGTTTTACACCCAAAAGCGAGCACCCAGCTGGAAACCAAGAGCTGGCTTTGCCCAATACCTTGTATGGAAGTACAACCACATTCATGAACAGCTTGTGGTACCCAGAGGATCTGGACTGTGATGGGGAGCAGGACACAGGGCTCACCACACTTGGGGCTGCCAGCAGAAGAGCAACCCCAGCCCAGTGCTGCCTGCCCATTGGCACACAGCACACAGCCACACCAGTTCCCTTGTGCTTACAGTAGTGTTTTCCAGACTCAGTCATTATCACACACTGTTCCAAAGCGGTGCTTTGCTGGGTGCAGTTTAGCTAATACCACTCTTGATGATGCATGCTAGTGCAAAACACAATTAGAGACCCTCCCGTGGCCAGCAGGCATAACACAAGCCATCCCCATGGAGCCAGAACTGCTCTGAACAGCAGCACACAAAGGCAGCCCTGTGCTGTACAGTCTCCTCCTTCTCCTGGTAATTACACTCCCATGCCAGGGAATCACACACACACAGCATCAAGAGACACAAAAGCCACCACCCGGGGGTCTCTGCTCTGCGGCATCGCACCCATGGATGCTCCACACCTCTGCTGGTGGCTATCACAGGACATTGGCACTCCTCAGCACAGCCACATCCTCCTGATAGCAGCTCTGATCCAAGCCAGATATGGAACAGGAGCCTTTTGATCCCTTGAACACAGGCCTGAATCAGTGGGTTCACCTGGAGCACCCCAGTGCTTTCTGCTGCACCCTAAGTGCCACCAAATAGCACAGCAGGAGCAGGATTTTTCTGTGAACAGGGTCTAAAACTCCAGCTCTAGGTCCAAGTTCCAGCATTAATCATTCCATTCATCATCATTACCCACAGTCACTCCACTTGCTGCCCCAAGGGCAGCGGCAGGGACTGATGCACTTTGTTCCTTCCTCCTTCCAAAGGAGGGGAGGCCAGGCATCAGTAAGATCTGGAGCACTTGCCTGTCCTCCTGGGCAAGGAGGAAGTTTATTTACCACAGGATGGAGAAAACCCAGTCTTTAAATTCCTTGGTTCCTTAATTAAAGGGAACTTCACCATGTTTGGCTAAAGCTTGCTCCAAGGACCCAACTGCGGTGGTTCAAACACCCAGCTCAGTTGTTCAGGGCCGCTCTGAGGACAGAGGAACCTCTGACACAGTGATGCTGATGATAGATCACTCTGGCATCCTTGTGCAGCCCTTTTGGGAGCTGGACCTGACACCCACCACGGGGTGGAGTGCCAGCCCCTGAACCCATATCCCACATCTGCAGATGCTGCTGTGTCGGGCAGCCCAGAGAGCAAGAACAGACAAGTCCATCACAAACCTGGCTGCAAGGACAGCTCCTTGGCACTCTCCAAGAGGTGCGAGGGGAAGATTAATCCTAATAATCACTGTTCTCAGCTTGCCCCATGCTCAGGCCTCCCCTGCACAGGTCTCCCACATCCCCATCTCCTCCCATGCAGGGCTGCACTGCACCCAGCCTGCAGAGGAAACCCTGCATCCTGACTGCCAGGCTCAGCAGCGCCTTGAGGCTTTTCCCCTCCTGTCCACAAAGTAAATGAAGTGGGGAGAGTAATACAGTGCGCTCTCAGCACGACTGACAAGCCTGTGCCTCTCCCGGAGCCGCTGCGCTGGTATTAAACAGACAAGACAAGCTTGCAGTCAGTTATCGGCCAAAAATATAATGAAGGAACAAGGCGGCAGAGCAAAGCCGAGTCACCCCGACCAGCCAAGTGGAGAATTGAATTTCTCACCAGCTCCCCAGCAGCAAAGCGTCTCCGAGCTGCGGCCTCGCACGCACCAACAGCTCTGACCCAGCGGCCGCAGCAGCTCACTCCATCGCCACAGGGCTCGAGGGGGATGCCCCATTCTCATTTACTAGAGCAGGGTTTGGTCACCACAGGAAAGTGCTCAGCACAACACAGGGTGTCAGAGGGGTGACATTTACCCATCGCTGCAGAGCAGCAGCCTGGGCTAAGCCCAAAGCAGTGTGCAGGAGACAGGGGCTTGGGAAGTGCTTTCAGCCCGGTAGCAAAGCAGCCAAGGGTAGGGAGGTCCCAGCTCCAGCAGCATGGGTCCAACCAGAGTGGCCATGCAGCTACTGGGGTGCACCAGGGAGCCGGGGACCCTGTGCCCCAGTGAGAAATGAGCATCTTGGTCCTGATGATCACAGCATTCCTTGAGTTTGCCAAGAGGGGGAGAGTTTACAGGAAACTAAACTGTAAAGAGATCCTGATACCAACAGGGGTGCCTGGACCCAATTTGGACTCCTTCCATCTGAGTCTTTTTCCATCCCTTTGTTTCCAAAAGAACACTTCTGGAACTCTTCCCTGGTGTTAGTGCTCCGCACTCAGTGTCACAGGCAACTCTGGAAAAGCAGCCAGTGGTTTGGGACAGCCCCAAAACCAAAACACACACAGCAGCAGGGGGAATAAATCAGCTGCCAGAGAGAGCAAACATGGTGCAGGTTAGTGTGAAGGTACCCAGCTCTTTAGCTACTCATCCTGGGGCAGAAATAGGGGCCGAGCTGTAAACCAGTGGGAACCGGCTTCAATTGCAGCCCCTGTTCCAGCACGTGCTACAGAACTTATTCTCTGAGGGTTTTTAATTCACATTATCACAAATGAGAAAACCTACAAAACTCCTTATCACACAGTGACCCTCAGGGTACCACAGCTTGGCTGAATACATGGGTTTCTGGGCTGATGCACAAATTTCAGACCCATTTTGGGAAGCATTTTGAAGTTCATTTCAGTAAAAGGGGAAGAGGCAGGACACTCCGAGCATGGTAGCTCTTTTAAAAGCTATAGCTGAGGAGTGCTAAACTGAAGTCTATGACTTCAGCTAGCTAAGGGTTGCATGGCCAGCAGCTCATCAGGACCAGGTCCCACTGCATCCACATCAGCAGCCCAAGAGCTGCAGCCAACCCAGGGGACTTCCCCCTTGCAGGCCACAGAGCAATCCCCATCCTGACTCCCAGGGGTGCTGACACCAGGACACTGCTCCCCACACCATAGCGGAGCTTTGCTCTTTGCAGCGCTGTGACAGCACCTGGGCAAAGTGACACGGTAACAAATGGGCTGAACCAGCCAGTTTCTGCCTGCGAGAAATCATGCAACGATTTTCGGCTCCACACAAACATTTACAGCCAAGTTATAAACTCCTATAAAGTGCTGACAGACCCTTCGCTCCAGCAGTGCTAGCAGGTGCCCCGTAATGAATGTGCTGAATGACCTACCAAGCAAAGTTATTGAGGCAAAAAGCACCACGGTCATTCAACAAACAATTAGAGAGTGTCCTGGTGGGGACAGCATACTAACAAGGGAAGTAGCCCAGAAGAGCTGAGTAAGCATCCTGCCTTTCCCCCCCAAATTCCTCCTCTTTTCCATCCTGGGCTCTGATCTATAGCATGACTCACTGGAGCTCCAATAAAGCTTTAGAGATTGTTATGCTAAATGAGAAAAAAAAAGTAATTGCCTTTCCCCCATCTAGAACTCCCAATATATAACTTGGAGAAATATAATTAGCTGCTAACTTCAAAGATGCATTGGAATTTTTTGTAATGGGCATTGGGACCCTGTATTAAAGAAAGCTAAAAGAAAAATGATACACTCCTCCTTGTAAATGGAATAAGACTTAAAGGTTTTAATTAGGATTCACTATGCATCTGCAGGCAGGAAAACGGGAAAAACACCCTCGTAGTATCTTATGTTTGAAAAACACATATTGGGGAAGAAGCTTTCTGCAAAAATAATTAAGGAGAGTGACACATTTTTGTCTTTGAGCAGTAATTATCTATTATTAAAAATAAGCTGCTCTTTTTACTCCATTTAAAATTAAATTACTTCAAACAAAGGAAGATCCTTGCAAGGAGGACCAGAGGCACTCACTTATTTGGGGTGGGGGAATCAGTCACACAGTGCACGCAGGGAAGTTCTGAGGAAAATCCGGAGCACATCCTGCACAAAGAGGAAGGGCACCTGCCTGCAGTGGTCCTTGGTGTCCCCGCAGGGTGGGTACCTGGGGGTTCTCAGAGCCTCTTGTTTAACAATGGGGCTCCTACAATGTCTTCCCACAGGAATAGTCTTTCCTAGACAATTACCTCTGTGTCATAACCAGGCAGAGCAAGTGCTACAAGACGGGGCTGTTTCAGCCAGCTGGGGCAGGAGAACAGAGACTCCTCATTCTCCTTTGTAAGAAACCAGAATAAGCCACATACAGGGCTGCCCACGTCTCAGGGCACAGCTCAACTGCTCAGCAGCAAGAGCAGAGCTGCATGCTCAGCCTATGCTTCCCTTGGTCTAGCACACCAGACACCCCTATTAGTTAGGTTGCCTGCACCCTGCAACCTCCTCAAGGCCATGGCTAAAAGAAGACTGCAAATCTTTCAGGTTACACTACAACAGGGTAGGGTGAAAACCATGCTAGATAACTACTAGACAGAACCAGAAATAAGATTATGTATTGCTTACCATTTAAGCCTCCAGTCACCAGAAAGCATCCTGTACCTGGTTCAAAGCACTACCTCTACATCCAGAGAGTTTTACAAACGGTAAAAGAGATTTCCCAAAACCAAAGAAATTACTTAAGAAGCTGATTTCCAACCTACCTTTTCCTAGTGCTGCAGACACTGAGCATGAACACGAAGCAAGGAGCCCAACAGCACCAATCCCACACCCAACGCCCCAACCAAAGGTGAGAGATACTCATCATTAACCTCAGGTGAGGGTGTCCTGGGGCCTCTTATCTCAGAGGCCCCACCCCACTGCAGGGGTGGAGGGGAATCTGCTGCCCATAAATGTGGGGCTCAGAGCACCTTACATTTCATTTGTGCAGCTGGGGCTGTGCTGGAGACTGCTCTGCACTGGTATGTAATGCAGGAAACCTGCAGTGGCTTCTGGGCTTGTGTCTTTCTCTTGTTTCTGGGGGTTGTGGTGTCTGATGCTTAGTAGATGGTCCTTTTGCTTTTCTGGTCTCTGTGCTGTGTGGAAAAAGCTCATTAATCTCCTGAAGAGCATCAGAGTTTGTGTAACATTGATTTTTTGACTGCTCTGTGGACTTCAGTGAAGTTGTTGAGAAACATTCCTATAATAGGTGAATATATTCCTATAAAAGGCAGATGTGGTTGGTGTTTAGGAGTTGCATTTGGAGCAATTTTCAGGGGAGCTCAAACACGCCTGCTTTTAGGAGGGAAAAGACTCAGGTTTTTGTATGGGCAGTATTGGCTCTCAGAGCCCCTGTACTACTGCAGTCTTGCTCCTCCTTGCATGGTGCACAGACAAAGCTATAGAACAAAACTTGTTTTCTTCCTGCTGCCTGACTTTTAATAAATCCTTTCCCTTTTAGACTCTGTGTAGGCTAATTCTTGATTTACTGCCTAGGCTTTAATAGCTGGAGCACATCAGTCATCTGAGCACTAGCTGGCTTGACTCAAGGAGCAGAGAAGCACTGATGTTTTTCTTGGGCTGGGCATGAAGCTTTGAACCACTGACTTGCAGAGATTTTCTGTGTCTATAGCAGGAGAAGCAGAAAATGCTTCTGTTGCTTGGCTTCTTCACGACTGAGCTGGGAGTGCTGAAGTGTTGCTTATGGTTTCTATTCCCAGCAGTAGCTTCGGACCTGGAAAAGGGACTCAATTTTAGGGAGTGCTTGAGCTTGTTTGCTGGTGAGGGAAAGGGTGCTTGTGAGAACTCACCTGTGTGTGGCCAAAAGGAAACAGAGCAATTTGGCTGATGACAAAGCTGCCAGCTCAATAATGAATTGGTATTGGGAAGCCTAAGCCAAAACGCTCTCAATGTGAGGAGCTTGCAAGAGGTGGGCATGCTCTGCTTGTGTCCTCCTGCCCTGGGGCTGCCCCAGTGTCCACATGGCAGAGGCTGAGCTGTGTTGGGCAGGGTCACAGGAGTTCTGGTGCTAATGGATGGCTTATTCTTTGATACTGTGGATTATGATTTATTGTGTGTTTGGCTGCTTGTTGGACTGGGCCTTGATGAGTCGTTGATGAGCTGTGATACAGGAGGTTGCCTTTAATGAATTTCTGAGGTGCAAGCTGACCATTTGAGCCCCTGCAGGCAGGGATGAGGCCATGCTGGGAGAAAGAAGGATTGGGAATATTTGTGGGGAGGAGGAAAGCTTCTGGCTTTTAGCAATCCTTTTCAAAGAGAATTCCAGGTATGCTTTTTCTGCTGTGGAATAATGAATTCCTGCTTGATGTGTTCATTGTGTAATGCTAACCACGAGCTCATCTCTAATCTGAGCTGTGCAGGAGCTCATCACCACATAGCTTGAGAAATCCTTTATTGTATATGCATGGGCAAGCACATTATAAATACAGGACCTGGCAATAACTCCCAGCCTGCCTGACAGCCTGCAGAGGGGCTGGGTGCTGTGCTGTGTGAAGGCAGCTCCTCACCATGGGATGGAGTTGTGGGAGCTGGGGTGGGGGGGGCTTCTGATGGCTCTACCTATCTTAATGCAGCACAGACCATTTTCTGCACAAACCGGGTTTTGTTCAGGGTTCTGTTACAGAGCAAACTGAAGAGGAGGGTTTATTTAATAAGAAATCCTTGTATTAGCTTTTGAATGTCATTCTACTGCTTGCTCGTGTGCATCTCAAACTTGGGATTTCTCTGGTCTGGCTCCTTGGCTGTGGTTCATAGGTAGGGCTGTGGCTCTATGGAGTGGTGCTGTTTGGACCACCTCCACCTCAGGCTGCTTTGCCCTTTGTGCTGCTCACCCCTGGGGAGCAATGTGCTGTCACAACTCAGCGCTGCCTATGAAAGACCTTCAGACCTCCTGAATCCAGGCTGGCTCCCACTGTTTCCAGCAGAACTGTTGAGAGCCGTTTAGCACTGTGGAATAAGCTGCTGGAAGCACAGGGGCTGACTGCTGAGTGCTTGTGGAATCAAGCTTAATTGCAAGCCCAAATGTGTTCATTAGCCTTGCTCTCCACCACCACAATGCCTGTGTAAGGTGTCAAGCTTGTGTTAGCTGTTGAAGATGCAGTGGGGTTGAGGCGTGCAGGGCCTGTGTGTGATGGTGTGACAGGCTCTCAGAAGTGCTCTGTGCAACTGTTTTATCCCCACTAACCAGGGTACGACAGCACAAGCAGATGCTGAAGTGCAAGGGGGTGGTTCGGAGGGACAGACTGGCACAAGGGCTCTGCTACCCAGCTCCAGCAGAGCTTCTCATGCCAGCCTCTGCTTTTAGCACTTCTGTGGCTCTGCTTGATGTTAAGTGATTTTGTTTATTTGTCTTAATTGCACTTGATTAACACCATGACCTCTTTTCTCATGATTCCTATCCTATTACCTGCGTGGAGATGGGGAGGAGCAAGGCAGGAATCAGTGGCTGCAGTGCTCATGTGGCTGATACTCTTCTTGTGGCTGTTAGGCTCCTTTGATCAACATGAAGATGAGAGCAGGAGAAATGCTCAGGTTGTTGGTCCACCTTGTCCACATTATGTCCTATAGTTGACCCTGAAACTGGAATGAAGGATCTATGGCAGATCTGGATGAGGCAAGTAACAGCATGCAAGGGTGGCTGATGACGCTGCAGGGCAGCAATGCCTCAGGCTGGTCCTTGGCTGGTAGATGGGCACCAGCCCCATGAGCCATGGCTTGGGATCCTTTCACAGCAGTTCCAGAAATGACTCATGAACATGGCAGTTTCTCTCCAGCCCAGTGAGCTGAGTGGCTCCCTGAAGGAGGCCTTGCACCCATGCAGTGGGAAGCTGGTCCCCAGCTGCACTGGTGAGGAGCTGTGGCCCATTTACATGCCTGGTGTGGAGGACACAACACTGAGCACTGGTAACACAATTTATTTCCACTAGCGAGTGAATTGCCCATAATTCATGACAAGTAGAGCCTCGAGTGATGATGAAGGTCAGCCCATCAGATCTGGAAATAAATTGTATCCTATTACAGCCTCCTATTAGGGGTCTCTTTATATCAGGGCTTGCAAACTCCTGGAAGTTTGGAGGGGTTTTTTGTTGGATTTTTCCTTTTATCTTGGCTGGTGAGGGTATAAGGACATGAAAAACTTGGATGCAGAACAAGCACTTATGCTGCTGATATAAACCAGCTCTACTGCAGAGAGATGCTGGGTCTTGGACTGGCAGGGGGGATTTCTGGGGTCTCAGGGCTGGAGGCGCTGCTTGGCCAGCCAAGGGACAGGGGTAAGTGGACAGAAACCTGGCTGTTTTGGTGAGGTTTGCCATCTGCTCCAAGGACTGCTTTTATGCTTTTACACTGGCAGCACAGTTATTCCTGCAGACAGAAAAGCAGTGCCTTTTCCCTGTATTTACCCCTTCTATTTACCATGCCACTGTAATCCCCAATTGATAGATAATGTGCAGGATGTGGTTTGCCATGGAAACGGAGCCCTAGTTCTTTATATTTTTTAAAAAAGATTAATATTTCTTGGCTTGGTTTCATTATTCTGATAGTAAAAATCATTAGTTATGTACCATTTTACGGCCTTCCCAGGCCATAATATGCCCTCTTGGGCACAAGCTTTCCCATAGGCGAAATAAAGCAAGCCCCCTGGGACCAGCAGAGCACAGTGAAGGCATCTGGTGGTACCTTGTCTGCAAAGTCTTTGCTTTCCAGCATCTCCGGCTATCACATCAGATCACTATCTGCCACGTTGGTGTTTCTGATAACACTCTGGATGAACTGAAAATGGAGGTGCTTCTAAAACCCCATGTATGAGTATGCAAGTTCACATGCCTCTCATTTGAATCCTGGTTCTAGAGGCAGTAAGATCTTCTTTCAAAGCCCATCAGATGCGAGGGAATCTCAGCACTGGTAAATGGGTGAAGTTACAGATTTTCATGTCCTCTATCGCCTCGAAAAAAATATTTGAACTTCCAAAGGATGTGGGACAGGGGGAAACTGCTGTGAATTAAATTGCCTTATTCTATTGAAGAGCATGGGTTTGGATAAAGTGGGGCTGCTTGCTAGGAAGTGAAGCTGTTGCTTTCAACAAATGACTGCTCTAATCTGGATGCCTATGGAGGGGAAGTGTGCTTAATTGTGCAGGAGTCCCAGCTCTGTGCTCAGGAGTAGATGCAGAACTGGATGTAATTGCTTGCTCAGGTTAAGAGGGGTGATTCAGTCATGCTGGAAGTTTAGTTCCTTATAGGTGAAATAAGAAAAACAGCTGTCTTTTAAAAGTCATTAATCTGTACAGTAAAAGGGTTGGGCAAAACCCGTATTTTACTGGGTTTGCTGTCAAAAACACAAAGAATTAAGGGCCATGTGACTTGGTAATTGCTGTGGACTTTTTTCTGACAATAAACATTAAACTTAAAACTGTATTAAAATCATTTGACAATTTTTATGCTTTAACAGCTGAGAGTGAATAATGTTTTTTTGCATATAAAATACTTTCCCTTGTCAGCCTATAAAACTGTCAGAAATAAATTCATCAAAAAAAGGTTCTATAATTAAAAGTCACTTCTTTTCTTTCTCTAGTTTAGTTGGAATTATTTGTTTGTCACTTTTCCAGGGCTAAATTACTGCATTCAGAGACAACTTTCTTCAAGACTATTATGAACTGTATGATTCTTACAAAAGGAGCCCAACTTTCTCTTCTAATGTATCAATTTAATATCGCTTTTCAGCACATACTTTTAGATGGTACTGTTTCTAAAGAGCTATTTTCCTCTGAAGATGAACAGGAGTGGTAATGGAAAGTATCCAAATGTAGAAATGGTATTTTTATTATTGAGCTGCATAAAATTTATGGAAAATTGCTGAATTAATTTTTTAGCAAAGTAAATTGTTAGCACTTCAGATTGCAAGTTCTCTCTGAAAGTGGGAGCTGTACAGGTGTGTTAAAGCTAAAGGAGCAAGATTGATCTTTATTGTAATCAAAGGAGGTTGTCGGCCTCCTGAGGGAGAGCTGAGGATGATTTGGTCCTGACACCTGCCAGGCGGCAATGGTGGAGGAGCCCCATTGCCTTTGGGATGGGGAAAAGGGTGACTTGTGTGCGCAGGGCTTTGTGGAGAGATGTCTTTGTCATCCCGTTCCTATTGAGTGTAGGGAATGCTTTTACCTGGCCCATCATCTTGGGAGACTTGTTTCTTGGGGGGATGCTGGTGTCAGCAGGGAGAGCCCCTTTTCCACCCCTTCACTGCAGGAAGGGCTGTTTTGACAGCACAGACTCTTTTAACAAATTGCCTTGGCTCTTTAGTGATGAGAAACTGTGAACTCATCAGAGCTGGGTGGATTTGGGGGTGACTGGATTTTCAAGGCTGGAGGGTGATAATGGTTTATTGATCTGTTGTTAAGTTATTGGAGCCTTAATGGAGGCAATAAACCAATAGAGCACATAGCTGTCACATGGCTGCATAAGCTGGGAGAGTAATTAAGCAAGCCTGCCTTGGCATGCAGAGGAGGAGGCTTGTGGTGGCCACTTCTATGGTGAACCCTGGGGTGATGGAGCTTTACTCCTTGCTGGCCCTGTGCCTGTGCAGGGATGCTTCATGAGGGCTGCAGGATAAACATCAGGATCCCTTTTTCCTGGGGCTCTGCTTATGGCACCTGGGTACTAATGGATGCAGAGGTGCATGTGCATGGGGGTCCTGTCTTGTGCTGCATTGATGTTTCCTGCTAGGAATTGTGGCTCATTAGGTGTGAGATGCCATGCTGCTGGTCGGATGTGTTCTGCCAGTCCTGTTACTGGTTCCTGAAGAGTATTTGGCTGCAGTTTGCAAGGTTTTGGTGCTCTGTAAACAAAATGGGCCCTTGCTCAGAAGACCTTGGTAAATGCAAGCGGATGTGAAGGTGCTGATCTGAGTGGGAACAGGAGGTTAAAGGGATACAGCATTGCATAAGGCTGAGAATTTGCTGGCTTGGTGCTGTGTTTCTGATCTGATAAATCGTGTAATCTGGATTCACTGATTTAATAAATGGTGGGGGGTTCACGCTAAGATGAGCTGCTGCTTCCCCTGGTTTCCATAGGTCCCCTTTGCCTGGGAGCTAGGAGGCAAGGCTGATCTGCTGGAAGCATTATCTCTTAGTATGGCAATTATTATCTGTGATTAATCCTGCTCATGCTGGAGGGTTCATCTTCCTGTTTGCTTCTGTTGTTCGTGTTTAATACAAGTTGATGTGAGCTGTTGTTGGAAGGAGATAGATGGAGATGTCTGTACCAAAGAAGCTTTTAATGACAGGATGGATAGAGACGCCCTGGCAGAAGAGGTTGTGGATCAGAGTGTGTTAAAGCTGGGTGATTCAGCTGCTCTTCAGGGTGCCTGTGCCATCACTTGTGGCAAGCCTGGGGTCCTGGCTCCAGCACAGCCAGGGTGCTGGGAGCATCTACCTGCAACCCTCAGTGATCAGCCAGGAAATCCTCCTGCTGGCAAGACATGAATATTCGTTTGTGAAAAGTCAGAAATACCTGTGAAATCCTCCTGACCCTCAACAGCTCCACAGTCATTATTTAAGCAAGTTCATGCTCCATTAAAAACAGTTATTTGATACAATAATCATTCAATTAAAAACCTCTTGAAGCGGCTGCCAGAGCCTATTTGTATCAATACAATATTTTAATTGTAAATAGCAAAGTACGGACCTGCCAACTGTGATTGTCAAGAGAATGTTACTGAAATCAGTGTTCTGTCTCAGTTAATGGAGCAAGAACTGGGGCAGAACTGCCCTGGACAAGGAGCATCCTTCCAGTGCTCCAAGCTGGGGACGTGCTGGCTGTGGCAGATCCTGCCACCAGGGACCAGAGGATTGGGGAGAGCATCTCATGGGGGTTAAATGGGATGGTGATGGGTGGGAGAAGCAAGTCAGGTTAACACTGTTGTCATCATACAGTCAAATCATGGTGGAGCTGGGGCATTTGGTGAATATCTCTCTAAGCACTTGATGCCCAGAGAAGTGAAGAGGCATTCTCCAGTATACCTGCTGTGAGGGCATTTAAAGGCAAGAAACAAAGCCCTTGAGCAGAGTATGGTTGTGGCCAGCTCTGTGCTTGGCTCAAAGAGGCAGTGATGCTGTTTCCAGGTGTGGAAGCTCAAAATAACTCCGCTTTGATAAGACTTAGCAAAGGGGAAGAAGGAAAGAAGGGAGACTCTGTCCAAATGTCTGCTGCAGGGCTCTCAGTGCTTGATGGGCTTGATGAAGACCACAGCCTCAGCTGGTCAGGAATCTCAGTGCAGTGGGGGAAGAAAGCTGGAAATCTCTGCCTGCAATTCCTGCTGGCACATTTGTGGTCCCACACTCTGCATTTTGCCTCACTGCATAGGTGCCACCACATAAATATTCCAGTCACTATTGCTTACTGTCAGACCCAATTTAGAAAAGTACCTGTCTGTTACAAATATTTTATAGTACTTGAATATGCAATTTATGTAACATGCCCAGCACAAGAAATCCATTATCTGGGTTTGTCTGATTGAAATTCTGGCATCGTCACAGTAGGAAAAAATTAAATTATTCTAAGAAGTTGCAGTCCATTATGAAGGCCTAACTGCTCCTCTCTGAAAAAGAGCCAGGGCTCCCTCAGTGGTGCCATGGAAAACTGGGCTTCCCCTATTCCAAGCAGCTGGAATTAAGGGCAGCTAACTGTTCTGCTGCTCTTATAGGCTGCCATTGAATTCCCATTACTTGTATCTCTGGCTTCAAGTTCATTTACATTTTGCAAAGTTGCCTCTCTCTTACCTTGCTCTGATTAGGTTGGTCTGAAGTAAGTTACTGAGCTCATTGATCTGAACAGTTCTATTTCAATTGGGATGAAACACACCCAGCGTGGGGCCTTGTACCCACCAAGTCCTGATTCTGAGCTGCTGATGGAAGGTGGCTGGACAGCATCCTCTGTGTTGCTGTCAGACACTGTGGTGTTGGGTTGTTCAGAAACATGGTGTGGCTTATGTGCCTGACTGACCAACACCCATATCTGCTCAGAAAGGGACTTTAGTTCTCATCTATGGGCTGGGAGCAAGCTGTTTGAATTGCATGAGGCTTAAACCTTTCCATAACACCAGAATAACTCGTGTGGTGAGGAGAGGCTGACTTTGATTAGGAGGGACTTGGGGAGATGTCTAGTCCAATCTTCTGCCGAGAGCAGGGCTGGTGTGGGGCAGAGCAGGTTGTTCAGGGCTTTGTCCTGGCCCAAGGATGCTGTAAGAACAAGGCACCACCAAGGGGGCCCGATAGCAGGCACACATCAGTGCTCTGTAGTTGGTCTGGGAACACTTTTGGGGTGGGCAGCTGCAAGGGTTAGCTGTCAGAAACCTTTGTTTTCATCTGAGCTAAAAAGCTGTGGGTCTCCTGCAGAATGGGGCTTAATGATGGGAATGCATTCCCACTGGGAACTACAGCCCTGCAGCTTTAGCCTGGGCGCATCTCCTCAGCTGCGAGAAGGTGCAGTGCTGCAGGAAGGTGTTTGCGATTTGAAATTGATGTCCATGCCTGTACTGAAACATGTCTTGCAGTGTGTTTGGGGAGGAAAAACCAGGTCAGGGTATGGCAGAGAGTATTTATTTCCTCTGGGACTTTGTGTGTTACTTGTGGTATGTTTTATGGATGGAGTCGGTCCCATATGTCTTGGGGAAGGCGTTTGGCTAAGCAATGTGTTAACAGTTAGTGTGCTAAGGAGCTGTTGTTTGGGTACTTTAGTTTTGACATTTAAATGCATTTTTCAAATACAGTGAGATGAATGTGATGTCACCGGGGAGTCGCGAAGGACTCTCAAGCATAAAAGCAGACGGCTGGGTTTTAATCTTTAACAGAGCGCTAGCCTCCTGTCCCTGAAGGTCCCTTCAGTAGAAGCTGTGCTGTGCTTTAGGTACCCAGAGCATCAGGGGGTTTATCCACTTATGACACTCTACGTGAAAGAAAAACGTGCGCAGTGCAGAAGTGATATTTAATGCCTCTCAGGTCTCATCTTGTTTGACCATGGGAAATCTGGAGGCTAAAGGTCTTTGTGGGCTTTGGCAACAGGCTATGGGTCGAACGGAAAATGGGTCCGGGCTCAAATCTTTATTTTCACTGATGTATGACTTCTATAGAATGTGAGGGGTTTATGGCTTGACTCTGCAAAACATGAACTAGTAGAAGGTGAGTACCCTAGGAGGAAACCTGTGAGAAAGCAGTGTGTTAAGAGTGCAGGGACGGAGATTCCACATTTGGAAATAACACGGAACAGTTCTAAAGGTATTTGTCTAATTGCACAAACACTAGAGCATGCTTCCCTTTCAACAAGAACAAAGCGACTGCTGGATCCAAATGACTCAATTCATTATACTGTGCCTTTGGAATACATTTCTGAAAGTTAAGGCAGACCATTTTTAATCTTAGTTCCACCTTCTTAGGTTCATGACATATTTTTCAGTTCATAAGAACTGCAGTGAGCAATATCATGTGTTTAAGAGCTGGAGAGAACAATGCCCTGAGTTTTCTTATGGGTGGGATAGAACCCTCTGAGCCTTTGCCCCCTTAGCTGTTGGTTGCTCATACAATGAAGTCTCAAAGACATTTGTGAGCTAAGGGTAACTTGTACCCCAGGAAAGACAGAGACACCCCTCACCACCACCCCCAGGGGCTATTGCACAGGTATGCGAATGCATGAGAGCAGAGCAACATATCTAAGGCTATAAAAAAGCATAGGATTAGATTTAATAAATAGATAGGAAGTATTTGCTACTAACACTTAAACACATTGCATTTTTCATTCACGCACTTCAGTGTTAGACTTCAGTGGGGGTTTCTTTGGCTGTCCCCAGTGTGCAGAGATGTGAACTGGGGCTGAGGGGAAGGGGATGGACAGGAGGATGGTCACAGGTCCTCTACCAGCTAAGGGCTGGCTTTTATTCTCCAATAGGAAAAAAAGGCCCCTACAGTTGGCCCAGGCTTGGTGGCAGATCGGAGACTGGCTCCCCCGGGCAGAGAGAGCAGGCATGCTCGCCTAATACTTGTGAGCTAGCAAGAGATCCCTTGGGGAGTCCCAGGTGAGGAAAATGCCAGGGATGGGCTCATGAGCCTGGTCTTTACCCTCACTTTTACTCAGTGAAAGAAGCCTCAGAATCACGTCTTTGGTGTAACTCAGTGGAGCTCAATGGCTACCCCAGAGACCAATTTGTCCTCATGTCTCATATTCTACCGAGAATTCCCAGTGCTTTCCTTTTTAACTATTAATGAAGATCAGGAATTTTTCCACTGGGGGAAATTCACTGTAGAAATGTAGAAGGATCTCCTAAAGTTTACCCTTTGAAAGCTGCGAGTGCAGCTGTTTGTATACTCAGTAGGGCACGGATGTACTTGCAAATGTTCAGGGATTTACCTGCATGAACAGTGTTTGTGATAACAGTGTGCTGGATGTGTACCCGAGAGGGAATGAGCATTCATAGGGGACACCCATTCCTGGGCAGGCTGGGAACAATAAAGTCACTGCAGTATATGAGGTGTCTGCAGCAGGTACCTCCAGTAACCTGCCCAACACCAACACTTGCTCGTCTCAATCTGCATCCCAAACACTCAAAGATGAGCATGAGGTTAGTTGGATTGTTCTGGCACATCACATACATGATGACAGTGTTTTACCTGTTTCAATGGGTTTCTTTACATTGACGTTTTTCCATTTTGGAAACATCTGTAAACTGGTTTTCGGAGGGCTTTATCTTTGGGGAAAGATTACAGATAAACATGAACAGGCTTTTAATTACAAGATACTGATTGTTGGTTTACACAGCAATATTTATTCAGTAAATTGCTAATTAATGCAAAGAAAGCACCATGTGACTCCAAATATTTGCTTCCATTTAGACTACAAAAGTAGTTTTTCACAATGATGACAAGGAATGAGATATGTGAGGACAGTCATTAAATTCTTCAGGTTGGAGAAGGCTCTAAGGTAGAGTCCAACCGTTAACCCAGCACTGTCAAGTTCCCTGCTAACCCATGTTCCAGTTGCCGCATCTGCATGTCTTTTAAACATCCCCAGGGATGGTGATTCCACCGCTTCCTGGACAGCCTGTTCCAGTGCTTGATGACTCTTTTGGGTGAAGAGATATTCCCTAATCTCCAAGTTTTTCTGCTTTCCTTTAGTTTTCTTGAGATGCCTCTGTGGGGAAGAATGGGATAATCCTGGTGGCATCATGGCAGCAATAACCTGTCTTCTGTGTGTGCAGGTGACTGCTGCCTCTGTTTTGAGAGAACAGAATTAACAGATCAAATTCCACAACTGCTTTTTAAAGCTCCAAGTAACCCATTGCCACCTCTGTCCCAAATAGCAGCACATGGCTGTGGCAGACCCTATTTCCATGCAGGCTGCCACCAGTTAGCTAAAAAGCACTGGTAAGTAATCAGAAGTAAGAAAACTTCCTAATGACTATAGAGAGGATGCGTTTGATTGTGAGGGCAGACAACAAAGTGGTCCCAGAGTGTGTGATAAGTTTATGGTAATCATAGCCACAGCAAGAAAGTTATAAGAGGTTTATCTGGCTTTGCTTAGTTGACCTGGAGCTGCCCTGTTGGTACAGAGTAATTTATAGACATGTTGAAGAAGCTGGATTTATGGCCTGATCATAGGAGAGAAACGCTAGTACATAAAATTGGTAGTACCTTTTGTAGGTTATACCTAAATCTTTAATTTTTATAGCAGCTAAGAGAAAAATAAGCTTGCATACGGTACACATAGCATAAACTGGCTGTAAATCCTTGCCCTGCAGAGAGGAGCCTGTTGATCCTGTCCAGGCTGTTTGCAAGTGTGCTATAGCTGATGGCTGTCACTGTGGCAGAGCTGCAGGCACTGGGTTTCTCCCCATTCCCTCGACAAAACTGGAAATACTGGTGTTGGTTGTGCAAAAATGGGTAACAAACCTCTGGTTTGGGATCAACCCATAATGTTGCATTTGGCTGAGCAGGATCCTTAGGGTCTCTGAGGATTTACAGAGTGGTTTTGTCTCCTCCTTTTGTAGGAGAAACTGTAAATGAAAATACCCATTTTCAACCAAAGTCCCATTTAATTCTCAAGGTGAATTTGATTTTTTCAGTGCTTTAGCTTCTTAAGGCAGAAATCATTCACTGAGTTCAGGTCTTCCCGACCAGCATCAATCCCTCTGATTCATCAGTAAATTCTTTGTTTGTTGAAGAAATTAACGGAATTGATTCTCTGAAAATAAAGTAAATTTCCAGGCCATTTGGCTGCTCCTCATCTTCATGGCATCTTGAGCCTGGCAGCAGGATATGATCTCACTGCTCTTTCAGAGGCTTCAGAATTGGGGATGGGGCTGTAGTGACTTGTACAGATTGTGTCAGACCTTAAGCACTTCCAAACCCCCCAAAGGGTAAAAACATAATGTCCTAAAAGAACTGATGAATGAATGTGAGGAATTGGACGAGGAATGGGAAAGATGGGAAATAATTCAAAATATGGCAAATGTGTCAAAGAGATTTGGGTTCTTTTTTCTTTTGTGCAATTTTTCCTATTTCCCAGCTATCGCAAGAAGCTGCTGCCGGGCTAAATTACCTCCAAGACATGTGGTAGATGTGGCTCTTAGTGCTCTCAGAGTGGTGCTGCAATGGAGCCATCTCCCTGCGCTGGGTGTGAACCAAACCAGCGCTGAGCCCTTGGCTTCAGGAAAGCACTTTCCAAGGAAATTTGAGAAACACTTGGAATGCCTCTGTCTATTAAAGAATGACATTTAGTGTTGTACTTTGAAATATGTTTAAAGTACCACACAGCATAAAGACCCTAAGGGGACCCATGAGCCAAATGAGATTTCCATGTCAGCACCAGTCACGACCTTTCCTTTACTGCATCTGCTTAAATACAGAAAACATGGTTTTGTTATAAAGTCAAGTCAAAACAGGGATTCAGAGTAAAATATAATATATACTTAGGGCTGCCCTCAGGGACCTTTTTAATGGTTTCATATAAAACAATATTCTGTTTACTGTTAGATATTTCTCTGCTGAGTGCACCCTGCCCTCTCCTCGATGCTCTGAGGCTCCCAAGGTCTCTGGCAGCAGGTCTATGGCAGCCCCTCCACCCCTGCAGTGGGGTCAATGTGCAGGAAGCCACCTTGGCCACATCTTCTGGTGGCAGCCCTGGTTCTGTGCCTTTTGCCTTTAAATTTCTACCAACCACGGTGTGAGCAGGATGTGCCATGGTGGAAGGATGGTAGCTTGCTACCACCAGGTTGTGGAGGGTCTCCATGCAATTCCCACCCTGGCAATAGGATGGGAATGGGTGTGATTCCAGCCCTGGCTCATGGAAAACATCTGCAAACCTAATGTGAGAAGCTGCCTGATGCACAAGCTGCTGCCCTGAGGTTCCTGCAGGTGGTTTCCTGATGTTTTAGGAGCAAAGGGGCTTAGCAGCAGCCTCAGGTGTGATGTAGCCCCTGCCCTCAGGTCTCTTCCCTGCCTAAGGGGAGGATTTGCCACCCCCCTGCACCTGCTGCAATTTCCTCTGCTCAGATCTAGCTTGTTCCCCAGGGTTAATGCGAGGAAAACCATTCTGGGGAGAAAGACAGGTTTTCTGGAGCTGAAGTTTGTCAGCCACTGTGAGGGAGGTAAGGGCCTGCCTTTTACAAACTAATGCAAACAAAGTGCTAGTAGTAAAATGCTTGAGCTTGGTATCCATAAAATTACTTAGTAAGCACTTTGCCTCAGGCATGAAAGACTGGCACAAAGTCTGTTCCAGGCCATTGAATTCCTGTCAAAAGAAATCCCACACCCATTAATTACCATATGACAGGTACAGGGCTTAAAACCAGGCGCACCAGGGCACTGGGGCTCCTCTGTGACTAACGCCATTGTGGCTGTCGCATCCTGGGTACCATGGGATGGAGGCAAACCCTCCTGCTCATCATCCCCTGCCAGCCTGTCTGGGAATCTTGACAGAACTTGTGCTGTTGGGAGGTGAGACCCCAGAGCATGAAGGCTTTGGTCAATGAAGGCTGTCTAATGGCTCTGGGCCCCTGCATAGCAGCAGAGCTGTGTCTTTGCCTCCCGAACACCTGCATCCTCCTCCTGGATTGTATCTGAGCAGCAGTGCTGAACCCATCCTGAATTGTCCATGTGTGAAGCTTGCTTGTGAGCATGATAGCAGAAGTCTTTTGTATTTCTAATGCTGGTAAGTCAACACAAGGTAGAGAAAGAGAAGCCATGTGTGTTAAAAGACAGGCAAACTAGATTTTCTGATGTTGCAGGGGTTGCTGCTGCCTACCCCAGCATTAGGTATTCCAGCAGCTCCTGGGCACTTGGAAATATCTGTGATGCTTCCCAATTAAAAAACACTTTAGTGGAATGACTCTTTGTCAAAAAGTATGTACCTGCTATGCATTATTCAGCATTATCTCGTTTAAAAACAGTCATGCAGCTAGGGAGAAGTGACACTGTGTCAGAGGAGAGCACAGGAGATGCCTGTGCATCATGCATAATGAAGGGTAGCCCCTCCGTGAGTGCAGCTGCAAGCCAGCAGAAACCCTCTTCAGAGGCAGCACAGCTCATGGTCTTCAGCAGGGAAGCCTTAATTCAGACTTTTAAACTCATCTTAACCACTTCTGTAAGAATCATCTCTCCCTGGGCTTGACACCTCTTGCTGGTCTTTGCTGTTGGGCTGCAGGGTGGTTCTGCCCTGCCCAGAGCCTGGGTTGCTCTGTTGAGGGCAGGGGTGCCAGCTCCTTCAGGTCCAGTTCCCTCTCAGGAACTGCCTGGAAAATCAGGGTATGCTGCCCCATGGGGTTTTACAAGGATGTTAATACTGAAAATGGCCATAGATGTGCTGCTTTTGTTACTGATGCTGTGGTGAATGAGTCTTGCCAATCTCTGTAATACACGGATCAGGTGATGTTTCTGTGAAGATGCTTGCCTGCTCTTAAAACCAGCTAGTTAGAGGTGGGTATGTTGTGAAATGCATTGAAGTTCAGCAAATGATGCATTTAGCTACATGAAGTTTATAAATCATGAATGATTTATTCATTTATAAATAGTCCAAACTCCACGTACACATTCTTCTGGCTGTTTAGTTCCTTGTAATTTATTGGTTCATTATTATTTCATATGGAAGTTATGTCATCCAAGAAGTAAGAAAAATATTCGCTCCATGTGCTTTGTTCACAGTCCTTAAAGAGCAGGGGAAGCAGAGATTTGAGGTGCATCCTCCCCATGGCTGGGTCTGGGCAGCCCTGCCTCTGCCCAGGCTGACAGAGCTGACTTTAGCTGAGATGGAGCCACAGACACTCATCCTCTTTAGGGGTGAAATTCACCCTTTGGAGTTGGGTGGGAGAACAGGGATTCTTTGTGAGAGGCTTTATTCTTATGCTTCCTTTTCCTAATAAACCTCTGCTTTATGTCCACTTAGAAATGGTCAGGAGCACCAGGAACCATCTAAGCACAATGCAGGTGGTAAAAGCACCATGAAAAGTGCTCTGGATAGGAAGGGTGGAAGGGAGAAGGCAGAAGTTGGACCTTGTGCCCCCTGGACCAGGCGGTGCTGCTGGGAGGGGACTGTGCTGCTGTTGCAGCCAAGTGGAGGGGAACTGACACTGGCAATTCTTTCATGTACTGTTAGTGAACAGCCATCAGAAGACATTGACACTAACTGTGGGCCTTTTAAGAGTGTAATGTATTAGCAACTTGTCTCCTTGAAAGCTAATGACAAATGCCTTGTTTAAAAGGAAGATCAAAACATCAAGAAAAATTAGATTAAATGGTTATGAAACTCCCAGTGGAGGACGCATTTCTCACAAGTATTCCCTGTTGAACCTTGGAAATCTGTAATTATTTCCCCTGCTTACTGCATTAGGGCTGGGGAAGTGTTTGCATTGCTTCAGCATGTAGCTGCAACCGTGCTCTGTATGGCACAGCAAGCCTTGCTTGAATGGCACCCTGGAGATGGTGGGGTCTTGGTTGGTTGTAGAGGGCAAAAGCAGTGCCCATGGTGTGGGAGGGTTGGCAGAATGGAGGACAAAGCCGCACTGGAGGCACAGGCTGCTGCAGGACAGTGATTCACAGCCACAGAGTGGCATGGTCCCTGCTGCAACTCAGCTGCTCCTATGGGAATAAAACCCCAAGTCTCTTGAGTAGCCCATCCATTAAAACTGTTTTATATCCAACTCAGTGTAAAGGGACCTTTGAGTGGGCAGCGCTGGCGCTGCTCCATCAGCAGAAGTTGCTGTGGCTGTTTGCTGCTTCTGAGCAGAGATTGCATTCCCTTGTAGCGTTGCGTAAGGGGTTTTCAATAAATAATGACTCAGAGAGGGCAAGGGCCCATTTGGATAGGGTTTGCTGGATTTGCAGAGCTTTAGGCTGCTCCTCACTGGAGTTGCCCAGGTTTCTGCCCACTGTGGCACAGCACTTGAATCTATAGTAATGTCTGTGGATATAAGTGTGGTCAGTGCTGCAAAGGCCTCTACATCAAAATAGAGCACAACCAATTCTTGTCAGAATCTCACCTTTGCTGGAGCAATGGCAGTTAAAATGGAACATTCCAGACCTCATCCAAAGAAGAGTATTGACATCTTTTTGATGAATTTCACTACTGATGTGCAGACACTGGGTCTCACTTCTTGTAGCATGCAGTAAAGTCCCCAACCAAACCTCAGAGGACTGACCTGTCATCTTTGCCAAACTGATTTAATAGTAAAGAAAATGTCACAACTTTCCTTCTTATTTTTTGTTAAATATCCAGTTTTGTAGTTGTCTGCTGTAAGTAACTGCTGTGACTGTGTAGTTTGATGCTGAGGCTTTGCACAGAAGTTTGGGGGTGTAACATGATGACAAAGTCCTTTCCACTGTAGAGGACAGTGGGATGAGGGATGAGTCTGTCTTGCTGAGCACTATCAGTCTGCTCTGGGCAAAGCATGGAGATCCGCACTAGCTCTGTTATGTTTGTAATCAAAGGCAGCTGAATTAGGCTCTTTCTCTCCTATTTCTATGTACCAGTTTGAAGGGCTCAGATGAAAAGTGTTGCATTACACCAGCACCAATAAGTCACACTATCTATGTTGTGACACACAGAATGTTATTAATTGTCAATCACAAACCACCAGGCTTGTCAAGATGTTCTCTTCTGAACAGGCTGCTTTAGACCTGAAGTGATTTTTAATCAAATGTTAATAACACAGCATCTGTCAGTGGACCATTGGCATCATACAATAATAAAAAGTTAACATATGACATGGCAAATTCTAATGTTTTCATTTTTACTTCTTTCCAATTATCTGTGGAATTTCTGCCAGAATGAGAAGTGTGCTGACATTATTACATGCAAAACACACTGCTGAAAGATGAACATGTCTATTAAAGTCTGCGTTCCCCATCACGTGAGCTCCCCAAAGCACCTTTTAATCTCCACTCTTGAGGCCTTGCTGCCAGAGTTATCTTATGCCCAGGAATCACCAGTCACTGCTCCTCTGGTCCCTGCCTTGCCAGAGCCATCGAGAGGGCTCCCTGCATCCTTTTGCCTGTCTGCTCTGCCACCTCTGAACGTGATCAGCCTTCACTGGTCATAAAGCCAGAGATCCTGGCTATGGGAGCATCCTGGCAAGCCCACAGGGAGCAGGGAAGAGCCTTCTGTATCTCTTTGCTGTGGCCAGGGATGCTTTGAGATGTCATGGTAGCACCTCTGCCTCCCCTTGCCATGCTTCCCACCCATGTATGCCCCAGTCCATGGTGTGGGTATTTGGGCAGGACTGTTGTGGGGGAGCATGGGCAGCCTCCCCCTGCCCTCAGCCACAGAATGAGATGGGGCAGGAATGTCCCTGTTCTAGTGCCTGTGCTCACTTCTTACAGGGCATTATTAGCACTAATAACCCTCAGCAGTGTGTTAATGCAGCTTGAGAAGGGCTGTACTTCTATCAAATATCTAGAAGACATTGTGGCTTCCAGTGCTCTGGCTGTGCTTGTTAGTGTGCTCCCTCTGGGATGGAGGCACAAAGTGTCTGGCATGTGGGAAAGTCTGGCTGCAGGAAAGCAAGGGAGGAAAAAAGCTGCTCCACAGGGCTGGGATGCAGGTAGAGAATGGAGATGCTGGAGTGCAGGGCTGAGAGCACACACAGAGCCAAGGACCGGCATGGGGATGGTGGCAGTGTGTGTCCCCGGGGCTGGGATGGCCCTCATGGTCCTTGCCTGCAGCAGCGTCCTTCTGGGGTGTGTGGAGTTGCAAAAGCTTTGAAACCCTAACGAGAGAGCTCGGTACAGCGGGGAGTGTGATTATTATTAATGGTTTGTGTTACAGGATAAGCGGTGCATAACAGATCTGCTGCAATATCAAGTCTTCCATCAGAAATTCATCATTTTGAGGACTTTGTCAAAAGTAGGCTGTGTATGCAGTGTATACAAATCTGTACGAACATAATGCTATATGGAAGTTCCAAGCACCTGTATATTTAAAATATACTCAATTTCCTTTTCTAAATGCATTGTTTTCACTTGAATACTTCATAACATTCAATGGATTGCAGTTGCTTCGTCTATAGATTCAATTTGTGTCTCTGGACAGAGTTTGAATGGATTTATTATATTGAAATGCAATTTTGCAGACATAACCTTATATCTGACCCGTCATTACTTATAATGCTAAACTTTGATATGTTAATTCTGCCTTATGTTTTTATATATTTTACGACACTTGGCTTAAACATTTTTAATCTACATATTGGTTTATGTCCACCTAAATTATTGTTGCTTCCGGGGACAATGTGCACACAAGATCTGGCAATTCATTACGCTAGCCCCGCTTAAATGAATTTCAAAAATTTAATAAAGTTCTCCCCCTCCTTCCATTGTGTTCAAAAGCCTCAGCATAAACACCAGTCCAGTGTTATCAAATCACAGAAGAAGAATAAGGTTAACCTCAAACAGCCCAGCCATACCGCAGACCTAGAGGAATGTCGCCTTTGATTAACGCTCCCCTCTAAAGCGCCACGTGCCTTGCCGCCGCCGCTGCTGCTCCCGCTCACAGGGATATTGATTTCCTCCAAACCATCCCTTCTGCTGGCATCTTCCCTCCACTGGTTCATCCCCAGGCTGTCAGCGCTGGGCTGATGCTCAGGGCTGAGTCAGCCCAGGAGGGACACAGGGATGCACTGATCCACTGGTGAGGGTTATCCCTATGGTGGCACTGCTGGTAATGATTCTATGCCATGACTTGGCCCAAGAGTGGAGGGAGGATGCTGCTGCCTTTGCTGCCTGTAGACTGTTGCTGATGGAGGCAACCCCTTGTCCATCTTCAGCTCTGAATATTCAGCAGTTTTGAAAGAGGAGCCAGGGAGCACCTGTGAGAGCTGGATGCGATCATGGGCTCAGCCTTAGGATGTCCCACAGCCCAGGCAGAGCCTATGAAAGGCTATCTCCTGTCCCCCTGCTGTGCCCAGTCGCATCCCTCCATCCTTTGGCCTTTTCCCTGCAACAATGTCATGAATTTTTCATCCTTGATGAACTTCAAAGTCTTTTAACGACTCCTCATGAAAAAACAGAGGGGCCAAAAGTTGAGCAAAGGGAGATGATTAAAGGACCTTATTAAAAGCAACCTTGTAGAATTCTCCACATGAAAGAGAGCGCCATTATGAGGGCTTATCCTTATAAATGACACTTCGCTTTTGCGAACATGCCGAAACCTGATTAGAGTGACAAGCACTGAGTGATACTGCAAACCTGTTAATAACATGAAAATTAGAAGAGGCTCATGCAAAGAAGGGAGATTAATTTAGCCCGAGTACATCTCGCGCAAATTGCAAAGTTGTGAATATGTTCTCAGATAATGAGCCTTCGCAGTCATCAGCTCACTTGTCATTTTCTGTAATTAATGTTAAGGAAGACTCCTTCCTGATGGTTCGTATTACTCATATACCAAGAAAATTTCTTCAGAGAAATAATTTACATTTATTATCATCGGTCTGTTTGTGTGGTTTATTTCGCTGTGGAGTAATTTATTGCAGCACCGTTTCACTTGCCTTGATTAGTCGCTCGTCAGCCTGAAATGTAATTTTTTTTTTTCCTGATGGCAACGTCTGAAAATTGACAGTGGTGCAATACTCTTTTTTAATCTGAGGATGTGTTTTCTTAACTTGAGTAAACTTTTGGGCTGGAAACAGAAGCTACTTCACAAGTTGAATTACTGTTAGAAACTCAAAGCACTTGGCTAATTCAGGTTCTCAGCCTGCATGCTAGACTCACCAGTGCTCTCCTGTGTGCCTGTCTGTGTGTATGCACCATATAGAAAATAGTTGATTCCAGGAGCAAGCTAGTTATTGGTTTATTGCTTCAACAAGCCTGAAGTCATGTGTAACATGCTCATTACCCGTACTCTCAGACTTCAGTTAGCGTCCGAAGCCAACAAAAGCAGTATCAAATCTTATCGTTGTTTTCGTCGGATTTCAGCTCTTATGTTTTATTTGGTTTATTACCAGTGTCTTAGTTTCTCCTTATCTTTAAAAAAAACAGTTTAGTTTTCTGACAGATGCAGCAGTTCTTGTTCTTCTTGACTCCTTCACAGTGCAGATGCTTCTGTCAGAACCCGTGTTCCTTGTAAACCTAGTACTGCCTGAGCACACATGATGCTGAGCAGCAAGCACAGCTCTTCTAGAAGCTTCCTGCCACTGCCGGGACACTCAGGGAGCTGGAGGAGCTCAGGTTCCAGAGGATGTCCCTTCATCGAAGCTGCATCCGCTGCCATTCTTTTCAGAGGCTGCCCATGTTTCCCATGGAAGGGACCTGGATCATCGTGGCATATGCAGTTCGCTCACCTTGCTAACCACAGCTTGTGACACCCTGCAAAGCACCAAATAGAGGAAGGTTTTGGCACATCCCAGGTGAATATCAACATTTCACTGAATTCAAGCCACTGCCGATGCTCTCCCCCATGCCTGCCGGAAGCAGGAGCAGCTTCTAGGTCTGAGGAGTAAAACTACAAACTCTTTCCTCCCACGCGACACAAACACATAAGCAGTTAAAGTGAATTACTGACCTCTGAGCTGCAAATGAACCAAACGTTACTGATTAGGGTTTTTAGGCAGAGATAATGATTTTTTTTATTGGAGGCCTTCATTCCGAACAAGCCTCACAGAATGCTATCTGTAGGCAGCGACTGCCTGTGCCGGTTAATGGTAATCCATATTTATAAAACTATAGTCCATCAAAGTGGTATGAATATTTTAAAAGCCATGGACAAATCAAATTGTCTTTGTCAAATTGCGCACTCTCCACATTGAATATGTTTTATGATTCTTCCTAGTACAAGAAGCAATGGGCTTCCTGCACTAGCTGAAAGCTGCCTGCCTAATTTTTGCTTCTGTAAACAGGCAAGTCTCTCTGCTGTTTTAAAGAACTCAATGAGCTGTGGAGATTGACATTTAAGCCATAAAATTGTACTTTATTTGATGAAGTTAACAAATAATGTATGAAGCAGATTTATTTGATGTCTCTGCGAAAACTAGTTGGTTCATCCTTATAGAAACAAATTGACTGTTTTTGAAGGACTTTTTAAAGATGCGGGCAACACACTGCAGGGGAAAGCCAGGGTTGCTTGGGAAGCACCATGTGGTGCCAGCACACTGCATGGAAGGGAGCCAAACCAGATAACTGGGTTATAATTCATGGTGGGCATCCACCAAGCTCCTCTCATCCTCCATGTGGTCCATAGCTTGTACGACAACAGTAGGTGCAAGGTGTTCCGGCCCAGCACTCCCAGTCAAGGGGAAGCATCATGAGTATCCCTGAGCTCAGCCCCAGAGCCTGGTGAGGAACTTTGAGCACCTCCTTCTCCTACCAACAGCCAATGAAATCAGAAGCCTACTCCAAAGGTTGTCACATGTACATTTTAACCTACGTCAGCTCTAATAAAAGTGACCCAAACACATTCACGACCATGCAAAACCTTGGATAACTGAGGGCTACCACTACGTGGTTTGTGGCCAGCAGGATGTGCGCTTCCCCACTGTCCCCAGGAGATGAAGGGTAGAGTGGGGAGATGCCATGGACTGTGCCGAGGGATCCTGCACTGCTCCTCACTGGTAGCTCAGGACCACACCATCACCTTTTACCTGAGAAACACTCCAAGCTGTGTATCTCCAAGAAGAATGTGCACGGTGCTACCTGCGACTTGTACCTTCAGATATGTGTTTTAAATGCTACTAGATGGTGAACATTTAAAAACTCTGAAACATTTCTAAACCACTTCACTGACATTGATGCACATGGCAGCCTTGCAGATGTGCAAGATGGACAGATCCCTTCTGCACAGCGCTTGTGAACAAATAAAGACCTTTGCAGGCTTGGGGCTGTCAGCAAATGTGAGGTGGGGAGGGGGAGGTTGTTCCCCAACCCCACTGCCTTAATATGCATCAGAGCAGCAACACCGATGGCAGCCACAAATCACGCTGCAGACAGAAGCAAGTGTCGAACGCGGTGCACGGTAACAAATCAAGCAGGGAGCAGCAAGGTAAAGCAGGAGTGCACGAGTAGGGACACGACGATGAAATCCTGGTGGTGATCGCATTGCAAGTGTCATTCCAGGAAATAAAATGCTGGCGTCGAGGCAGGCCTCACCTCTTCTGTCTGAATTCAACGGCAAAAAAGTTTTGCCACATCTATCTTGTGATGTCAGAGAGACAGGCTGATAGCACAGAGACAGCTCAGACAGCGCGAGGTTTAGCAGACAAATAAATTTGAGAATCATCTGCATAGAAATGGAAAGCTACTCCATGCTGATGAATAATATAACCCAGTGGCAGCATATAAACACAAAATAACAACGGGCCCAATATAGAGCCCTGGGGAACCTTGGAAACAACTTTACTAATGGAAGATGAAAAATCACCCATCGAAACAAAATGCTGTCTATTTGATAAATAAGATTTGAGCCGACTGAGAGCAGTATCAGATAAGCCAAGCGAGCTGCTCATGTGACGATCTAAGGGGATACCTTGAATAGCAGCATCAAGTGACAAAGACCTAACAGTGTGAGAATAGATCCCAAATTAAGGCTAAAATACAACTCTGTTGGGGTTCCTCATGCTGAAGGAGTCTTGGCCAATTCCCACCCTGCTGGCCCTGCTGAGTGTGCATGCAGGGCAGGCTGCCTGTGCTGGGAGCACTATGGCCATGGGAGCTCTGCTGACTTTTGGCTTCAAGAGGCAGGGAGGAAGCCCTGGACTGTGACCAGACCATCACTGCCTGTCCAAAGAGCAGACAGGAACTCTTGTGCTGAGAAAGATAAACTTCCCCTTATCAAAGATACCTCTGCTTCTCTATAGTTTGGCTGCTCCTGTGTTATAGGTAAAAATACAGTGCTGGATGGGGGAACCTCTCCTTTACTTATTTCTCTTTTAATTTGTTCTCTCCAATTTTGTGGCAATAACATGAAACACAGCTGAGAGCCCTGGAACTGCAAAAGCAGCAAATGAAAAGCCCTGGGAAGCCTTCACAGGCGTGTTTTAAGCAGCGATACAGGGTATGTCACTGCAAGAATGAAGCATTCGGGTGAACAGTTAAGGAGAAAAGAAAATGAGTCACTCTGAGCTCCCCCAGTTCCTGCTGTCATGAGGGATTTGAAAGCTCCCTGCTTGCAGGTGCTGTCCCACTTGGTGCCTTGCTGCTGCTCTGTTCTGCTTACACCACCCTTGTAGCATGTGTCATCCATTCTGTGCTAAGCCAGAACTGGTCCCAGTATTGATTTTCATGGTCTACAATGGAAATTATTCTGTCATAATTCCTGCAGAAAAGAAAACATATGTCAATAAAAAAAAAAGGAATTTACAAGAGGACAATTCTATCTGTTCGCATGCAAACCAGTGACTGTGGTTGGTGATTTGGCTCACCAGAGCAACAGCGCAGATAACATCCTCGCAGCACTGTGGTGTTTCCTGAAGCTCCAGACCCCACTCTGTACAGAACCCCATCACCCCCATCTTGGCTTTGGGATTACTTTTAGTGTTTGCTGTAAAAAACAAGAGTCACCAATTCAAAGCAGAAAGAAGTTGCTGGATGAGTCAAGCCCTTGGTGTTTTCTATCGCATCCCCACCACCATGGTCCCTGGCCCAGCGAGGTGGACTGCTTATAAACAATTACATTGTTTGAAAATATATTAATAATTCTGTCACATGCATTAACATCGCCCATTGGTTTCTAACAAATTGACACCTTTTTAGCTGAAAGGAATCCTCATTAGTTTTCATTTTGATGGCTTTTCCTGGAATAACTATAAATTGTGTTTATTTCACATAATTTCTCCTGTCAGTAGTTATAAATAACTAGTTCGTATGGAAATTATGATTCTGGCTTGTATAGGCATGTACCTTAAACATAGCATGCAGCAGGGTAATAAATTGCCCGAGTTTTCACTGATGGACCTTTCTAATTTTAAGAGTGACTAAAAATGTATTTGCCGACAGTCTTCCTATCTTGCTTTTTACCACCTTAAATATCAACAGCTCTATTGTATCAGTCTTTTTTATATAGCATTTTTCATACAGTGTATCTCAAAGCACTTTACAGGGCAATTAATTACCTGGATGAGAGTGACAGGATGCAGGCAGCGATGACGGCCATTATGCAGTCAGCAGCGTTCCCTACGCCACGCTCCGCATTTACATCGGTGTCATTTAATTTGTGGTGGTATTAATGGGAAGAGAGAAAGGGAGTGGGGTTGTGGAAGTGCTCCTGTCTCCACTCCTCCATGATGGGCTGCACAACGCAGCTTGGCACAGGGGAGGACCATCCTGGCACGGGATGAAGTCAGAGGAGGAGGATGCTCAGTGCTGTGGTCCCATCCCATCGCTGACTCCTCAGGGCAAAGCCACCAAAAGGATGCTGCCTGTCATCAGGACGCAGATTCCTCCATTGCTGGAGGAAATTCTGATGGCTCCCATTTTTCTTCTCAAAATCGGAACACAGCAAAACGTTTTAAAACCTCCTGTGCAATGAAAATGCCTCTTTGGTTTTGCTGGAATCGTAGAATTGTTTGGGTTGGAAAGAACCTTCAGTGCTGAAACTCTTCCATTTTTCTTTCGGAGTATAGCTTTCCCATTATTATTATAAGCATATAAAATATAAATCTATTTTTTTTTATGGTAGTAGAGAACCATTAACATCAAGATCTGTAATTTCAATGTAAATACATTTGTTTTCAGTCTTAGCGAACTCATTTTCAATGACTTTCCTTCAGGGTTTCAAAACTAAAACAAAGGAAAAGAGTATTTGAACAACAAATTAAATCTTTGCGGGAACACTGCATAGCGGCATTTAAGTACAGGCATAATAGAACTAAAAATTATGTTTTAAGAATAATTCTTTACATTCTCAACCACCTTCAGAACAAGCATTTCCCTTAAAAACAATAAGTCAGTAACTTTGCATTCTCACAAACATAAGCTCAATCAAAACGGTTTCTGGTACATAAAAAATGTACACTGAAATTTGTGCCTCCCCAGTTCTTCCAAGTGCCCTTCCCTGCCACTGAAGCACCATTTAGCCGAGCTGTGTAAAATACACCCAATCAATAGCAGCATCACTCATATTTTAAAACGTTGGAGGAGTTTCTTGAGACTTTTGTCCATATGTTTTCATTACAGTTGACTGGATAATTCATAACAAATTATTTAGACAACACGATTCATCTGGTTCCTTCCCCCATCGCATCTCCTGTCTACAAGTAGGCAATGTGATCCTTCATTGGCTTTTTTAACTCCAGGATTTCTCCACAAATAATTCCCTCTGAACTAAAAATGTCATTGTCCTGTTGATCAAGGCAAAAGGTAACCTATCTTTTATCAACTAGCTGGCTAGTCATTAAAAGTGAACTTGCTTTTGGCCACATATTGACCTGACAAAAAGACCTCATCTCTGAAGTTTATCCTGCTTGTGAACAAATCATTTGGTTTACGATTTTTCCCTTCAGGCTTCCCTTTTTAGGATTCAGAATGGCATTTTTTGCAAAGAAGTTCATAATTCAACATTTAATTTCAGTAAATATTTCATCGGTCAAGCTTAGATTATTCTTTTTGAGCAAAGAGAACTCAAGCGGTATCAAAGCAAACTTTTGGGTTGAAACCAAGAAACCTTTCATACCACATTTGCCCAGGAGCCTTCTGTCCTCTGGACTTTGCGGAGTTCTCCAGGCTGGTTGTGGTGAGGTGCTGAGATCTTTCCAAGCACAAAGCCATCAGCAACCGACTGGTGGAGGGCAAATCGGATTGTTCACTGAGTCCAGAAATGAGTTCATCCCATGACAAGGGTTATGCTGACGTAGCTGCTGATTGCCCAGGAAAGCTAAAGCTGGAAGGAAGGGGAGACCTGTGCCATGCTGAAGGTCACTGGTGACCCGGCTTACAGCAGCAGTCAGTCAGGGTAGGGTGGTTGGGAGCTCTATGGAGAGCCTGGCACCGTGGAGCCTCCAGCAATGGCTCAAATGGATGAGTTAATAGTAGCTTGCTGGTACGGCTGATTAGGCAAAGGGTCTAATGCCATGCTGCAGCAGTTAATTAAGTACTCATAATGATGGGAGAGCAGTGGGGCACCCCAGCCATGCTTGGATGCCTGAGCAGAGATTGGTGTGTCTCTGGGATCCCAGCAAAGTGAGCACCCGGAGCTCTTGGGTTTGCTGAGCTCCTGCTTGCGAATTGGCTGCTGACAACTGAGGTGTGTGGGCTCAGCACGCAGCCGCTATTCCACTGTCCTGATCTCTCTCAGAAGCACCAGCTGTTGCTTCATCTATCTTTGTGGCCAGCAATCTGCTGCCTGATTTGATAGATATCACCCTTCTCAAAACAGCAGTGGCAGATTTCAACCTGTCCATGGAAAGAAAATGGTAGGGGTAATAAAAGGGTCCCACCTGCCTGCAGAGCGGGAGCACAAACCCCATTGCTCACACCCCAGGGCAGCAGTGACCGTCCCATCCCCTCTCTGCTGTGAGAGGAGCCCTAAAACAACGCCTTTGTTTGCTTGGGATTCACCTGGGCCCTTGGCTAATATAGAACTGCCCATCTTCAGCCTCCATTTCCCTGGTGCTCCCCAGCCAGCGTGCTGTGCTGGTTGTGCATCAGAAAGCGTAAGTGGAAAGAGCTCAGAGTTTGGAAAGCTGTCACTGTTCAGCTCGTGCAGATCAGGGGGTTGCATGGAAATCCAGCAGGGATGGATGGGCTGGCTCAGTGCGATCGATACCCTTCACACACGCAGTAGTCCCTGTCACACACACCAGCCTGGCTTCTCACAGCCGTTTAAGCAGTGGGAGACGTGTGAGATGCTCCAAATACAAGTTTGGGCAGTCTCGACGTGCCTCTAGGGATCAGCCTTCCCTTGCCCACGTCACAAACTGCTCTGCCCAAGCAATGGTTTACTTAGCAGCCAGCAAAGCCCAGGTCAGACAGAAACTCAACCCTGCTCTCAACAGGCTATGCCACCCCTGTGCCCCTGCAAGCACCGGTGCCCTCGGGACAGGCTCCTGCAGGTTACATGGTCTCAACCTGCTCCCCCCCCCCACCCTTTGCATGGAGAATGCACATGGAAATCTGCAGCGGGTGGAAAACAAAGAGATCCTGCGCTTGGAGCCATATGGATCACACGTATATACAATACACAATAAACAACACATCTTTCAGTCTGGGTCTGTTTGAAACCTTCCGACATATGTTCTGCTAACAGTTTAACAAATTGATTGCTAATGTTATCCTCCTCTGAAATCTGGCATAACGTGCAGGAGGGGGAAAAAAAAGCCAAAACAAAAGCATTCCTACCTCAACTGAAATTCACAAGAAAAGCTATTAGAAAAGGCTTCAGGATGCCTGACAGGAGAGAATTTCATGCCAATTTGTGTGCTCGTTGGAAAAATCATTTATTAAAAAGAAGATGCACCTTCATGTTAGTGAGATGAGGGTGTAAAACTGAGCTGGGTCTCCCACTGCTTCAGCTCTATAACTCAAGTTATATTCATCAGAGGCATATATTTAAATCATAGCTTACTTTGCTTTGTGTTCTGAAATTTATTAGCCTACTACTTAAATGTTTTATTCATTAGGCCATGTAAATAATGCATGGTTGTTTCCATGGCAATTTAACCCCTTCTTTCCGGGACGCCCACAGATTTCCCATCTCGTGAGCCTGCTTAATTGCCACGATCAGATTTGCCATTTTCACCGCATTGAGGCCATGGCCGTTTTTTCTCCTTTTTGTGGCAAATTCATTAGGAGGAAACTTTTCCATTGACAAATAAGATGTGCTCAGGCATGCAGAGGGAGGGGAAGGAGCTGTTTGCCAGGCCATTTAGCAGAGTTTGGGCATAGCTAATTTTTCCAGTTTCTGCTCTTTGCGGGGGTCCTGCCGCAGCATCAATCCCTGTGCTGTGGCAGAGGTGGGTCCTGGTGTGATGTGGGTCCTCCTCCTCCCACATCCCCGGGACACCCTGGGGATCATGGTCCTGCATGGACTCCCAGGGACCTCCTCCTGCAGTGATGAGACATCACTCTGTTCCAAGTGCACATAGAGAGAGGACATTGCTGATGATGAGGTTCTTTGGCAGTGTCTGGGACATGGCTCAATGGGGCTGTCAGCATGGGTCTCCTGGGGATGTTTTCCCCTGGGCAAGGCAAGTAGCAGCACTCAGTCCTGCAGGATACAGTTTTCAAGCCCTGGATCTCTGGCCGTGTGGATGCCCACAATGGAGATGCCTGTAGTTGGTGGGAGAGTTTGGTGGCCACTTACCAGCTCACAGCCGCAGGGCAGGCAGGACCCCTCTTCTATAGTGTTCTGCCCATTAAATAGTCAAACTCTCTAATACAAGCTAAACAGCTGGCTGGGATACAGGAGTCTAATTTATGTACCATTTAAAACTATTGTATACACACCACTCTGAGAACAAGGCTCACAATCCTGTCTTATTCCCTCTCACTTAGTAGCACGTAACATTTCCCAACAAACATTTTAAAAGCCAAAAAAGAGACCCGCGATCCACTTAGCAGGAAGGACAGACATAAACTGCTTTGTTTCTGTATCCTTCGGCTTTCACTACCTAGCTGTAACCTATCCTCTAAAACCTCTTACACTGAACAGGATATCCTCTGATTCACAGTGATAAAAACTCCCTGTGGTTGTCTCCGGAGTGGTGCACCTGCACTTACACTCCTCTTTATAGGCAGCAGTAACAGGCTGATTGAATTGACACCAGCAGTATGCTTGGAACCCATCCTTCCCCTTCCTTCCACCTTTCCCTGACTGGGCTTCCCCCAGGTCTGACCCAGGACACTTCTCCAGGGGTGGGGGATGCTGCATCCCTGCATCCACTGCATCCACTGCATCCCTGCTGCTCTTGCATCCCTGACTGCTGCCACTCCACAGGCAGCATCTCCAATCCACTGGCCCTGTGCTTAAGGAATAGTCGTCATCTGCCTGGTGTCACCCTAAGGACCTTCCCCGGGAGCAGGCACTCCTACTTCCCAGCCTCTCATCTGCACCAGAACCCCCAGTGACAGAGTGAAGAGGTCTGAGAGCATTTCAGAAGCAGGAGTAGACTTTGGAATAATCTGCGTGTGCTTGGCTATAGTCTGAAACCAATTAGGTGCAATTCAGTAAAGACAAGCACAGAGTAGTTCTACATGGAAGAGGAAAAATCAGAACAAATGCAGAGTGTGGAATGCTGCTTGAGTCAGCAGAAGCTGGGGAGGATCCAGGGTTTGCAGTAACCACTGCATCTGTCAGGAATGTGATGCTCTGCTACAAATCTCATGCGAGGATGTAAGGGGAATGTATCCCATGTTTCTATCTTGAGGGAAAATGCAGCTTTACTCCTTATAGGGGAGGGTGGAATCAGCTTTCCCTTTTAGGGGGAAACAGAAAATGGAAGAGAATCCAGAGGCAACACAAAGCCAGAAGGTTTTGAAAACGCAATGCATGATGGAAAGCTGGTGAGGCTGGAATCACTTAATGCAGAGCAAAGAAGCTCTATCCATTGAAGCCTCTGAGTACACAAAAGTTTGAGACAAAAAGCACAGTTTTTGTTCAAAAGAGAAAGTTTGTCCTTTTTTTTCTTGTGTAACGGGAAGGACAGAAATATTGTGCTGACCTTGGAAGAAGGAAAATCAGGGTGGGATAAACAGCAATTTCCAAACCATAGGCGAGTTATACTCAGTAGCAGATAACAGGCTATAGATGGTCACTGCAGGGTTTTACACTGGTTAGAGAAACATCTGCAAGTAATAATCCAGGCATAGGTGATCCTGCCTCACCGCAGAGATGGATTAGGTGATCTTTAGAGGTCAGTTCCAGTCATACAAAACTATAATTCTTTGCACAAGATTATAACGAATGCCCTCAATTCAGGAAGACAGCTAGGTAATGTCCTACAAATGTGAAGGTGCACACAGTAGAGGCCTCTCAGCCAGCAGCTCAACTAGGACTTCTTCAGACTGTCTGTGCTCCACAGGTCAGCATCAGACTAGGTAGGGTTACTATTGCTGCTCAGCTGGAATAACATCTGGAGGGAAGCCAGGATACGATCTCCAATTCCATCATTTCTGTTGCTCATTCCAGTGCCTGGTGACACAGCAATCTTCCTTCCCAGAAATTGAGTGCCCAGAATCACCCTTTGTGTTTCTGCCAAAATGCAGTGTAAGCCCATGAAGCAAACTTCCCCAGAGCATGGGATAACTACAGGCAGCTTTGACATGCACGTTCGAGCTACAGGCAGCAAATGGATTCAGTCCTGTTATTTCACATCTGATTAAGTTTATTTTTAAAACGTAACCATCCTAGAAGAATCTTTTCTATGTAAAATACAGCCAGGAACCAGGTAGAAGTTAGGAGAGAGAAATCATTGAACTCCACAGATCTGAATAGCTGAGATCAATCACCATGAGCCATGGAGATGAGATTTGGGACAACGTCTCCGCACAGGTCTTCAGAGGCTTGTAGATCTGCCCAGCCGTGCTCTCGTCTGTGATGGATGGTAGCAGAGATCTGCTTTTCCTCAGAATTGGCTTTGACTTAATTCACTCCCGGCATGGAAGGAGGGAAACAAAGGATGAACAATCAGATTTCCCATTTAGCATCTGGCTCTTCCATTGCTGAGCTCCTCCCTAGCACCGTGGCTCTTCTATGGCCATGCTGCTGCACAGACATAACCTCTGCGTTATCAGTACCGACAGCAAGGCCTCCACAGCCCCCTGCCAGCTCCTGGGCAGGCAGGCAGGCAGGCAAGCCCATGCCATAGCAGTGGGAGGGCAACAGGCTGATGGATAAAGGGAGCTGCACCCACATCCATCTGGTTTCATGGGGCACACTGAGCTCTACAGCCAGCCTTCTCTTGGCAAGGTCCCAGCCTGTGAAGCCTCACCCATGTCCCCTGAGGTACCACAGGGGAATCACCATCCCTCTGCTCCAACATCCAATGTGTTTTCTCTCCTGACAGTTCCAGGAAGGGTTCACACCTTGCAATCCCTTGCGGTGCACTAATGCTCCATGGTGCCCACCATAGCTAACAGCCCGGCTGCTCCCATGCCCCAGTGCTTGCTTTCTTCCTAACATGGCTTGCCCAGAAACTCATTTATCTCTGTCTCTGTTTCCTTCCAACTGCTGCTATCAGTGTGCCCCATCGGTGCCTGGGTGCTGGAGTGAGCTGGTCCCGTGGCACCCCCAGGGTGCGAGTGCCTGTAGGTACAGATGCAGCACTATGGTCCATGTCCCATCGATGGGAGCAGAGTGGTGACACAGTGGCTGTCACTGGTGCTGAGAGGGAGGCAAGCTGTGTGTCACCAGAAAGCCCAGAAAATCCATTGATCTCCCCAAGAGCATCAATGTGACACTGCAGTCAGGTGTCTCATGGAACAATTTGCAGAGTGACAACACTCACAAAACCATGTTCTCTTCCCTCCTGGCTCCCCACAACCAGCATTCGCTGGATGCTCAGTGCTAGGGACCGTCCATCTGCCTGGTTTCAAAGCTGCTCAGAGCATGAAGGTTTAACACTGGGGGTGAGTCCCTGGCCTCTGTCCTATGTAGAATGGATCCTGCAAAGAGGAACCATCATGACAGCAGCCAATGCCACCTGCAAACAGCATGAGGGTCTCACTGCTGCTCGTGCAAGTGCTGGGCACGTCCACGTGCACTAATGCTTGCACATGCTGGCCCACAGCCAGGCTTCCATGGAACATGGTAGGCTAAATACAACGCAGGAAAAGTGCCAACTGAGTTTATTATATTGCAACGTCTGCTCCTGCAGTCTGTCATTTACTTTCTTACCAGCTATTTTCTGTAGAAGTAAGCATGTATTAAGTTTGCAGGACATAACAAACCTTGTGATGCCAGGCTGCCAAGGCTGCTATTAGACAGAGAACTCCAGCAGCACACAGCATAATTCATGTGATTCAAATGGATGTATTTTATTAACAAGGCCATGCTGATTGCCTGTTAAGCAGCTCTATGTTAATAACCCACTGCAGATGCCCTTCTCAGGGAGCCATGTTGTACTTTCACAGCTGCTTCTCCAAGGCTGAGCATCCAAAGACACCATCTCCCCACCTTGGAAAGCCCCGCAATGCTTCCCAAGCCACCATTGAGATGTGTTGAGTGTTCATCACCTTTGGATCTGTCAGGATCCAAGGTGCTGTTTCCTGCACTGCACCGCACCAGGCACAAGCACAGAGGAGGTACTGAGCAGCAGTATTGTTACTTCTTTGCTTCGGAGGCATCCATCCTGAATTCTCTGCCTGAAACATGTGACAACAGCATCCCTTTATTCTGCCCCTCTGTATGTGACGATGGCACCGGAATCCCACAGCAGGAGCTCGAAGCTGATGTCCTTGCAGGAGCTGTGCTTGGTTCTTGTCCTCCACATCAGGAGCTGAAACCCTCCCGTGGGATTTCAATGCTCCCGCTGGAGCAGAGCATCCTCTGTCCTGCTTCGCTAAGCAGTTCACACCCACAGCTCCCTTCAAACGCAATCCTCCTGCTTTGTACTAAATCAGCCTCGGGGAGGACATGAGAAGTGCCATGTCGTTGTCATGTGCCGCTGGTCCACGGAATTATTTTGGTGGAGGGTATCCAGTGCTCCCAAAGGGAGATGAGTCCTCAGTGCAGTGTGGGCTTGTTGTGCTGGCGGGCATTGGCAGTTAACTGGGCAATGCTGCCCGTGCCACTGCCTGCAAGTCTTGGCTCTGGAGCCAGCACACAGGGAGTACTCATGTCTGGGTGTCGGGCTTGAAGGAGAAGCAGGCAAAGCATCAGCTTCCTTGTAGCACTCACCAAAACATTGGGCTGAATAAGCTCTATTTTGCAATAAGCAATAACTAACCTGCACAGCAATCCCCACGAGGCCTCAGCCACGTTCTCCCATGGGAAAGATGTCAAAGTCCATGACAGCTATAGAGCCCCATCCCCTCTGGTGAGCCAGCGCTGCTCTCCCATCACCGCGCATGCACCAGTCCCTCTACCACAGCCATTGTGTTGTTCCCCAGCCCTGGACAGGGAGAAGAGATGGGAATTCCACCCCCTGCAGCATACCCAAGGCAGGCAGTGGCAGGTTTTCCTCTCTATCCATGCACCCCAGGGAGCAACTTATTGCTGAACAATTCTTCACGGGTTTTGCAAAACAAGCAGCCGCAGAAAGGGTTAACAGTTTATTATATTTTTTCTGAGTGATTTTATCACTGTCGTTAGAACATTCATTGAACTAAGTGAGAAATCCATCACGACGTGACAGCAATGTGCAGACTAATGGCTGTTAGATGGTAATAATTTTTAATATGATTTTTATTTCACTTAATTTCATATGTGCTTGACAAAAGGTCCCGTGTCACCAGGGAGCTGTGTGGAACTGGGAATTCGCTGATGTGAAGGTCTATTAAACCAAGTGTTTGAAGTATTTTTTAAGTCCCAACTTCAGAATTCCAGAGAAAACTCTGGCATTTTAACCTTTTTTGGCAAGAAGTCAATGAGACAGCAGGAAAACACAGAGCGCCAGCTCCAAGGGGCGGATCATCCTTATGCGTATGCTGTGTGTTTCTCAGCTCGAACTCATTTCTCCAGGGCTTCTCTGAAATGCCTGATACAAAGACCAACTGAGTGCTGTGCCCTGGTAGCTCCTCGTGTCTGGACATCTGCGTTTGCTTGTCCATGTTTCCAGAGGTGTGGGACAGGGCCAGCCCCATGAAGGAAGATTCCCTAATACCTTAGGAGCAGCTCTGCTCAGTGGTCACCCCAGTGTCCTGCTGCAGTCATAGGTAGCAAAGGGTGTTTGTAATGAAGTTTGCGATCAGCTGCTGACAGACAGTGCTAAACATTAATAATTAATAATTAATAATTAATATTACTGACAGCAAGTCTCAAGGAGCAGAAATAGGGAAGGCCACTACTGAAGCACCACAGCATCATCCTTTAAAACTGCACATCGGAGCTGCGTCATGGCTCTTCTCTGAAAAGAAACATCAGAGGAGACTTTAGTGCAGAGGGGAAAGAGCAGAATCATAGGCTTATAGAATACTTTGGGTTGGAAGGGACCTTAAAGCTCATCCAGTCCCAACCCCTGCCACAGGCAGGGACACCTTCCACTAGAGCAGGTGGCTCCAAGCCCTGTCCAACCTGGCCTTGAGCACTGCCAGGGATGGGGCAGCCAGTGCCAAAAGCAAAGTCAAACACTTTATTTCTATAATTAACATAAAAATAAAATTGGGGTAGTTAAGGGCTAAATCCCTGCACACTGAATCCCCGAAGGGTTTCAGTTAATTCACTTTTGTACTTTGTTTGTCACTTCTGAGGATGAAATCTCCCTTGGTCTCCCACGAATGCCTCTCCACATTGGCCGAGGGAGCTCCACTGGAGCCCTGGCGCCCATGGGAGGAGGACTTAATGTAGGTGACGTGTCCAATAGGAACACGGCAGGACCAGCCCCAGTATATGCACGCAGGGAACCCCACAGTGCCACCCATGTGCCCGGGAAAGGCCAAGCCCAGCATCTCTCAGAGCTCCAGAGGCTCCCAAATCATCTGCAGTTTGAAACACAATATTGCTCTGGGTGCTGTGAATTCAGCAAATCCTCTCATCCATCATCTTAATCCTGGACACCAGGATTCAAAACAGGGAGCGCAGACCCAGGAAGACTTTTCCCCACAGATCACGTTGTAATTAATGCTGGGAGACCTGTGAGCACCTTGCACAATGGCAGAGCCTCTCGGTATTAATTGCAAGAGCTCAAACATATTTCTGTGCCTTTAAAGCAAAGGGAAGGTGTGTGTGTACATGTGCACGCTTGCTTAAGTATATAATATATAATATTTGTAGTAAGAGTCAAGTATGGAAGCTATACATTTCCCTGGTAAATGAGAGCCTTAATAGAAAAGCCTGGGATAGATAGATTTTACACAATATGACACTGGTTAAAGGAAGCAATATCAACCATTGTTTAATGTAATAAAAAGCCAGAGGTGTAAGAAATGATGGTAATTCTATTGTAACTGAACTTGAAGATCCCTGTCAAATATGAGTGTGAATGTGGCAGTTATTTTAGGTATGTTTGTAATCTTTGCAGGCGTTTTGTCAAGGAGGCACTGTGATATTAGTAAGAGTGCACAAAGGCTCGGCAATGGTGTCATGCACAATTAATGTCCCCAGGTAGCAACTCCATTAGTCTTATGAAGTGAGCTCACAAATGGGAATACTAATGGGGACGCGCCTTGGGGCATTTGCTGAGCTTACTGCTAGTTTATTTCATACCCTTTATGCTCAACACAAAATTTACCTAGCCTGGATTTAAAATGTGTCTCATTACACAGGCAGCATCCTTTTACTTCAGTGCTTCCCTTTTAACATGCAAGATTTGCAATTCTAATCATATCAAAACCTGACTACTCTTGCTAAAAGGGAAAAAAAGGGATAAATAAATGGAAAAAAACAATCTTACGATAAAGACTGTCTGGGGTTTTAATCTTCCCTGACAGGCTTTTTTCATATGTACATACTGGTAGCACATGTGTTCCTGGCAGGGAATCAGAGCCGCGGGCAGCACAGCCAGAGGTGGTGGATTCAGGGTGCAGGATGCAGAACTCACCTCCAGGTCATGTGTTTGCATCCCTGTGGAAGGAGGACCCAGGGCTGGGATTCCGCACCAGTGGAAATGGGGCTGGGGCTGCCTGGAAAGATGCTGCATGTCAGCAGGAAGTGTCCAGGCAGCCCTGCCTGGGGCAAGGTCATTGCCACCATGAGACATGTGGCACAGGGGGGAGTCTTTGCTAGTACCTGTGTGAGCACTGTGATTTCTGTCTTGCTAGTTGCTTTCCTTAGAGCTTGCAAGGAGTGATACCCAAACAGTTAAAACCCTGGTGCTTCCTACCTGCAGAAATTGAACAACCGCTTTATTTTAAAGCAAGCAGATCTCAGCAAAGAAGCTTTACTGGAAATAATCTGGAGGGACATCAGAAACGCAAGAGCAACACCTCACCGCTCTCCTGGCTCACTCCCTACCCCTTCTCCTTGGTTTGGGCTCAGGCACGGAGCACCCCAGCTGTTCCCATCCCTCCGGTTCCCAGGGGGCCTGGATGAGCCTGGGCCCCAGAGGGATCTGTGTGCCTGTTTGCAGAGAGGCCCCTGCCCACAGAGCTCCTGGCTGAAATCACATCCCAGAGGAAGACCTGCTATCCTCCCTTCAGGAAACAGTGAGAAATAACAAGCTTTTCCTAAAAAATCCAGAGAATTTGTCCTGCTCTGCCACACATCTGTATGCTTACCCCATCCTTCCCCAGCATCCTCTGCCTATATGGAAGGGAAGCATCCTGGTCGCTGCTCCGGCACTCAGCTCACTCTCCTGCCCTGCCACATCACTGAAGTCAATGTCTGAATGCCACAAACCTTGAAGAGCAGCAGACCCTGGCAAGGCTGTGATACAGAGCAAACTACAACAGCTTAAAAACCTGTGCAGTTTGGAAAGCCAGGCTCTGCAGCCATCTCCTGCCCACTTGGGAAAACAGGCTCCATTCCCAGTACCTAATGCCCCCTGATCAATAACCCACGCAGAGCAGTGCCCTGTGGCTGAGCAGCCTTCCCGGAGAGCCCACATCCAGGACGGTCCAGCCAGCAGCTGGGCTGGAGGAACAGTGCCTAACACCAGCTCTCCCAGCACCAAAATGCCAGATGAGCCCCGGACAGATTTATTTCCAAATCCTGACTCAATCACAGTATTGGATTTGTAATCACAGGCTCCAATTTTAGTGGAATAAATATACTAACAAAACTAATAGTTTGTTAGCTGCAAGGTAGGGACAATCAAAGTGTCTGAAGTGAAATACATGGCTCCTCGGGAGAAACCCCTACATGATAAAGACATTTAGAGCTTTATTTTTTTAGATAGATATATAGCGAGGTGTCAAGCTGTTTCCAGCGCATGCCGCTCGCCTGCACTGCATGTGTGTGTATGCACCCAGTGGGGAAGGAGGGTTTGGAAAGTTCGGCAGCGTGTAACTGTCTCCAGCCTCTGCACAAGCTGCACTGGGAGAGAACATAAACCAAAATGACTCCTCAGGAGCCCAGAGGAGAAGCAGGAACTGTTTGGTGGAGAATTATAGCTATGGGTGAAATTAGATGTACTCGGAGCCCCAAGGCTGAGAGAAATAAAAAGCATTTTAAATGGAGTGTAGAATTCATATTCCTCAGTCACTTCCAATAAATAAATCCTTGACAATTTTTTTCTGTAAACAGTGGTTACACTTTGCTCTATTGTCTCCATGTTGCATATTCCAGACAGGAATGTGGGTTCTCCACCCCAGCCAGCATGCGCCCTCCCAGCACAGTGCAGTGGCATTCTGCATTGAGCCGGTGGCCGGCCATAACAGGGTGCTGGGGGCTCAGTGTGTTGGTTGTGGCATTGGGCACCCAACTCCCACTGCAACCCATGTGTTTCGAGCGGCTCCTAGGAGTCTGAATCCACATCACCTCACCTTTCACACCAGGCTCAAGGGATTCCATGGAACTTTCCCATGGCAGGAGCACTTCAAAGCCTCCCTGGCTGGTTACGAGGCAGCACAGGCTGCAAGGTCCCCCTCTGTGGCTGTTCACATTTCCATTTCATGAGCAAATGAAGCATTTTATACTTTACGACTTCCCCACAGTGGCAGTCATCCCATTTCACCTGTCTGGGACCAGAGGTGGTGGAGGGAGAACAAGAACACTGGGCTACTGTCAGTCAGTGCTGAGCACGCAGCAGGACACTTTCCCATTCACTTAACTTGCATCTTTTATTAAGAAGGATAATAACTCGTAGGGCAGTAATAATTGGTCTTCTCCATGGGGCTGTTGAAACAGGAGACAAGCTGGGTGCACCAGTACGCAAGATGGGGAGCGTGCAGATGTGATTTCAGCTGAGTCCCCTGTGCCTGCCACATTGATGCTATCTGGGGATGCAGCCAGAGCTCCTATGCGGCCCTGGGCAGGAGCCGCTGGTGTGGCATCTACACAAGGGGCTGTGACACTCAGAGAGCTGCCATTGCTTTGGGAGCTTGTCTGTGTGAGGTCCCACAAGGGTGCAGTGGGCACCCATCCCACCCCAGCACTCAGCATCTCGAGCAGCCCCCAGATGAAAAGCTCCCTGAGCCTCTCTGGAGGGCACTTCAGCAGAGAGCAAGAAGCTGTAGTCAGGGTCACTCATGGAAACGCTGTGTCCTTGGGTCAATTGCTGGGAATTATGTCTTCAGACGCCGTTATCCATCGGCCAACAAGCCCCTGGAGAGCCGTTGTGCGAGCAGGCAGGCTTGGAGCTCAGGGCTGGGGGGGTTCCTGCTCGCTGCACCAACCTTTGGAGCAGGTAGGCGTTATTTTTACCTAACAATACAAATATTAGGTAAATAAGACCAAGAATAATTGATCAAAAGAGCTGAGTAGCTGCCAACTATGTTCAGAATTTCATTTTGCAGAGAACTTTGGTATTCATTTTGACTTTCAAATGTCTGAACCTTCCTTTTGAGGGTTTGCCCTGAATCTCACTGGGAAAAGTCTCTTGTCCCTCTCTGAATGGAATACCAAAGGTCAGGTGTTTCTGATCATCTCAGTGCTGATTTACTAATTGCTGTTGCAACAAGACAACCAAGGGGTTGCAGCTGGGTTCATTGCATCAGAAACTGCATGACTGTACTAAATACAGGATCCTTTTTCCCCCAAAGCCCTGCAGCATGCTGAAGAAAGAGGGGTTTTGTGCAGCTAATATCATGGAGTCATTTTTGCTGTACTTCAGAGGGTAACTAATACTGCAGCATCATGACGCAGCTCCCACAACAAGAATCTGAAGAGCTAAGGTGACTACAAGCATTTCTAAAGGGATCTTGGAAAAAGAGCGGAGCTGCCAGGGGAGATGATGCAAGTGTGATTCACTTTTCCTTCAGAAAAAAGATTTTCAGATGCTCTAGTAATTTTAAAAGAAAATTAAGACTTCTGCAATATGCTCATTACACCACAGCTAGTGAAAGATGAAGAACTTGAGATGCAGAGACAATGGATTCAGCCCCATGCTCAGCCATTTATTTTTGGCTAATTAAAAGGGTAAGATTTTTCTCTTTATTATGTACTGTTTGCCAAGTTCATTATTTGCTCTCCCATAAATCATCATCTCTAGCCAAAGGTAAATCCCCTCTCTGTTGTGAGGCTGCTGTTAGTTTGTGTCACAAGCTCCATGTCTACAGAGCTGCTCCTTCCACCAGCGCCGCAGGAACTGCAGGACCCCAAGACCTTGTTGATTCTGCAGGAACTGGAGAATGAACGCACAAAGCCCTGCTCTTTTCCCCACTTTGGCCTGCATCTCCCCAGCCTCTCTGAAGTCAGTTTGATCTCTGTTAATCCTTCAGCATCCCTACCTACGGTGTCTGGGAATTGCCTGGTACGAAAGCCTGTTCTCTACCACAAAGTGCCACTGGCAACTTCACATTCAGGTGAGATGGAGAGTGCTGTGATGCCCAGACCAGTGAGGCTCATTTCAAAGCGTGGGTGAGCCCTGGAGCAGGTGAGTTCCCTGGAAAGGGTGGGAATGATGAGTAGACTTGCCTCCACCTTGCCCTGGTTTCCAATAGGTCTGCTCGGTAGTAAAACCTAAGGGAAGAAAAGCACCAGAGGAAACTTGTGATGAAGCAGGAGAATCACCTGAATCTTTCCTCCTAAACAGCTCCCAGAAGTATCAGCAGAGCTTCAAATCCATATTCCTCTCACCTCCTTTCAGGTCCTTCCTCCATAAAGCTGTTTACAATCACCTGGGATTCAAGAAGCAGGAGAAGCACGAAGAACAGTTGGCTTCTGCTATGGAGTCACCATTCAGGAAACCCTGAGGAGCCCTGCACAAGGAGTAATAAGGAATATCTAGTTTGTCCATATAAAATCATTCCTTGACACTGAAGCCTTCCTTTAGGCTGATGTGGTGCCAACAGATTTACCAAACTTTTTGTAACTAGCAAGTTATTGAGTGTCACTTTAGTACAGTGTATGTGGAAAACGCATGGAAGGTGCCAAGAATGCTGCATAGTCTTTAACTATTACATTAAGCATCTGCTGCTGCCATTTATGGATCAGATAGCATTTTACTCTTGAGATATTTGATTTTATTACCTTCTAGGGAGAGAGCCAAACAAGTGTTCTTATTGATTTGCACATTAAATATATTAGTAATAAAACAACATCTCTGTAAACCAATTGTAAAATCAATATTAATTGGTACCAAAATATCACAAGTAGTTGAATTACAATTAAAGAGAGTAGCTTCAAAGTGTGCCTACCAATCCAGAGGTGATGCACACCAAATGAGAGAGGGGCACCAAACCTGAGAACAACAATATTCAGAACAATTAACAGCTGTTCCAAGTGAAACATGAGGAGATACTCAGATCTGTTTGAGGAGACCAAGGGTCATTGAGATTCAGTTCATGGACAGCAGTTCACTTTGTCTGCGCAGGCGCATGTTCAGCTGATCAAATCTTGTGGGAACAGATCCAAACCATCCAAACCTTGCTTATGTCTTTGTCTACAGGACAGCTCTGGGTCTTGGAATCCAAAACAGAGACTACAAAGCATGAGCAGCAGGAGCAAAGAGCTGCTTGGAGGGAGCAGAGCCTGAGGAGCATCCTCTGCA